>NC_140996.1:154526986-155126986 GCF_052327205.1 Somniosus microcephalus | reverse complement strand
TAGATTAGATACTAGGAAGTACTTGTTTTTGCAGAGTCATCGACCTTTGGAATAAGTTACTTGCACAGGTAGTGACTGCAGATTCACTGCAAACATTCAAAAAGTAGCTGGACAAGTTCCTGAGAGTGGCTTTATCTTCCATCACATTCCTGGGCCACTGGAGCCTGCTGCAGTTTGCCAGTTTTTCCATGATTCCCTCCTCCTCAGCTACTGGGCTTTAACCATTCACACATCCTCTGAGTCTTGAATATATCTTTTATTTCTCTAATTTCTCTCATCGCGCCTCCTTTTGTCTTACACTATTATCATTTGTGTCCTTTAATCGTCTCCTGTTCACCGTCTAGTCACAGGTCATTTTTTTTCTTTCTTCTGCATGTGGTCATTTTTTCCCTGTCTCCTTTTCTCTTGCTTTGTTCTACCTTATAACCTGTTCACCTTCCAGTTCTGATGAAGGGTCACAAGACCTGAAATTGTAACCTTTTTTCTTTCTCCATAGATGCTGCTTGACCTGCTGAGTATTTTCAGCATTTTCTGTTTTTATCACTGTCCGTTCTCTGCCTTATTACCACCAGGACTGCAGTCTGTGCTTCTGTGGAGGTGGAGGCTCTGACAAGTCCCTGGCAGCTTTTTAGGTAGGGGTCTGCTACAGGTGCCATTGAAGCTGCCACACACTCCATTGGTGCCTGCAACAAAGAGAAAGCTTCCCTCCTGTTGCCGCAAATGAAAGCTGTACACTCAAGAGTCACGTCTGTCATTTGCCGCACATCCTTGGAAACTGACCTCAGAGCCTACACATAGGTACTATGGGGGGAATATTAACCCCCAAAAACAGGCGTGTTTAGGTCGGGTGGGATGTTAAAATGTTAAAAATCTGAAACCCGACCCCAACCCGCCCACTTCCGGTTTTAATGGAGACGAATTGTGAGGCGGGCAACCAACCCGTTCCCAGGAGGCAGGTTGGCAATTTAAATATTATAATGAGGCTGCATGCCTCATATTTAACCACCATTTAAAATTTAGCCCTGGCCATAGGAACATAAGAACAGCAGTAGGCCATTCAGTCCCTCGAGCCTGTTCCGCCATTCAATGAGATCATGGCTGATCTGCAACCTAACTCCATAAACCCGCCTTTGGCTTATATCCCTTAATACCTTTGGTTAACAAAAAGCTATCAATCTCAGATTTAAAATTAACAATTGCTCTAGCATCAATTGCCGTTTGCGGAGGAGAGTTCCAAATTTCTACCACCCTTCGTGTGCAGAAGTGTTTCCTAATTTCAGTCCTGAAAGGTCTGGTTCTAATTTTTAGACTATGTCCCTAGTCCTAGAATCCCCAAACAGCGGAAATAGTTTCTCTCTATCTACCCTATCTGTTCCCCTTAATAATCTAGAAACTGTCGATCAGATCACCCCTTCAAGATTCTAAATTCTAGGGAATACAACCCTAATTTGTGTAATCTCTCCTCGTAACTTAACCCTTGGAGTCCAGGTATCATTCTGGTAAACCTACGCTGCACTTCCTCCAAGACCAATATATCCTTCCTAAGGTGTGGTGCCCAGAACTGCTCACAGTACTCCAGGTGTGGTCTAACCAGGGTTTTGGCCGGCCAAGTTTTCCGGGCCTCGGGAAAACCGACGGCTAAAGGGAGGTGAGGACTGCTGGATTTAGCAGGTAAGTGCCTTTCCACTTACCTGCTGGATCCAGTTTATCTGCTTCATCAAACCCCCACACTTGGACCCCCCCCCCCCAACCCTTCCGATCTCCCCCGACTCTTCTGGTCTCCCAAGCCAACCCTTCCAACTCTTCTGCTCTCCCCCCTACTCCATGAGACCTCCAATCTCCCCCCCGAACCCAGTCTCCACGTGCCTCTGGCCTCCGATCTCCCCCGACCCCACACTTTCCTCTGGCCTCTGATCTCCCCCTACAACCCAGGACCCCGATCTTCCTTCTGCTCCAGACTCCGATCTTTCCTCTGACATCCGATCTTCCTCCAACCCTCCCGATCCCTCTCTCTCTCTCCTCTCTGCTCCCCAGCTGCGGCCTGGTGCCGAAGGCCTACCCACCCAACAGCCAGCCAGCCTCTCAATCTGGCTGGCTGCGACTGGGAAACAGAGATAAAAATGCTAATCAAGTCCTGCAGTTAAATTCAGCATGACCTTCGGGAAACCTGTTCTTCTGGGTTTCCCGACCTCAAAGTGTTGTTTTGCCACATTGATAAATGTATATGGTCGTGAGAGGAGTTATGTTTAATCTTTAATTTGTATTAATTTTAGATCCTTTGTAACTATACGGTGTTGAGTAAGTGATGAAATTGTACTTGCTTTTATGACCGCACTTCATTCCTAAATCATTTTCATGGAAACCATCAAATAATTTCAAACGTCTCAATGACAAAGTTTTCATCTGAAATGTTTTTCTGTAGTTTGTTTTTGATGTTAAAAATGCATCCAAGTCATTCAGGAGTAGAATTTCCAAAGAGTTGTCCCGATCTCTGGCTGTAACTTCGGTGGAAGTTCGGCAGAAACCGTGTATACATTTTCTCCAGAGTTTTCACCAATCTCCTGCCAAACTTATGGTGGAAGATCAGGAGAAGTGCTGCAGAAATTCCAGGTGTTAAAGTTTAATTTAACATCTAATGAGACAAATAAGCCTAGAAATTGCTCCAGCTTTGAACTTAACGCTGGCATCAAATGTGCAAAAGTAGCCAACAGTGTCAGAGTGCAGCATAACGCTCGTTTACTGCCCATTCACTGACCATTGCAAAATTGCTGATCAAAGAATTTTTAGTTCACGTGCTGTATGTTAATTAACACAGCAGATTAGGCACTTAATAGCAAAGTGTCCCATGTTGCCATATTTATGCATCACTTTTTAAATGATTTCACATAGTTCAAGTATAACAGGCATTGCTGGAGAGGCTGCGGTGTAAATGTGGGAGTCTTCATTTAAAGGTAACAGACGCAAATTTTTCCACATTTTAAATGTTTGCAAACTAGCAATGAATTTTGCAGAATAGCACCAGCAACTGTACAAAAAGACTGCATTTACTATTAAGTAGCATGCAAGACTTACCATCAAGTCCTGTCACTCCACTCCACAGTGGATCTCCAGTACCAGTCACACTACCTGGTAATGACAACTGAAATGTGTTTAAAGATGCGGAGATTCAATAGGGAGGCAGTGACAGAGCGATGTTATCTTCTTCAGGAAGACCTCTGGACAACATGTACAGCACTGCCAAAGGCTGTTAGAATCAACATGCCCCTTAATTTTTATATGTGGGCCTTCTTCCAGCTCACAGTGGGGACAACTGCAGTATCAGCTAGTTTGCTGTTCACAGATATATCAAGGACGTCATAGATGCATTATTCAGTAGGACCAATGACTTCATCACTTTTACCACAGGCCAATAACAGAAAAGTGTCAGGGAAACTCAATTCTACAGAACTGCTGATTTCATAGCGTGCATTGCTATGCCATATTGATCCCATTGGGATTTTGTTTTTTATATTTTACTGTGGACGTGATATGTAATTATCAGCACAGAATCACACAGGTGAATGCATGCTTCACAAGGAGCTCTCACTATGTCTTCATTGTAAGGTAGTGTACCATTCTAATTTGAAGAAGGGTGGAGAATAGAACAATAGCTCCAGGGAAACCAACAGTCTGCAGCTGTAGCTCACAACACCTATGTGCCAAATACAGACAAAGACAGAGCACTATGACAATGAATCAATGAAGAATTATTATCAAACAAAGCATTGTTATCAAGAAGCAACACTTCACAGATCAGGACCAATTACAATACTTTGTCACCCCCACCTCTCCCAAGAGATTGAAGAATAATTTCATCTGCTGAAAGCTCTATAACTTATTATTAATGACAAATGAATACTCAGTACAATTGAAATCAAGTATATTGTATTTATATTTTTCTAGTGTGTGTGTATGTGTGAATATTGGCAACTTGAGTTGGCATGGTGTCACCCTTGGTGCTTGGGCATTGTTTCAAATCTATGACACGTATTCTAGCACTCCGTCTAAGTGATTCCCTTGTTGAGGAGCAAGTGTGCAGACTGACTGCAGGATTTCACAGAAAACCATATCAGAATAAGGATGCAAGGAGGCTGCTGAGAGAACATGGCAAATGGAATACAATGTGGGGAAGTGTGAAGTTATCCACTTTGGTAGGAAAAACAAAAAAGCAGAATATTTTTTGAATGATGAGAGACTGGGAAATATTTGCATTCAGAGGGACCTGGGTGTCCTTGTACATGAATCACAGAAAGTTAACATGCAGGTATAGCAAGCAATTACGAAAGCAAATGGTATGTTAGCTTTTGTCACAAAAGGATTAGAGTATAAGAGTAAAGGGCCTAGAAATTCATTGTAGCCACTTTTGGGGCGGTAAAGTCGGGCGGCCGCTAAAGTTTGCGCCCAGCGCAAAATCGAGGCCACTTCTCCGATATTCATTAGCTTCGCCCTAAGAGTTTGCTCGAGCGCTAAAACTGGCGCTGCACGCCTCTCTTTAGGCGCTAAGCCGGAGGTGCTGAGCGAGAGCGCCGAGGCCGGGCGCAGCGCAGGTGCGGCCATCTCGTGATTGACAGCAGACACCCTGGCGCCGGCCAGCTCTTAAGGGGGAAGGGTCGACTTGGTCTGCTGCCACGCCCTGGATAGTGGAGCCCTCCAGCTAGGCCTGAACACTGCTGCTGGACCCAAATAGCGCCTGAAGCCATGCAGAAGGCCCGTGAACGAGCGCAGCGCTTCTCAGAGCTTGATCTGAGTGTGCTGGTTGGTGCTGTGGAGAAGAGGCGCCATATTTTGTACCCAGACAATGGCAGGAAGGCGCCGGGCCGTGTCTACCGGAGAGCCTGGAGGCATGTCGCCAGCAAGGTGTCAGCCAACAGCGAGGTCCCCAGGAGCGGTGTCCAATGCCGCAAAAAGTTTAATGACCTCACTCGGATTGTCAGGGTGAGTACCCTTTCCAGTGTCCTCCTCATCCTTGCATGTGCACCTCACATTATGGGCAAAGGGACCTGAAAGCCCTAATGGCCAGCCCTCATGCAGCAGCTATGGGACAGGCATGAACATCAATTGCACATTCTGCACTTAACACACTGGCCAGGCTATTCCACCATGGGAGGCAGTGCACACAAGATCAGGGCGACACACTGGCCAGGCTATTCCACCATGGGAGGCAGTGCACACAAGATCAGGGCTACACACTGTACTTAGAGGCCATCCTTTCTCTTGCAGGCCAAGCTGGCCAATAATAAGAAGAGCCGGACTGCGACCGGGGGAGGCCGACCCCAGATCCAGCCGCTCACCGAGCTGCAACATCGCGTGGAGCGCATCATGGGTGGCCGGGTGATTGGCCCCGTTGCATGTGGAGATGCCGACCCTGTTCTGGGCACCAATGGTAAGGACATCACCTTTTGGACCTCTCTCGTCCCACTTGCGCATCAGATCTACATCCTTTGCCACTGTCCGACCAATGCGCTGAATGCCACCACTCATGCATCCCTCGCTGACGCCCTCTCCTCACTCTAAAGCTACTCTTGTGCCTTCCTGCTTTCAGATGGTGAGGAGGAGGTCCCTGAACTTGCCAGTGGCAGCCCCTCAGAAGAGGAGGAGGAGGAGGAGCAAGAGGAAGGCGGCCCATCAGGGGAACCCTCAGCCGCGGCAACCCATGCGAATGTAGGGGACACGTCTTCCCTGGAGGGGAGCGTGGCGGAAGTGTCGGAGGGGAGGGGAGCTCGTGGGACCTGCGGCCTGCAGAAACGCGGGAGGGGGGTGGAAGCTCAGCGGCCTTCTCCCCAGAGGGGGGAAGGGTCGGAGGGGAGTCCAATTGCTGGGCCCAGCGGCGTCCAGCAACGCAGGAAGGGTCGGCCAGCTTGGCGGCCTTCTCCCCAGAGGGAGAGTCCGGCCTCCAGTCCGGAGATGGTCTTCGCCGAGGAGATGGAACGCCTCGAGGACTTGTCCGCGGACTCGGAGCGCCGGCACACGGAGCTCATGGGGGTAGTGGCACGGTTGCCTGAGGCCATCGAGTCCCTCTCTCAGAGTGTGACCGACGTCGGGGCCTCACAGGCCATCAGTTTGGCGGAATTCGGGGCAGAGCAGGCAGCAAGTCGGGCGGCATTCGGGGCAGATCAGGCAGCGAGTCGGGCGGCATTCGGGGCAGCTCAGGCAGCGAGTGGGCAGCTGATCAGTGGTGCCGTGCAGTCACTGGGTGCTCTGATGAGGTCACTGAACAGGGCAACACGGGCACTCACTGCTGCCACACTCGCTGTGTCAGCCAGGCATCGCCAGGGCA
Organism: Somniosus microcephalus; assembly: GCF_052327205.1. Classification (NCBI taxonomy): domain Eukaryota; kingdom Metazoa; phylum Chordata; class Chondrichthyes; order Squaliformes; family Somniosidae; genus Somniosus; species Somniosus microcephalus. Next base: position 155,120,670 of record NC_140996.1, on the reverse strand, counting down.
CCCGGCGCGCTGCAGCAGCACAGCGGTCTGTCCCTCGGCAGATTGGTGCGCATGCTGCAGTGCTGGCCCGGGCGAGTGCCAGTGTCTCAGGCGACCAGCGAGCACCTGCCATCCGCCAGCTTGCCCCCATTCCTCCAGCCGCCACTGCCACTCCCCCAGTGGAGCTGCCAGGAGCTGCTGCAGCGACTGATGCTGGCCAGCCACAGCTGCAGCATTCAACAGCCGCCCGCTCGACGGCCAGACCTCAACTAGGCCGACCCCCAAGGGCATCTGCCGTCACGACATGTGCCCCTCAGGAGCCTGCCCCCAGCCTTGCAGCAGCCAATGGCCTTACTTTGAGGAGGAGCAGCAGGGCGGGCAGGGGCCACACAAAGATGGCCAAGGCATCGCCCTAGCGGGCCAAAAAGTCGAATGTGTGGCCAGTTGTGTTTGTTTTTTGAGGCCGAGAATTGGATGTTTGTTTTTTTGAAGGCCGAGGATGTGATGTTTGTTTTTTACGAAGGCCGAGGATGACGGCCATTTTAGTTGCACTGTTTTGTTAATCCTCTCCAGGTTGTGGGAGCGAGTAATGTGTTTGAGTGTTTTTTGGGGGTTTCGTCTGTTTTTGGTTTTCATGTGGGAAGGGCCCTGAGTTTGTACAATAAAGCATTTTATTTATTAACATTGTCCATGTTTGATCTTTGAAGTGTTTGTTGCCTTAACCGGCTGAGGGCTTGCGGAGCGGCTGCAATCATGTTCTTTCATTGGCACAAGCCATTCCCTGACAGGGGGCCTAGAAGTGACGTTCAATAAGCCGCCGACGGGCGGCCCTTGGACCTTCTGCCTCCTTCCTGGGCTGGTACTCCTCGTCCTCCTCCTCCTCATGCTCCTCCTGCTCCTCCTCCTGAGGTGGTGGTCCAACGTGAGGTGGCAGTGCCTGAGTCCTGCGGATAGCCAGGTTGTGCAGCATGCAGCAAACGACAGCGAATTGGGAGACTCGCTCCTGCGAATACTGGAGGGCTCCCCCGGAGCGATCGAGACAGCGGAACCGTTGCTTGAGGACGCCGATTGTTTGTTCTATGATGTTCCTAGTCGCTTGATGGCTCTCGTTGTATGCCTCTTCAACAGGGGTCGTGGGCGCGCGGAGCGGGGTCATGAGCCAGGTACACAAAGGATAGCCTTTGTCTCCGATAAGCCATCCTCTTGGGTGAGGCTGTGCCTGGAACATGTCAGCCACAGTTGTCTGTCGCAGGATAAAGGCATCGTGGCTGCTGCCTGGAAAGCGGGCATTGACAGCTAGGATGCGCTGCCTGTGGTCACACACCAGCTGTACGTTGAGGGAATGGTAGCCCTTCCGGTTGCAGTAATCCTCGGCATGCTCCAGAGGTGCCCGCAAAGCCACATGCGTGCAGTCAATGGCGCCCTGCACCATGGGGAAGCCCGCTATTCTTGCAAATCCCACTGCACGCTGCTGCTGCTTGTCCAGGGTCATGGGGAAGGAGATGAATTGATGTCTCCTTCTGAAAAGGGCATCGGTCACCTGGCGGATGCAGCAATGCACGGTGAACTGGGAGATGTTAGCGATGTCCCCAGCAGCGGATTGGAAGGAGCCGGTGGCATAGAAGTTGAGAGCCACCGTCACCTTCACTGCCACCGACAGAGACGTCCTGCGCATCAGCTGTGGCTGCAGATCTCTGTGAAGCAGCTGGCAGATGTCTGCAACCACCTCCCTTCTGAATCACAGCCTCCTAACACACTTCGCGGCAGACATGGTCAGATAGGAGGACTGCTGGCGGTATACCCTGGGTGGGTAAGGCCTCAGTTGGTGACGCCTGTTGCCCCCTCTGCGTCTAGCCAGGGCTGCCACTCTCTCACGGCGTCTGTAAGCCCTTCTGGCATAAGGCTGAAAGTCAGCGTTGGCACCCAATGCAGCCCCCATTATATGCTGGCAAACACTGAGCTCTCAATGAAGGCAAAGATAATTGCTAAGCTCTGGCCTGAGCCAAAAATACCTGTCCTCGTGTTGGTCCAAACCAGTAAGCTCTCCTCCTTGGTCTCTCTCCAAAAAACCGTTGCACAAGAGTGAATGCTGCAAAATGGCTGGCCTTTATAGTGCAGGGTAAGTGCCCTTTAATTAGCACTCCCCGCGGCCCGCCTCGGCTGTGTACCGTTCCACTTCACAGTCGTTAGGGCCACCCGGCGCACAATGGGCCGGCGCGAGTGAAGTTCCGGTTCGGGGCGCACAAAGGGCGTTGCACTAGGAAATGACGTCATGATCTGCGCGCGCAGCAGGGCGCGCGCTAAGACTTTGCGCCGGCGCTAAATGTGTACTGAAGTTGGGGCGAGGCGCAGATCGCGCTGCGCCCGGGCGCTAAGCGCCTAGCGCTCGAGATCTACTCCTCCTAAGGCGCTAACGGCTGGCGCGCCCAACTGAATTTCTAGGCCAAGAAGTCTTACTACAAATATACAGGGCATTGGTGAGGCCACACCTGGAGTACTGTGTACAGTTCTGGTCTCCTTACCTAAGGAAAGACATACTTGCCTTAGAGGGAGTGCACGAAGGTTCATTAGTTTGTGGGATGAGGGGATTGCCCTATGAGGAGAGATTGAGTAGACTAGGTCTATATTCCCTAGAGCTTAGAAGAATGAGAGGTGATCTAATTGAAACATATAAAATTCTTATGGGGCTTGACAGGGTTAATGCTGGGAAAATGTTTGCCCTGGCTGGGGAATCTAGAACAAGGGGTTGCAGTGGGGATGTTTGCTGACGACTGCAGTGTTCAGTGCCATTCACAACTCCTCAGACAATGAAGCAGTCCATGCCCATATGCAACAAGACCTGGATGACCTGAAACGTCTATTGTGTTTCTCCATGGATGCTGCCTGACCTGCTGAGTGTTATCAGCATTTTCTGTTCTTTTTTCAGATTTCCAGCATATCCACGGTATTTTGCTATTGTATTAGTGTTTGGTTCACTGCCACTTCTCTTCCAGGAATGCCCACCCTGAAGAAGTTCTGCTCTTCTCTCCGACGAGATTTCCGTTTGTCTCTTCAACCTTGTTCATCTTCATTGCTTTTGGTTTCCCTTCTCATGTTTGATCAGGTATCTGCCAAGACTCGTTTTCACAGCCACATCTCCTTCCTCAGCAATTGTCGCCGGTTCGACTTATTCCACGTGGATTCCAACTGAAATTCCACTCTTCATGTTTCAGATCCACCCAGGATTACAAATATTTCCAAGATATTCAGTATTCCTCGAACTTCTGCTCTCACCGCATCTTGAGATCCACGCTCAATGCCATGCGCCGCCACATGAACACTCTCGACCTCTCTTCAGCAGCACCACGCATCTCAAAGCTGTCCTGATCCACAATTCCATTTCATCCTTCGCCTCATCCGGCGCTTCAACAAACAACTTTTTTTCTTCCTTTCAGATGCCAAGGATTGCAAGCTTCAACAACTCTTGGACACCAACGCCCCTCTGGCACCTTCTTCCCCTTCACTTTCCTCTGACTCCATTCCTTCTTCCAATCTCACCCCCTGCCGTGTTTTTACTATCCCCTCTGACCTTCCCCGCTCTGACCCCGAAAAATCAGTCCTCAGCAAAGGCCTGAGCTTCATCCCCTTACGCCCCCGTCTCAATGAATTTCGAGCTCTTTTTCTGTCGCCTTCATTTCTGTGCCCACTTCTTTGGCCAGGAGACTTCCCCGCTTTCAGAATTCTCGTTCTACCTGGACCCCTCCCTCTGGCCTCTTACCCTCTCTAGATCTTTTTATTGATAACTGCCGCCATGACATCAGCCGTCTCAATTTCTCTGCTCTGCTCACTCACTCCAACCTACCTCCCTCTGAACTTGTAGCACTCCGTTCTCTCCAACCCTAACATTGTCATTAAACCTGCTGACAAGGGTGGTGCTATTGTTGTTTGGCGAACCAATCTCTACCGTGCGGAGGCTGAATATTAACTCTCTGACGTCTCCTCCTACCTCCCCCTGGTCCATGACCCTACTACCAAACATCAAGCCATTGTTTCCGAGACTGTCACTGACCTCATCTCCTCTGGAGATCTTCCCTGTATGGCTGTCAACCTCATAGACCCCAAACCCCGCACAGCCCACTTCTACCTCCTTCCCAAGATCCACAAACAGGGCTGCCCTGGTAGACCCATCGTTTCAGCCTGTTCTTGCCCCAAGGAACTGATTTCTTCCCATCTCGACTCTATTTTTTCTCCCCTTGTTCAGTCTCTTCCCACCTATATTCACGATTCTTACGACGCCCTCCACCAGTTTAACAGTTTCCAGTTTCCTGGCTCCAACCGTCTCCTTTTCACTATGGACGTCCAATCCCTCTACACCTCCATCCCCCACCAGGACAGCCTGAGGGTGCTCTGCTTCTTCCTTGAACAGAGGCCCAACCAGTCCCCATCCACCACCACCCTCCTCCGCCGCCTGGCTGAATTTGTTCTCACATTGAACAACTTCTCCTTTGAGTCCACTCACTTCCTCCAAATTAAAGGTGTTGCTATGGGAACCCGCATGGGTCCTAGCTATGCCTGCCTTTTTGTGGGATATGTGGAACATTCTTTGTTCCAATCCTACTCAGGTCCCCTCCCTCACCTCTTTTTCCAGTACATTGATGATTGTATCGGTGCCATTTCCTGCTCTCGCCCTGAGCTAGAAAATTTCATTCACTTTGCTTGCAATTTCTATCCTTCCCTCACCTTCATATAGTCCATCTCTGACTCTTCCCTTCCCTTCCTCGACTTCTCTGTCTCCATTTCTGGGGATAGGCTATTGACAAACATTCACCATAAGCCCACTGACTCCCACAGCTACCTGGAGTACACTTCCTGCCACCCCACTTCCTGTAAGGACTCTATTCCATTCTCCCAGTTCCTCCGTCTCCACCACATCTGTTCTGACGATGCCACCTTCCATACTAGTGCTTCCGATATATCTTCCTTTTTCCTCAACCAACTTATGTCAACCTCTATCGTGGTTGACATAAGAACTTAAGAAATAGGAGCAGGAGTAGGCCATTCGGCCCTTCGAGCCTGCGCCACCATTCAATGAGATCATGGCTGATCTTCTGCCTCAATTCCATTCACCGGCCCTAACGCCATATCCCTTGATGCCCTTACTAGTCAGAAATCTATCGACTTCTGTTTTGAATATACCCAATGACTGAGCCTCCACAGCCCTCTGGGGTAGAGAATTCCAAAGATTCACCACCCTCTGTGTGAAGAAATTTCTTCTCATCTCAGTCCTGAATGGCCTACCCTTTATCCTGAGGCTGTGGCCCCTAGTTCTAGACTCCCCAGCCAAGGGAAAAATTCTTCCAGCATCCACCCTATCAAGCCCTGTAATAATTTTGTATGCTTCAATGAGATCCCCTCTCATTCTTCCGAATTCAAGAGAATACAGGCCTAGTTTACTCAATATCTTGACCGTGTCTGTTCCATTTCCTGCACTTCTACTCTCACCCCTTCCCCTCCCTCCCAGAACCACGAAAGGGTTCCCCTTGTCCTCACCTTTCCCCCCACCAGCCTCCACATTCAATGGATCATCCTCCGCCATTATCGCCACCTCCAGCGTGACCCCACCACCAAACACATCTTCCCCTCCCCTCTTAGCTTTCCGAAGGGACCGCTCCCGCCGCAACACCCTGGTCCACTCCTCAATCACCCCCAACAGCCCCTCCCCTCCCCACGGCACCTTTCTGTGCAAGCACAGGAGATGCAACACCTGCCCTTTTACCTCCTCCCTTCCCACCGTCCAGGGCCCCAAGCACCCCTTACAGGTGAAACAGCGATTTACTTGTACTTCTTGCAATTTAGTATACTGTATTCACTGTTCACAATGCGGTCTCCTCTCTATTGGGGAGACCAAATGAATATTGGGTGACCACTTTGCAGAACACCTTCGTTCAGTCTGTAAGGGTGACCCCCAAGCTTCCGGTCGCTTGTCACTTTAATTCGCCGCTCCACTCCCACTCTGACCTCTCTGTCCTCGGCCTCTTACACTGTTTCAATGATGCTCAATGTAAGCTTGAGGAACAGCACCTCATCTTCCGATTAGGCACTTTACAGCCTTCTGGACTCAACATTCAGTTCAACAATTTCAGACTAGAACCCCTGCCCCTATATTTTCAGCAGGCAAGTGTTGATGATTCTGCCATCCCCATTTGCAACATTTAATCACTCCTGCCTTCCACCCTATCACTGTGAAGGAATGCGCCATATTTCAGAAAAATACACCATCCTATGAAAATTCTGATATTATTAAAACATGAGAAAATGGGGGAGAAATTGGGTGAGTAGCGCCACCTGTTAGTGCCTAAAGAGGCAGTCAGTGGCTGTAGCGCCACTGGCTGCACCTCCCGCGATATTCAGCAGGGGCGCTAATGGTGGCGTTAGCCTTTTGCACTGCGCCGCCACCGATGACGTCATCGGTGTGCGCAGCGCCCCATTCGCGCCCCGATCGTGATATTTGGTAGCGAACGCCGCTGTAGCGCCGTTCGCTACCCGCACCCAGTTCACGGGGCCTTGCTGCGCCGGCAGAGGTGCAAGTTAAGGTGGAGGTGCAGGGCGGCCGCCTACCAGCACCTCCGTCCCCAGCCTCCTGGAACCCCCCCTCCACGGCATTGCCGGCTGTTTCCCGAGAGCCCGGCACTTCTCCTTGGTGCCAGGCTCTTTTGCCGGCACTCGCGATCGGGGCTCGTGCTGTTGCAGGCCCCTCCCCCTTAACGGTGGGAGGAAGGCCTGCAGTACCACAGCGTGCCATGCCGCAGCGTGTGGTGCTGCGGCACGTAGCACTGCGAAATTCACTTTCAGTGCCCTAAGAGGGACGTGGAGCGCCTCGAGCCGCACCCCATCTCCCTCTAGGGGCACTTCAACTGAATTTGCGGCGATCGCTAATGTGGTGATCGCGGCGCAAATTCCAGCGCCCAGGCAAACTTTGCGCTGCTTGGGCGCCTCAGGCCAATTTCTAGGCCAATGGGTTTAAAAACCTAAAAAACATCAGAGACACAAGCTGTAAACAGAAATACAGGCTTCTGAGGTAAAGATCAGTTGTTAACAAAGTTGTAAAAACCACAAGCTTTTGAAATGGGAATGGGTTATTGACCAAGAAACAATGGCCCTGTTGAAATAGCAGTTTGGCGCTTCCAAAAGGTCTGGAGTTTGGGAGAAACACAATGGAATGACCCAAGTAAAGTGTTAAAAACCAACACGTTGAACAGAAACACAGAAACATTAAAAGAGGCATGTGCCTTTGAAAAAATGACATCAAGTAAAAGAAACACCTGCTGGTCAAATAGTTTTTATGTTAAGCTTGAAATATGGGCCTAGAAATTGGGTTCTGGTCTTGCCAGGGCTGTAGCGCCAGAAAGTTTGCGCCAGCGGTAATGCGGCAGCGCCCGACGAAAATTCGGGTGCGCCGGGCCCAGACGGCGGCGGGCGCTAAAACCCTCCTTTAGCGCCTCAAAACGGGCGTGAACTTGGGTTTCCCGGCGCTAATCCCCCGCTGCGGCACCCGATGCGGTGCGGCAGGCGGGGGAACTGCAGGCCTCCTCCTCCTGTTAAGGAGGAGCTGCTTGCAGCCGACAACTGTCCGGCGGATTGACCCGACATCTGAGCCCGGCACCTCGGGGAAGTGCTGGGCTCGCATGAGACACTGATCAGGGCCGCGGGGGGGGAATGCAGGAGTCCGGGAAGGGAGGTGCGGGCAGGCGGCCGCCGGGAACGCGGCCGGCCGCCGCTCCACCTTTATGCGCCGGCGCACACTGGGGGAAGACTCTGTTGCCAGAGTCTTAGTTGCGCCTGCCACGGGCGAGGCGGGCGCAACTGAATTTCGGCTTGGGGCCGGGTTACCACGGCAACCGGGACACCGCGGCAACCGGGACGCTGCGCACACCGATGACGTCATCGGTGCCGGCGCAGCGCTACCGGTCTACCGCCGCGGAAGGGCCCCAGGCAATTTAGGAACCGGCGCCAATTGCAGCGCTAGGCCCTCTAGCGCCGCAAAATCGGTGCTAAGGGCACTGAATTTCTAGGCCAAGGAGTCCCGAAGTCTGATATGCAACCAATTGAGATAGCTAGAAATGCATGAAACACCCTGGTTAAAGTGGTTTTAATTTACATATTGTAAATATGATATCTATAGAACACTTTGAAGATATTACTTCAATAGATACACCAAGCAATCACATGGTTTTTGTATTGAACTTGGAGCAGCTAGGAGTCATAACGTCTGCTAAAACCAGTTAAGCCAATATTAAGAATTGAATGAAAGAATTTTGTAAAAATGGCATCAAACAGAAACCATTGCTGTCATATTGTTTTTATAACTATTGAACACCTAAATGTAGAGACAGAAATTTGAGAGTTGGCAGCTGAAATGACAGTAAGAATAGAAAGCATTCAACAGAAATCACTAAAGATAATTAGCTTACATCAGCAGAAAACTTCAAAGGAGAAACCACGAAAAAATATATAAAAATAAGAGCTTTTCAAACAGAAAGTCAGAAGTCGCTAAACTGATCTTTATCTCAGAAGCCTGTATTTCTGTTTACAGCTTGTGTCTGATGTTTTTTTAGGTTTTTAAACCCATTTTTTCATGTTTTAATAATATCAGAATTTTCATAGGATGGTGTATTTTTCTGAAATATGGTGTATTCCTTCACAGTGATAGGGTGGAAGGCAGGGGCGATTAAATGTTGCAAATGGGGATGGTAGAATCATCAACACTTGCCTGCTGAAAATATAGGGGCAGGGGTTCTAGTCTGAAATTGTTGAACTGAATGTTGAGTCCAGAAGGCTGTAAAGTACCTAATCGAAAGATGAGGTGCTGTTCCTCAAGCTTACATTGAGCATCATTGAAACAGTGTAAGAGGCCGAGGACAGAGAGGTCAGAGTGGGAGTGGAGCGGCGAATTAAAGTGACAAGCGACCGGAAGCTTGGGGGTCACCCTTACAGACTGAACGAAGGTGTTCTGCAAAGTGGTCACCCAATATTCATTTGGTCTCCCCAATATAGAGGAGACCGCATTGTGAACAGTGAATACAGTATACTAAATTGCAAGAAGTACAAGTAAATCGCTGTTTCACCTGGAAGGGGTGCTTGGGGCCCAGGATGGTGGAGATAAAAGGGCAGTCTTCTCTCAGTCTTCAGAGGCATCTCTGTAAGTTTTTAACTTTGAGTCTCGGGGATCAAAGAAGTACTTTTAATTTGATTTTGGTGGATGTTCTGGATTTAGAAATAAGTAAGAAATGTAGAAATGTAACGAAGTTAAGATTTGAAAATAAGGATCTCTGAGAAATAAGAGATGTAAGCTATTTGTTTTTGAACTGTAATGTTGCGATGGACTCACCAGCTGTTAACTACATGTCGGTTCTTTAATAAATGTATATATTTTTAGAATTGTCTCAAATTAGTATTTCTGTATCAAACTCACGAACTCAAATCTCTATACATTCTTTGGTGAAGAGTTGCAGAGTTCTGTGGGGTATTCTGGACCCTCATAATATCTGGAAGGTTACAGTCTAGTTAAACTTATTAAAAGTGCTATCTGGAGGATGGTAACATCTTCAGTCATTCCTTTCCTTTAGGGAGAGATAGCCTGGACCTTTAAACCCAATTAAGTGTCTTATAGAATTCGGCTATCTCTAACTTTAGTTGAAGGTGAATGTCTAGGGAGTACGCCTGATCTGGGGTAGCCCAAAGAGGGCTAGGACTTGTAATTATCCCTTCATCACAGACCGACCATTTTGTTCTGTCCTCCCCTCCCCGTTTCCCTGCCTCTGCACCTGCTTAAAACCTGTTACATATCTAACTTTTTTCAGTGCTGATGAAAGGTCACAGACCTGAATCGTTAACTCTGTTTCTCTCTCCATGGATGCTGCCTGACCTGCTGAGTGTTTCCAGCATTTTCTGTTGTTATTTCAGATTTCCAGCATCCACAGTATTTTGCTATTGTACCCCAGGTCGCTCTGTTCGTGCACCCCCTTCAGGATTATACCATTTTGTTTATATTTCCTCTCCTCATTCTTTCTACCAAAATGTATCACTTCACACTTTTCTGCGTTAAATTTCATCTACCACTTGTCCGCCCATTTTACCAGCCTCTCTATGTCTTCCTGAAGTCTATCACTCTCCTCCTCACTATTCACTATACTTCCAAGTTTTGTGTCATCTGCAAATTTTAAAATTGTGCTCTGTACATCCACATCCAAGTCATTAATATAGATCAAGAAAAGCAGTGGTTCCAGAACTGACCCCTGGGGAACACCACTGTATACCTTCCTATAGTCCGAAAAATAACCGTTCACCACTACTCTCTGTTTCCTATCACTTAGCCAATTCCGTATCCATGCTGTCACTGTCCCTTTTATTCCACGGGCTTCAATTTTGTTTGTCGAACGCCTTTTGGAAATCCATGTACACTACGTCAACTGCATTACACTCATCAACCCTCTCTGTTACCTCATCAAAGAACTCAATCAAGTTAGTTAAACACGATTTGCCTTTAACAAATCCATGCTAGCTTTCCTTAATTAATCCACACTTGTCCAAGTGACTGTTAATTTTGTCCCAGATTACTGTTTCTAAAAGCTTCCCCACTGCTGAGGTCAAACTGACTGGCCTGTAGTTGCTGGGTTTATCTTTACATCCTTTTTTGAACAATGGCGTAACATTTGCAATTCTCCAGTCCTCTGGCACCACCCCCGTATCTAAGGAGGATTCGAATATTATGGCCAGTACCTCCGCGATTTCCTCCCTCAATTCCCTCAGCATCCTAGGATGCATCCCATCTGCTCCTGGTGATTTATCTACTTTAAGTACAGCCAGCCTTTCTAATATCTCCTCTTTATCAATTTTTATCCTATCAAGTATCTCCACTACCTCCTCCTTCACTATATCTATGGCAGCATCCTTTTCCTTGGTGAAGACAGATGCAAAGTGCTCGCTTAGTACCTCAGCCATACCCTCTGCCTCCATGCATAGGTCTCTTTTTTGGCCCCTAATCGGCTCCACCCGTCCTCTTACTACCCTTTTATTATTTATATGCCTAGAGAAGACTTTTGGATTACCTTTTGTTGGCTGCCATTCTATTCTCATACCTTCTCTTTGCCCCTCTTATTTTCTTTTTCACTTCTCCTCTGACCTTTCTATATATAGTCTGATTCGCAGATGTATTTGCAATCTGACATCTTTCATACATGCTCTTTTTCTGCTTCATCATATTCTCTATCTCTTTCGTCATTCAGGGAGCACTGACTTTAGTTGCCTTTCCCCGTAGTGAGAATGTACCTCAACTCTACCTGAACTATTTCCTCTTTAAAGGTAGCCCATTGTTCCATTACAGTTTTGCTTGCCAATCTTTGATTCCAGTTTACCCAGGCCAGATCCGTTCTCATCCCACTGAAATTGGCCTTCCCCCAGTTAAACATTTTTACTCTAGATTGCTCGCTGTCCTTTTCCATAGCTAATTTAAAACTTATGATACTATGATCACTATTCCCTAAATGTTCACCTACTGACACTTGCTCCACTTGACCTACCTCATTCCCCAGAACCAGATCCAGCAATGCCTCCTCCCTCATCGGGCCAGAAACATACTGATCAAGAAAGTTCTCTGACATAATAAAATTCACTACGCACTTGGTTTGAGCATAAGCAAGGCTTTAATCAACTTATTTCAGAACACGGAAGTCTAGTTGTATCCACTAGCTCCTTGTCTTTACAAAATGTCCATGGCAAGCTGGGGCCAACGCCCGAGTATTTATACTCCTTGGACGGCGCCACCAGCTGGCCGTCCAGTGTTATTTCATAGGTAGTTTCTCGATGATGAGAGTTATGACATTCTTCCTGCCTAAAAGATTTGGAAATCTGACGGCTTCCTCTTAACGGATTAGGCAGACCACGAATAGCCGCAGTCTTTTAGATTTTTGTTTATGGCCAGAAGGCACGTCTCCCCGGATCGTGTCTTGGTCCCTGGACCGCTTGATGCATGCCGGTGGATCGACAGAGCCCGTGTTGCTCTGATCAACCCGAGGGAGGCTGGGGAGATCGTGACTCTGGGTGCGGGTCCCCACAGGCGCAGAACTGGCTTCGTCCCGTTGGTTAGCCGGAGACTGACCGGCGTTCTGGCCCGGGGTGGCCATCCCACGAGGAGCGCTCGGTTCCCCGAGCAGATCCGGCGGGGCAGCCGGCAGATCCCTCAATGTCCCAGGTAGGGCGTCATCCTCGGGGGAGCGCAGAGAGTCGGCCTCATCCCCGCGGGTCCCTCCATCAGTTGGGTCCGCGGAACTGGCCCGACAGGGAGCCAGGTCCCGGAGCGAGGTGGTGGACTCCCGGACATCCGGGTACCGCACGTGGGGTTGACGTCTGTAGGTTCTACCTCATCGACTAGAGGATCGTTTTTTGATGATCGGACGAATCTTCGGAGCAGCACGGGGCCAGGAGCTGCCAACCATGATGGTAGAGACGTCCCATGGGTGGAGTGACGCTGGAAGCTGAAGAATCGCTTGTGAGGTGTGACATTGGTAGAAGTAGAAAGGAGAGACCTGATGGAATGCAACGCGTCAGGGAGCATAGTCTCCCACTGCTGGTCTGGTAGGTTGCGTGACCTCAGCGCAAGATGAACAGCGTTCCAAATGATAACGTTGTATCTCTCAACCTGTCCGTTACCGATGGGATGGTACAGTGTCGTTTTACTTGTGGCGATTCCCCGTTGGGAGATATAACTTTTGAGTTCGCTTGACATGAAGGAGGGACCCCGATCAGTGTGGATGAAATTGGCCGTACCGCAAAGGGAAAAGACTTGATCAAGGCATTTGATCACTGTGGAAGTAAGCATATTGGGACAGGGGAAAGCAAAGGGAAAGAGTGAATATTCATCCACCATAGTCAGTAAGGCATTGAGGAAGGCAATGGCCCTTTAAAGTCAATGCTGAGTCACTGCATAGGCTGTATAGCGTGTATGAGCAAGCCATCCGATGGATGGAAGAATTGCGGTTTTAACTCCGCACAAATTTTACAGGAGGAGCACGTTCTTTTCACATCTTCTGTAGAAAATGGGAGATTTTTAGATCGCACACAGTGCAACATACGGGTAACGTCAGGATGGCATAAGTCAGTATGAAGATCCGCCAGAGTGGAAGTTGACATAGAAGAGCAGGATGCCCGCGTGAGGGTATCCGGGGCCACACTCTCTTTGCCGGGTCGATAATGTATGGAGTATCCAAAGGCAGCCAATTCCATCCTCCAGAGTTGTATTTTGTTATTCTTGATCTTAGTGCGTTTCTGGTTATCCAGCATAAAGGCCACGGAGCGCTGATCGGTTATAAGTGTGAAATGGCGACGAGCGAGAAAATGACTCCATTTACGTACCGCTTCGATGATAGCCGTAGCCTCCTTCTCGACAGGAGGATAATGGAGCTCGCTACCCTGCAAAGTTCTGGACAGAAATGCAATGGTTCGACCACCTTGATTCAAGGTAGCAGAGATCACCACATCCGATGCATCGCACTCGACCACGAAAGGAAGATTTTCATCGATGGAACGAAGCGTGGCTTTTTCCAGTTGTCGCTTGAGGAGGTTGAAAGCTGAAATAGCCGTTGCCTCCAATGGAAATGACTTTGCGTGAAGTAGGGGCTTGATCTTGTTGGAAAAGTGGGGTATCCATTTCGCGTAATAGGCGAACATGTCGAGTGCCCGACGAAGAGAGCCGAGATTCGTAGGGGGAAGGGAGCTCCTGAAGCGGGCGAAGTCGCTCCGGATCCAGTTTGATGACACCATTGCCCACCCAGTAGCCAAGGATGTTGACTGATGGTACTGATTTCACAGATTTGGACTCATTTAAGGTTAAGTTGCGACGACGGAGAACGTCAAAAAATTTCTGGAGATTGGCATCATGCTCCTTCTGGTCATGACCAGCAATGGTGATATTATCTAGGGAAAAGTGTCCGTTAAGTTCTCCTGTTTGACTAGGCTATCCATTGCCCGTTGAAAGACGGCCACCCCATTGGTGACCCCAAATGGAAGGCGACAAAACTGGTAAAGCCGACCATTGGCCTCAAAGGCCGTATACTTTTTGTCAGAGTCCTTTAAAGGTACTTGATGATATGCGCTCTTTAAATCAAAAGTTGAAAATACCTTGTAGTTGGCAAGGTTATTGACCATGTCATCGATGCGTGGTAGTGGGTAGGCATCCAAGTCGGTATACTGGTTAATAGTTTGCGAGTAATTGATGCAAAGATGTTTCTTGTGTTGCTTCAGAGGATTTTTAACAATGACGACTTGAGCCCGCCAGGAAGATGAACATGGCTCAATGATACCATCAGCTAGAAGGCGAGAGATTTCTGCCTCGATAAAGGCTTGATCATCTCGGCTGAAACGTCGTGATTTAGTGACTATGGGCTTACATCTGGGGAAAGTTTGGCAAACAAGGAGTGCTCGTCGATCAAAGCCGCCGAAAGCGCACAAAACGGTACTTTGGAAATAGTAAGCTCCGGCTTTGACCCTCCAAACTCGAAAGTGAGTCTTTTGTGTTGTTTCTGGAAATCCTGTCCCAGGAGCACATCATGGCATAGGTTCTTGAGCACCCCGAGCCGGGTGGAGAAATAAGTGTGGCCATTGAGAATGAGGTCGAAAAGACAAAAGCCGGAAGAATTGGTGGTCAGTGTCGTCAGAGCCATTGCAATTTCCCTGTCCGAGGGGTAAATATGCAGTTTTAACTTACTGACAGCCCGCTCACTAATGAAGCTGTCAGAGCTGCATGAGTCAATTAGTGCACTCAAAATGTGTCCATTTATCGAAACCTTCATGGCGGCATGGGACAGACTTTGGGGAAAAACAGCTGTGATGGGAGGAGGGGCAGTTTTACCCTTGACAGCTGTAACCTTAGTAGTGGTTCTTGGGGGAGGAGCAGTTTTATAGATAGTAGCTGCAAAACTAACAGGAGCTCTCGACCGGTATACCTTAGAAAAGCAGCCTTTCTTACTAACAGCGGCTCTCGACTGGCATACCTTAGAAAAGTGACCTTTCTTACTGCAATGATTGCAGGTCGTGTTACGAGCAGGACAAAATTTCCTATAATGGGACGCTCCTCCACAGAAGAAACACTTCCTTCCAGATTGCCAAGATGCCGCTAGGGTGGGGTCGTCATCAGTGTAGGTTTCTAGGGTAGGGTTGGCATCAGCCGGGTTGGAGTCGTCACCTGTGAGGCTTCCGCCCGAGGCCTATTGAGTCACTAAAAGAGATAGCAGCAGCCCGTGCACGTGGTGAAAGATAGGTGTCTGCATTCCTCTTTGCTAAGTCCAGAGAACATGCCCGGTCATAGGCAGCCTGTAACTTGAGGGTTTTATTCTCCAACAGACGCTGACGTATGAAGGGAGACGCAATTCCATTAATAAAGGAATCATGAATTAACTCCTCCTGGTACTGCTCAGCTGTAACAGCTTTAAGATTACAATCCTTGCTGTGCCTGCGAAGTTTCTGAAGGAATTCATCACGTGATTCCCTGGGTTGTTGTCGAGTTGTGGCCAGTAGATGCTGAGAAAAAATTTCATTTGGGGACTTGACATATAGCTGCTGTAGTATTTGGATAGCGGCATCATAGTCTACACAGTCTTCGATATAATCAAACACATGAGGGGATACGTAATTAGCAAGTATTTCTAATTTATCAGGAACATTTTCACCACACACCCTGAGGAAGTTGCTAAAAGTACGATACCAGTGTTTCCATACCTTAGCAGCTATAAGTGAATTCGGGTCCAGGTCAGGACGGGTGGGGCTGAGTAGTTTCTCCATGATGGATCGGTTAATTGTCTGAGTTCCCTTCTATGGTTCGAGTCGTAGCTGGCTGTTCCCGAAATCACCCAAAGCGTGGAGTCGATATTAAGTTGATTAAATTGACGTAATAAAATTCACTACACACTTGGTTTGAGCATAAAGCAAGGCTTTAATCAACTTATTTCAGAACATGGAAGTCTAGTTGTATCCACTAGCTCCTTGTTTTTACAAAATGTCCCTGGCAAGCTGGGGCCAACGCCCGAGTATTTATACTCCTTGGACGGCGCCACCAGCTGGCCGTCCAGTGTTATTTCATAGGTAGTTTCTCGATGATGAGATTTATGACATTCTCCTGAACACAATTACGAAATTCTTCCCCTTCTTTGCCCTTAACACTATTATGATCCCAGTCTATATTAGGATAGTTGAAGTCCCCCATTATTACTGCTCTATAATTCTTGCACCTCTCTGTAATTTCGCTCCTCCATATCTTCCCCCCTATTTGGTGGTCTATAGAATACACCTGGTAGTGTAAGGGCACCTCTATTATTTCTTAACTCTAGCCATATAAATTCTGTCCTTGACCCCTCCAGGACATCCTCCCTCACCAGCACTAACATTCTCCTTGACCAATATGGCCACATCACCTCCTATCTTTCCTTCCCTGAACACTTTATAACCAGGAATATTTAATACTTAATCCTGCCCTTTTTTGAGCCAGGTCTCAGTTATTGCCACATCATATTCCCATGTGGCTATTTGTGCCTGCAGCTCACTTACCTTGTTTACTATGCCTCTGACGTCCTGCTTTTTAATCTCTTTCCTAGCTACCTAAAATCTGCCTGCAGGACCTTGTCCCTCTTTCTACCTATGTCGTTGCTACCGATATGGACCACAACCTCTAGCTGTTCACCCTCCTGCCTCAGAATGTTCAGTGGGTAAAATCTAGACCAGTGACAGATTGCATAGCAGGTGAAACAACGTATGTGTGGCAGATATAGTAGAGAGAAAGTAGTAATCGCACAATAAATGCAGCACATTGAGCGGATGTGACCACGAGTCTAGTCACTGCCTCTGAACCAATGCTGGCATAAAACCTCATGTGTGATTTGATCTGAAGCTGGCAGTGATTGTCTGTACAATTTGCAGCATTTACACTGATACATGGTCAGTTTTCAGGATTTTTTGGGTTTGATCTGACCCCCTATTGCCAGTGTTGCAGAATGTGAATTCATGGATATGATGGAATAAGATGCAAGTACGTTGTCAGTCAACATGTCCAGTGAGGGAACAGCTACACAAGAATTGACACATGCAATTTTGATACAATTTTGGTTCATTATCCAAATCTTTGTGTACACATCCAGTTTAATTACTACCTCAAAAGGAAGAAGCTTGATGAAAGAGCAATAACTACAGAAGCTTATTTGTCTCTGATGAAAGTATAAAATATTTCTATTCTGACTTTGTCATCGGTTTGGCGTATTAATTCTGGGATGTAATCCTGATCACAAATAATTGGGTCACAATAAAAATTCTTGCTATAACTTCCATGAGGCTCAACTTCCTAAAGCTAAATTGCCCATTAAAGTAAAGCTCCTCAAAACGAATAACTGGATACTTAAACCACCACAAATATTACTCTCAGGTCATGAAGCAGTTTAGAATGTTCTGTGACCTGAAGTGGTGCAGTCTCTTTGTGTACTGTACTAATAATTATCACAAAAAACTAAAGCAGAGGTTGGAAAAATGTATATGTACAGAGGGTGCTTAGAATTTGTAATTCGCTGACACAAACCATGGTAGAAGCAGAGTCCATTTTTTAAAAAGGGAATGAATTCCTTGAAAAAGAGAAAAATTATATGGTGAGCAAGCAAGAGAGTGGAATTAGATTAAATGATTAATCGCAAGATGAAGAAGTTTGGCCCAACTTTATAAATGCATCCAAAACAACCCTGCACTCCACTCATCTATTTTTTTCATAAATTATTCCAGTGGTTTCACTGCCACCACTCTGCTTGGAAATCTATTTCAAGTCTTGGTATCAGTCTTAATGTTACCTTTTGTTAGTTTGAAACTGTGCCTCCTTGTCCGACTCCCATAATTTAATTTAAAGTAACATTCCACATCATTAACTATCTTATATACCTTTAATAAGATCATCTCTCAGATGCTTCCCTTACAGGCGGAGATGTCCAAGTATCTGCAGTCTGTCCTCATAAATCTGGCATTAGGGATGAGCCTTGTGGCTCTTCTTTACACTGCCTCCACCACTTGAATGCCTCCCTTGTTTCTTGGCAAACAGAACTGGACACAATACACAAAGTGCAGGCTGAATAGAGCACTACAGAAATCGATCATAATTTGCCAAACAACTGCCCAGCGAATGCCTGTGCAACTCTTACGCTGGTAAAGGCAGGCATGATGGCATTTTTTTTTAACCAGTGTAAGAGCTTAAATAAATATTAAAATTTAAACATGAAAAAAACCTTTAAAATTAGTTTAGATTATTTTTAGCCCCTTTCAAAATTTACATTTATTGTTCAAAAAATTAAATTTTTGTTTTAAATGTTTAAGATAATTGTATTTGAAAGAATTTTGAACACAATGATTTATTTTTATTTAACTGGTGTGTAATTGTGTTTTTTAGGGGATTCCTTTTCATGCTTATGGGGATTCCGTATGTAAATGGAATCCCCATAAGCAAAATGGGGATCCCTCTTTCTGATTGGTTGGCCTGGCCCATGTGATCCCAGGGGTGCCTGTGAACTGTGTGCGCCCCTGGGATACGTGGGCCTTTATGCATGTGTAGAAGCCAAGGAGTGCAAGTGTTCGAACCTCCGGGATCACCAGCTAGGTTCGTACTTTTCTTACAATTTGGAGGCATTCGCCCGCGGGAAGCCTCCGTCCACAAATTCAGGCCCAAGATGTTACCGGGCTAAATACCATCCTATCAGCCTACTCTCAATCATCAGCAAAGTGATGGATGATGTCATCAACAGTGCTATCAAGTGGCACTTACTCACCAATGACCTGCTCACCGATGCTCAGTTTGGGTTCCGCCAAGACCACTCAACTCCAGACCTCATTACAGCCTTGGTCCAAACATGGACAAAAGAGCTGAATTCCAGAGGTGAGGTGGGAGGGACTGCCCTTGACATCAAGGCAGCATTTGACTGAGTGTGGCATCAAGGAGCCCCAGTGAAACTGAAGTCAATTGAATCAAGGGGAAAACTCTCCACTGGCTGGAGTCATACCTCGCACAAAGGAACAGGTTTGTGGTTGCTGGAGACAAATCATCTCAGCCCCAGGACATTGCTGCATGAGTTTCTCAGGGCAATGTCATAGGCCCAACTATCTTCAGCTGCTTCATCAATGACCTTCCTTCCATCAGAAGATCAGAAATGGAGCTGTTTGCTGATGATTGCAGGTTCAGCTCTGTTCGTAATCCCTCAGATAATGAAGCAGCCCATGCCCGCATGCAGCAAGACCTGGACAACTGCCAGGCTTGGGCTGATAAGTAGCAAGTAACATTTGCACCATGCAAGTGCCGAGCAATGACCATCTCAGACAGTGCAGCACTCCCTCAGTACTGCACTGAGTGTCAGCCTAGATTTCTGTGTGCTCAAGTCACTGGAGGAGAGGGTGCTACCAACTGAGCCATGGCCGACACCTAAAAGAACAAAAGGGAAGGTCTGTGATAGGGTGGAAGGCAGGAGAGATTAAATGGCAAAAGGGAGGATGGTGGAAGGCAAAAGCGGATGGTAATGGGTCAATTAAAGAAACGAAAGATGAGTCTCGAGGAAGTGTAAATGGGAATATCAGAATCATCAGTAACAGCTGCCATCCGAAAAAATGCAGGCAAAGGTTATGATCTGAAATTGTTGAACTCAATGTTGAGTCCAGAAGGCTGTAAAGTGCCTAATAGAAAGATGAGGTGTTGTTCCTCAAGCTTACGTTGAGCTTTATTGGAACAGTGTAGGAGGCCGCGGACAGAGAGGTCAGAGTGGGAGTGGTCCGGAGAATTAAAATGACAGGTGACCGGAAGCTTGGGGTCACGCTTGCGGACTGAACAGAGGTGTTCCGCAAAGCAGTCACCCAATCTGTGGTTGGTCTCCCCAATGTTGAGGAGATTGCATTGTGAGCAGTGAATGCAGTATACTAATTTGAAAAAAGTACAAGTAAATTGCAGTTTCACCTGGAAGCAGTGTTTGGGGCCCCGGATGGTGGGAAGGGAGGAGGTAAAAGGGCAGATGTTGCATCTCCTGCACTTGCACAGGATGGTGCTGTGGAAAGGGGAGTGGGTGCTGGGGGTGATAGAGGAGTGGACCAGGGTGTTACGGAGGGAGCGGTCCCTTTGGAATGCTGAAAGGGGAGGGGAAGATGTGTTGGTGGTGGGATCACGCTGGAGGTGGCAGAAATGGCAGAGGATAATCCGTTGAATGTGGAGGCTGGTGGAGTGGAAGATGAGGACAAGGGGAACGCTATCATGGTTCTGGAAGGGAGGGGAAGGGGTGAGAGCAGAAGGTTGGGAAATGGAACGGACATGTTCGAGGACCCGGTCAACCACGGTGGAGGGGAATCCTCAGTTGAAGAAAAAGGAAGACATATCGGAAGCACTAGTATGGAAGGTGGCATCGTCAGAACAGATGCGACGAAGATGAAGAAACTGGAAGAATGGAAGAGTCCTTACAGGAAGCGGGTGGGATATATTGTAGTCAAGGTAGCTGTGGGAGTCAGTGGGCTTATAGTGGATATTGGTCGATAGCCTATCCCCAGAATTGAGACAGAGAAATCGAAGAAGCGAAGGGATGAGTTGGAGATGGATCATGTGAAGTCGAATGAAGGGTGGAAATTGGAAGCAAAGTTCACGGCAAGAGCAGGAAATGGTACTGTACTGGCCGCGCTAGACGTGCTCCTATCTAGCTATCCAGCAAGTTAAACACTCATTCAACAATAATTCTTTGAAGCGTTTGCTGTTTTGAAGCTTTAATTGAACGAATTTGTGAAACTGTAAACAAAGACAAAGTATGTTTTGTACATAAACTGAGTACTATACGTTCGATATTACATAAGATATAAACATATTTACAGCAGTAGAATGGACTAATTGTATAACTAACTAACATTTGAACTAACTTCCGTAACTATTAAATATTAACCTTTTATAAACATAGTATTATCAAAATACTACTCTGACAACATTGCTATTATGCTAAGAACCAAAGATACTCACAGATATTGCGCTTGGCCTAACATATGAAATCAGATTACGTTGGATTGTAAATGGAACCTCTCATGGCAGATTCTCCATTACTCAAGTCAGGTTCTTCCTGGCAAAACTGCTTCCTGGGGTCAACAGAAAGATGGTAGGAAGGTCAAATGACTTCTCACAGGAAGAAAGGAACAAAGGTCAAATGACCTCACACAGGAAGAAAGATCAGATGACCTTTCCAGCATACAAACTGTTAACACAATAACCGCCACCAGAGGGTGCTATTGCATGTAAAAATGTCCAGAATGTCACATAATGTCCATTGGTCCAGAACAGGTACCGATACAGTCATCAATGTACCGGAAAAAGAGATGAGGGAGGGGACCTGAGTCGGACAGGAACAAAGAATGTACTACATATCCCACGAAAAGGATAGCTAGGACCCATACGGATTCCCATAACAACACCTTTTATTGGGAGGAAGCAAGAGGCATCAAAGGAGAAGTTGTTCAATGCAAGAACAAGTTCAGCCAGGCGGAGGAGGGTGGTGATGGATGGGGACTGGTTGGGCCTCCATTCAAGGAAGAAGCGGTGTGCCGTCAGGCCATCCTGGTGGGGGCAGAGGTATAGAGGGATTGGATGTCCATGGTGAAAAGGAGATGGTTAGGACCAGGAAACTGGAAACTGCTAAAGTTTCGGAGGGCATCAGAAGAGTCGCAGGTATAGGTAGGAAGGGACTGGACAAAGCGAGAAAAAAGAGTCGAGATAGGAAGAAATCAATTCCGTGGGGAAAGAACAGGCTGAAACAATGGGTCTACCAGGGCAGTCCTGTTTTTGGATCTTGGGAAGGAGGTAGAAGCGGGTTATGCGAGGTTAGGGAACTATGAGGTTGAAGGCTGTGGAGGGACTATCTCCAGAGGTGATCAGGTCAGTGACAGTCTTGGAAACGACAGCTTGATGTTCGGTGGTGGGTTCAGGGCGAGGTAGGAGAAGGTGTCAGAGTTGGTGTTCAGCCTCCGCAAGGTAGAGGTCGATTCGCCAAACAACAACAGCGCCATTCTTGTCAGCAGGTTTAATGACAAGGTTAGGGTTGGATCTGAGAGAACGGCGTGCTGCAAGTTCAAAGGGAGGTAGGTTAGAGTGAGTGAGGGGAGCAGTGAAATTGAGATGGCCGATGTCACGCTGGCAGTTCCCAATGAAAAGATCTAGAGAGGGTAAGAAGCCAGGGGATGGGGTCCAGGTGGAACGAGAATTCTGAAGATGGGAGAAAGGGTCTGCTGTGCTGGGGAAGGGGGGGGGGAAAGGGGGTAAGACTCCAGGCCAAAGAAGTGGGCATGGAGGCGTAGGCGACGGAACATAAGAACATAAGAAGTAGGAGCAGGAGTAGGCCATACGGCACCTCGGGCCCACTCCGCCACTCAACAGGATCATGGCTGATACGAATCTAGACTCACGTCCACTTCCCTGCCCTCTCCCCGTAACCCCTAATTCCCTTGTCTGCTAGGAAACTGTCTATCTCTGTTTTAAATTTATTTAATGTTGCAGCTTCCACAGCTCTCTGGGGTAGCAAATTCCATAGATTTACTACCCTCTGAGTGAAGAAGTTTCTCCTCATCTCAGTTTTGAAAGGGCAGCCCCTTATTCTAAGATTATGCCCCCTAGTTCTAGTCTCACCCATCAGTGGAAACATCCTCACCGCATCCACCCGATCAAGACCCCTCACAATCTTATATGTTTCGATAAGATCGCCTCTCATTCTTCTGAACTCCAATGAGTAGAGGCCCAACCTACTCAACCTTTCCTCATACGTCAACCCCCTCGTCTCCGGAATCAACCGAGTGAACCTTCTCTGAACCGCCTCGAGAGCAAGTATATCTTATCTTAAATATGGAAGCCAAAACTGCACGCAGTATTCCAGGTGTGGCCTCACCAATACCCTGTATAACTGCAGCAAGACCTCCCTGTTTTTATACTCCATCCCCCTTGCAATAAAAGCCAAGATTCCATTGGCCTTCCTGATCACCTGCTGCACCTGCATACTAACTTTTTGTGTTTCATGCACCAGGACCCCCAGATCCCTTTGTAATGTAGCACTTTGCAGTTTCTCTCCATTTAGATAATAGCTTGCTCTTTGATTTTTTCTGCCAAAGTGCATAACCTCACACTTTCCAATATTTATATTCCATCTGCCAAATCTCTGCCCACTCACTTAGCCTGTCTATGTCCTTTTGCAGGTTTTTTATGTCCTCCTCACTCACTGCTTTCCCTTCCATCTTTGTATCGTCGGCAAACTTGGATACGTTGCACTCGGTCCCTTCCTCCAAATCGTTAATATAGATTGTAAAGAGTTGGGGTCCCAGCACTGACCCCTGCGGAACACCACTAGTTACTGATTGCCATCTTGAGAATGAACCATTTATCCCAACTCTTTGTTTTCTGTTAGATAGCCAATCTTCCACCCATGCCAGTATATTACCCCAATTCCGTGATTTTTTATCTTGATCAGTAATCTTTTGTGTGGAACCTTGTCAAATGCCTTTTGGAAGTCCAAATACACTACATCCACTGGTTCCCCTTTATCCACCCTGTATGTTACGTCCTCAAAGAATTCGAGCAAATTTGGCAAACATGACTTCCCCTTCATAAAACCATGCTGACTGTCCTATTAAATTATGTTTATCCAAATGCTCTGTTACTGTTTCCTTAATAATGGACTCCAACATTTTGCCAACCACAGATGTTAGGCTAACTGGTCTATAGTTTCCAGCTTTTTGTCGACTTCCCTTCTTAAATAAGGGTGTTACATTAGCAGTTTTCCAATCTGCCGGGACCTTTCCTGAGTCCAGGGAGTTTTGGAAAATAATCACCAATGCATCCACAATCCCTACCGCCACTTCTCTCAAGACCCTAGGATGTAGGCCATCAGGTCCAGGGGATTTATCCGCCTTAAGTCCCATTATTTTACCGAGTACCATCTCCTTAGTGATTTTAATCGTGTTTAGCTCCTCCCCCCCCCCCCCCATTGCCCCGTTTGTCCAGTGTTGGGATATTTTTAGTGTCTTCTACTGTAAAGACTGATACAAAATATTTGTTCAGCGTCTTTGCCATCTCCATGTTCCCCACCACTAGTTTCCCGGTCTCATCCTCTAAGGGACCAACGTTCACTTTAGCCACCCTTTTTCTTTTTATATAGCTGTAGAAACTCTTGTTATCTGTTTTTATATTTTTTGCTAGTTTACTTTCATCATCTAACTTCCCTTTCTTAATTAATCTTTTAGTTATTGTTTGCTGGCTTTTAAAATGCTTCCCAATCTTCTATCCTCCTACTAGATTTGGCTACTTTATATGCCCTTGTTTTCAGTCGGATACTATCCTTTATTACTTTACTAAGCCACGGATGGCTGTCTTTTCTTTTACTCCCTTTTTCCTCAGTGGAATATATTTATCTTGAAAGATGTGAAATATCTCCTTGAATGTAGACCACTGCTCTTGTACTGTCTTACACTTTAATCTGTTTTCCCAGTCCACTTTAGTCAATTCTACTCTCATACCTTCATAGTCTCCTTTATTTAAGCTCAGTACGCTGGTTTGAGATCCAACTCTCAAACTGAATTTGGAATTCAACCATATTATGGTCACTCATTCCAAGGGGATCCTTTACTAGGACATTTTTTATTAATCTTGTCTCATTACACAGGACCAGATCTAAGATTGCCTGCCCCTTGGTTGGTTCAGTTACATACTGCTCAAGGAACCAGTCCCTAATACACTCTATGATCTCTTCCTCAATGCTGCCATGCCCAATTTGATTAGTCCAGTCAATATGAAAGTTAAAATCCCCCATGATTATAGCTGTTCCCTTATTACAAGTCCCAACTATTTCCTGATTTATACTCCGACCAACAGAGTTGCAACTGTTAGGAGGCCTATAGACTACACCCACGAGTGACTTTTTCCCCTTATTATTCCTTATCTCCACCCAAACTGTTTCACTATCCTGATCCTTTGACCCAATATCATTTCTGACTATTGCAGTGATTCCGTCCTTGACTAACATAGCAACCCCACCTCCCTTTCCTTCCTGTCTGTCCTTCCTAATTGTCAAATTCCCTTGTATGTTTAGTTCCCAGTCATGATCATCTTGCAGCCATGTTTCCGTAATGGCCACCAGATCATACCCATGTGTAGTTATTTGTACCATCAACTCGTCTATTTTGTTACGAATGCTGCGTGCATTCAGATAAAGAACTTTCAAATATGTTTTCTGACAATTTATTCCTGCTTTTACCCCTTTTACTACTTTACCTTTATCATTATACATTCTGTCCCTTCCTGACACACTCTGGTTTTTAATTCCCCCACTGCCACCTTGCTCTATTGCCTTCTCCGCTGTCATTATTATTTTTCGCTCTCTTAAAACCTCCCCCCCCACTAATTTGTTTAAAGCCCTCTCTACAGCCCTAGTTACTCGAGTCGCCAGGATTCTAGTCCCAGCACTGGCCAAATGAAGACCGTCCCAACGGAACAGCTCTCTCCTGTCCCAGTACTGATGCCAGTGTCCCAAGAAGCAAAACCCATGTCTCCCACACCAGTCTTTGAGCCACGCATTTAACTCTTTAATTTTATTTACCCTAGCCAAATTTGCACGTGGCTCAGGTAGTAATCCAGAGATTATTACCCTTGTGGTTCTGCTTTTTAATTTGGCCCCTAGCTGCTCAAACTCCCTCAGCAGAACCTCTTTCCTTGTCCTATCTATGTCGTTGGTACCAACATGGACCACGACAACTGGATCCTCCCCCTCCCACTTCAAGTTTCTCTGCAGCCCAGAGGAGATGTCCTTAACCCTGGCACCGGGCAGGCAACACAGCCTTCGGGACTCTCGCTCTCGGCTGCAAAGAACCCTATCTATCCCCCTAACAATACTATCCCTTAACACCCCCCACTTGAATGGCCCCCTGCTCCACGGTGCTGTGGCCAGGTTGCTCATCCTCCCTGCAGTCCCCGTTCCCATCCTCACAGGGAGTAAGAGCCTCAAACCTGTTGGACAAGAGCAAGGGCTGCTGCTCCTCCAACACTACCTCCTGGATCCCCGTACCTGCCTCACTTCTAGTCACACCATCCTGTCCCTGGCCACGGACTACATCTGAATTAATTACTCTAATTGGTGTGACTACCTCCTGATACACGGAGTCCAGGTAACTCTCCCCCTCCCTGATGTGTCTCAGTGTTTGAAGCTCGGACTCCAGCTCTTCAACACGGAGCCGGAATTCCTCGAGCAGCCAACACTTACTGCAAATGTGATCACCGTGAGCATCAATGGTGTCCACCAGCTCCCACATATTGCAGCAGCAACAAATCACTTGCTCTCCCATTCTATGTAATTAATTAAATTTATTAATATTATTTTTAAATACCCTCTGCCCCGATTCTAGATGAAGATCACACCTTAGGAACTATAAACCACAGAGTTTAAGTTTAAAAAGAGAGAAATACTCACCAACCAATCGCTTACCTGCTTTCTGGTGACGTCACACTTCAATTTCTTTTTACTTCTCTCCTTCTGAGTTCCGAGTTCGAAGAAGGGTACACCTTACCTGGGTCTCTGGAGCCTTTTATAGCCCCGCTGCCACTCGAGTTTCCCGCCGACGCTCTGTGGCCTTACCTGGGTCTCTGGAGCCTTTTATAGCCCCGCTGCCGCTCGAGTTTCCCCACGACGCTGAGGCCTTACCTGGGTCTCTGGAGCCTTTTATAGCCCCGCTACCACTCAAGTTACCCGCCGACGCGCTGTGGCCTTACCTGGGTCTCTGGAGCCTTTTATAGCCCCGCTGCCGCTCGAGTTTCCCGCCGACGCTCTGTGGCCTTACCTGGTCTCTGGAGCCTTTTATAGCCCCGCTGCCACTCGAGTTTCCCGCCGACGCTCTGAGGCCTTACCTGGGTCTCTGGAGCCTTTTATAGCCCCGCTGCCACTCGAATTTCCCGCCGACGCTCTGAGGCCTTACCTGGGTCTCTGGAGCCTTTTATAGCCCCGCTGCCGCTCGAGTTTCCCGCCAACGCTCAGCCTTGTGCCGAGCTCGAAATTCATTGAAGTGGGGCATAAGGGGACGAACATAAGAAATAGGAGCAGGAGTAGGCCATTTGGACCTTCGAGCCTGCTGCACCATTCAATAAGATCATGGCTGATCTTCTACCTCAGCTCCACTTTTCCACCCTATCTGCATATCCCTTAATTCCCTTAGTATCCAAAAATCTTTTGATCTCGGTCTTGAATATACTCAACGACTGAGCCTCCACAGCCTCTGGGGTAGAGAATTCCAAAGATTCACAACCCTCTGAGTGAAGAAATTTCTCATCTCAGCTGCTTATTCTGAGATGGTGCCCCCCCCACCCCGCCCCCCGCATTTCTAGACTCCCCAGCCAGGGAAAACATCCTCCCAGCATCTACCCTGTCAAGTCCTGTAAGAGTTTGATATGTTTCAATGAAATCACCTCTCATTCTTCTACATTCTCGGGAATATAGGCCTAGTCTCCTCAATCTTTCCTCATAGGACAATGCCCCTGATGTAAAAAGACTACTGAGCACTTGGTTTGAGTGTAAAACAAGGCTTTAATCAACTGTTTCACAACCATGAGATTCTAGTTACATCACTAGTTTCTGGTTACAAAAACGTCCTGAGCAAGCTGGGCCCACGCCCAAGTATTTGTACTTTCCTTGGATGGCGCCACTAGCTGGCCGCCCAGTGTTATCATTCATGAAGAAATGACTCATGAAGTAAGATTCATGACACTCTTCCTGCCTGAAAGATTTGGAAGTCCAACGACTTTCTTCTAGCGGATTAGGCGGACCACGAATAGCCGCAGTCTTTTAGATCATTGTTTGAGGCTGGAAGGCACGTCTCCTCGGACCGCGTCTTGGTACCTGGGTCGCTTGGTCCGTAATGGTAGATCGACAGGGCCTGTGTCACCTTGATCAACCTGAGGGAGACTGGGGAGATCGTGACTCCGGGTGCGGGTCCCCACAGGCGCAGAGCTGGCTTCATCTTGTTTGATAGCCGGGGATTGACCAGCGTCCTGGCTTTGGGTGCCATCCCGTGGGGAGCACTTGGCTCCCCGAGTTGATCCGATGGAGGAACCGGCAGATCCCTTGATGTCCCAGGTAGGGCATCATCCTTAAAGGAGCGCAGAGTGTCGGCATCAGTACTATGGGTTCCTCTACCAGTTGGGTCCATGGGACCGGTTGGACAGGGAGCCAGATCTCAGAGTGAAACGGTGGACTCCCGGCCATCAGGGTACCACACGTGCATGTATGTGGGATTAATGTCTGTTAGTTCCACCTCGTCGACATGGGGATCGTTTTTGGAAGATCGGACGAATCTTCGGAGCACCACGGGGCCGGGAGCTGCCAACCATGACGGTAGGGACGTCCCATGAGTGGAGCGACGTTGGAACCTGAAGAATCGCTCGCGAGGAGTGACATTGGTGGACGTAGAAAGAGACATAGAAACATAGAAGATAGTAGCAGGAGTAGGACATTCGGCCCCTCGAGCCTGCTCCGCCATTCAATGAGATCATGGCTGATCATCCAAATTCAGTACCCTGTCCCTGCTTTCTCCCCATATCCCTTGATCCCTTTAGCCTTAAGAAATATATCTAACTCCTTCTTGAATATATTTAATGAATTGGCCTCAACTGCCTTCTGTGTTAAGAGAATTCCACAGGTTCATCACTCTCTGGGTGAAGTAATTCCTCCTCATCTCTGTCCTAAATGGCTTACCCCTTATCCTTAGATGGTGACCCCTGGTTCTGGACTCCCCCACCATCGGGAACATCCTTCCTGCATCTAGTCTGTCTACTCCTGTTAGAATTTTATAAGTTTCAATGAGATCCCCTCTCATTCTTCTAAACTCCAGCGAGTATAAGCCCAATCGACCCAATCTCTCCTCATACGTCATTCCTGCCATCCCAGGTATCAGTCTGGTGAATCTTCGCTGCACTCTCTCCATGGCAAGAACATCCTTCCTCAGATAAGATGACCAAAACTGCACACAATACTCAAGGTGTGGTCTCACCAAGGCCCTGTACAACTGCAGCAAGACAAGCTTGCTCCTGTACTCGAACCCTCTCGCTACGAAGGCCAACATACCATTAGCCTTCTTAACAGCCTGCTGCACCTGCATGCTTACCTTCAGCGACTGGTGCACAAGGACACCCAGGTCTCGTTGCACTTCCCCTTCTCCCAATCTATTGCTGTTCAGATAATAATCTGCATTCCTGTTTTTGACACCAAAGTGGATAACCTCACATTTGTCCACATTATACTGCACCTGCCATGCTTCTGCCCAATCACCCAACCTGTCCAAATCATACTGAGTTTCTCGGCATCCTCCTCACAGCACACACGCCCACCCAGCTTTGTGTCGTCTGCAAACTTGGAGATATTACATCTAGTTCCCTCGTCTAGATCATTTATATATATTGTGAATAGCTGGGGTCCTAGGACCGATCCCTGTGGTACCCCACTAGTCACTGCCTGCCACTCAGAAAAAGACCTGTTTATTCCAACTCTTTGCTTCCTGTCTGCCAACCAGTTCTCTATCCAAGTCAGTACCTTGCCCCCAATCCCATGTGCCTTAACTTTACACGCTAATCTCTTATACGGGACCTTATCGATAGCCTTCTGAAAGTCCAAATACACCACATCCACTGGTTCTCCCTTATCTATTCTAGCAGTTACATCCTCAAAAAATTCCAGTAGTCAAGCACGATTTACCTTTTGTAAATCCATATTGACTTTGTCCGATCCTGTCATTGTTTTCCAAGTGCTCTGCTATTACATCTTTTATAATGGACTCTAGCATTTTCCCCACTACCGATGTCAGGCTTACCGGTCTATAATTCCCCATTTTCTCTCTATCACCTTTTTTGAATAGTGGGGTAACATTAGCTACCTGCCAATCCATGGGAACTGTTCCAGAGTCTATCGAATTTTGGAAGATGACCAGCAATGCATCTACTATTTCTAGGGCCACTTCCTTAAGTACCCTAGGATGTAGATTATCAGGCCCTGGGGATTTATCGGCCTGCAACGGGCGGGGCATGGCACGTGGCCTATAGGCCACTTTTGAGCCTGGGCCCGGAGATCGGGAACCACTTTCTCACGGGGGTGGGGTTGTGCTTCGGCTCGGTGGTTTCCCGGGGTTGGTCGATGAAATTGAAGCAGCCGGGGCTAAAGTGAACGTGACAATTATTGAAAGTATATTAATGCTTTAATCGAGGGGACTAGATGTAATATCTTCAAGGTTGCAGACGACACAAAGCTGGGTGGGCGTGTGTGCTGTGAGGAGGATGCAGAGAAATTCTAGTATGATTTGGACAGGTTGGGTGATTGGGCAAATGCATGGCAGATGCAGTATAATGTGGATAAAGGTGAGGTTATCCACTTTGGTGGCAAAACAGGAAGGCAGATTATTTATCTGAACAGAAATAGATTGGGAAAAGTGGAGGTGCAACGAGACCTGGTTATCCTTGTGCACCAGACGCTGAAGGTAAACATGCAGGTGCAGCAGGCAGTTAAGAAGGCAAATGGTATGTTGGCCTTCATAGCGAAAGGATTCGAGTACAGGAGCAGGGATGTCTTGCTGCAGTTGTACAGGGCCTTGGTGAGACCACACCTTGAGTATTGTGTGCAGTTTTGGTCGCCTTATCTGAGGAAGGATGTTCTTGCCGTGGAGGGAGTGCAGTGAAGATTCACCAGACTGATACCTGGGATGGCAGGGATGACGTATGAAGTGAGATTGGGTCGATTGGGCTTATACTCGCTGGAGTTTAGAAGAATGAGAGGGGATCTCATTAAAACTTACAAAATTCTAACAGGACTAGACAGACTAGATGCAGGAAGGATGTTCCCGATGGCGGGTGAGTCCCGAACCAGGGGTCACAGTCTAAGGATAAGGGGTAAGCCATTTAATATTGAGATGAGGAGTAATTTCTTCACACAGAGAGTGGTGAACCTGTGGAATTCTCTACCACAGAAGGCAGTAGAGGCCAATTCATTAAATATATTCAAGAAGGGGTTCGATATAGTTCTTAAGGCTAAAGGGCTCAAGGGATATGGGGAGAAAGCAGGGACAGGGTACTGAATTTGGATGATCAGCCATGATCTCATTGAATGGTGGAGCAGGCTTGAAGGGCCGAATGGCTTAGTCCTGCTTCTATGTTTCTATGTTTCTATCCCGTCAATTTCCCTAACACCATTTCCCTACAAATACTGATTTCTTTCAGTTCCTCCCTCTCATTAGACCCTATGTTCCCCGAAATCTCTGGGAGGTTATTTGTGTCCTCCTTTGTGAAGACAGAACCAAAGTATGTATTTAATTGGCCTGCCATTTCTTTGTTTCCCATTATAAATTCCCCTGATTCTGACTGCAAGGGACCTACGCTTGACTTCACCAATCTTTTTCTCTTCACATATTTATAAAAGCTTTTACAGTCAGTTTTTATGTTCCACGCAAGCTTACTTTCATACTCTATTTCCCCCCTCTTAATTAATCCCTTTGTCCTCCTTTGCTGAATCCTAAACTGCTCCCAATCCTCAGGTTTACTGCTTTTTCTGGCCAATTTCTGTCCTCTCCTTGGATCTTATGCTATCCCTAATTCCCCTTGTTGCGTTTTTGTTTTATTTTTATGCCGTATAGGGATGAACAAATTCTGTAGTTCATCCATGTGATCTTTAAATGTTTGCCATTGCCTATCCACCGTCAACCCTTTGAGTAACATTCCCCAATCAAGCCTACCCAACTCGCGCCTCATACCATCGTAGTTTCCTTTATTTAAATTCAGGACTCTAGTCTCTCAGTCAACTACTTCACTCTCCATCTTAATGAAGAATTGTATCATATTATGATCGCTCCGACCCAAGGGGCCTCGCACAACAAGATTGCTAATTAATCCTGTCTCATTACATAATACCCAGTCTAAGATGGCCTGATCTCTAGTTGGTTCCTCGACATATTAGTCCAGGAAACCATCCCATATACACTCCAGGAATTCCTCCTCCACAGTATTGTTACTAATTTGGTTAGCCCAATCTATATATAGATTAAAGTCACCCATGATAACTGCTGTGCCCTTATTGCACGCGTCTCTAATTTCCCATTTAATGCCATCCCCAACTTCTGCATTAATGTTTGGAGGTCTGCATACCACTCCCACTAACGTTTTCTGTCCCATGGTATTTCTCAATTCTACCCATACAGATTCCACATCATCAGAGCTAATATCCTTCCTTTCAATTCTGTTAATCCTCTCTTTAACCAGCAATGCTACCCCACCTCCTTTTCGCCTATCTTTCCTGAATATTGAATACCCCTGGATGTCGAGTTCCCAGCCTTGGTCACCCTAGAGCCATGTTTCCGTAATCCCAATCATATCATATCCGTTTACCTCTATTTGCGCAGCTAATTCATCCACCTTATTACGAATGCTCCTCGCATTAAGACACAAGGCCTTCAGGCTTGTTTTTTTAACACTCTTACACCTTTTAGAATTATTATTTACTGTGGCCATGTTTGATTTAAACCCTTGATTTCTCTGACTGCCACCTTTGTATTTCTCCTTCCTGTCTTTTGCTTCTATCCTTGTTTCCCTTTCCTGTCTCCCTGCTCAGGTTCCCAACCCCGTCATTTTAGTTTAAACCTTCCCCCAGAGCACTAGCAAACACTCCCCCTAGGACATCGGTCCCAGTCCTGCCCAGGTGCAAACCGTCCGGTTTGTACCGGTCCCACCTCCCACAGAACCGGTTCCAATGCCCCAGGAATTTGAATCCCTCCCCCTTGCACCATTCCTCTAGCCACGCATTCATCGGAAATATCCTTCTATTTCTACTCTGACTAGCACGTGGCACTGGTAGCAATCCTGAGATTACTACCTTTGAGGTCCTATTTTTTAATTTACCTCCTAACTCCCTATATTCAGCTTTTAGGACCTCATCCTGTTTTTTACCTATATCGTTGGTACCTATATGCACCACGACAACTGGCTGTTCACCCTCCCCTTCCAAAATGTTCTGCAGCCGCTCTGAGACATCCTTGCCCCTTGCACCAGGGAGGCAACATACCATCCTGGAGTCACGTTTGCAGCCGCAGAAACGCCTATCTATTCCCCTTACAATAGAATCCCCGATTACTATAGCTCTCCCACTCTTTTTCCTCCCGTCCTGTGCAGCAGAACCATCCACGGTGCCAGGAAGTTGGCTGCTGCTGCCTTCCCCTGATAAGCCATCCTCTCCAACGATATCCAAAGCAGTATATCTGTTTGAGAGGGGGATGGTCACAGGGGACCCCGGCACTACCTGCCTGTGCCTACTACTCTGCATGGTGGTCACCCATTCTCTTCCTGCCTGTACAGCCTTTACCTGCGGTGTGACCAATGCCCTAGACGTGCTATCCACGACATCCTCAGCATCGCGAATGCTCCAGTATGTATCCACTCGCAGCTCCAGCACCGCAATGCGGTCTGTCAGTAGCTGCATACACTTCCCGCACACATGGTCGTCAGGGACGCAGGAAGTGTCCCTCATTTCCCACATAGTGCAGGAGGAGCATACCACGGCACAGAGCTCTCCTGCCATGACTTACCCTTTAATTAATTCAAATGAACTTAAATCAAATCAATACCACCAATTAAATGATATACTCAAGGCCCCTTGGTTACTAGCACTAGAAACTATAACCACAAAAAATTAAGACCTTCTAAATTTTATAAACTATGATCCTTAATTGTCAAGCTAACCTGGCCGTACTCACCCAATTAGCTGCTCCCTCCTGCCCGCGTCACGTTTTGAATCATGACGTGGCTCTGGAACACCACCGCCGGTCTGAAATTGGTAAGCCTCTAAGAAAAAGCCCGCGAAAGCGAGTTTAAATACTCATCCTAGGGTACTTAAGGAAGTGGCCCTAGAAATAGTAGATGCATTGCTGATCATCTTCCAACATTCGATGGAATCTGGAACAGTACCCATGGATTGGAGGGTAGCTAATGTTACCCCACTATTCAAAAAAGGTGGTAGAGAGAAAACGGGGAATTACAGACCGGTAAGCCCGACATCGGTAGCGAGGAAAATGCTAGAGTCCATTATAAAAGATGTGATGGCAGAGCACTTGGAAAACAGTGGCAAGATCGGACAAAGTCAACATGGATTTACAAAAGGTAAATCGTGCTTGACTAATCTCCTGGAATTTTTTGAGGATGTAACTGGTAAAATAGATAAGGGAGAACTAGTGGATGTGGTGTATTTGGACTTTCAAAAGGCTTTTGATAAGGTTCGCATAAGAGATTAGCATGTAAAGTTAAGGCACGTGGGATTGGGGGCAAGGTATTGACTTGGATAGAGAACTGGCTGGCAGACAGAAAGCAAAGAGTTGGAATAAATGGGTCTTTTTCCGAGTGGCAGGCAGTGACTAGTTGGGTACGCAGGGATCGGTCCTTGGACCCAGCTATTCACAATATAGAACTAGATGTAATATCTCCAATTTCTTTCCCAGGGCTGTCATCCTACTGAACTCCACAAATAAACACTAAAGCCTGCACATCTGCCGATGCACTTTATTATGGTCATATTTATGCTAATATATATGTACAAATGTATGTTGAAATGTTTAAGTGTCCTAATCCAAATTGTACACTCTCGGGAGCCGCAAGCCTACATTTCGTTGTACTGCACTTGTGCACTAACAATGACAATAAAAGTTGATTTGATTTGATTTGATTTGAAAGCTGGGTGGGCGTGTGTGCTGTGAGGAGGATGCCGAGAAACTCCAAAATGATTTGGACAGGTTGGGTGATTGGGCAGAAGCATGGCAGGTGCAGTATAATGTGGATAAATGCGAGGTTATCCACTTTGGTGTCAAAAACAGGAAGGCAGATTATTATCTGAACGGCAATAGATTGGGAGAAGGGGAAGTGCAACGAGACCTGGGTGTCCTTGTGCACCAGTCACTGAAGGTAAGCATGCAGGTGGTTAAGAAGGAAAATGGTATGTTGGCCTTCGTAGCGAGAGGGTTTGAGTTCAGGAACAAGGATGTCTTGCTGCAGTTGTACAGGGCCTTGGTGAGACCACACCTTGAGTATTGTGTGCAGTTTTGGTCGCCTTATCTGAGGAAGGATAATCTTGCCATGGAGGGAGTTCAGCGAAAAATCACCAGGCTGATACCTGGGATGGCAGGAATGACGTTATGAGGAGAGATTGGGTTGATTGGGCTTATACTCGCTGGAGTTTAGAAGAATGAGAGGGGATCTCATTGAAACTTATAAAATTCTGACAGGACTGGACAGACTAGATGCAGGAAGGATGTTCCCGATGGTCGGGGAGTCCAGAACCAGGGTTCACAGTCTAAGGATAAGGGGTAAGCCATTTAGGACAGAAATGAGGAGGAATTTCTTCACCCAGAGAGTGGTGAACCTATGGAATTCTCCACCACAGAAGGCAGTAGAGGCCAATTCATTAAATATATTCAAGAAGGAGTTGGATATATTTCTTAAGGCTAAAGGGATCAAAGGATATGGGGAGAAAGCAGGGACAGGGTACTGAATTTGGATGATCAGCCATGATCTCATTGAATGGCGGAGCAGGCTCGAGGGGCTGAATGGCCTACTCCTGCTCCTATCTTCTATGTTTCTATGTTTCTCTCGGGCCTCGGGTCTCTGGTCTCACCACTCCCACACCAGCCTCTAAGAAAAAGCCAGTGAAAGACCTAATGGAATGCAACGCGTCCAGGAGCATAGTTTCCCACCGCTGGTCTAGTAGGTTGCGTGACCTCAGTGCAAGATGAACAGCGTTCCAAATGATAGCGTTGTATCTCTTAACATGTCCATTACCGATGGGATGATACGGTGTCGTTTTACTTGTGGTGATGCCCCGTTGGGAGAGATAACTTTTGAGTTCGCTTGACATGGAGGGACCCCGATCCGAGTGGATGAAATTGGCCGTACCGCAAAGGGAAAAGACTTGATCGAGGCATTTGATCACTGTGGAAGTAAGCATATTGGGATAGGAGAAAGCGTGAATATTTGTCCACCATAGTAAGCAAGCAGGCGTTTCACGTTGAGGAAGGCAATGGCCCTTTAGAGTCAATGCTGAGTCGCTGCATAGCACATATGAGCAAGCCATCTGATGGACAGAAGAATTGCGGTTTTAATTCCGCACAAATTGTACAGGTGGAGCATATTCTTTTCACATCTTTAGATCGCACAAAGTGCAACATACGGGTAACGCCAGGGTGGCATAAGTCAGTATGAAGAGCCGCAAGAGTCGAAGTTGACATAGAAGAGCAGAATGCACGCATGAGGGTATCCGGGACTACATTCTCTTTGCCGGGTCAATAATGTATGGTGTAACCAAAAGTGGCCAATTCCATCCTCCAGTGTTGTATTTTGTTATTCTTGATCTTAGTGTGTTTCCGGTTATCCAGCATAAAGGCCACGGAGCGCTGATCGGTTATAAGCGTGAAATGGCGACGAGCGAGAAAATGACACCATTTACATACTGCTTCAATGCGTGCATTCTGCTCTTCTATGACAACTTCGACTCTTACGGATCTTCATACTGACTTATGCCACCCTGGCTTTACCCGTATGTTGCACTTTGTGCGATCTAAAAATCTCCCATTTTCTACAGAAGATGTGAAAACATGCTCCACCTGTAGAATTTGCGCGGAATTAAAACCGCAATTCTTCCGTCCATCGGATGGCTCGCTCATACACGCTATACAGTGACTCAGCATTGACTTTAAAGGGCCATAGCCTCCTTTTCGACAGGAGGATAATGGAGCTCGCTACCCTGCAAAGTTCTGGACAGAAATGCAACGGGTCGACCACCTTGATTCAAGGTAGCCGAGATCGCCAGATGCAAGGAAGATTTTCATCGATGGAACGAAGCGTGCCTTCTTCCAGTTGTCGCCTGAGGAGGTTGAAAGCTGAAATAGTCGTTGCCTCCAATGGAAATGACTTTGCGTGAAGCAGGGGCTGGATCTTGTCGGAGAAGTGGGGCATCCACTTCGCATAATAGGCGAACATGCCGAGTGCCCGACGAAGAGAGCAGAGATTCGTAGGGGGAGGGAGCTCCTGAAGCCGGATGAAGTCACTCCGGATCCGGTTTGATGACACCGTTGCCCACCCAGTAACCAAGGATGTTGACTGATGGTACTGATTTCACAGATTTGGACTCATTTAAGGTTAAGTTGCGACGATGGAGAAAGTCAAAAAATTTCTGGAGGTTGGCATCATGCTCCTTCTGGTCATGACCAGCAATGATGATATTATCCAGATATGGAAAAGTGTCCGTTAAGCTCTCCTGTTTGACTAGGCTATCCATTGCCCATTGAAAGACGGCCACCCCATTGGTGACCCCAAATGAAAGGTGACAAAACTGAAAGCCGGCCATTGGCCTCAAAGGCCGTATACTTTTTTGTCAGAGTCCTTTAACGGTACTTGATGGTATGCGCTCTTTAAGTCAAAAGTTGAAAATAGCTTGTAGTTGGCAAGGTTATTGACCATGTCATCGATGCGTGGTAGTGGGTAGGCATCCAGGTCAGTATACTGGTTAATAGTTTGCGAGTAATCGATGCAAAGACATTTCTTGTGTTACTTCAGAGGAGTTTTAACAACGACGACTTGAGCCCGCCAGGAAGATGAACATGGCTCAATGATACCGACAGCTAGAAGGCGAGAGATTTCTGCCTCGATAAAGGATCGATCATCTTGGCTGAAACGTCGTGATTTAGTGACTATGGGCTTACATCGGGGGGAAAGATTGGCAAACAAGGAGGGCTCGTCGAGCGAAGCCGCCGAAAGCACACTAAACAG
This sequence comes from Somniosus microcephalus, assembly GCF_052327205.1. NCBI lineage: Eukaryota > Metazoa > Chordata > Chondrichthyes > Squaliformes > Somniosidae > Somniosus > Somniosus microcephalus. The sequence goes on along the minus strand of NC_140996.1, from coordinate 155,082,824 downwards.
TACTTTGGAAATAGTAAGCTCCGGCTTTGACCCTCCAAACTCGAAAGTGAGTCTTTTGTGTTGTTTCTGGAAATCCTTCCCAGGAGCACATCACTGCATAGGTTTTTGAGCACCCCGAGCCGGGTGGAGAAATAAGTGCGGCCATTGAGAATAAGGTTGACAAGACAAAAGAGTTGGTTGTCAGTGTCGTCTGAGCCATTGCAATTTCCCTGTCCGAGGGGTAAATACGCAGTTTTAACTTACTGACAGCCCGCTCACTAATGAAGCTGTCAGAGCTGCATGAGTCAATTAGTGCACTCAAAATGTGTCCATTTACCGAAACCTTCGTGGCGGCATGGGACAGACTTTTGGGAAAAATAGCTGTGATGGGAGGAGGGGCAGTTTTACCCTTGACAGCTGTAACCTTAGTAGTGGTTCTTGGGGGAGGAGCAGTTTTATAGATTGCAGCTGTAACCTTAGTAGTGGCTCTTGGGGAGAAGCAGTTTTATAGGTAGTAGCTTCAAAACTAACAGGGGCTCTTGACCGGTATACCTTAGAAAAGTGGCCTTTCTTACTAACAGAGGCTCTTGACTGGCATACCTTAGAAAAGTGACCTTTCTTACTGCAATGATTGCAGACTGTGTTACGAGGACAACATTTCCTATAGTGGAATGCACCTCCACAGAAGAAACACTTCCTTCCAGATTGCCAAGATGCTGCTAGGGCAGGGTCATCATCAGTGAAGGCTTCTAGGATAGGGTTGTCATTATCATCAGTGAGGGCTTCAGCCCGAGGCCTATCGAAGGAGTCACTAAAAGTGATAGCAGCAGCCCGTGCACATGGTGAAAGATAGGTATCTGCATTCCTCTTTGCTAAGTCCAGAGAACATGCCTGGTCATAGGCAGCCTGTAACTTGAGGGTTTTATTCTCCAGCAGACGCTGACGTATGAAGGGAGACGCAATTGCATTAATAAAGGAATCACGAATTAACTCCTCCTGGTACTGCTCAGCTGTGACAGCTTCAAGATTACAATCGTTGCTGAGCCTGCGAAGATTCTGAAGGAATTCGTCAAGTGATTCCAAGGGTTGTTGTCGAGTTGTGGCCAGTAGATGCCGAGCAAAAATTTTGTTTGGGGACTTAACATATAGTTGCTGTAGTATTTGGATAGCGGCGTCATAGTCTACACAGTCTTCGATATAGTCAAATACATGAGGAGATACATAATTGGCAAGCATTCATAACTTATTAGGAACATTCTCACCACACTCCTCAAGGAAGTTGCTGAAGGTACGATACCAGTGTTTCCATACCTTAGCAGCTGTAAGTGAATTCGGGTCCAGGTCAAGACGGGCGGGTCTGAGTAGTTTCTCCATGATAGATCGATTACTTCGTCCGAGTTCTCTTCTACGGTTTGAGTCGTAGCCGTCTGTTCCCAAGACCACTTAGAGCGTGGGGCAGGTTCAGTTGATTAAATTGATGTAAAAAGACTACTGAGCACTTGATTTGAGTATAAAACAAGGCTTTAATCAACTGCTTCACAACCATGAGATTCTAATTACATCACTAGCTCCTGGTTACAAAAACATCCTGAGCAAGCTGGGCCCACGCCCGAATATTTATACTCCTTGGCCGCCGCCACCAGCGTTACTGCATGACTCATTTCTTCATGAATGGTAAGATTCATGACACCCCCCATCCCAGGAATCAGTCTGGTGAACCTTCGTTGCACTCCCTCCAAGGCAAGTATATCCTCCCTTAGGTAAGGAGACCAAAACAGTACATAGTATGGTGTGGTCTCACCAAGGCCCTACATAATATAGTATTGTTGCAGCTGCCGCGGAACACGAATGGAGGCCGAACCGATCGGAGGAACACATGGCTTTTATTACATTCTCTTGAGAGATGGCTTCCCCAGCTCCTCTCTCTGCTAAACCCGAAAACAGACTGAGGGCGACACCCGCGCTTTTGAGTACACACTGAGGGCGACGCCCGCTCCTTTGTCATGCCTTAAAGGCAGCATGCTTCTTAAAGGCAAGGTGCCCGATTTATTGTCCACGGACGGAAAAGTGGATTGCGCCCGTTTAGGTGGCGATCCGCCACACAGCTCCCCCCAGAATCTGCTTAGGAGGTGTGGACGAGACGGTGCGGCGGTCTGATGGGCCGGCCGGAGCGGCTCTTGTAGGACGCCGGTGGACGTGGAACGGCCGGGCGTGGAGCAGCCGGGTGTACTGGCTTGAGGGCAGGTCGGCCGCATGGCGGTGGACGAGCTACTGGGACCTGCTCACCGGGCTCCGAGTGTGCTGGCTTGAGTCGGTCAACCGACACTTTTTCAGTCCTGTCGCCCACTTGTAGGTCGAAAAATTTGTCCCCAGCCTGTAGCACTTTGTAGGGCCCGTCGTACGGGGGTTGAAGGGGTCCGCGGTGGGCATCGTGCCGGACGAAAACGAACCGTGCCTGGTGCAGGCTTAGCGGGACGTGTGAGGCGGATTCGCCGTGCCGGGCAATGGGCACCGGGGCGAACTGTAGCGCCGGTGAGGCGAAGTCGTGGCGTTGCTGGTCGGCTGACCAGGGTGTCGTGGCGGTGGGCAGGAACTCGCCGGGTACGCGCAGCGGCTGGCCGTACACGAGCTCTGCTGCCGATGCGTGGAGGTCTTCTTTAACCGCGGAGCGCAGGCCGAGGAGGACCCACGGGAGTCGGTCGGTCCAGGCGCCGTCCTGGAGGCTGGCTCGAAGAGATGCCTTCAAGGATCTGTGGAACCGCTCACACAGTCCGTTGGCTTGGGGGTGGTACGCTGTGGTGCGGTGAATGGTCACCCCGAGATTGCGTGCGATGGCGGTCCAGAGTTCAGAGGTAAATTGCGGACCTCTGTCCGACGTCATGTCGGAGGGGACGCCGAACCATGCGACCCAGGTGCTGACGAAGGCTCTGGCGATGTCGGCGGTGGTGGTAGAAGTCAGTGGAATTGCCTCGGGCCAGCGCGTGGTGCGGTTGACGATCGTCAGCAAGTGCGTGTGGCCTAGCGACGGCGGCAGGGGCCCGACGATGTCCACGTGGATGTGGTCGAATCTACGTGAAGGGACGGTGAACTCCTGGAGGGGTGCTTTCGTGTGTTGCTGCACCTTGGTCCGTTGGCAGGCTAGGCAGGAGTTGGCCCAAGTATGCACATCCTTGCGAAGGCCGCGCCAGACAAAGCGGTTGGCTACCAATTTGATGGATGCGCGGGCGCCGGGGTGGGAGAGGTTGTGGAGAATCTCGAATACCCGGCGGCGCCAGGACGCTGGGACGACGGGCCGAGGTTGAGATAGGGATATGTCGCACTTGACCGTGACTGCGGTCGGGCCGCAGGCGACGTCGGCCAGGCGTAGCCCTGGTAGGTTGGTAGGTGCGGAGAGCAGATCAGGGTCCGTGAGCTGGTCTGCTGCGAGTTGAGTGTAGTCGACTGCCAGGTGTGCGGCGTGGATGGCGGGGCGGGAGAGGCAGCCGGCTACCACGTTGTCTCGGCCGGAGACGTGTTGGATGTCCGTGGTGAACTCGGACACTGCCGCGAGCTGGCGCTGCTGCCTGGCGGACCAGGGGTCGGTTGTCTTTGCCATTGCGAATGTCAGGGGTTTGTGGTTGACAAACGCAGTGAAGGGGTGGCCCTCCAGCAAAAACCGAAAATGGCGGACCGCCAGGTACAGCGCGAGGAGCTCGCGGTCGAAGGTGCTGTACTTGACCTCCGGGGGGCGTAGTTGGCGGCTGAAGAAGGCAAGTGGTTGCCAGGCGCCGTCGACCCACTGCTCGTACACGGCGCCGACCGCGTGGTCGGAGGCGTCCGTGGTGAGCGCTACTCTGGCATTGGGCCGTGGGTGCGCGAGCAGGGTGGCGTCGGCGAACGCGGTCTTGGTGGAGTTGAAGGCGGCTGATACGTCTGCCGTCCATTCGACCGCCATCTTGCCGCTCCTGCCCCGGAGGGCTTCATACAGGGGCCTCATGAGGGACGCCGCTTTGGGGATGAAGCGGTTGTAGAAATTCACCATCCCGAGGAACTCCTGGAGTCCTTTGATGGTGGTGGTGCGGGGAAATTGCTGGACGGCCTGCACCTTGGTGGGCAGGGGAATGGCCCCAGCATGGGTGATGTGGTGTGGGGAGGCCCAGGGACTGTTGGAGCGGCGGATGATGCTGAGCTGTTCCATAGTGGCAAACTCGGTCCGCGCGATCTCCAGTTTGGCCGAGTCCAGCCTGCGGGCGTGGGCGTACAGTGGGGGGCCTGTGGTGGGGATGAAGTGTTCCACCCCGTGTTTGGCGACCTCCGCGGAGAAGGTCGGGTTGGTGAGGGCCGGGAATTCGGCCAGGAGTGCCGAGTAGTCATCCGTGGCCCGGGCGTGGCACTGTGACGCCATGTCGGCGGGTTGACGGGGGGCCATGGCGCCCAGGATGGGGGACATGGTGTTCATGTCCACGAGGCGGTGTCGAGGGATGTCTACCAGTAGGCCGTGGGCGCACAGGAAGTCTGCGCCGATGAGAGGGGAGAGTACCTTGGCAGTGATGAACTCCCATCGGTAGCGGCGACCAGCAAGGTCGAGGGTGACTGTGCGGGTGCCGTACGTCCGGATGTCCGAGCCGTTAGCGGCAGCCAGCGCCTGTCCTCGTTCACCCTTTTGGATGTCGAGGGCGGAGGCCGGGATGATGCTGTGCTGAGCTCCAGTGTCGCACAGGAACCGGCGGCCGGTTTTGTCATCCGTGACGTACAGCAGGGAGCCCGCGTGGCCCACGGCCATCGCGGGGGCTGGTACGGGGGCGGACTTGAAGGAGCAGGGAGGTGTGCACCGTTGTGCCCTGGCGCCGAACCGTGTGTGGTAGTAACAGTAGCCCGGGTTTGTGGTGCGCGAAGGCCTCGTGGCTGGGCCTTGTGGCCGCGTGGTGGCCGGTGAGGGGCGCGCCCAGGCTGTGGCTGCCAGGTCCGGAGCGACGTCGCGGCTGGAGTGTGCGGACAGCAGCTTGTCGGCCTCGTCGGCCAGGGCTTCTAGGTCCGTGAGGCCGGATGCCACGATCGCTGGGCGGATGCTGGGAGGTAGCTGGCGGATGAACAGCGTGTGGAAGAGGGACCCGGGTGGGCTCTCGTCGGTGAGTGAGAGCATGTGGGAGAGGAGGTCTGACGGTGAGGCGTCACCGAGGCCTGGAAGGTCGAGGAGGCGGCAGTTTCGCTGGTATGTCGAGGTCGTAAAGTTTTTAAGGAGCGCGGCCTTAAGATGTGCATACTTGCCCTCCTCTGGTGAGTTCTGCAGCGCTATCCAGACCTTCGTGACTGTGGAGCTACCGAGTGATGCGACGAGGTAGTCATACTTCGTCCCATCTGTGGTGATGTGTCGCAGCCGGAATCGGGACTCAGCTTGGAGGAACCAGGCTTCGGGCTGGTTTTCCCAAAACTCCGGCAGTTTCACGGAAACTGCGTTCGTGTCCGCCATTGCAGTGCTCGGAATACGTTCTGAGCGTCGGGGTCACCAATGTTGCGGCTGCCGCGGAACACGAATGGAGGCCGAACCGATCTGAGGAACACATGGCTTTTATTACATTCTCTTGAGAGATGGCTGCCCCAGCTCCGCTCTCTGCTAAACCCGAAAACAGACTGAGGCCGACACCCGCGCTTTTGAGTACACACTGAGGGCGACGCCCGCTCCTTTGTCATGCCTTAAAGGCAGCATGCTTCTTAAAGGCAAGGTGCCCGATTTATTTTCCACGGACGGAAAAGTGGATTGCGCCCGTTCAGGTGGCGATCCGTCACAGTATCATATATGAAGCTGAGGATGTTTCTCTCTCCACAGATGCTGCCTGACCAGCTGAGTATTTCCAGCAATTTTTTATTTCAAATTTCCAGCATCCACAGTATTTTGTTATTGGAATCAAATGCCATTGCGGTTTTAAAAAAACGAACTGGATGAATGCTTGTCAAAAAAGGGATACAGAAGTTTAGTTGAAGAATGGGTCAGAAAATTCATGAATGGTTTGTATTCATGATCTTCTTCCAAAAACATTACAATGCAACTGTGTACAGCATGATAGTGAATCACTGTACCACAACGTGTTGTAATTGAAATAATAAAAAGCTTCATTCTACACAGGTCTTGCTGCAATCTTGGCGTGTTCCCTCTCCACCTTCGTTGCTCCCAGAGGATGAGAAGTTGTCCGGTGTGGGAGGACCAATGCTATCCCACAATGCCGCCGGTGGAGTTTGGGGCGCCTGCGCGGCAACTGGCTGCACATGCGCAGCAGGCCAACCTGGAATTTGAAGGCGGTCGGGGTAGCAGAGAATGGTAAAGAAGCGGTTGGCGGCTCTGTTCAGTGGCATCAACCGAAGGATAATGAAGCTCTTGATCGCACTCGCACTGCTTGCCTACGTAGCCTGTGAGTACGAGACCGGCCTCTGGAACAACATCCGTGCACCTTACAGTCACGCACACTGTGTGAGTGAGAGAGGACAGCAAGGACACGCTCAGAATAGGGGCAGAGGACGAGGGGCTGGAGAATAGGGGCTGAGGACAGGGGGGGGCTGGATAGGAGGGGCCTGAGGACAGGGGGGGCTGGAGAATAGGGGCTGAGGACAGGGGGGCTGGAGAATAGGGGCTGAGGACAGGGGGGCTGGAGAATAGGGGCTGAGGACGGGGGGGGGGTGTGCTGGAGAATAGGGGCTGAGGACGGGGGGGGGGCTGGAGAATAGGGGCTGAGGACGGTGGGGGGCTGGAGAATACGGGCTGAGGACAGGGGGGGGGGCTGGAGAATAGAGGCTGAGGACGGTGGGGGGCTGGAGAATAGGGGCTGAGGACGGGGGGCTGGAGAATAGGGGCTGAGGATGGTGGGGTTGGAGAATAGGGGCTGAGGATGGTGGGGCTGGAGAATAGGGGCTGAGGACAGGGGGGGCTGGAGAATAGGGGCTGAGGACAGGGGGGGCTGGAGAATAGGGGCTGAGGACAGGGGGGGGGCTGGAGAATAGGGGCTGAGGACAGGGGGGGGCTGGAGAATAGGGGCTGAGGACAGGGGAGGGGCTGGAGAATAGGGGCTGAGGACAGGGGGGGCTGAGGACAGGGGGGGCTGGAGAATAGGGGCTGAGGACAGGGGGGGGGCTGGAGAATAGGGGCTGAGGACAGGGGGGGCTGGAGAATAGGGGCTGAGGACAGGGGGGGGGCTGGAGAATAGGGGCTGAGGACAGGGGGGGGGCTGGAGAATAGGGGCTGAGGACAGGGGGGGGCTGGAGAATAGGGGCTGAGGACAGGGGGGGGGGGCTGGAGAATAGGGGCTGAGGACGGGGGGGCTGGAGAATAGGGGCTGAGGACAGGGGGGGCTGGAGAATAGGGGCTGAGGACAGGGGGGGCTGGAGAATAGGGGCTGAGGACAGGGGGGGGGCTGGAGAATAGGGGCTGAGGACAGGGGGGGGGCTGGAGAATAGGGGCTGAGGACAGGGGGGGGCTGGAGAATAGGGGCTGAGGACAGGGGGGGGGGGGCTGGAGAATAGGGGCTGAGGACGGGGGGGGCTGGAGAATAGGGGCTGAGGACAGGGGGGGCTGGAGAATAGGGGCTGAGGACAGGGGGGGCTGGAGAATAGGGGCTGAGGACAGGGGGGGCTGGAGAATAGGGGCTGAGGACAGGGGGGGCTGGAGAATAGGGGCTGAGGACAGGGGGGGGCTGGAGAATAGGGGCTGAGGACAGGGGGGGGCTGGAGAATAGGGGCTGAGGACAGGGGGGGGCTGGAGAATAGGGGCTGAGGACAGGGGGGGGGCTGGAGAATAGGGGCTGAGGATGGTGGGGCTGGAGAATAGGGGCGGAGAATAGGGGCTGAGGATGGTGGGGTTGGAGAATAGGGGCTGAGGACAGGGGGGGGGCTGGAGAATAGGGGCGGAGAATAGGGGCTGAGGATGGTGGGGTTGGAGAATAGGGGCTGAGGACGGGGGGGGCTGGCGAATAGGGGCTGAGGACAGGGGGGGGGCTGGAGAATAGGGGCTGAGGACGGGGGGGGCTGGAGAATAGGGGCTGAGGATGGTGGGGCTGGAGAATAGGGGCGGAGAATAGGGGCTGAGGATGGTGGGGTTGGAGAATAGGGGCTGAGGACAGGGGGGAGCTGGAGAATAGGGGCTGAGGACAGGGGGGAGCTGGAGAATAGGGGCTGAGGACGGGGGGGGCTGGAGAATAGGGGCTGAGGACGGGGGGGCTGGAGAATAGGGGCTGAGGACGGGGGGGCTGGAGAATAGGGGCTGAGGACAGGGGGGGCTGGAGAATAGGGGCTGAGGACAGGGGGGGCTGAGGACAGGGGGGGCTGGAGAATAGGGGCTGAGGACGGGGGGCTGGAGAATAGGGGCTGAGGACGGCGGGGGCTGGAGAATAGGGGCTGAGGACGAGGTGCTGGAGAATAGGGGCTGAGGACGGGGGGGCTGGAGAATAGGGGCTGAGGACAGGGGGGGCTGGAGAATAGGGGCTGGGGACAGGGGGGCTGGAGAATAGGGGCTGAGGACAGGGGGGGGCTGGAGAATAGGGGCTGAGGACAGGTGGGGGGGGCTGGAGAATAGGGGCTGAGGACAGGGGGGGCTGGAGAATAGGGGCTGAGGACGGGGGCGGCTGGAGAATAGGGGCTGAGGACGGGGGCTGGAGAATAGGGGCTGAGGACAGGGGGGGCTGGAGAATAGGGGCTGAGGACAGGGGGGCTGGAGAATAGGGGCTGAGGACAGGGGGGCTGGAGAATAGGGGCTGAGGACAGGGGGTGCTGGAGAATAGGGGCTGAGGACAGGGGGTGCTGGAGAATAGGGGCTGAGGATGGGGGGCTGGAGAATAGGGGCTGAGGACAGGGGGTGCTGGAGAATAGGGGCTGAGGACGGAGGGAGGGGTGGGGAATAGGTGCAGATGGCTGGACGGCAGAGTATAAGGGGGACTGGGAGGAGGGCGGGTAGAGGGCGGGGTTTGGGCTGGCGGGTTGGGGCTGGAGGGTAGAGGGCGGGGTGGGGCTGCAGGGTAGAGGGCGGGGTGGGTCTGGAAGGTAGAGAGCGGGGGGCGGGGTTGGAGAGTAGGTGACGGGCTGGAGGGCAGAGGGGCTGGAAGGTAGAGGGTAGGGGATTGCAGGTAGCGGGGTTGGAGGGGAAGGTACTTCAAAGATGACTAATATTGGTGCACCTTTTCTACTGTTAGTTGTAAGGTTACTGTATAATTATTGTTCAAGCTTGCTATGGACAATGTTTTAATTTGAGTTGTGTGTTCGGGATGTCTGCTGTATAGTTTATGAAGAGTGGACAAATTTATGGATTCAAAACAATGCACTGCCAGAAGCTTATGATCATATATTGCATTTAAAGAAATAAACTTGTTTACTTTTGCTGCCAAAGGAATGTGAAACCACCGAATTGTAATTACTTCACCCCATGACAGCTGCTTTAATTTCAGTGCTTGTTTCTCTTTCTGTGACAAATGTCTATTATACATACAATATACATTTCCTTTCAAGCGGGTTTTTATTGTGATTACTGAACTTAAATGATTGAAATGGTTATTGACATTTTCTGAAGGTTCCTGTATTTATTGTGCAATATGTAGTTCAGAGATATGCTGTTGTGTAACGCCATACATGTGTTCAGGCGCTTAATGAGCATCTACTTAGATTAGAATGTTTTCATGTTCTGTTTCTATATTTTAATATAGAATCCTACAGTAGAGAAGGACGCCATTTTGCCCAGCGTGCTTGTGCTGGCTCTTTGAAAGAGCTGTCCAATTAGACCCGCTCTTTCCCCATAGCCCTGCAAAATTTTCCTTTTTAATATATATCCAATTCCCTTTTGAAAGTTACTGTTGAATCTGCTTTCAGGCAGTGTATTCTAGATTATGACAACTTGCTGCATAAAAAAAAATTCTCATCTCCCCTCTGGTACTTTGTCAGTTATTTGAAATCTGTCCTCTGGTTACTGACCCTCCCACCAGTGGAAACAGATTCTCTTTATTTACTCTGTCAAACCGTTCATAATTTTGAACACTTCCATTAAATCTCCCTTTAACTTGCTCTGCTATAAGGAGAACAATCCCAGCTTCTCTAGTTTCCCCACATAACTGAAGCCCCTCACCCCGGTTATCATTCTAGTAAATTTCTGCATCCTCCCCAAGGCATTGACATCCTTCCTAAAGTGTGATGCCCAGAATTGGCCACAATACTCCAGCTGAGGCCTAACCAGTGATTTAGAAAAGTTTAGCAAAACTTTCTTGCTTCTGTAAAGCTAAGGATCCCGTATGCCTTTTTAACAATTTTATCAACTTCTCGTGCCACCTTCAAAGACTTGTGCACGTACACCCCCAGGTCTCTCTGTTCCTGCATCCCCTTTGAAATTGTATAATTTAGTTTATATTGCATTTCCTCATTCTTCCTACCAAAATGAATCACTTCACACTATTCTGTGTTAAATTTTATCTGCCATGTGTCTGCCCATTTCAGCAGCCTGACTCTATTCAGTTTTATAATTTGACTGGCTTACCTGTAGGTTTACAGTAGCTGAAGCATGCAGATCAGTAAAGGCCCACTTTCTGTCAGCTAATGGTAAAATGACGCAGACACTTTTAATTCTTCAACATTGCAAAGCTTGGCGGAGTGACGCCAATGATTAGTGGTGATAAGTGATCATATGAACTCTGAATAGTAAAAAAAAATGCATTTATATAGAGCCTTTCACAACCCCAGGACATTCCAAAATGCTTTACAGCCAATGAAGTGCCTCTTTTTTTGAAGTGTAGTCACTGTTGTAATGTAGGAAACGTGGCAGGTGTGTGTTGTATATGGAGAGTCAAGACCAAGCATAGTTGTCTTATGGAGTGGGGTTAGAGAGTAGGGGGTGGTGGGGAGATAATGGACCAGGATGTGAAAAAAGAAAGAAGAACTTGCATTTATATAGCACCTTTGACAACCTCAGGACATCCCAAAATGCTTCACAGCTGATTAAGTATTTTTGAAGTGTTGTTGTAGAGAAATGTGACAACCATTTGCACACAGCAAGCTCCCACAGCCAGCAATGAGGTAAATGACCAGATTATCTCTTTTTTTAGGTGATGTTGGTTGAAGGATAAATATTGACCAGGAGAACTTCCTTGCTTTTCTTCAAATAGTGCCATGGGATCTTTTACATCCACCGCAGACGGCAACCGGGGTCTCGGTTTAACGTCTCATCCAAACGATGACGTTCACTCAGTATTGTACTGAAGTGTGAACCTAAATTATGTGTACAAGCCCTGGAGTGGGGCTTGAACCTACGACCTTCTGACTCAGAAGCAAGAGTGCTATCACTGAGCTAAGGCTGACGTCTTGCAGAAGTAATTAGTTACCATTTTAAAGTCATGTATTCTGTCCCAATTTCTATGCTTCCATTATAAATCTGAACATAGGCAGTTTCCATTATTAATTCCTATGTAAAATATGCTGTAATTACATCCTCCCACCAGTTGTGGCACTGCAGGGGGTGTAAGGAGGAGGGCGGTGTTGTGGGAGTACTGGAGATAGTGGGGAGTATGGAAAGGGGAGAAGTGGGATGAGATGAGCAGAAGAAGGTGAAGAATGGTAGGGGAAGAGATGGGGCGAAGAGGATGTGAAAGGTGCTATATAAATGGAAGTTTGTTCGTTAGAGTAGATGTCTAGTAGTATTAACTATACTGTAGTGTTTTAGTATATATATAGATGTAATGCAAGGTTAATTGTAATTTGGATAACATTTTGTCATATGAAAAAAGTCTTTTAAAAGAAATTATGTATACAAACCTTGATTTTTAGGAGTTAGGTCACTGTTGTGGAATTTCTCTCTGCCCCAAAGCAGACAGAGACAAGCATGTACTGGTTTCAAGCGATCTTTATTCAAGCACGTGCAGGGAGAGGCCCTCTCAGTCTGAGCTGAGACGGGAGTCTAATTTTTACATTCGAGCAGTTGGTTTATATACAATCTTGCATCTTGTTTCCTTCACATCTTCGGGACTTGGCCAATTAATTGTCCAAGTCACGTACACTTAATCACATCTCCATAAAACACATCTTGTTTATCTCATTTGCCCTGTTTCCACATCTGCCATTGTTCTATCCAATTTACGTACACTTAACCTCATCTTCGCAAATCACATCTTGGCGGCCCATTGTTCAATGTATGGCCTACTTGCCTTTTACTCCCCCAATCATCATGTAATATGCTTTTTCCAACTGTCTTTGTTCTGCCAGACTTCTCCTTTATTACATCAACCAGCTAGTCAGTTAAGCCACTAATCTAACTTTTAACCTCGCCAGTCCCCCCTATTGGCCCTTGGTGATAGCCTGTGATAGCCCAAGATGGCCAACTAACTTCACCTGCCCGTGCTCCTCGCCCCATCACTGCTGGCCAGGCAGGTGGTTGGATTCGCACTGGTGTGGCTACTTAAACTACCTCTAACATTCCCTGTTTCTCTCCTAATCTATACAGTGTTTTAACAACGGTTTTAGCAATGGTTCGGTTACGGTGTCATTTACATCGAGTACAATACTCAAGCATAAGTATGATGACAATTAGCAACTGCACCACCACCAATACATGAGATGCAATTCTGATCCAGGTGTGTATGTCCACCCTAATACCCCAGTCCCAAAGTGTCCGCCGCCATGCGGCATCTTCCAGCTTGGCCTCCACATCCTTCCCCAGTTGTTTGACCTCCTGTTCAATTTGGCGGTACTGCTTAATTATCGCCCCGGTCTCTTTCCTCAGTTCCAGTAGGTGTTCTGGTGTCCTTCCCCTCAGGGAGTACATATTCGAGCATGCTGTCTTTAGGTCCTCAGTTGAACTCGCCTGTTCCTCAGTTGGACTCACCTGTTCCTCACGGGGCGACCGTAGGTAGGTTATGGTTGCATGTCCAATCGTTGTTGGGCCCGGGGGCGGAAGCAGAAACTTGAGCTGGGCACTGGCTGTTTCCATACTGGTATTGAGATTCACTGGTGGTCACACAGTATTCTCCTTTTCCCCGGTGTGCTGCTCGCGTTGGCTCATGGCGGGCGCTGGAAATTTCAAGGGTACAGTTTAGGGTGGTGTTGAAGCCGCACATGTCTCCTGGCCCCGTCCCCACGGGATGTGGGCAGGCTACGTTACTCCCCCTTTCTCTGCATCCCTCTAGCGAGATCCCCGTCAAGAAGGAACCTTTCTGGCTTGCATAACTGGGTGCGTGGTGGTATCTGAGCCAATTGCCATCTCTTATGATCCCGACCTTCTCTACCTTGCAGAGGGGCTTGGATTCCCATTCCTGCAGACTGGGTATAGCTAATACCATTCCTATCCAGGGAATTAACTGTGGATCTCCCTGCACTGTAAGCAGTGGCTATGTCATTTACCAGGTTCCTCTTGCGGCGAGAGAGGCTCGACCGCACGCGTCCCCCAGAGGCTGGGAGGACATCATTAACTGTCATGTCGAGGAACCGATGGTAAAATGACCTTTGTACGTCACTCGCACCATTTGGGTAACACCATCTGGCTAATATTGAGCACAACCGAAACTATCTCATGGTGTACATTCTCAAATAAGCGCCTGTCAAAATCCCGGATCACGAGCCCCCCTTTGGGTCCCGAGCTAGGCTGTGGACACCTCAAAGGTTCCTCCGTAGTCAAAGTGGTGAGCTTCGGGGCTCCTGTTACTGGGGTGGTTGTGGTGGTGGGAGTATCCCAGGGGTTCAGCTTCCAACACCAGTCATCAGAGTTGGTGCACTTGGAGGTTGGGCATAGTTCCCACCCTCCTCCTTCCTGCTGGGGGTACCCTGGACATCTGAGTGAAATCCCTCCCGCATATTACAGGAAACTTTTTTTCTATCCGGCACCAACGGGACCGGCATGTTGCCAGTTGATCAAAAAGTCCGGATTACAGAGAGGTATACTTACCAAGGTACGAGAGCCCCGTACATGGCCACAGGTGCAGGAGCCCCGGTTTCACGGCCACAGGTGCAGGAGCCGCGGTTACACGGCACTTGTGCAGGAGTCCCGGTTACACGGCACTTGTGCAGGAGTCCCGGTTACACGGCACTTGTGCAGGAGTCCCGGTTACACGGCCACAGATCCAGGAGTCCCGGTTTCACGGCCACAGATGCAGGAGTCCCGGTTACACGGCCACAGGTGCAGGAGCCCCGGTTACACGGCATTTGTGCAGGAGTCCCGGTTACACGGCCACAGGTGCAGGAGCCCCGGTTACACGGCACTTGTGCAGGAGTCCCGGTTACACGGCACTTGTGCAGGAGTCCTGGTTACACGGCCACAGGTGCAGGAGCCCCGGTTACACGGCACTTGTGCAGGAGTCCCGGTTACACGGCACTTGTGCAGGAGTCCTGGTTACACGGCCACAGGTGCAGGAGCCCCGGTTACACGGCACTTGTGCAGGAGTCCCGGTTACACGGCCACAGGTGCAGGAGCCCCGGTTACACGGCCACAGGTGCAGGAGCCCCGGTTACACGGCACTTGTGCAGGAGTCCTGGTTACACGGCCACAGGTGCAGGAGCCCCGGTTACACGGCACTTGTGCAGGAGTCCCGGTTACACGGCCACAGGTGCAGGAGTCCCGGTTACACGGCCACAGGTGCAGGAGCCCCGGTTACACGGCCACAGGTGCAGGAGCCCCGGTTACACGGCACTTGTGCAGGAGTCCCAGTTACACGGCACTTGTGCAGGAGTCCCGGTTACACGGCCACAGATCCAGGAGTCCCTGTTGCACGGCCACAGATCCAGGAACCCCAGTTACACGGCCACTAATATATGGTAAAACTTACCTGAACCTACTCCTGAATTTTGCCGGTTAAGAGAGATTTCCGGATATTTAGGTGCCGGTTGAAAGAGAGTTTCCTGAACTTGCATAGTTCCTCCCTGTACGCATGTTAATGCATCATCACTCTTCTTCCCGAAGCATACCTGCTCATATTTATCCATTTAACAGCCAACCCCGTGTTACCCCTATCCCCTGTATCACCTGGCTTGTCAAATATGTTTACACCCGTTAACCCGGAGCTACAATTTAAATACACTGATTTATCAACCGTGACAGTTAACGCCCCACGTTCACGATTGCAACAGACGTCACTCGAGTTCTTGTAATACAGGCCTCATTACTCCCTTTCGGTCAAGCGATGTGGCTCCTTCTGTGGTCACCGTGGCCAGGCATATCAGTAAGGTCATCCATATCTGAGTCCTGTAGAGGGAGATAAACAGTGGACGCCGGTCATCACCGGTTTAGTCCTTATTATTTACTGTGCTTTCGAATTTCTTAAGTTGTGTCCAGTGTTTCCACTGACCTTTTCCTTTCATATTTTCACATGCGCAAGTGTCGCTGGTCATTAGGACCTTGTAGGGTCCCTGCCAGCGAGGTGCCCATCCTGGTCTGGTGGGTAAGACTCTTACCATCACCCTGTCCCCTACTGCTGGTAAATGTTGTTCTTCCTCTATTTCCATATCCCTGACTATTTGTTGGTCCCTGACTTCCTGTCTCAGATCATGCAGTTGTTTTGCATAGTTCCTTAATAAACCACCTAATCCTGTCCTGGGCTGGTCCCACGTCCTCACTACCCGTGATCGTGCTCTTGAGCAGTCTCATGGCCCGCCCAGTCATTAGTTCAAACGGGGTTAGTCCGGTTGTGCGATTGGGCGTAGCCCTCAACCTCATTAGGATGCCAGGTAGTAGGTCCGCCCATCCCCTGCCGGGCTCGGCAATGGTCTTTGCGAGTGACGCCTTTAAGGTTCTATTCATTCTCTTTACCATTCCCGAGCTCTGTGGGTGGTATGGTTTGTGAAACCTCTGTTTTACTCCTAATAGGGTGCATGTCTGCTTGATGACTTTGCCAGTGAAGTGTGTTCCCTGATCTGAGTCTACTTGCAGTGGCACCCCCCATCGGGGTACTATTTCCTCAGCGAAAATCTTTGCGACGGTGGTAGCAGAGCAATCCCTTGTGGCGAATGCCTCTACCCATCGTGTGAACTGGTCTATCATCACTAGGCAATATGTTTTACCTTGGCTAGGGGGCAGAGATCCGATGAAGTCTATCTGGACCTGCTCCCAAGGCCCCTTAGGCCGAAGCTGGTGGGACAATCTGATCTTTACGGCCTTGCCGGCCTTGTACTGGGCACAGGTAATACATCTGTGGCAATATTTTGCTATGTCCCTGCCCATCCCCGGCCACCACCAGCACCATTCTATACTCCAGTGCATAGCATTTCTTCCGGAGTGTTGATCCCCATGATAGATTTTGAGCAGGTTTTGCCATATGCATTCAGGGGCTACTACTCGCCCCTCCTTTTTCGAAATCCCATGCTCATCCTTGTCTGCCCCTTTTTCTTTTTCCACCCTTCTCTGTCCGTGATGCCTTCTGCGGGGTTAGGGCCCATATTTCTGACACTTTTTTACTGACTTATCCCGTGGTAATAGCATGACCTCCCAGGTAGCCTTTCGGCTATCTGAGACTGTTTTTAATCTGCCTGTGTTTAATAACTCCACCAGGGTATGTTTCGTGTGCAAGATAACTTCTCCCGTCATAGCTATCGGCTCACTGGTCCTCACCGCCCAGGTTGCACAATCGATTGTGGCCACACACTGGGGTATTCTGGTGACAACCGGGGATTGTTTTGTGGAGAAGTATGCCACGGGCCTCATTCGGTCTCCGTGTACCTGTGTCACTGTAGTGTCCATTGTCATTGTTTGTATAAATGTGGAATGGTCTCTTCATATCAGCCCCAGCACTCGGATTGCCAGATATGAGCGCCTGTTTCAGTTATGTGTACGCCCTTTCCTGTTCCTCCCCCCATTCTATGGGATCCAGTGCCATTTTCCTTCCTTTCATTAAGTCCTGTATGGGGGCGGTCATTTGTGAGAATCCCTCTATAAAATTACGACAGTAGTTGATGAGGCCCATGACCCTGCGAATGCACCGCACATTCAGTGGTCGGGGCATTTTTCTAATGGCTTCCTTTCGGTCTAGGGGCATTGACCGCTTTCCTTGTCCTATGCCGTACCCCAAATACTGCACCCTTGTCTGGCCTATCTGGGCCGCCTTAGGATTTGCCTTGAGGCCAGCGTTTGCCAGAGCCTCTAGGACCGTCACGACTGCCCCCACCTGTCCTCCGGTCATTAAGGAGGTCATCCACATACTGTAGTATAGTACTGTTGTACCGGGTCAGATCGAGGCGTTCTAGAATCGAGCTCATAGCTCGGTGAAATATTGCTGAACTATTGTGGAATCCTTACGGGTCCCGCGTCCACGTATACTGCCTATTCCCTACCGTGAAGGCAAATTTCTCTTGTGAATCCTGTGCCAATGGAATCGACCAAAATCTGTTAGCTATGTCCAAGACAGTGAATATTTTGTACTCTGGCTTGAGACCATTGAATATTGTCGCCGGACTGGCAACTATGGGATACTCCTTTTGGGGTTGCATCATTTAAGGCTGTATAATCGATCGTTAAGCGGTACGACCCGTCCGGCTTTCCGACCAGCCATACCGGTGAGTTAGTCGAGGAGATTGTTGTTCGCACCACTCCCTGTTCCTCGAGCTGGCGGACAATGTCCGCCACTGCTCGCTGAGCCTCGGGTTTTATTGGGTACTGTCTATGTGGTTTGTGCTGTGGTCACTTTATTGTTACAGGCGTTGTCTTTACTAGTCCGCAATCCTGCTTATCCTTTGCCCATACCTCCGGGACCTGTTGACAGATCAAACCCCAGGCTCCCTTTTCCTTCCAGTCTATTTCAATAAGGCTGGCCATCCCTAGGCAGGCCGTTCCTGCAGCGATGGCCTCGGTTGCGTAGCTGTGTGCTCGAGACCAAACTACTCGCGCCCCCCCCCCCCCCTTTTTGGTCTATTAGGGCGCCTAACTCCCGGAGTATATCAATTCCCAGGACCGTGCCCTCTGTGGTTTTGCAGACCCATAAGTGGGCCAGGATCATCAGCTCTCCTACCTCCAGCAATATGGCCTCGCTCTATTGGGCTCGGAGAGGTCTTCCACCTATTCTTGCTATAACTATGTGGTGTCGGGTAGTGGGGAGGGGTAAGTTGATTATGGATACGGGGGCTCCGGTGTCTATTAACATTCTGCACCACCGGCCCCCTAACAGTGCGTCAATAAACATCCGGGGGTCCCCTACTCCAGTCGTTCTAGGGGCCGGTACGATCTATTTCCCTGCGGCTAATTTTATCATTTCCCTGACTACTTCTCGGGTCAGGGGGGTGCTAGACTGTACTATCCCCTGTCTAGGTCCCTGGCCCTCTTTGCCCCCTCCTCTGGCCCAGCAATCTGCTCAGCTGTGACCCGTCTTATGGCAGTTACCACACCTCTGGTCCTTGTTCCCTTTCTCCATTTTACATTCGCGGGCCCTGTGTCCGGGTTTGTCGCAGTTGTAACAATTCCCAGAACGGGTCACTGCCGCTACCCTCCCGCCGTGTGCTTCCTTACCCTTTCTGCTTCTCGTATCTACCTCGGTGGCCCACTCCACAACTTCTTCAGTCAGCTCCCACCAGTATTCCTAATTCAAGGATCTTCTGGTGTTCTGCACTAACATTTTTAGAAACACTGGATCGTCTCTGCCTGGGTTATCTGTTCCCGAGAAGTCGCAATACATGGTGTATTTTCGCTACGCCTTTATTCTGGGTTAGTCCCACCACCGCTGACCAGTTAGATCGGGCTTTCCCTAGTCCTCCCTTTACCAATCGCTTAAAACAGTTGTATCTTCCTAGCTGATTCAATCCCCGTGCATCCTGCCAATTTCCACTAAGGATTAAGTTGGGCATCCCTAGCCAGGTTTGCCAGGGTACCTTGGACTTTACAAGGACGTGTATATCTTCCGGGTGAAGTGAGTGTACATCTATCGTCTCCCCTAACTTATTCCAAAAGTCTGTGTTTGCATGGTTTGTTTTGGGGTCGGGAGGTCCCTCGTTGTCATCTGTTTCTCGGCTAGGGTGAACAGGACATATCGTACTGTAGTCTGAGCCTACCCATTTCCCACTTGTCTAATCTCCATCGTAATAGGTGCCATGGTCATTACACCCTTCGTCCCGGTTTCGGGGAGTGGCGGGGCCAATGGTCCCTCTGCATCATATTTAGGTGGGGGCTTCCAACCCCTGTCATCGTCCTGTCTGGTGTAATCTGCGGCTTTCTTCGCCAATTCTCCCCAGTCAACATCGTCATTATCGTTTGTCACTCTAAACCTTGGTCCCGGTGCCCGGACTGCACTGATCTTAACCTTTTCCTTTTCTATATAACTTTGTACATGTTTACCGAGTCCTAAGGAGCTACTAATAATTATAAGTATTCCCTTCTCTTCCTTACCCTTACACTGGGTGCCCCACCATTCCCTTTGTCTGTCCGGACTGTCGTTCTGACTCCAGCCTTTTTCATTTTCTCAATTAATTTCTTATTTTTTCCTGCTATAAATTTGGTTATGGACCCTTCCGGTCCCCAATCTGCCCCTCCAGTGGCCATTTTTTTTTATACCTCTGGCCTGCGCAAACAGTAACTCGGACCTTTCTGCTACAACGCGGTTCTGTTTACCTACGGCGGCTCGCGGTTCTACTGCGCAGAGATCACTCCAGTACCCGCTAGTCTCCTGTTCGGATTCCCTACAGTCTCATGTCCAGCCTTCTGGGGTTCCGCACCTAACTATGGTTGGTAATATAAAGTACTCACCCAACTTGCGGTCCCATTATGGTTGGTCGTTCGACTGCGTCCTGGGAATCCTGCCAACTACGCTGACTTGTGGGATTTCTCTCTGCCCCAAAGCAGATGGAGACGAGCGTGTACTGGTTCCAAGCGATCTTTATTCAAGCACGTGCAGGGAGAGGCCCTCTCAGTTTGAGCTGAGACGGGAGTCTAATTTTTACATTCGAGCAGTTGGCTTATATACAATCTTGCATCTTGTTTCCTTCACATCGTCGGGACTTGGCCAATTAATTGTCCAAGTCACGTACACTTAATCACATCTCCACAAAACACATCTTGTTTATCTCATTTGCCGTTTCCACATCTGCTATTGTTCTATCCAATTTACGTACGCTTAACCTCATCTTCGCAAATCACATCTTGGCGGCCCATTGTTCAATGTATGGCCTACTTACCTTCTTTTACTCCCCCAATCATCGTGTAATATGCTTTTTCCAACTGTCTTTGTTCTGCCAGACTTCTCCTTTATTACATCAGCCAGCTAGTCAGTTAAGCCGCTAATCTAACTTTTAACTTCTTCAGTCACCATATGTTGCATATGGTGTGAGTTGGCATCTTGTCCTTTTGCATCACTGCTTCATCCAAGAAGGTTGGCAGATGATGCAGTGTTGTCCCTAAGACAGCACAAGGAAACAATGTTTCTGTAAAACATTATGGCCCAGATTTTGCGGTGGGTATGACGGTGCACTCTCAGCATATGCCTTCGTACTGCCTTTGAATTCCACCACAAGTTTGGGATTTCTGCATGCGCTAAATCCCAAACTTGCAGTCTGTCAACGTACGCATTGACGGGCCCTCTGCTCTGCCACCGGAGACCTAGTTGCTGGCGCAGAGTTGGGCTATTTGCCCACCAACTGCCCAGCAATTACGTAAGGAAATTTTACGGCTGCTGGAAACAGGCTGGTGGAAAAAAATGCTTTTTTAAAAATTAAGTAACATCCAGGAACTTTAAAAGCTTTAATGAGAAGCAATCCTAGTGTATGTTAAAGTTGCAGGGTTTTTTTAAATTTCATAACTTTCTGCACAGTGCACAGTATTTGTTTAGAAGTGGGAATTATAAGTAATGAATTGGTTTCCCACGGTAAAAGCTAAATCTCTATGTATTTTAAAGGCTGTAATAATGAAGTAATATATTATTTTAATTGAATGAAAGACAATCGGTTTCCTGATTGGAGGACCAGACCCACGTGATCTCGGGTACACTTCCGCACAGGCTGCGTGCCTGGGATCCGTGGGCCATTACGCTGCCCTCCACGCAGCGTCAGAGCAATTTTACCCAGGAAGGCCGCCATCAGGTAGGTGCGTATTCTTTTTGCAGGTTGGCAGCCTACTCTGGAGGCATGCCGCCGACCGCAATTTTTGGCCCAGTGTCATTTTGGCTAAGTTGAATCTGAAATTTGTGGTTTTAAGCCCCACTCAAGGACAAGAGCATATAATATAGACTGACATTTCAGTGCATCGTTGAAACTGCTGTCTTTTGGATGAGACTTTAAATCAAGACCTCATCTGCATGTAAAGGATCCTCTAAGAGGAGGAGCAGGGAGATGGGAGCGAAGAGGAGTGTTGTTGCTGGCCATTTCTGGAGAAATCATTTTAAATTGTAGAACTTTATGCTGAAATATTGTTCAGTGGCAAGTCTATCATTGGGGAGGTGAAAAAGTATAATAAAAAAGCATATTAGATCTACATAACATAAGAACCTAAGAAAGGGTAGGCCATATGGCCTCTCGAGCCTGCTCTGTCACTTAGTAAGATCATGGCTGATCTTCCAGCTCAACTCCACTTTCCCGCCCTATCCTCATATCCTATGATTCCCTTAGTGTCCAAAAACCTAATCTCCTAGTCAATGACTGAGCATCCACAGTTCTCTGGAGCAGAGAATTCCAAAGATTCACAACCCTCTGGAAATTTCTCCTCCATCTCGGTCCTAAATGGCTGACCCCTAGTTCTAGACTCTCCAGCATCTACCCTGTCAAGCCCTCTAAGAATTTTATACGTTTCAATGAGATCACCTCCTTCTCAATTCCAGAGAATATAAGCTCGTTCTACTCAATCCCTTCTCATAGGACGACCTTCTTATCGGAGGAATCAATCTGGTGAACTTTCGTTGCATGTAAGGCATGTATATCCTCCCTAGATGTGGTCTCACCAAAGCCCCATATACTGTAATTGCAGCAAAACTTCCTTATTCTTATACTCCAACCCCCTTGTAATAAAGGCTAACATACCATTTGCTTTCCTAATTACTTGCTGGCTGTACCTGCATGTAAACATTGTGATTTGTGTACTAGAACGCCCAAATCCCTCTGAACACCAACATTTACGAGTTTCTCACCTTAAACTGCTTTTCTAACCTTTCTACCAAATTGGATAATTTTGCATTTCCTCACATTATGCTCCATTTGCCGCTACCTTCACCACTCACTTAACCTGTCTATATCCCTTTGCAGCCTCTTTGCACCTTCCTCGCAGCTTACTTTCCCACCTAGCTTTGTATCGTCAGCAACTTGGAAACATTACACTCAGTCCCCTCATCAAAGTCATTGATGTAGATTGTAAATAGCTGAGGCCCAAGCATTGATCCTTGCGGCACCCCACTAGTTACAGCTTGCCAACTGGAAAATGACCCATTTATAGCACAGAAGGAGGCAATTTATGTCCCTTTGTGCTGCTCTTCCTCCGCCCCCCATACCTGTACCATCCTCTGCTTCAAATATTTATCTAATTTTCCCATTAAAAAGATGTAATATTCCCTGCTTCAACCACTCCTGTGGCAACGCTTTCTATGTTCCACCCCTCTGTCTAAAGACATTTTTCCTAACCTCTCTTCTCACTCTGCAGTGACAATTTTAAATTGACCCTCGTCACTGACTCCCCAACCAGAGAGAATAGTCAATTCTTCGTTATCAAAATGCTTCATAATTTTAAAAACCTCTTGGCCTTCTTTGCCCCAACAAAAATAGTCCCAGTATCTCAAGTTTCTCCTCATAACTATTGTTTCCAATCCCTGGCATCATCCGAGTGAATCTATGCTTTTCCCTTTCTATGGCTTTAATGTTCTTTCAATAATGGGGTGCCCAAAACTCCAAACAATACTCTAACTGTGGCCTAACCAATGTTTTGTGCAAATTCATCATTACTTGTTTACTCCCTAAACCCCTCAGCCTCCCTCTCTTCCGTTAAGTTGCTCCTTAAAACCTACCTCTTTGACCAAGCTTTTGGCCACCTGTCCTAACATCTCCTTAGGTGCCCAGTGTCAAATTTTGTCTGATAACGCTCCTGTGAAGTGCCTTGAAATGTTTTAAAGACATTATATAAATGCAATTTGTTGTTGTTTGCCCCTCTCCTCCCCCCCCCACCCCACTTTATAAAACACAGAATTCTATTGGTCTTTATCTGCACAAGCACTCTCGGAGTTCTGTACTTGAACTCCTCGGTCTTTCTGTTCATCTGTTGCTTTGTGTCTTTCTATTAAGTACACACTCCCATTCCTTGTTTTATCCCTCTCACATTATATTACCTTACAGTTATCCACATTACATTTAATCTGCCACCTATCTGGCCATTCCAGTAACCATATTAAACATATTGGCCTGGAATTTACGATGATAGCTATCAGCACTCACCGTTATTATGGAGAAACTTGGACAGCAACTTCCGGAGTACGCACATGCGTATTTAAACGTGGAAATCCGGACGTTGCTGCCAGAGATACCCCATTCCTCCACAAGGTGCATTGTAACAGCCCTCGCTGATAGACTCGGCACTGAAATCAATGCAATGGTGCCAAGTAGAGGTACTTGCCCCCTAAACACACCAGAAAATGTTAGGGCTAGTGCATTGAGGAGTAAATTAATTCTTAATGGCATGATCAGTCATAAGTACTGCCAAACAACCTCTGACCCTGAAAATTTAATTTTACAAGTGTGAAATCTCATTCCTTCAGAATTTAATTAGTGTTGGAGATCTAATTTCTCTGTCTCTTTTATCTCTCAATCCCATCTTTCTTTCCCAAACTTAATTTTGCTTTCTGTACATGATTTTACATTGAATTAAATCTAATTTATACTTCCTGGTTTAGACTCTGTGTGGCTCAGTGAGAATTCTTCAATCTGATTGGTTGAAGGGCCTCGCTGTTGCTTGTCCTGCTCATAGACCCCTCAGATCCCCTGGAGAGGTTGCCATGTTGGAAATGATCTCTAAATAATGCAAGTTGCTGCTCAAAAGCTTGCCAATAGTTTGTGGCCAGCTGTCAAGTGTGATGAACAAGTGCTGTTCCTTTGTCACTGACTGCAAAATCTGGGCCATTGGCTTAAGTGCCAATTTAACTATAGTATATTGGTACCAATATAGTATCTGCTCCTGGGCCTCTATCAGTGCATCTGTAACATTTGCAAGAGTGGCTTTATATTCTCATCTCTCTTTTCTGTCCATAATCCACAACATAGCTTAGATTGAGAACTCACCATGAGGACTCGTGGAAACAACCCTAGTACTGTCTCTCTGGTGCCTCCCTGTTTGTAGTGGAATGCCACATTAGTGCTGGTACATTGGGAACTGAGCAAATGTTGCTTTATGAATCCTGTTTACAGTGACATTTTCATGTCTGATAGGGGTGTGTTTTGTTTTCATCACACTGAGATTACTTTTTAAGTGATTTCCTCAGTTACTTTTCCCACTCTTTTATCATATAATTTCAAACATTTATAAAATGTTTAGTTTGTCATAACACATGAAATGGGTGGAAATTGGCCCTTGATAGAGAGAAATGTAGAAGTTGCAATTTCTCCATTACCACATCAGGCACTACTCGAGTTATTGGTGCTTAAATGCCAGCAAGACAAGTTGCTACAGTTCTATCTCAACATGTTCTAACCAGAGTGTCCTGCAGTAATGCTTCACAACCCCCTTCGGTTTATGGAATGCTATTCCAGATATTGGCTCCGAGTCCCTGTCCTTTATATAACAGATGTTCGAATTTAGAGCAAATGACTTGCTTTACCAGAGTTATTTCGAGAATTTATTGGGGATTAAACTGACAAATCTCTAATTGTTTGTTGGTATCTAAGAACAATTTTTCCAGGCCAGCAGTTACCAGAGAAGTGTTTACCCAACCTCTTGGCCAGTTTGTTGTGCCGAGAGACTTGGAAAGGAGAAGAGTTCTTTAAATTGCCAAAAGTTTATTGTAGTGCATTTCTATCCGAAGATGTCGCGATTCTTGCATGCTCTTCATGCTTTTGTCTTTTGAGAAAAAGTGTTGTAAACAATTTAACTTCATTTTTGGCTTGTCCTGAGCAGGATGTAATAGCTGATGCATGTTTGTTTTTCAGTTCAATTATTTTATTAACCTTTGCTGAAACCTTTAGAAAACACGCACTAATTTTTCTTTAATGGCAAACATACTTTGTGAACTGTTAGCTGTTGCATTTTGTGTCTGTTAAATTTATAATTCAACTTAATACATAGATTACTCAACAAAATAACCTTGTCCCACTTTCATTTCTATTCTTGTATTTGTCTTATTTGGTGAAGGGGAGAGGCTGTCTCTCAATCAGTTGAATGATAACCTACTATTGTGCAATTTGTCTGTAATCTTTAAACAACCCTATCCCTGTACATCATGTTCCTAATATTTCCCTCATCTAGCAGAAGTGTGCCACCTCCTACTACCCACCATGCCAGGTGCAATTCTTAAGTCATGACTTTCTATTCTCATACAGAAAATCAACTTTTCTGTTCCAGCTACAGTACTTGTATCAACATCGCACTACAGGGTCTCCAATTTTTTTAAATAGTTACCCTCCTCCTGAGGGCTTCTCTCCCCCCCCCCCCCCCCCCCCCCCCACCCCCAAATAGTGATGTGACTTGAGACTGATAAGTTTGGTTCAGCTGTTTGAAAAGATTTGTTAATTGAATAAGAAACCATCAAGAATGTACTTTGGATGTGACATACTTAGGGTTGCAAAATTCTGGGAATTTTTAAAAGAGGAAACTTTCCATGGGAATTTTCAGGAATTTTGGGAATTTATGGGAATTTTGAGTTTTTTTGCACACTGATGGTTTTTGTCTCTGACCCTTATATTATCTTTGTCGTCAAAATAGACATACTGTTCCATACAAATAAAAACAGGCTTTCAAAACTTTATTTAGGTTATAATTTTGAACTTTATTGAACCCCCACAAAAAAGACCCATCTAAAATAAAATAAAAAGAGCGTCAGCTTATTTAGCCTGTAATTTGTCCTTATTTTGTCCCTTTGAGTCTTCTACTCATGAGTCTTCTGAGTCTTCTACTCATTGCTCCTCCTGATTCTCTGACTCTGGCTCTGATGTGTCCAGTTCCTCCTCTGTGTCAGTGTCTAGCTGTGTGGTGGACACTTCTGTATCTGGCTCAATAAGTTGTAGGTTCGCCCGGATAACCACCAGTTTCTCCACTCTCTTAGTCAGCCTGTTGCGCACCTTTGTATGCGTATTCCCAAAAAGTGACCAGTTTCGTTCAGAGGCCGCTGATGAAGGTGGGATTTGGAGTATCACCGATGCAATAGGTGACAGGGCCTCAGATGCACAAAGTCCCTTCCACCAGGTATGTGCACTGATATGCTTGCATGATTCCCATATCCCATCCCCATTCCAAAGACCTTGCTTGGTAGAGAACTTTGCCAGACTTCCCAGAACTTTGCCCACATCCAGATTGAGATGGTGTGAGAGGGTAGAAATCACACTGTAAGCGCTGTTGATCTGTTCTCCAGAAAGTATTGGTCACCCAACATGCTTTGGGTCCAGCATGTATGCTGCAGCATGAATCGGCTTGACACAAAATTCTTGACGCGTCTGTATGAATTGAACAATTGCCTTCTCCTCTGCTTTGAGCAGCAGGGATGTGGGTAGGGCAATGCTGATTTGTTCTTTTAAATCAGTAAAAAGCCTGAGAACATCTGACAAGACAGCGTCATCTCCTTCAATCTGAGCAATTGCAGATGCTACTGGTGAGAGTAGTTTAAGGCTGCTAACCACTCTCTCCCAAAACACATCATCCAGCAGTATTTTCTTGATGGTGGTTTCCATATCCCCAGACTGGGATATTGCCATTTCTTGCAGCGACTCCTTACCCTCCAGAAGGCTGTTGTACATTATGACAACACCACCCCATCTAGTGTTGTTGGGCAGCTTCAGTGTGGTGTTCTTGTTCTTTGTCATTTGCTTGGAGTTGTAGGTTGCTGCAACTACCTGTTTTCCCCTGACATACTTAACAACTTGCTTGGCTCTCTTGTACAGTGCTTCCATGGTTCTCAAACCCATGATGTCCTTGAGGAGCAGGTTAAGCCCATGAGCTGCGCACCCAATAGACGTAATATGAGGGTAGGCCTCCTCCACTTGAGCCCAAGCAGCCTTCATATTCACAGCATTGTCAGTAACTACTGCAAAGACCTTTTGTGATCCAAGATCGTTGGATAAATGCTGCTGCATCTTTGTGGCATTCTTTACATATGGCTTTCTGCAGTATTTGCACATGTACACAGTCTTTCCATCTTTCATGCCTGGGGTAAAATGCTTCCACACATCCGACGGTAAACGTGGCATTGTTCTATGCAGAGAAATAAAGGGCATTCATCTCTGTGTCGAACTGCGGTCGATCAGCACGATTGCAACAGGGTGAGTACATTTTTGCTGATGCTCCGTGTGATGGAAGCATGACCTGTACACACACGATGCTACATCACCAATAGTGTATTATTTTGTATATTTTAAATTGAAGGACAACAGAGTTCAACAAGTAACTGGTTTATTTGGTATAAAGTCTGATTTACTTACTGCATCATCACAACATCAGCAGAAAACAAAATGACTTCCCTCAGGATCCCTAACCTGGATCTTTAAAAAAAAAAACTATAGCAGTCTTACAGATGCCTGCAGGCCAATCACAATTCGATACGCAAATATTACAAATAGAGGGAGCTAATCGCTCATCCATTCATCCAACCAATCAGGACACATTTGTTCACAGTCACACACAAAACTTGTAATTATTAAAACAAGCCAAGTAAGAAGATAAACATATATTGATTAAGAAATTCCTTAATAATTAAGATTCCATCTCTTAGTAATTTTAAGAGAGGACCTGTGGGGGAAAAAAAAAGAAAGAAATACAAAAAAAACAATATTATGCTAGCATGTGCTTTTTTGGGCAAAATTCCCGGAAATTTACCGGAAACTTTCCACCCCTTTGCAACCCTAGACTTACTACACACCTTAACCTGTACCATTTCCTTTGTGTACACTGTTCTGAAAATTGTATGCAAAGCCCCTCCTCCTTTGATGGCTACTACACATTAAATACATTCAGTGAATTGTATTGCTATATAATTTTCAATCTAATAGAAACTTACGTTGTGTGCATTTTCCAATTGCCTCTCTTCATCCCATCAATGGCTAATTTGCTTTTTAATGAAGTGTGGGTTTTCTCGGGTTTTAACTGGATTTTAATCAGCGCAGGAAGGCATATATTTATTTGAATGATTTTGTTAAAAATTTGCTGCTTCTCCTGGTACAGGAAACTTTGTGCTATCCGGCACCCACGGGACCGAGCTGCTGCCGTTGCCTCAAAACTGCCGTACTCTCCAGAGTTAATGTTGAGAGATACGGAGATTCTTATCTCTGTATTTGACAACAAACACTGTTGCTTAGCAACAGCTTCTAAACACTCGGGTGTGGCCTGCAAGCTCTGTAGCTGAAGCTGTTGCTATAGCTACAGACCTTGCACAGCTTGACTGTTCAAACAAAGCAAAAAAAACAAACAAAAAGAATAAAAAACGGCTGTTGATTTTTGCCGGTGGCTCTAGATTGCCGGATAGCTCACCTCCGGATAGCACAAAGTTTCCTGTATTGTCAGTGTAGTCCGTCCAACTCTGACTAGCTTTTACTTGTTGGAATTTGTAATGTCGCATTGGAAGATTAAAGTTTTCCCTTGGCAGTTGAAAAGATGTTAGATTACCATCAGTCCCTAAATCATCTTATACCTTGCCTTCCAAGACGCTCTTTGCACAGGAGCCTTTCTGTGCTATATTTTTCCAGATTGAAGCAATTCATTTCTTTCTAAGAGCAGAAAACTTTTGTTACTTTTTTGTATTAATTGCCAGAATGTGGGGTAGTTGATCTGATGTGTATTAAATATTCCAATTATTTGTTTTTCTCTTATTAGCCCAGATGCAGTTATACTGATTTTGGGGTTATGTTACCACTTTCATGTCACTACGTAGCCAAAACTGCTTTTCAATAATGAAAAAGTGGCAGTACAATTGCATTTCAACAAAGTCCCCTTTCCCTCCACCTGACCAAACCAGAATTCCATACAACTATGATGCCAAATGTCCCCATGGTCTGTCGAGCTAATCCACTTCAAAATTTGCTTTGAATAATTGAACTTTACTGACTTCTATTTCCTGTTTAAATAAATTTACCTACCACCAATTCATTGAATTTGTTAAACTGTGGTGGAGGAGGCAGTTGGATTATGTCAGCCACATAACTTGGAACGCTAGTCATTCTAATCATGTCTATTCTGTCCCAAGGAAAAGTGAAACGTATTTGCACCTTTTTAAGTTATCTCGTACTTGGAGAAAACTTTGTATAAACAGTATAATGGAAGAAAAGTATATTCAGTACTGTGATTTCTGTACAGAGCAGCTGATTTTAGTAGGTTAACACATATGTTTTCAAACTGGTGTCCCTGGATCCTAGAGAGTCTGCAAGAGGATCCCCTGGGGTCTGCAAGGAATCTGATCTCTATAATTTTTGACTTGTTGGTATATGTTAATATAGTTGCTCTACAGAAATAAAAACATTTTCTGCAATGTTGGAAGTATTTTCCTTTGGGAAAAGTCTTGTGAAAGTTAGGATGGAGCAATGCCTGAGAGGATGTGAACATTTCTATAAGGTTCCCCACACTGAAAAGTTTGAAAACCTCCAAGCAAGAATAACTATACTCTAATCATAATCTATTTCAATAAATATTTTATAATTCTGTTATTATTCACTGACATTTTTTGTTTAAGAGTAAACAAATAAGACATTGGGACTGGATGGAGAAGTCTGAAAAGGCACACGAAAGGTCCCGGTTTGAATTGGGCTGTTATTGTTTTTTTTTTGCATGAACTTTTTACCATATATATCTGCCATAATGTCTGGAAAAGTGCCATCTGATATTCAAGAAGCTGTGTAGAAACTGTATACTTTACATAATGCTGCTTGACTAAAAATATGGGTATTAAGAAGGTTTTGATGGCGAGAGAAGAGAAAAAGGGTTTAGGTAACAAGTTCCAGAAAGTAGGTCTAACACAGCTGAAGGCTCTGAAACCAATAGTAGAGCAAAGGAGAGTTTAGTTTGTTTTTAGTTTTGCGTCTCCTGTGCCTAGTGGCATGAGACAACCAATTTTTTCCAGTGCTGCCTGTTCAGAGCAAAGTTTTTGACTCCATCCATCGTATGTTGTTTCCATGATGGCAAAATCCTTTTTGATTATTTTACAATAAGTAATCCTTTGTCCTCTGTTCCTTCTCTTCCTGCCATGTGGATTCCAATGTAAGACATGCCATGTGCTTCTGCCATGGCGTAGCCTGATAACATGATTGACTCTCCGTCTGATTATTGTCACAGTCACTCTTTGTGACTGTGACAAAAGTAAACTCTCTCTCCTCGTCCTCCTTGACTTGTCTGCAGCCTTTGACCATCCTTCTCCAACGCCTCTCCACCGTCGTCCAGCTGGGTTGGGACTGCACTCGCCTGGTTCCATTCTTATCTATCTAATCGTAACCAGAGAATCACCTGCAACGGCTTCTCTTCCCGCTCCCGCATCGTTACCTCTGGTGTCCCCCAAGGATCTATCCTTGGCCCCCTCCTATTTCTCATCTACACGTTGCCCCTTGGCGACATCATTGAAAACAGTGTCAGTTTTCACATGTATGCTGACGACACCCAGCTCTACCTCACTACCACTTCTCTTGACCCCTCCACAGTCTCTAAATTGCCAGACTGCTTGTCTGACTCTGGATGAACAGAAACTTTCTCCAACTAAATATTGGGTAGACCGAAGCCATTGTTTTCGGTCCCTGCCACAAACTCTGTTCCCTAGCCACTGACTCCATCCCTCCCCCTAGCATCTGTCTGAGGCTGAACCACACTGTTCGCAACCTTGGTGTCATACTTGACCCTGAAATGAGCTTCCGACCAGATATCCGCAGCATAACTAAGACTGCCTATTTCTACCTCCGTAACATCGTCCGTCTCCGCCCCTGCCTCAGCTCATCCGCTGCTGAAACCCTCATCCATGCCTTTGTTACCTCTAGATTTGACTATTCCAACATACTCCTGGCTGGCCTCCCACACTATACCTTATGTAAACTTGAGGTGATCCAAAACTTGGCTGCCCGCGTCCTAACTCTCACCAAGTCCCGTTCACCCATCGCCCCTGTACTCACTGACCTACCTTGGCTCCTGGTTAAGCAACGCCTCGATTTCAAAAGTCTCATCCTTGTTTTCAAATCCTTCCATGGCCTCGCCCCTTCCTATCTCTGTAATCTCCTTCAGCCCCACAACCCTGCGAGATATCTGCGCTCCTCTAATTCTGCCCTTTTGAGCATCCTTGATAATCACTCAACCATTGGTGGCTGTGCCTTCTGTTGCCTAGGCCCTAAGCTCTGGAATTCCCTGCCTAAACCTCTCCACCTCGCTACCTCTCTTTCCTCCTTTAAGATGCTCCTTAAAACCTACCTCTTTGACCAAGCTTTTGGTCACCTGCCCTAATTTCTCCTTATGTGACTTGGTGTCAAGTTCTTTGTCTTTTAATACTCCTGTGAAGCGTCTTGGATGTTTTACTATGTTAAAGGTGCTATATAAATACAAGTTGTTGTTGTTGTGTCCATAATCAGCTTACCAGTGCTGAGCAACATTTCCTCATTGGTTACACAATCTCTGCAATTAACTTCCAAAATTAATCTTAAACAAAGCTTGTGGAATGCATTCAACTTCCTGTTGTGCACTTCAATCATTTGCCACGTTTCCGAGACGTACAGTAGTGTTGGGGGGTCAATCGCATTGAACAACCTCACTTTAGTGTGTAGATGTATCTCCTTACTGTGCAGATGTTTCCCAAATGAGAAAATGATTCACTGGCTTTTCTAATTCTTTCCTTCATTTCTTTAGTGCGCTGGTTGTTAGCAGATATACTTCCAAGATAGACAAAGTCATCGACTCTTTCGTACTCTCTTCTCTATCAATCACATGTCTGCCAGTGTCGACAGCATTCTCTCCTGTTTCTATTATCTTGGTCTTCTGTGTACTGATATGAAGTCCTGTAACTCCTGGTAGGGCCATCCAAGTCAGACAGGTTGAAGGGTCAAGGTCAGATTAAAGGCAGTCTACTGGTTCTTCTGGTAGTGAGTTATAAATCAGGCTAACAACCTGTTCACGTTAAATGCCTTCTGTTACAGAAACAACCTAGAGACAAGACAAGTCTTCCAGATTTCCAAATACAAACATCAAGTCAGTAGAACTACAATCAGCTGAATGTAAGCCAAGATAATAATACTTGTAAACCAGCAAATCCAGCCGAAATTGTGATGGTGGTGAATCAAAGCCACAAGGAAGTTTTACATTGGAAACAGGGTAACTTTCCAGCTAAGGTTAAGACAAGAATTGGGTGTTAGAGCAAGGAGAGGGAACCTACCAAAAGCCAGAGATGAAAGATTAAAAGATAAGATGCAAGGCTGGCGAACGCTATGAAGTAGGGTGGAGAGATGCTGTGGTGGGATTCAGAGACCAGGATGAAGGTTTTAAATGTAATCTTTGGGGACTGGGAATTAATGTAGGTCAGCAAGGACACTGGTGAAGAGTGACAAGATAGGAAGCAAACAACAGTGTTTTGGACCGGTTTTAGTTTATGGGAGTTGAGTGTGGGTGGCCAGCTGTGACGCAATTAGAAAAATCAAGTCTAGGGGTGATTAAAAGCATGGCTAAGGTTTCAGCGACAGCTGTGCTGAGGTAGGGGTTGTCGGTGGGCGGTGTTCTGGAGGTGAAAATAAACAGCCTGGTAATGGAATTAATGTGGTTTTTGAAGCTCCTCTCTGTTGAACGGCACCAAAGCTTTGCATGCTCTCGTTCAACTTGAGCAAATGGATAGGGAAGGGGATGTGGTCATTGGTGGAAGGAGTTTGTGACAGGGGTGAAAATAGGTCAAGTTGGAGTAAACTGACTTCTCCATGACTTGATGTTGGACAGACAGTGTCTTCAGCGCAAGTGGGTCTTCCCACTCGCTGGCCTCAGTAAATCTAGCGTGTTTACTTTGCTGCTACCAGCGGCACAAGACTTGTGATTCAGGAACCTATGGCCCTATCACTCCACTGAGCCAATATAAATGGAGATTTACACTTCATGTTTTTAACCTAAACCTCAGAAGATAACCCACTATTGCACCAGTGTGAGTTGTTGCACTTCCCATACCAGCCATCCTTGTAGCTAGCTCATTGAGTGAAATTACCAGTTTTGTGCTATTACTGGTGCAGTTATACTGCAGATATCCGCCTGCGACCAGTAGCTGCAGTAATAGATGTAGCCAAGCAGTTGTTGTTTTGTATGACAGGAAAAGCTTTTAATGGGATGTCAAGTTTGGCTGTCCATTCGATAGCCTCCTGAGATGCCAAGTGGAGAAACGAGGTGCCTCCCGCAACTGATCTTAGTGGGCAGGTTGATGTGATGTGTTCCGTGGTCTGGGACTCATGGCCACAGTCACATTTCGGGTCATCCCTCATCTTCCACTTGTGCAGCAGGTGTTCGCATCGACCATGCCCTGTGCAGATTCGGTTGAGCGCTGTCCACCGTCTTCAGGGGAAGTAGAAACTAGGGACCGCTGCTCTGTTGGGTCAATGATGAGGTGTTGGTTCTTATGTTTCATGCGTCCTACTATTCCGTCCACCTGGATAATGGGCCGACACCAGCTGCATGAGTATTGGCTGCTGTTTCCCAGAATGGTTGGCGTGATTTTAAGCGCTTTCAAGCTTTTCAAGCCTTCGTGAATGGGAAGGTCGATTTTTCCATCTCGTGGAGCATGGTTGTGTCGGGGTGAATGGCAGGCGGTGCAATGTGGGACAGCACCGGGAGCCACTCGGTTGGAGTGGAATTGAACGACTCTGACACCGTCCTCATGGCGATGTTTAGCTGCACGTCCACGATCTGTGTGGCGGCTGCCGGACCATGAGACAGTAGACTAGGGCCACTATTGTGGTACAAACCTTGTGTACCTTCTGTATACTGCTTTGTTTGAATTGCTCTTTTGCCCTGGAGCGAGTTCTGTTCATGTATGCTTACGTACAAGAACAGACTCCTTGCCTAATATTTTAAATGTTTAGAAAACACAGGCGAGAGTATCTGCACTTCTTCAACATTTAAATCAACATCATGCTTCTAAAGTGCATGGGGTTCCGTGTGGCACCAAACTGAAGCAGGGTGAGACTACTTGATCGAGGGGAAGAGGGGGGTCTAATCGCTGTACTCGGGATGCTCTAGTTGCAATAAAAACACGTGCTTGGTGTCAGTTCTTCCCCATGGGCCAAGCCCACTTAGAATTAGGTTGACGCTGTCCAACCTCTTTTCAAATCGAAACCTCTCAGCCAACAGACAAAGGAGGCTGTCACCCCATCTATCTGGATTGATGGATGGATGAATCAGGACCAGTGAAAGGACACTGATTAAAAAAAAAAAAATTAATGAACATTTTTTTACTGGATGGATAGTAAAATGTGTCTACGTGTACTTAGGTTATTCATAGGATTACATCGGATATACAACACAGATGCAGGCCATTCGGCCCAACTAGTCCATGCTGGTGTTTATGCTCCACATGAGCCTCCTCCTGTCTTTCCTCATCTAACTCTATCAGCATAACCCTCTATTCCCTTCTCCCTCATATGTTTATCTAGCCTCCCCTTAAATGCATCTATACTATTCGCTTCAACCACTCCCTATGGTAGCAAGTTCCACATTCTCACCGCTCTTTGGGTAAAGAATGTTATTCTGAATTCCCTATTGGATTTCTTGGTGACTATCTTATATTGATGGCCTCTAGTTATGCTCTTCCCCACAAGAGGAAATATTCTCTCTGTATCTACACTACCAAAATTTTAAAGACCTCTATTAGGTCACCCCTCAACCTTCTCTTTTCAAGAGAAAAGAGACCCAGCCTGTTTATCCTTTCCTGATGGGTATAACCTTAGCATTTTTGGTATCATCCTTGTAAATCTTTTTTGCACTCTCTCCAGTGCCTCTATATCCTATTTATAATATGGCGACCAGAATTATGCACAGTACTCCCAAGTGTGGTCTAACCAATGTTCAATATAAGTTTAGCATATCTTCTCTACTTTTTAGTTCTATCCCTCTAGAAATAGAGGTTTGCTTTTTTTTATAGCCTTATTAACCTGCGCCGCTACTTTTAGTGATTTGTGTATTCATACTCCGAGATCCCATTGCTCTTCTACCCCATTTAGATTCTTATTTTCCAAGTAATATGTGACCACCTTATTTTTCTTACCAAAATGTGATTTCACATTTATCTGTGTTGAAATTCATTTGCCAATTAAATGCCCATTCTGCAAGGTTATTAATATCTTCTTGTAATTTGTCACAGCCCTCCTCATTATTGACTCTTCCCCCCCCCCCCTCCCAATTTGCCATTATCTGTAGATTTAGAAATTGTTTTTTTGATTTCAAAGTCTAAATCGTTGATATGAATTGTGAACAATGTTGATCCCAGCACTGATCCTTGTGGGACCCCACTTCCCACCTTCTGCCACTCTGAATAGCCACCCTTTACCCCTACATCTGCTTTTTGTCTTGAAGCCAGCTAGTTACCCATTCTGCTACTTGTCCCCTGACTTCGCATTCTCTGACCTTATTCAGGAGTCTATTATGTATACCTTATCGAAGGCCTTTTGGAAATCTAGATAAATTATATCTACTGCATCACCCTTATCTACACACACTGTTACCTCTTCAAAGATTTCAATGAGGTTGGTCAAGCAACACATTCCCTTTTGAAATCCATGCTGACTAGTATTATTTTTGGTTTCTAAATTTTTTAATTTGTTCTGGGATGTGGGCGTCGCTGGCAAAGCCAGCATTTATTACCCACCCCTACTTGCCGGGAGATGCTGGTGAGCCGCCGTCTTGAACCGCTGCAGTCCTTGTGGTGAAGGTACTCCCACACTGCTGTTAAGGAGGGTGTTCTGGACTTGTTGGATGTAGGTAGCGCCCCTAGTGGTAGTTATTGTATAGCAGTGTGCCGTTTGACCTCCTTCCTGTCTGCATAGGAAGTAGTATTGGAGGAAGTGTTTTCTCAGTTGTGAACAAGGTCCAAGCGTGGCAGCTTGTTTTCTATCCTCCTCCATCCTTCCTTATACGCTAGGCAAGATGCAATGTCTGTGAGTATCCTTGTTTGGTAACATAATAACAACCTTGTTGGTATAGTATTTTGACAATACTTTGTCAATAAGAAGTTTTAGTTGCTAGCTACTAAGGGTTAGCTTCAGTGCTATTTACTTATACAGTTACCTACTTATCTGTGTTAAGCAGTCTATTCTGTTTTCATAAACATATTTTTGCATCTTATGTAACATCTAATGTATAGTACTTACCTATGTGTCCAAAACATACTTTGTCTTTGTTTACAGTTTCACACTTTTATTCAAGTAAAGCTTCAAAACAGCACCCTGCTTCTCGAGGAGTTATTTGAATGAGTGTTTAGCTGGCTGGATAGGAGTTACATCTAGTGAGACCAGTACAGTGAAAAGACAGCAATACAGCTAGCTGTGAAGAGAGGAGACCCTCCACGTGGAGCAGCAAGGGCTCAAGAGTTAAGTGGCTGTCATCTAGGTGCAGAGTAAGCCATCAGGACATAGCCAGCTTAAGTCTTCACCTTGTACACCACACTTACCTCACATCATCATGGCAGGAGGTAATACCGAAACCGCTACTCAGCAAGTAGAAGACTTTAAACAGTTAGATGAAACTGGAGAATGTGACAATCTGTCTATAAGCTCTGGTTACTACAGATCATCAGCTGGTTCTAGGTCATCAGCTGGTTCTAGGTCATCAGCTGGTTCTAGGTCATCAGCCGGTTCACGGTCATCAGCTGGTTCTAGGGTTAGTATGGCCATCGCCAGAGCACGGGCTAGGGCAGAAGCAGCCCAAGCCAGAGCAGCTTATGCCAAGAAAGAAATAGAAATAAAGGTTGAACAGGCCCATCTCCAAGCCACATTAGACGCCCTGCAGGAAGAAAAAGAGAAAGTTGCTGCATTAGCTGAGGCACAAATATTGGAGGCAGTTTTAATGGAAGCTGATCCTGAGTCAGCTAACAAAGTTTCAATTCCCGTTCCGCGTCAGAGTCGACTACAGCGCACCACAGACTGTGAGTGACCAAGCTGACACACAGTTTACGAGAGAGAGAGATGAAGACCCACACATCTCTACAGACTCAAGCACACCATATAACATGCCCCATGTCACCAACCAAGTTCAAAATGGACTGCGTGCCCCAAGTCACAGGATCCTCCCCCCACAAAACAGAGGACACCGAGCAGAGGAATGGAGTGCTGAAGAGAGAAAGTCAGCAGCAAACCCCCTCTCGTTTCCTTGAGACCCCCAGCAGAGCCCCTACTCAAGGCGACCATGGCATAGGCCCCACCACCTACGACCTTGTCAAATACCTGGCACGCAGCCAGCTGGTGACTACAGGGTTAACCACGTTTGATGATAAACCAGAGAATTATTGGGCCTGGAAGTCCTCCTTCCACGGTGCCATATCGGGCCTAGACCTGTCGGCAGGAGAAGAGCTCAACCTCCTTATCAAATGGCTCGGCCCAGAGTCCGCTGAACAGGTGCGCAGGATAAAAGCAGTCAATGTGAGACATCCGCCAACTGGGTTGATAATGGCTTGGGCGAGGCTGGAAGAAAGCTACGGCATGCCTGAAGCCATTGAAAGGGCTCTCTTTGCCAGGTTGGAGAACTTTCTGAAGTTGACAAATAAGGAACCCCAGAAGCTCTATGACCTTGGAGATCTGTTGGAACTCGAAGCTGCAAAGCAGGACGGCTACCTACCTGGCCTATCGTACTTAGACACTTCCAGAGAGGTAAGTCCCATCGTTGAGAAGCTTCCATTCAATCTGCAGGAGAAGTGGACATCATTCGGGTCAAGGTTCAAGCTAGAGCACAACGTTACCTTCCCTCCATTCTCTGTGTTTGCCAACTTCATCCGTAGAGAAGCCAAAGCCAGGACAGACCCCAGCTTCAACAGCTTCTCCTCCCACACAGCACTTGCCAGAAGAGACAAGTTTGACAGACATGGAAAGATACCAATATCTGTCCACAAAATGCAAGTGTCTTCAACCGAGAACACAAGGGATCAGAAGAAATCCGAGGATATGAGCAAAAAATGCCCCATCCACAACAAGCCCCATCCATTAAAGAAGTGCAGAGGCTTCAGAGAGAAGTCCCTGGAAGACCGCAAACAGTACCTCCAAGAAAACTCCATATGTTTCAAGTGCTGCTCCTCCACGAACCATCTCGCTAAGAACTGCAAGGTAGATGCAAAATGCACAGAATGTGAAAGTGATCGGCACATTTCAGCACTCCACCCAGGCCCAGCTCCTTGGAAGCCAGAGTCGTCTCCTCCCGCCTCAGAGCACGGCGGGGAGGGAGAGGGAGCTGCCTGTCCAGAGATTACATCCAAGTGCACCGAGGTGTGTGGAGAAGGAGTGAGCGCAAGAGCATGCTCCAAGATATGCCTCGTTAATGTGTACCCTGTAGGACGTCGCCAGGAATCTGAAAAGATGTATGCCATACTAGACGAACAAAGTAACCGTTCTCTAGCAAGATCCGAGTTCTTCGACATCTTCAAGGTCAAAGGAAGTCCGTCGCCTTACACGCTGAAGATGTGTGCTGGACTTTCAGAGACAGCCGGCAGGAGGGCCTGTGGTTATGTTGAGTCAGCTGACGGGAAGATTAGTCTCCCCCTTCCTACACTCATCGAATGTAATCAAGTCCCCGACAACCGTCCTGAGATACCCACTCCGAATGCAGCTCATCACCACAGTCATCTGAGACGCATTGCAGACGAGATCCCACCTCTTGATCCAGATGCAGACATACTCCTGTTGTTGGGCAGGGACATCCTGAGGGTACGTAAGGTAAGGAAACAGATCAACGGTCCACATGACGCCCCTTTCACCCAAAGGCTAGACCTCGGCTGGGTCGTTGTTGGAGACGTGTGCCTCGGGTGCTCACAAGCCATCTCAGGTGAGCACACAAGACTTCCATCTTGGAGAATGGTCGTCCAAGCTACCTTACCCCATGCAGTAGTCAGATCCGAGTGACAGAGAAGTTCAGTCATACGGCCCAGCCTCAGAACCCCCCAGTGCTGATCTCCGCAGACAGCACACAGATGATGCTCACTGGAGAGAACCCGGGTCAGTCAGTCTTCTGTCGCACCGCCAGTGACCACAAACTTGCTCCATCGATCGACATGAGATTCCTCCAGATTATGGACAATGAGGTCTCTCGTGACAGCTCTAACCCTTCCAGAACCCCAGACGACGGCTGCCGAACAGGGAGTATGCCTATAATCGTCTTAACTCACTCCGTCACACACTAGAGAAGAAGCCAAAGATGAAAGCACACTTCTAGAGTTTGTCGAGAAAATGCTTGTCAACGATCATGCAGAGCTAGCTTCTCCACTCCAGGAAGGCCAAGAGTGTTGGTACCTCCCCTCCTTCGGAGTCTATCACCCCAAAAAGCCAGAACAGATCCGCGTGGTGTTTGACTCCAGTGCACCATATCAGGGAGTCTCTTTCAACGATGTACTCCTCACAGGGCCCGATCTCAACAGCAGCCTC
Organism: Somniosus microcephalus; assembly: GCF_052327205.1. Taxonomy (NCBI): domain Eukaryota; kingdom Metazoa; phylum Chordata; class Chondrichthyes; order Squaliformes; family Somniosidae; genus Somniosus; species Somniosus microcephalus. Next base: position 155,043,233 of record NC_140996.1, on the reverse strand, counting down.
TTGGGGGTACTCATGAGATTCAGGAAAGAGCCCGTCGCCATCACTGCTGATATCCAGCACATGTTTCACTGCTTTGTGGTGAGAGAGGACCACAGAGACTTCCTCCGCTTCCTGTGGTATTGCAACAACGACCCCAGCAGTGACATTGTGGACTACAGAATGTGTGTCCATGTCTTCAGCAATAGCCTGTCCCCTGCTGTCGCCATATACGGACTAAGGAGGGCTGCCAAGGAAGATGATGATGACTGGCAGTGATGTGAGAGGGTTCATCGAATGAGAGTTCTACGTCGATGATGCACTGAAGTCATTCCCTGCCGAAGCAGAGGCCATCAGTGCCCTTGGGCGAGCTCAGGAATTACTTGCACTATCCAACCTCAGTCTACACAAAATAGCCTCTAACAGACTAGCAGTGATGGAGGCATTCCCCCCTGAAGATCGTGCTAAGGATGTCAAGGATCTAGACCTCTTCACTGATGACCTCACCCTACAGCGTAGCCTAGGAGTGTCTTGGAACATAGCAACAGACACGTTCACGTTCCAAGCCTTAGATGACAAGAAACCCTTCACACGTAGAGTGCTCTCTACAGTCAACAGTCTATACGACCCTCTCAGCTTCTTAGCCCCTGTCACCATACAAGGCAGGCTGCTCCTCCGGGAACTCTCCACGTGCGCTGCAGAGTGGGATTCACCCATCCCTGAAGAGATTGAAGCAGAGTGGAACAGATGGAGAGACTCACTTCAAGACTTACAGGAGATCCAAATACCTCGCTCTTATACGTCCTTCTCTCCCTCAAGTGTCCAATTCAAGGAGCTTTGTGTCTTTGCAGAGGTATCCGCTAAGGCCATTGCAGGTGTGGCTTATCTGAAGGTCACCACTCAAGACGGACAAAGCAAAGTCGGCTTTGTCTTTGGAAAGGCCAAGTTGGCACCCCAACCAGACCTCGCCATACTTGGAACTGTGCGCAGCAGTATTAGCAGTTGAGATTGCAGAGTTCATAGTGGAGGAGATGGATCTGAAGTTCGAGAGCATCAAGTATTATACAGACAGCAAAGTGGTGCTAGGATATATCCATAACCAAACTAGGCGGGTCTACGTGAACAACAGGGTCCAACGTATCCGACAGTCCACATCCCCCGACCAGTGGAGGTACGTCCCCACAGACCTGAACCCAGCTGACCATGGGCCTAGATCTGTAACAGCGCCCCTTCTCAGCAGCACGAGATGGCTGTCAGGACCAGCTTTTTTTTTCAGGATCCGTCCCTGCACTCCTCTGAACCCAATGAGTCATTCTGACTCCAAGATACGCACACAAGTCACAGCAAACGTCTCTCAAATCTCTAAGGACCTGATGATCACCAAACACTTCGAGCGTTTCTCCAAATGGAGCACACTCATAAAGACAGTAGCACGCCTAACCCACATAGCTCATACCTTCTCCCAGCCTACACAAGAGAGTAGCTGCCATGGGTGACACATCTGTCGTAAGAGTCCCTCTGAAGAGCTCGAGAGCCAAAATCCTTGTGATGAAGAGCGTCCAACACGAGTGTTACTCAGAAGAGTTGAAGTGCATAGCAGCAGAACACAACCTACCCCCTCACAGCAGTCTACGGAAGCTGCATCCTATCGTCGATACCGATGAACTTCTCAGAGTTGGGGGACGCATATCGCAGCCTCAACTAGGAACAAATGAAACCAACCCCATCCTCGTTCCAGGTCGTCATCACCTGGCTACTCTGCTTGTGCGTCATCATCATGAGGCTGTGAAGCACCAGGGCAGGCATTTCACTGAAGGTGCCATCAGGGCAGACGGACTCTGGTTGGTTGGAGCTAAGAGATGTATCAGCGGCACGCTTTTCAAATGTGTCCCCTGCAAGAAACTCCGTGGGAAGACAGAGCACCAACAGATGGCAGATCTGCCAGCCGAGTGGCTACAAGTAGCACCACCTTTCACCTACGTAGGTGTGGATGTCTTCGGGCCATGGGACGTGGTCTCATGCCGCACCAGAGGAGGACATGCCAATAGCAAAAGGTGGGCGGTGATGTTCTCATGTACAGGAAACTTTGGTTTATCCGGAGGTTAACTGTTCGGAATGCTCGATCCACCAGCAAAATTCAGGAGTCGGTTCAGTAAGTTTTTTTTCTTTTCGTTGCTTTTTTTTCCACTAGTCAGGCTCTGCAAGGTCTAACTAAAGCTGTTGCTTAGCTACAGAGACGCTTGCAAGCTACGGCCGACTGTTTAGAAGCTGTTGCTAAGCAACAGGGTTTGTTGCTAGATACAGAGCTCAAAAGCTTCTGTATGTTTTAACATTAGCGCTGGTTTGTCCGGCAGTTTTGCAACAGCTCGGTCCCGTCTGTGCGGGATATCACAAAGTTTCCTGTATGTCCACAAGAGCTGTACACATCGAAGTTATTGAAACAATGAGCGCCTCCAGCTTCATAAACGCTCTGAGAAGGTTTTTCTCAATCAGAGGCCCGGCAAAGCAGATACACTCTGATTGCAGCACAAATTTTGTCGGCGCTTGCCGAGAGCTGAAGATGGATGGATCAAGTTCCAGCTCTGAGAGTGTGGAGAAGTATCTCCAAGAGCAGAAATGTACCTGGGTATTCAACCCACCTCACTCATCCCACATGGGTGGCGCATGGGAGCGCATAATCAGCATTGCCCGCCGTATCCTCGACTGCATGCTTCTCCAAGGTAAATCATCGTGCCTCACACATGAAGTCTTGACCACACTGATGGCTGAGGTCACCGCCGTGATGAATGCAAGGCCCCTCATCCCAGTATCTTCAGACGTGGAATCTCCCCTCATCGTCACTCCGGCTATGCTTTTGACCCAGAAGACCGGTGTTTCCCCATGTCCTCCAGGGCAGTTTGGGAAAAGAGAACTCTTCAAACAAGAATGGAAACGGGTTCAGAGTCTAGCAGGCACGTTTTGGGACAGGTGACGGCGGGAGTACCTCAACACACTGCAGAGCCGACGCAAGTGGCAGGACAAGAGGCCTGATCTCAAAGAAGGAGATGTTGTCTTGATGAAGGACAGTCAGGCAAAAAGGAATGAATGGCCTATGGTTATCATCGTGAAGTCCCTTCCCAGCCAGGACGGGAGAGTGAGAAAGGTGGACTTGAGAGTCGTCAAAGAAGGAACAGCAAAGGTCTTCTCTCGGCCTGTCTCTGAGGTGGTCCTTCTTTTGTCGCCAGAGGACTCCAGTGACAAGTAGAGTTCGGCTTATTTGGGGTCGTTAACGCCCCCAGACGGGGAGTGTTCTGGACTTGTTAGATGTAGATAGCGCCCCTAGTGGTAGTTATTGTATAGCAGTGTGCCATTTGACCACCTTCCTGTCTGCATAGGAAGTAGTATTGGAGGAAGTGTTTTCTCAGTTGTGAACAAGGTCCAAGCGTGGCAGCTTGTTTTCTATCCTCCTCCATCCTTCCTTATACGCTAGGCAAGACTCAATGTCTGAGTATCCTTGTTTGGTAGCATAATAACAACCTTGTTGGTATAGTATTTTGACAATACTTTGTCAATAAGAAGTTTATTAGTTGCTAGCTACTAAGGGTTAGCTTCAGTGCTATTTACTTATACAGTTACCTGTGTTAAGCAGTCTATTCTGTTTTCATAAACATATTTTTGCATCTTATGTAGCATCTAATGTATAGTACTTATACCTCTGTGTTCAAAACATACTTTGTCTTTGTTTACAGTTTCACACTTTTATTCAAGTAAAGCTTCAAAACAGCACCCTGCTTCTCGGAGTTATTTGAATGAGTGTTTAGCTGGCTGGATAGGAGTTACATCTAGTGAGCCCAGTACAGAGGGAGTTCCAGGATTTTGACCAGCGACAATGAAGGAACGGCAATATATTTCCAAGTCAGGATGGTGTATAGCTTGGAGGGGAACTCGTAGGTGATGGTGTTCCCATATGTCTGCTGCCCTTGTCCTTCTAGGTGGTAGAGGTGGGTTTGGGAGGTGCTGCCAAAGAAGCCTTGGCAAGTTGCTGCAGTGCATCTTGTAGATGGTACACACTGAAGCCATGGTGCACTGGTGCTGGAGAGAGTGAATGTTTAAGGTGGTGGATGGGGTGCCAGTTAAGCGGGCAGCTTTGTCCTGGATGGTGTCGAGCTTCTTGAGTGTTGTTGGAGCTGCATTCATCCAGGCAAGTGGCAAGTATTCCATCACACTCCTGACTTGTGACTTGTTGATGGTGTAAAGACTTTGGGGAGTCAGGAGGTGAGACACTCGCCACAGAATACCAAGGCTCTGATCTGCTTTTGTTGCCACAGTATTTGTGGCCGGTCTAGTTAAGTTTCTGGTCAATGGTGACCCCCAGGATGTTGATGGTGGGGTATTCCGCGATGGTAATACCGTTGCATGTTAGACACTTGCTTGTTGGAGATAGTCATTGCCTGGCACTTAAGTGGCAAGTAACATTCGCGCCACACATCAGCCCAAGCCAGGTCTTGCTGCATGCGGGCATGGACTGCTTCATTCTTTGAGGAGTTGCGAATGGAACTGATTGCTGTGCAATCATCAGTGAACATCCACACTTCTGACCTTATGATGGAGGGAAGCTCATTAATCAAGCAGCTGAAGATGGTTGGGTCCAGGACACTGCCCTGAGGAACTCCTGCAGCGATGTCCTGGGGCTGAGATGATTGGCCTCCAATAACCACAACCATCTTCCTTTGTGCTAGGTATGACTTCAAATTTACTAGGGCTCCTTAATGCCACACTTGGTCAAATGCTGCCTTGATGTCGAGGGCACTCACTCTCACCTCACCTCTGGGATTCAGCTCTTTTGTCCATGTTTGGACCAAGGCCATAATGAGGTCTGGAGCCGAGTGGTCCTAGCGGAAACCAAACTGAGCACCGGTGAGTGGGTTATTGGTAAGTGCAGCTTGATAGCACTGTCGATGACACCTTCATCACCTTTCTAAGCCTTCTATTTTTTTCCTTTAGTAGAGGTTCCATTATTTTTCCTACCACCGATGTTAAGTTGACTAGTCTATAGTATACTAGCTGGGGTGAGCCCGGCGTTGCCGAGGCTTTTTCGAGGGCATGTTGTTGTTGGAAGAGAGAGAGAGAGCGCGACTGGGGGGGCGGCAGAGAGACACTTTTGGGGGGGGGGGAACAGAGAGAGACTGGGGGGGGGGGACAGGGAGAGACTGGGGGGAACAGAGAGAGACGGGGGGGGAGGGGGGAACAGAGACTGGGAGGGGGGGGAAAACAGAGAAGCTCCCCCCCAACCCCCCCCCCGCGATTTCCCGAGGCTCGCCCCCCCCCCCCCCCCCCGCGATCTCCCGAGGCTGTGTGCTGGCGTCACGGGGGCCGTGCGCATGCGTGCCGGCGTCAAGGCGGCTGCGCAACTGGCGGCCTCTTTTTTTAAACTCATGCGTGCTGGCGTCACGGGGTGGCGGGCCGTGCGCATGCATCGTTTCAAGACCGCCGGCGTGCCCCGTTGCCGGGGTAACGGGGGCCGTGCGAATGAGTGCCGTCGTCAAGGCGGCCGCGCAACTGGCGGCCTCTTTTTTAAACTCATCTTTCGCCGAGTAAGAGGAGATTAAATAAATAGAGAGCAGCAAAAGAGGAGGAGGGAGTAGGAGTCGCTCGGTAGGCCCATGCAAGAAGGACGGTGATGCGCTATCAATTACTCATAAAAGACTGAGAGTTAAGAGAGTAACTAAAGGCTTTTATTAACAAAAGAATGAAGGTCTGCCTCGAGTGGTCGACCGGTCCAGAAATACAAAGGGCTGGGGAGCAGTCACCTTTATACTTGGACTTGTGGGAGGAGTCAGCCGAGGCATGTCCACAGTGGAATACAAACAGTGGTTTACCACAGACGGTAGATGTGAATAGGAGGCAGGGCTCGGCTGCAGGTTAACTAAGTGGCCCCTCGGGTCGGACGCAGGCCTGGTCTCGAACGAGGAGCCAACTGCCCCGCCCACCGCGTGCGCATTTGCTAAACACAATTTAAAACACAAATAAATTGTTATTTAATTCCCTAACACATCATTAAAATATTTACCTTAGTTCCCTAACACACAGTGTGGGGGGAAAAATCGTGAAAAATCAAGATGGCGGCCACTCACCTCGGTTCAGAAGGATAAGGCCCGCCCACCCACGCACCGATTGGTCGACCGGTCAGGTCACCGAAGCGTAGGATTGGTCAATCGTCGAGCCACTCGACACTCAACTGTAGGACGGCACGCGCCAGGAACCCGCCGTACAATTGGTCGACCTCGACGTCACACGGTCGCTAATGAGCGGAACGCTGAACGTTTTTCGGATACCGCGGGCGCGGTTTTTGTCCGGCCGAAACGTAAATACGCCTATGACCGGTCCGGAATCGCAAGCTTTATTTTGAGGCGACGCGCGCGTCGGTACGCTCTGTAACTTTCAAACGTATAGAACACGGACAGACAGACAGACATCAGAACAGACAGAAGAGCTGCTTTGATAGATAGACTTGCTGGGGGAGCCTGGCGGTGCCGAGGCTGTTTGAGGGCATGTTGTTGTTGGAAGAGAGAGAGGGAGCGACTGGGGGGAAGAGAGAGAGAGAGAGAGAAGGAGGGAGAGAGGGAGAGAGAGCGAAAAAAGGAGGGAGGGGGAAGGAGGGAGAGAGAGGGGGAAGGAGAGAGAGAGAGAGATTGGGAGTGTTTCAGTGAAGCAACCACTAACACTATTAACAATAACCAGCCCCAGGACAGTGACATCGTAGCACAGAGAATTCGACCCAACACAATTGTCACTAAACAAAAGGAAAAATACCTGTCATATTGGGCAGAAACAACAAAAACCCAAAGCAAACTCAATTGCTACTTGGCCCTAAACAGACAATACAACATGGCTGAGTACCTGACCATGGTAAAGGATAACAAACTGAGAAAAACCTTGACAAGGTACAGACTTAGTGAACATAGCCTAGCGATCGAAAAAGGCAGACACAGGCAGACCAGGCTGCCAAGAGAGGACAGGATATGCTCTCACTGCAGTCAGGGAGTAGTGGAGACAGAGATGCACTTCCTCACAGCCTGTGGAAAATATCAGGGCATCAGGGAGAATTGCTACCAAAAATTCTCACAAATATGCTCTGAATTCAGAAATTTGAATGACGACCAAAAACTCCCATACCTACTGGGGGAGAAGAGAAGCTGTGTAGCACTGGCGGCACACTATGTTACAGCTTGCCATGAACAGAGGGACAACCAGTAAACCTAAGAAAAGAGTATATATAAATTATGCGAATGTATATTTATACACTCAGGGATATACCTGTTTATACACTGTATGAATAGAACTGCGTTTGTGTTCAACCATAAATGTATTTTGATGCTTTGGCAACATAAGATGTACCTTATCATGCCAATAAAGCGATTTGAATTGAGTGAGAGAGAGAGACTGGGAGTGAGAGAGAGAGAGATTGGGAGAGATTGGGAGAGAGTGAGAGAGAGAGAGTGAGAGTGAGAGAGAGAGAGAGAGAGAGAGAGAGAGTGAGAGAGAGAGAGAGATTGGGAGTGTGAGAGAGAGATTGGGAGTGTGAGAGAGAGATTGGGAGTGTGAGAGAGAGAGATTGGGAGTGTGAGAGAGAGATTGGGAGTGTGAGAGAGAGAGAGAGTGGGAGCGTGAGAGAGAGAGTGGGAGCGTGAGAGAGAGATTGGGAGCGTGAGAGAGAGATTGGGAGCGTGAGAGAGATTGGGAGCGTGAGAGAGAGATTGGGAGCGTGAGAGAGATTGGGAGCGTGTGAGAGAGAGAGAGAGATTGGGAGTGAGAGAGAGAATGGGAGTGAGAGAGAGACTGGGAGTGAGAGAGACGGAGTGTGAGAGAGAGAGAGAGATTGGGAGTGAGAGAGAATGGGAGTGAGAGAGAGAGACTGGGAGTGTGTGAGAGAGAGACTGGGAGTGAGAGAGAGAGACTGGGAGTGAGAGAGAGAGACTGGGAGTGAGAGAGAGACTGGGAGTGAGAGAGAGACTGGGAGCGAGAGAGAGAGACTGGGAGCGAGAGAGAGAGACTGGGAGCGAGAGAGAGAGACTGGGAGCGAGAGAGAGAGAGACTGGGAGCGAGAGAGAGAGACTGGGAGCGAGAGAGAGAGACTGGGAGCGAGAGAGAGAGACTGGGAGCGAGAGAGAGAGACTGGGAGCGAGAGAGAGAGACTGGGAGCGAGAGAGAGAGACTGGGAGCGAGAGAGAGAGACTGGGAGCGTGAGAGATATTGGGAGCGAGAGAGAGAGAATGGGAGCGTGAGAGAGAGAATGGGAGCGTGAGCGAGAGATTGGGAGCGTGAGAGAGAGAGATTGGGAGTGTGTGAGAGAGAGAGATTGGGAGTGTGTGAGAGAGAGAGATTGGGAGTGTGTGAGAGAGAGAGATTGGGAGTGTGTGAGAGAGAGAGATTGGGAGTGTGTGAGAGAGAGACTGGGAGTGTGTGAGAGAGAGACTGGGAGTGAGAGAGAGAGATTGGGAGTGTGTGAGAGAGAGAGACTGGGAGTGTGTGAGAGAGAAAGACTGGGAGTGTGTGAGAGAGAGAGACTGGGAGTGTGTGAGAGAGAAAGACTGGGAGTGTGTGAGAGAGAGAGAGACTGGGAGTGTGTGAGAGAGAGACTGGGAGTGTGTGAGAGAGAGACTGGGAGTGTGTGAGAGAGAGAGAGAGATTGGGAGACGCAGCGGCAGCCGGAACGAGGGGACTCGGCTGCATCGAGCTCGGGAAGGCCGCACGGAGACGCAGCGTCAATCAGAGCGGCGACTCCAGAACGGCGGCCGGAACACAGGACCGTGGAGGAGCCAGACCGAGACAGAGGCCTGGAGACCTCCCAGGCGCAGACAGTGACCGAGGCGGGAACGAGAAAACCAAGACTGAGAGTACAGGGCCCAGGGAGGGAGACTGAAGCCAGGGAAAGGTCCGAGGAGCCAGGCCGAGACAGAGGCCCAGAGACCTCTGAGGGGGAGGGGAACAGTCCAGAGGCACCGTGAAACAGCGGCTCACAGACTCAGACCTGGGAAGGGTGAACCCAGGAGCCGAGGCCCAGGGACCACGGGTCGGAGAGGGGGACCGGGAAAGGTCGCGAACAGGGAGAGGGAAACACCAAACCCGGGGCCCCAGAAAAGCTTATTCTAAGATACCAAAAATGAGCGAATCAGAAGAGCCACAACAGCCCCCGAGGGACACTGAGAGCAACCGCTTCCAGATTCCCCCCAACATCAAAAAAAATGCTATAAAATCAATCAAGCATGATCAGATGAGAGAAAAACCAGAAACTCTTTTTGCTGACTGGTACAACAATGGGACAAAAAGTAACCTCATTTTCTACTCCGATCAGCCAGCGGCTTGGATCACAGCAATAAAATCACACTATACCAGTGTTAAGCTAGAAAATACCGCAAATGGGTCCAAAATGAAAATTAACACACCAGGAGACAGGGCAACCATGACTGTCAACGTATACAATACCGGAACAATATTAGTGCAAGGCAACCTCGACAAATTTGTAATGGCCTTCAGGACACTGAAAGGATTAACTAAGAGGGGAAGGAACAGCCTCAGAGTGGCCCGCACTCCCCCCAACATTGACAACTTACCAGGAGGAAATCTGCCTGGTCAGGAGGTGAACGAGCCACACAGTTCAAACCAGACACTAACCCCAGGGACCCACAGCCACACGATACAACTGACAAACCCCAGCATAACTACCAGGGAGGAAGCCACACATAGTCCCCCTACCAATTCCAGCTCACCAAGAGAAGAGCAGGAAAGCCAGGAAGTGAGTGAGCCTTCCAGGGCCGACCAGACACATACCCCGGGATCACACAGCCAGATACAACTAAAAGATAAATTTAATCAATTAGAGATAGAGATGGTTAAACTTAGAGAGGAGTTCTTCAAAATGAAGCACGAACAAAAGCAGGAGAGGGAGAGACACAAGAGAGAGCTGAATCTACTTGAGAACCAGGTGAATCTACTTGGGAATCGGGTGAAAGAGCTGCAGGAAAAAGAAGAGAGCCATAGAAGAGAGATAACACCATTAGACCAGCAACCAGAGGATAGAGATAAGACAAGACAGAGCCGGACGGAACGGCTGCACTCCCACACGGAACAAACGCAGCAGACACACAATACAAGGGGTGCCACACAGACTGACCAGCATACTGATTCTCAATCTTCCCCCACCACCGTGGAACCGCAAGCGAGCCGCTCACAAGAGGAACGCACACACCAGATACCCCAGCCCAGCACACACACTGAGTCCAGGCGAAAGCCACCAGACAGTAAACACAAACAAGGCCGACATCGTAATACTCATAGACTCAAATGGGAAATTTCTATGGGAGAAAAAGCTCTTCCCTAGAAGTAAAGTAGAAAGGATCTGGTGCCCAACAACAGACAGAGCCATGGGATGGCTGACCAAAGCCCGATTAGGCTCCCCCCAACACATAATAATACACACGGGCACAAATGACCTAAAGGCCCAACAGAAAGAGGTAGCAACATCGCTCAGAGCAATGATTAGGAAGGCAAGCAGCACATTTCCAAACACTAGAATCACTGTTTCCACAATATTGCCGAGAACAGACTTTAACAGCAACACAATTCATGAGATAAATGCCAGCATAGCAAGAGACTGTGAATCAAAACACAACGTGCACCTGGCCCAACACCCCACCCTCGATGAGGAATGTCTTTACGACCACGTCCACATCCAAAGGAAAAGAATATCGATCTTTGCTAAAGCCCTGAAGGACGTCGCTTTTAACCGGGTCCATACCCAGACCCCCCGACCACCAGAGATCAGCGGGGTACATATCTGGACCACTACAAAGACCACCACCACACCAACCGAGACCAGAGAGGATCCCCATGCAAAACAACAATATCAGACCTGCACCACTCCTGTCCCACAGGGGAACAGGACCGCTCCCAGCCAGACAGAGGGAGAGATGCACAGGACGTACGCAATACCTCAGACAGAAACAATCCATTAAGAGACAATAAGCAGATGTGCAGCAGCATCTACTTCCGCCTTATGGATCAAGGACTAATTAATAGAAAGAACTGTAACCAAATAGTATTAACTTTTATAGACAACTGAAGTGATCTTTTTTTCCCACACTTAGACACGACAAACACGTACCACTCTTTAACCTATCATAGTAAGAGATCAAACTTAACATGAAATCCTTATATATTTCGACCTGGAATATCCAAGGTCTACGCTCTTCGGTGCTAGACGTGAAGAGTAGGACCCCAGAGTTCATAGATGAAACTAAAGATCTAGATATTATCATTTTACAGGAAACTTGGTATAAAGGAAAAGGACACACTGGCTGTCCCCAAGGGTACACTGAGCTGGTGGTCCCCTCCAATAAATTACCAAGTGTAACCCAAGGCAGAGACTCCGGAGGCATACTGATCTGGTTTAAAACAGAACTTAAGAATTACATCAAACTTATAAAAAAGGGCGAAAACCACATGTGGCTAAAAATTGAGAGGGAGATTATCTCAAACACCCAAGATGTTTACATTTGCGCACTTTATATCCCTCCAATTGATTCCCCATACTTTAAAGAGGACACCTTCTCCAACATAGAGGGGGAAATTATCCAATACCAGGCCCAGGGGAACGTGTTGATCTGTGGGGACCTCAATTCAAGAACGGGCGAAGAACCAGACTTCACCAATAATCAGGGAAACAATTACGTATTCGGGAATAACCACTTTGACATCCCTTCCCTTCCATACAGGCATAACTGCGACAAGCAGACAAATACCAACGGAAAACAGCTACTACAGCTCTGTCGAAACCTGGGTCTGTACATTGTCAATGGTAGGTTCATAGGAGACCTCCTAGGAAGATCGACCTATTGCTCACCTCTTGGCTGCAGCACAGTAGACTACATGATTACAGATTTGGACCCATCTTCTTTCAGAGCATTCACAGTCAAACCACAAACAACACTATCAGATCACAGTCAAATTACTATGTATCTCAAAAAGACAGAAACAAACAACATAGAAACACAACCCAGTAAACTGTACAACACCAAAAAATCGTACAGATGGGCCAAAAACGACACGGAAAAATACCAGAAAACAATTAGCAATGCATCAACTCAAGCTCTCTTGGACACCTTTCTGGATAACATATACACTCACAATAAAGAAGGCGTAAACCGGGCAGTTATTAACCTAAACAATATTTTTGATAATTTGGCAACAAGTGCAAACTTGAAAGCTCGCAAGAACAAACCCAAAACAAAAAACTATGAAAAATGGTTTGACCCAGATTGCCATAACATGAGGAAAAAACTTAGAAAAATATCAAACCAAAAACACAGACATCCAGAAAACGAGGAATTACGCTTTACTTATTGTCAGACACTAACACAATACAGAAACACACTCAGAACCAAAAAAGAGCAATATATTAAGAATACACTCGGCTCCATGGAGGAATCCATTGATTCCAATTGTTTCTGGGACAACTTGAATACACTACACAAAAAACAACACGACGCATTGGCCATTCAAAATGGGGACACATGGGTAAACCACTTTGAAAAATTATACCAGAAAAACACACTAAGACCAGAGCAACACCAAATATGCAAAAAACTGGAAAAGCTAGAAATGGCCATAAAAGATAACCAAAACCCGCTAGACTCCATAATAACAGAAAAAGAACTTTTTGAAAAACTCAAGGACCTGCAACCAGGAAAAGCTTGCGGGACAGACGGCATACTAAACGAGATGATTAAACACGCAGACGACAAAATGAAACTGGCTATCCTAAAACTCTTCAACTTGGTTCTGAGTGTCGGTTATTTCCCTGATATCTGGAACAAAGGACTCATAACGCCCATATACAAAAGTGGGGACAAAATCGACCCAAACAACTATCGAGGCATCTGTGTAAACAGTAACCTGGGGAAGGTATTCTGTAGCATCATAAACAAAAGACTTATAAACTTCCTTGAGGAGCACAATGTCTTGAGTAAAAGCCAAATTGGATTCCTGCCAAACTATAGAACATCAGATCATATCTTCACCCTACAGACCCTAATTGACAAACACGTTCACCATAACAAAAGCAAAATCTACGCATGCTTTATAGATTTCCAGAAGGCTTTCGACTCCACCTGGCATAACGGTTTATTCCTGAAACTTATCGAAAGCGGGGTAGGAGGAAAAACATATGATGTAATTAAATCAATGTATACAAACAACAAATGTGCAGTTAAGATTGGAGACAAACAAACAAAATACTTCGCACAGAGGCGGGGGGTGACGCAGGGCTCGCCAATCTCACCGACACTCTTTAATATTTACATAAATGAATTGGCAAAACTACTTGAACAATCCACAGCATCCGGCCTCACCCTATATGAATCCAAGGTTAAATTCCTCCTCTATGCAGACGACCTGGTTCTGCTGTCACCAACTAAGGAGGGTCTACAGCAGAACCTGGACCTGCTGGAGTCGTACTGCCAGACTTGGGCCCTGACAATAAATCCCCAAAAAACCAAAGTCCTTGTGTTCCAGCAAAGATCCAAACATCAGGGACCCAAAATAAATTTCACACTAGGAACAACCAAAATTGAACAAACCACTAACTACACATACTTGGGCTTAAAAATCAGTTCTACGGGAAACTTCAAACTGGCTGTGAATGAACTGAAAGAGAAAGCAAGAAGGGCTTTCTATGCCATCAAAAAATCAATCCAAATAGAAATCCCAATTAGCATTTGGCTCAAAATTTTCAAATCAATAATTGAACCAATTGCACTCTATGGCAGTGAGGTATGGGGACCGCTAACACAAGAATTTGCAAAATGGGACAAACACCCAATTGAGATCCTACATGCAGAATTCTGTAAAAGTATCCTCCGGACTCAAAGGAAAACAGTAAACAATGCATGCAGGGCGGAACTAGGCCAATATCCATTAATAATCACTATCCAAAAAAGAGCCACCAAATTTTGGAATCACCTACAAATGAGCAACCCCCAATGCTATCACTACGACGCCCTGAAATGCCAAGAGCTGACCATAAAGAAGAATACCCTCAGTCAACTAGTCCTGGGACTCAGTGAAGTAACTACTAACAATACTAACAACAACCAGCCCCAGGACAGTGACAGGGTAACACAAAGAATTCGACCCAACACAATCATCGCTAAGCAAAAGGAAAAATATCTGACATATTGGGCAGAAACAACAAAAACCCAAAGCAAACTCAATTGCTACTTGGCCCTAAACAGACAATACAACATGGCTGATTACCTGACCATGGTAAAGGATAACAAACTGAGAAGAACCTTGACAAGGTACAGACTTAGCGAACATAGCCTAGCGATCGAAAAAGGCAGACCAGGCTGCCGAGAGAAGACAGGATATGCTCTCGCTGCAGTCAGGGAGTAGTGGAGACAGAGATGCACTTCCTCACAGCCTGTGGAAAATATCAGGGCATCAGGGAGAATTTCTACCAAAAATTCTCTCAAATATGCCATGAATTCAGAAATCTGTATGACAACCAAAAACTCCCATACCTACTGGGGGAGGAGAGAAGCTGTGTAACACTGGCGGCACACTATGTTATAGCTTGCCATGAACAGAGGGACAACCAGTAAACTAAGAAAAGAGTATATATAAATAATGCGATTGTATATTTATACACTCAGGGATATACCTGTTTATACACTGTATGAATAGAACTGCGTTTATGTGTTCAACCATAAATGTATTATGATGCTTTGGCAACATAAGATGCACCTTATCATGCCAATAAAGCGATTTGAATTTGAATTTCAGAGAGAGAGAGAGAGATTGGGAGTGTGAGAGAGAGACTGAGGGGTGAGAGAGATAGTAGAGAGACGGGGGGAGAGAGAGGAGAGAGACTGGGGAAAGAGAGAGAGAGATGGGCGAAGGGAGAGAGAGACTGGGGAGAGAGAGAGAGAGAGCGAGAGAGTGACGGGGAGAGAGAGAGACCGGGGAGTGGGGGGGAGAGAGAGACTGAGGGGAGAGAGCGAGAGATGGGGAGAGAGACTTGGGGGGAGAGGGAGAGAGACTTGGGGGGAGAGGGAGAGAGTGGAGGGAGAGGGAGAGAGTGGGGGAGAGAGAGAGAGACTGGGGGGAGAGAGAGACTGGAGGAGAGAGAGAGACTGGGGGAGAGAGAGAGAGAGAGAGAGACTGGGGGGAGAGAGAGAGACTGGGGGGGAGAGAGAGAGACTGGGGGGGAGAGAGAGAGACTGGGGGGGGAGAGAGAGACTGGGGGGGAGAGAGAGAGACTGGGGGATAGAGAGAGAGAGACTGGGGGATAGAGAGAGAGAGACTGGGGGATAGAGAGAGAGAGACTGGGGGATAGAGAGAGAGAGACTGGGGGATAGAGAGAGAGAGACTGGGGGATAGAGAGAGAGAGACTGGGGGATAGAGAGAGAGAGAGACTGGGGGATAGAGAGAGAGAGAGACTGGGGGATAGAGAGAGAGAGACTGGGGGATAGAGAGAGAGAGACTGGGGGATAGAGAGAGAGAGACTGGAGGATAGAGAGAGACTGGGGGATAGAGAGAGAGAGACTGGGGGGATAGAGAGAGAGAGACTGGGGGGATAGAGAGAGAGAGACGGGGGGGATAGAGAGAGAGAGACTGGGGGGATAGAGAGAGAGAGACTGGGGGGATAGAGAGAGAGAGACTGGGGGGATAGAGAGAGAGAGACTGGGGGGATAGAGAGAGAGAGACTGGGGGGATAGAGAGAGAGAGACTGGGGGATAGAGAGAGAGAGACTGGGGGATAGAGAGAGAGAGACTGGGGGATAAAAAGAAAATTCTACAACATCCAAATCCCAATCAAAATCTGGCTCAAAATATTTGACAGCATAATCCTGCCCATTGCACTACGGTAGTGAAGTATGGGGCCCGCTAAATCACCAAAGCTACACTAAATGGGAAAAACAGAATTCTGCCGAAGCATCCTTCGCACCCAAAGAAAAACGCCAACAAATGCATGCAGAGCCGAACTAGGCAGATACCCACTGATAATAAACATCCAAAAACGAGCACTAAACTTCCTAAATCACCTCAAATCTAGCTCCCCAGACACCCTTCATTTCAAAGCCTTTCAGACCCAAGAGCTAAACCCAGAAAAGAGTCCCCTGAGTCAGCTGCTACTGAAACTAAGTACTCAGCCGGACCCTGACCAGCCCCAGACCAACACAGCCGTCCAAACACCAATCCGAGTGAACCAAATCATTAAAAAATGCAAAGAAACCTACCTGGAACATTGGAACAAAATAACCGAAAGCCAAAGCAGATTAGAATGTTACCGGGCCCTAAAAAGAGAATATAAACTGGCAGACTACCTCACGACCATCAGAGACACAAAACAGAGACAGACCCTCACCAGGTACAGACTAAGCGACCACCAACTGGAAATTGAAAAAGGCAGATACAAGAAATCCTGGCAGCCGAGAGAGAATAGAATATGCGATCAATGTCTGGCTGGCGAGGTTGAAACAGAAATGCATTTCCTCCTAAAATGCGAAAAATTCAACACATCAAGAAACATATTATTCAACAAGCTAAGCCAAACAACCCCAGATTTCAAGGAATTGGATGATCTGTCAAAATTGAGATTAGTCCTAGGAGAAGGAGACAGACCATACCTTGGGGCCAAATATGTAACAACATGTCACAACCTGAGGACTGTTTAAAAGTAAGACTGTTTAAAATTAATATTGAACGTACCAAATGAAGTAGAAAGACTGTTTAAAATTAATATTGTTTAAAAGTAATATTGTATGTACCCAACAAATGTCAAATCGATTGACACCTACAGAATGTTGGAAAACTGTACCTTTTTGCTATGTAAGCTTTGGCAATATGGTTCTCTGTAAACTTTCATGCCAATAAAGCATTTGAACTGAACTGAACTGAACTGACTGGGGGATAGAGAGAGAGAGACTGGGGGAGAGAGAGACTGGGGGAGAGAGAGACTGGGGGAGAGAGAGAGAGAGACTGAGAAGAGAGAGAGGAGAGAGACGGGGAGAGAGACTGAGGGAGAGAGAGACGGGAGAGGGAGAGGGAGAGAGAGAGAGAGAGACTGGGGGGAGAGAGAGGAGAGACTGGGGGAGAGAGGGGGACTGGGAGAGAGAGACGGGAGAGAGAGAGAGACTGGGGGAGAGAGAAAGACGGGCGGGGGAGAGAGAGAGAGACGAGAGAGAGAGAGAGAGAGACTGGGGGGAGAGAGAGGAGAGAGACGGGGAGAGAGAATGGGGAGAGAGAGAGAGAGACTGGGGGAGAGAGATAGAGAGAGAGAGGGAAGAGAGAATTTTTTTCGGGGGAGGGGGGAAGCGGGGAGGGGAGGGAGGGAAGGGGGAGTCCCCCCGAGCCCCGCCCCCCCGATCTCCCGAGCCCCGCCCCCCCCGATCTCCCGAGCCCCGCCCCCCCCGATCTCCCGAGCCCCCGCCCCCCCCGATCTCCCGAGCCCCGATCTCCCGAGCCCCGCCCCCCCGATATCCCAAGCCCCGATATCCCGAGCCCCGCCCCCCCCATCTCAGGAGCACGGCCCCCCCTCCCGAGCCCCGCCCCCCGAGCCCCGCCCCCCCGATCTCCGGAGCCCCGCCCCCCCTGAGGGTCGCCCCCCCAATCGCCCGAGCCCCGCCCCCCCCCCCGATCTGTAGTCCGGGCCCGCGATCTCCCGATGTCCCGCCCCCGATCTCCCGCCTCCCGATGTCCCGCCTCCCGCCCCCCCCCCCCCCCCACGCGATGCCCCGCCCCCCGCCCTCCCGAGCAGCGGCGTCCCACTCTCCGGAGCCCCGCCCTCCAGATCGCCGATTGCGGCTGAGAGACCCGCCCCCCGCCCGAGCCGAGCGTGGAACAGAGAGACGGCCGCGTCTCAACTGCTCCTGCTGCGCGCGCACCCTGACCCTCGTTGCTGACGCCGATTGAGATCGGGGACAGCCGTTTAAAATAAAAAAAAAAAAGCCAGAGCGGGCTCTCGCGGGCGGGCGGCGCATGCGCGGTCAGTGCCAGCGGCGCGAGGCGGCCCGCGGGGAGTAGGCAGGGAAACCCCGCGGGCTGGCAGCCGTTAGCGAGCGGCTCACTTCGGGCGGCCCGCCCGCCCCGGCCCCGACACCGTCAAACCTGAGAGGAGGAAGTAGAGGGAGAGAGAGAGGGAAGAGGAGAGAGAGGGAAGAGGAGAGAGAGAGAGAGAGATAAATTTTTTGAGCTTCAGGCCTGCCTGCAGTGGGCCTGGAGAGCAGCACCGAGTCCCCCCTGCGCGAGGGTGAGGAGGAGGGGGGGGGAGGTTGCTAAACACAATATAAAACTGAAATAAATTGTTAATTAATTCCCTAACACACAAATCAAATATTTACCTTAGTTCCCTAACACACAGAAAGTGTGGGGAAAAAATAGTGAATAATAAAGATGGCGGCCACTCACCTCGGTTCAGAAGGATAAGGCCCGCCCACACACGCACCGATTGGTCGACCGTCAGGTCACCAAAGCGTAGGATTGGTCAATCGTCAAGTCACTCGACACTCAACTGTAGGATGGCACGCTCCAGGAACCCGCCGTACGATTGGTCGACCCGTGGCTGATGAGATGCTAATGAGCGGAACGTTGAACGTTTTTCGGATACCGTGGGCACGATTTTTGTCCGGCCGAAACGTAAATAGGCCTATGACCGGTCTGGAATCGCAAGCTTTCTTTTGAGGCGACGGGCGCGTCGGTACGCTCTCTAACTTTCAAACGTATAGAGAACGGACAGACAGACAGACAGAAGAGCCGCTTTATATATATATAGATGTCTAAGGAACTATCTCCTTCTTAAATATGGATATTACGTTAGCTATCTGCCAGTCCTCTGGCACTACATCTTTTTCTAACAAATTATTATAAATACATATAATAGTGCCTCTGCTATCTCTTCCCTGGACTCCTTTAAAGTGCATGGATGTAATCCAGGGATTTTATCCTCTTTTGAGTTTGCTTAGTTTATTTAATATTTCTCTCTTTATTTTAAATGTGTTTATATCATTTCTAATCTCAACTTCCAATGTCATGTCCACCTGATCTGTCACCCTGGTAAATTTTGAAGCAAAGTAATTATTTAATATTTCTGCCATTTTGCTATAGCTGTCTGTGATGTTATTCTGACCATCCCTTAGTGGCCCTATTCCCATAGAAACTATTTCTTATGTTCTATTCGGCCCTTCGAGCCTGCTCCGCCATTCAATATGATCATGGCTGATCCTCTATCTCAATACCATATTCCCGCTCTCCCAAAATCCCTTGATGCCTTTTGTGTCTAGAAATCTATCTCCTCCTTCTTAAATATATTCAGTGACTTGGCCTCCACAGCTGTCTCTGGTAGAGAATTCCACAGGTTCACCACCCTCTGAGTGAAGAAATTTCTCCTCATCTCAGTCCTAAATGTCCTACCCCATATCCCGAGGCTGTGACCCCTTGTTCTAGACTCCTCAGCCAGGAGAAACATCCTCCCTGCATCCAGTCTGTCTAGCCCTGTCAGAATTTTATACATTTCAATGAGATCCCCCCTCATTCTTCTAAACTCTAGTGAATACAGGTCTAGTTGACCCAATCTCTCCTCAATACGACAGTCCTGCCATCCCAGGAATCAGTCTGGTGAACCTTCGCTGCACTCCCTCTAAGGCAAGTATATCCTTTCTTAGGTAAGAAGACCAAAACTGCACACAGTACTCCAGGTGTGGTCTCACCAAGGCCCTGTATAACTGTACTAAGACATCCTTGCTCCTGTACTCTCATCCTCTTGCAATGAAGGCCAACATACCAATTGCCTTCTTAACTGCTTGCTGCACCTGCATGCTTGCTTTCAGTGACTGGTGTACAAGGACACCCAGGTCCCTTTGTACATCAACATTTCCCAATCTATCACAATTTAAATAATACTCTGCCTTTCTGTTTTTCTTACCGAAGTGGAAAGCTTCACAATTATCCACGCTATACTAGAACATAAGAACATAAGAAATAGGAGCAGGAGTAGGCCAATTGGCCCCTCGAGCCTGCTCCGCCATTCAATAAGATCATGGCTGATTTGATCCTAACCACCAATCCACTATGACAGGACTATCTCCTGAATCTAACAGCATTAGACACACGAAAACAGGAGCAGGATCAGGCTACACGGCCCCTGGGCCCGCTCCGCTACCCACAGGGCCATGACCTATCCGAACCTAGACTCATGTCCAAATTCCTGCCCGCTCCCCGTAACCCTTAATTCCCTTTTCTACTAGGAAACTGTCTATTTCTGTTTTAAATTTATGTAATGATGTAGCTTCGACAGCTTTTTGGGGCAGCATATTCCATGGACCTACCACCCTCTGAGTGAAGTAGTTCCTCCTCATCTCAGTTTTGAAAGAGCAGCCCCTTATTCTAAGACTATGCCCCCTAGTTCTAGTTTCACCCATCATCTGGAACATCCTCCCTGCATCCACCCGATCCAACCCCTTCATAATCTTATATGTTTCAATAAGATCGCCTCTCATTCTTCTGAACTCCAATGAGTAGAGTCCCAATCTACTCAACCTCTCCTCATATGTCCATCCCCTCATCCCCGGGATTAATCGAGTGAACCTTCTTTGTACTGACTCGAGAGCAAGTATGTCCTTTCTTAAGTATGGACACCAAAACTGTATGCAGTATTCCAGGTGCGGTCTCACCAATACCTTGTACAACTGAAGCAATACCTCCCTATTTTTATATTCTATCCCCCTAGCAATGAAAGCCAACATTCCATTGGCCTTCTTAATCACTTGCTGCACCTGCATACTAACCTTTTGAGTTTCGTGCACCAGGACCCCCAGATCCCTTTGTACTTCAGTACTTTCAAGTTTCTTGCCATTAAGATAATAACTTGCTCTACGATTTTTCCTGCCAAAGTGCATAACCTCACACTTTCCAGTACTGTATTCCATCTGCCAAATCTCTGCCCACTTACTTAGCCTGTCTATGTCCCCTTGCAGGTTTTTTATGTCCTCCTCACTCACTACTTTCCCTCCCATCTTAGTATCATCTGCAAACTTTGACGTGTTACACTCGGTCCCCTCCTCCAAATCGTTAATATAGATTGTAAAGAGTTGGGGACCCAGCACTGACCCCTGCGGAACACCACTGGTTACTGATTGCCAGTCTGAATATGAACCATTTATCCCAACTCTCTGCCTTCTGTTAGATAGCCAATCCTCTATCCATGCCAGAATATTACCCCCAATCCCGTGATTTTTTATCTTAAGCAATAATCTTTTGTGTGGCACCTTGTCAAATGCCTTTTGGAAGTCTAAATACACTACGTCCAGTGGTTCCCCTTTATCCACCCTATATGTTACTTCCTCAAAGAACTCCAGCAAATTTGTCAAACATGACTTCCCCTTCATAAAACCATGCTGACTTTGTCTTATTAAATTATGATTATCCAAATGTCCTGTTACTGTCTCCTTAATAATGGACTCCAAAATTTTACCTACCACAGATGTTAGGCTAACCGGTCTATAGTTTCCAGCCTTCTGTCTACTGCCCTTTTTAAATAAGGGTGTTACATTAGCAGTTTTCCAGTCTGCCGGGACCTTTGCTGAGTCCAGGGAGTTTTGGAAGATTATTACCAATGCATCCACAATCCCTACCGCCACTTCCCTCAAAACCCTGGGATGTAAGCCATCAGGTCCAGGTGATTTATCCGCCTTGAGTCCCATTATTTTACCAAGTACTACTTCCTTAGTGATTTTAATCGTATTTAGCTCCTCCCCCCCTATAGCCCCCTGCTTGTCAAGTGTTGGGATATTCTTGGTGTCCTCTACTGTAAAGACTGATACAAAATATTCATTCAGTGTTTTTGCCATCTCCATATTTCCCACCATTAATTTCCCGGTCTCATCCTCTAAGGGACCAACATTTACTTTAGCCACCCTTTTTCTTTTTATATAACTATAAAAACTCTTACTATCTGTCTTTATATTTTTTGCTAATTTACTTTCATAATGTATCTTCCCTTTCTTAATCAATCTTTTTGTTATTTTTTGCTGTCTTTTAAAGTTTTCCCAATCCTCTATCCTCCCACTAGATTTGGCTACCTTATATGCCCTTGTTTTTAGTCGAATACTATCCTTAATTTCTTTACTTAGCCACGGATGGCTGTCTTTTCTTTTACACCCTTTTTTTCTCAGTGGAATATACTTTTTTTGGAATTTGTAAAATAACTCCTTAAATGTACACCACTGATCATGTATCGTCTTATCCTTTAACCTATTTTCCCAATCCACTTTACTCAATTCCGCTCTCATACCTTCATAGTCTCCTTTATTCAAGCTTAGCACGCTTGTTTGAGATACAGCCTCCTCACCCTCTAACTGAATATGGAATTCAACCATGTTATGGTCACTCATTCCAAGGGGATCCTTTACTAGGACATTTTTAATTAATCCTGTCTCGTTACACAGGACCAGATCTAAGGTTGCTTGCCCCCTGGTTGGTTCAGTTACGTACTGCTCAAGAAACCCATCCCTAATACACTGCATCTGCCATGTATTTCCCCACTCACTCAACTTGTCTAAATCGTCTTGAAGCCTCTTTGCATCCTCCTCACAACTCACAATCCCACCTAGTTTTGTGTCGTCAGCAAACTTGGGAATATTACATTTGGTTCCCTCATCCAAATCATTGATATATATTGTGAATAGCTGGGGCCCAAGCACTGATCCCTGCGGTACCCCACTAGTCACTGCCTGCCACCCTGAAAAGACCCATTTATTCCTACTCTGTTTCCTGTCTGTGAACCAATTTTCAATCCATGCCAGTATATTGCCCACAATCCCATGTGCTTTAATTTTGCACACTGACCTCTTATGTGGGACTTTTATGAAAGGCTTTCTGAAACTCCAAATACACCACATCCACTGGTTCTCCCTTATCTATTCTACCAGTTACATCCTCAAAAAACTCCAGTAGGTTTGTCGAACACGATTTCCCTTTCATAAATCCATGTTGACTTTGTCTAATCCTGTTGATATTTTCTAAGTGTCCTGTTATCACATCCTTTATAATAGACTCTAGCATTTTCCCTACTACCGATGTTAGGCTAACCGGTCTGTAGTTCCTGGTTTTCTCTCTCCCTCCTTTTTTAAATAGTGGGGTTACATTTGTCACCCTCCAATCTGCAGGAACTGTTCCATAATCTATAGAATTTTGGAAGATGACAACCAATGCATCCACTATTTCCATGGCTACCTCTTAGTACTCTGGAATGCAGATTATCAGGCCCTGGGGATTTATCGGCTTTCAGTCCCATTAATTTCTCCAACACTATTTTTTTACTAATACTAATTTCCTTTAATTCCTCCTTCTCACTAGATCCTTGGTTCCCTAGCATTTCTGGGAAGTTATTTGTGTCCTCTTCCGTGAAGACAGAACCAAAGTATTTGTTTAATTGCCCTGCCATTTCCTTGTTCCCCATTATAAATTCTCCCATTTCTGACTCTAAGTGACCTACATTTGTCTTCACTAATCTTTTCTTTTTACATATTTGTAGAAGCTTTTACAGTCTGCTTTTATATTCCTTGCAAGTTTACTCTCATACTCTATTTTCCCCCTCTTAATCAATCTCTTGGTCCTTTTTTGCTGAATTCTAAACTGCTCCCAATCCTCAGGCTTGCTACTTTTTCTGGCCACTTTATATGACTCCTCTTTGGATCTAATGCTATCCTTAATTTCTGTTGTTAGCCATGGTTGGGCCGGTTGAAGCCAACCCGACTTTACTTTTTTATTTATGCGCCTGTAGAATATTTTACTATTTTGCTTTATGTTCCTTGATAATTTAATTTCATAGTTTCTATTTGCCTTCCTAATTTTTTTTTACTTCTCTCCTAACCTCTTCGTATTATCCCTTTTCATGCTCTCCCCTGCTGTCCATGTACTTAGTGTATGCCTCTTTCCTTACCCTCAATTTTTCCCTAATGTCTTTATTCATCCATGATAGTGTTTAGCTTGTTCTTGTATTCTTTAGATCATGAGATCCAGCAGGACTCCAAGTTACATATTTAACTTAAATGAGCATTAATTCTCAGTATAAATCAATCTACTAAATCTTCCAGTATTTCCTTCCTCTTTTGCTGCTCAATCATTTTCTAAAGTACACCATATATACACAGTACAGTGGTTTCTACTATTCTATTAAGCCTGCCTTTCCTGAATTAAACTGGTGAACATGCCAGAGATTTATGACTGAGTTGAAGTAAACTTAATAGAACAGCATTAAATGCGGTAGATGTGACCTACATGTAGTGCCTCTTTAGAAAGGAATTTTTAGTAGTGAATGAGGAAGCTGAACACCTGGGGGAATTGGCAGACTTTTTCCATTACAGGCAAGTTATCTAGTCTTCAGTTCTGAAGGTTGATACACCCATAATATCAATAACCTGCCTTTTCTCTCCACAGATGTTGACTAGCCTGCATATTTCCAGTATTTTCCTTTTTATTATTAAAATTTGAGCATGTCACCTGGTGTATTCCTTTAGTGGTTGTTTTTTTTTAAACCATGTGTATTAATTATATTGTGGCGGAGCCACTAAGGGACTCTGATCAAATGTATATAATTCCCTTTAACAATATGTTAGCTACAGCCTGAGTCTGTATCTTTGTATATACTGTTTGCATGTACAGAGCGCGGTCCCTTTAAGAGCGCGGGCAAATGCGATGACGTCACGCCGTTCATCACGTGATCCCCCACCAGCGGGAAAAACGTGATGACGTCATGACGGCAGCCACGGGACCACCCAAGCAGTCCTCGTGGAGCTTCCGAACTGACTAGACCTGTATTCGTAGTTCTCGTGCATTTGTTTGTTAAACTCAGTTTGTTTTACATTAAACATCGTTTGTTTGATCGCCTGAGTCGACCTCAGTCTCTTGATAGGAACTAGACATTCCTACAATATGCTATAAAGTAAAATCTGCAAAGGGGCGATTTTATATTAAAGCCATTTTGTGGCTGGATACATTTATGTAACATCAAAACTCCAGTGGGAATAGTCTAACTGATGGAGTTTCCTCAAGTACTATATATTAATCGGGGAGTGGAAAAGCATGTTCTAGATGGGAGGAGAGAAGAATAAACTGATAAAAGTACTTGCATTAAATCAATTAACTGGACAAACCCACCAATAATTGTGCAAAGAACTGAAGAGATTTTGTGAAAAGAACAACAAGGTTACTTGCATCTTGTGCAAATTTACTAAATGGTTGGCTAAGAGTTTATTAGATATATTTGTACGACCATGTTTAATATTTTTACATTCAATTGTGATATTTTTGCTATATTATAACAATAGGCAAATTGCTGTCATGTTTAGACTGCTGCAGAACTGTGGTTTGCATCAGAAATCGTGCTGCAGGTCCCAACTACCCATGCACAATTCAATGGATTATCAACAATATATAGTGGTACTAGTCAGAAATTCTGTACGTATGTAATTCTAAATTTCAAAGTGGTTGCAATAGTGGATGGTTAAAACTACATATCTTTTGGTGTACTGCAACCTTTAAAGCCTTTTAATTTGTTCACATCTTGTGTTCAATCTTTGTAATTATGGCATTTAAAAAAAGTAACTTTTATCTGTTCAATGTGTGCCGATGTGCTGCTTTTCTCCATCTAAATTACCTCAACAAAGCGGCTTCTATAGGGTTTTACCTAAACTCCTCATGACAGAGTATTCTTAGTTTGCCAACACAACTTTTAATAACTACAGCATCCCCATGTAGTGAATTGTACCTTCCGATTATACATCACTACACCTATGTGTAAAATGATCCACCAAGTATTAGCATAAAAATGCCCCGACAGATTGCAGTTAATCACACATTCC
This sequence comes from Somniosus microcephalus, assembly GCF_052327205.1. Lineage (NCBI taxonomy): Eukaryota > Metazoa > Chordata > Chondrichthyes > Squaliformes > Somniosidae > Somniosus > Somniosus microcephalus. The sequence continues at coordinate 155,017,360 of NC_140996.1, read as the reverse complement.
ATCTAAAATCTAAATTTTGTTTAGTCCCTTTGCTGCTCATGATATCCTCATACAGTTGTTAACAGAAGTAACTAAGAAAATAACTACCTAAATGTACCATTTCATGCAATAGTCAAAAGTCTCTGCTTCCTTACACCAGCTTGATTTGGTTTAAAAGTGCCACTTGCTCTAGATTTCAGTTGGATTTTTCATTGAACTGTATGAGATACCTGATGGAAATCTTTTCACTTGTCATGTGCCTTCAATTATCAGTTCCATTGAGAAGACCTGGTGTAATAATAAATTAAAAAGGCTAGTTGCATAATTTTAAGAAGGTTTTGAAATTGGAAAGTTGCTGAATCAGTGTGCTTGGGGAGATTTGTGTATGTAGACTGTGAAATACAAATGTGATTTGTCAACATTAATACTCTTTATTTATGGAGTATAAATATTTTTTTTTTCTTTTTTGCAGCTGTTTGGGGAAACTTTGTCAGCATGAGGTAATGTACAAATTACAACTTTTTTTCCTACAAACTTCTATCTAACACTATTGTTTGTCGTGGTAGTGTTAAATCTAGCAGATGCCAGGTGCTCTAAAAATTTAACTTGAAACATTTGCAGGACATTTCTCTGTCAAGTGAAATTATAGACTTTGGTTATTGTGATTGGCACTGCAGTGGTTTTAATTTTGGCCTGCGATGATGTGTCCGGTTTCGCAAACAGAATTATGCATAAAGATGAAGGGTGGCAAGCAAGCCAAAACCAATTAATCCCGTTTACACATTCTTTTGATTTCAGGAAACTCTCGTTTAAACGGCACCTAAATATCCAGAATTCTCTATTAACCGACAAAATTCATACTCCGAAAACAGCACCTCAATAACCGGATATGTTGCCGAGTCCGAGTCTCCCACGGTGGCCGAGTTAGTCAGTGGGGGTAGTTCTCCAAACTGCCACTACTCGGCTTCTTGGCGCTGTCGGAAGTCCGAACACCTCAACAACAGGAGTCTGACACTCCCGCGCTGCCAGTAGTCTCTTCCGATCCGCCATTTTTCTGTGTCTCCCGCACTGCTGGTAGTCTCTTCCGATCCGCCATTTTTCTGTGTGTCTCTCCATCTTTATCGTGAATTATCTCCCCCATCTTGCATTATGGAATTCCCAAAAGTTGGTCCAAGCAAAAGGAAGAGAGTGGTGTTAACTTTAAAACAGAAAATCGAGATATGCCAACGGTTGATAACCCTCTCCGTCATCCGGAATTTTTAATCAACCAGTCCCATTGGTGCCGGATACCAAAGAGTTTCCTGTGCAATACGAAATGATGAAAATAGCTAACAAAAGTGAACTTCAGTTTTGATTTCAAATAAATAAAATCCCCAGTGTTTGTGTCATACATAAACTTGTCAGCCTGATTTTGTATTCTCTATCTTCCAGAAATAAAAACATGAATAGTTAAATATTTCCTAATAAGTTGTTTGTTCTGAGTATGAGAAGAAGTGGTTTGCATCACTGATTGGCCAAATTATGGCATTCCAGGATAGGTACATGGATCGCGATACCGATCTACTTAGAAGCTCCTAATACTTATTACTCCTTATTAATCAATTAAGAATGATGCATTTCCAGTGTTTGAACAGCAGTGTGTAATGCGAGTTACCGAATTCCCTACCCTTTGTATCACAGAGTTACATTAAAAAACAACTCTGCATATGCAAACTCAATTCTCAGTGTCTGTGGTAGCATCTGAAAAACCTCATTTACTTTGTAGTTGAGGCTGCCATTGGCAACGGCACTGTAATGCGGTCTCCGATGCACTAAGTGAACACAATATGCTTTGATTAGAGAAATAATGTCTTGAGTACTGTGAAAGGATTGCAGATCAAATTGTTGATGCCTTCTGTTGAGTGGATGGGGCATAGTTTTTCAGAGTACCACTTAGTGAACAGAACAGCATAGGCTCTTAACAGATGGGCTAATTATAGTTGTAACACAGATATGGTCTCAGACCAATAAGAGGGTGAAATTATATTGTACTTGGTGCAAAGTCAAATTGATATGAGACTACATTCTGGAAGTAGGTCTTGCATCTACTGAATTCAATGCACTCGAGAGTCAATTGCTGACCTGATTCCTGGTTTATACTGCGACATGTTTTAGCCTCAAAACCACTTTTAATTTACATGAAAATGAGAGTATAAGTGTGACTTTAAATTAGAACTTGTTACAAAATGCTAAACTTGTCAAGAGAGGGTTGTTATTTTACCAGCATCTTCCAATTCTGGGGGAAAAAAAGTAATTGCATTTAATAAAAATATCACTGCTAAGGCCTGTGTTGAAATGCATAAAGATTGCAGTTAATTTTTTAAAAAGTATTTACACTTTTTCTATTCCCTTTTGCACAGGTCATTGCAAGAAGGAGGAGAACAAAAAATTGAGAAGAAAATAGAAGAGGTTAGTCAGCTGGTTTTTGACCATCTTGCTTTATCTTGGAAGTGATAATGAGAAGAAAATATTGTTCAGAAAATACCATAATGATCAAAGAGAGACTGGTAATTAGTTTTCTGCATTGGTTTGAGTCTTCTGAAAACCCCATTTTTAAAATTTGTTCTTGGAATGTGGGTGATGCTACAAGGCGTCAGTTATTGCCCAGTTGCCTTGAGGGTTTTAAGAGCAACCACCTAATGTGAAGCTGGAGTCACATGTAGGCCAGATTAGATAGGGCTGACAGGTTCCCTTCCCTGAACAGCATTAGCAAACCAGTTGTGTTTTTATGACAATCTGGCAGCTTTTCTAGTGTTGGCCCAGAAATGACCAGATTTATTGACTTGCCATGGCAAGATTTGAACTTGGGAACTTTTACGTTGCTAGTCCAGTATCATAATCATACTCTACCAGTATCCTTTACTGCTGGTAAACAACATAAAACATTGGCATCAGTGTGATTAATTTATTCTCCTCCCCCTTAATGTATTGGTGGATACTCTCAGCTAGCACTGCACTAATCATTTGGAAGCAGATTCATTGAATGTAAGAGCAAAACACAGCGGATGCTGGAAATCTGAAATGAAAACAAAATGCTGGAAATACTCAGCAGATCAGGCAGCATCTGTGGAGTGAGAAACAGTTAACGTTTTAAGTTGACCTGAAACATTAACTCTGTTTCTCTCTCCACAGATGCTTCATTGAATGTAGTTGGAATTAGTGTTCTGGACAGGCTTGAATAGCTATTCATGCAGTCCTGACATGAGGTTGATTTTTCACACCACAGAGAGCCTGGAGGTGGCCATTTGCTGACTTATTTTTCACTTTCGCCCTGCTCGCAGCCCCACAGAGACTTCAAGGTGACCTTTTGCCTGCTATGCCTGACCTAGCACAGCCTGGTTCCATAGAAACCTGAGGTGGCCTTTTCCTCTTTCCATCCTCAGTGCTGTCTCTTTCCTCATTCTTCACTTTGTCCTGGCCTGGATGTTACACTTCAAAAGCTGCAGTTGTGGCCCTAACCCCACTGGCTTATGAAGTACCTGGGAGGATTCCCTAAATGGCTTCCCCACAACTTTGGGAAGTTATTGTTTAAAGCTCAAAATAATACAGCTTTCATTCGACGTCATACTAACATTTCCTGGCCTGATGCCTTCAGAAACACTGGGTAAGTTAAAGGAGCAGCTTTAGAATAAATGCTGGCATAGCCCAGGATTGTCATGGGATTGACTCTAGGTGCAAGAGGAAACACAAAATGCCAGGTTCCTTGAGGATGAAAATAAGTACAACTCCTTGCAGATATATCTACATGATTTTTAAAATTTATACAGATGGAAAGTGCTTTATACTGAATGTACTTCCCTTAATTTTCTTCCAATTCTATTACTAAACAATGAGGAAAGGTTCTCTCTGCATGCTGCATGTACCAAAATCATAAAGCTGTTCTCTATAAATGAGTTTACAGGTTCACACCGAATGCATGAAGGAAACCCTCCTCCACTGTTGTGAAGCTTTGCAAACCTGTATCTTTGAAATATGAGCAGACTTCTATTTTTGTTCTGGTGATTAATTTTAGCCAACGGTAGAGAGAATTGAATAAAATAGTTTTTGTTCTGAAATTACCATGTTTTCACAAGCTGGGACAGTATGCATCATATTAAAGCTGATTTTTGACGTGTTTCCATTTTCCAGGCTGTGGCACCCTTGAAAGAGAAAATTCGAGAAATAGAAACAAGGTAAGTGTTCTTCCATTTGCTTATATTAGGTTGTATAAAGAAGGGTGAGATGAAGTAAGGTAGGTGGAAGCTTATGTGGAGCATAAACACTGGCATAGAGAGGTTGGGCCGACTGTTTTTTATTTCTGTGTAATATGTCCATCTTGTAAACCGAAGTTGCTCCATTCATGCTGTTGCCTGTAGTGAAGCAGATCCACTTAATGTTAGAGACCATGCTGATTGGAAATAGGATGAATGACACAGCTGATGTCACCATTTCGGCTTTGGTGCTGCGGCCGAGTAATGTTTTAATGCATTTTTTGTTCCCCTTTGTTCTCCTAGTTTATGTCCCATTGTAACTACTGAATCGTCTCTGTAAGCTTTCCATGGCACGAATATCCTTCCTATAGTTATCAAATAGCCTTGACTTTCTTTGAAAATTTCAACAATTTAAACTTGACGCTCCATTTAGATTTGCAATTTGTTGAGCAAGTCTAATTGTCTACGAAGAAGAGCAGGGGAATTATCCCCGGTGTCCTGGCCAATATTTATCCCTCAATCAACAACACTAAAACAGATTATTTGGTCATTATTCCATTGCTGTTTGTGGGAGCTTGCTTTGCACAAATTGGCTGCCACGTTTCCTGCATTACAACAGTGACTACACTTCAAAAGTACTTCATTGTTTGTAAAGCGCTTTGGGACTTCCTGAGGTTGTGAAAGGCGCTATGTAAATGCAAGTCTGTCTTTTTTACTGAATTTTATTGCAACCGACGCCATTGTTCTTTTAGCTAAAGGAGGTGTCGTTTATAATTCTGGTGCAAGTAGGTCGTAAAGTTCTATTTGTTTATTTTCCCCTCTGGCTTTGTGTGTTTTTGTTTTTAATGATCTCTAGTTGCTGTGCTGCGAGTGTGAGAGAAAGTACATACTGCAACATGATATAAGTGCAATAGTGAAGTAGAGGACAGAGCTTAACACAGTATCATTTTAGAAGTGACAAGAAACAGTTTGGGATCGAATCTCTACCAATAAACATTTTATCTAAGTAAACAGGTAATCAACATAGAAACATAGAAGATAGGAGCAGGAGTAGGCCATTCGGTCCCTCGAGCCTGCTCCGCCATTCAATCCGACCATGGCTGATCATCCAAATTCAGTACCCGGTCCCTGCTTTCTCCCCATACCCCTTGATCCCTTTAGCCTTAAGAAATATATCCAACTCCTCCTTGAACATATTTAATGAATTGGCCTCTACTGCCTTCTGTGGTAGAGAATTCCACAGGTTCACCACTCTCTGGGTGAAGAAATTCCTCCTCATTTCTGTCCTAAATGGCCTACCCCTTATCCTTAGACTGTGACCCCTGGTTCTGGACTCCCCGACCATCGGGAATATCCTTCCTGCATCTAGTCTGCATAGTCAAATTGAGATGTGCTAATAAAAGCATTGGGCCATAATTTGCTGAGGCAGGGCATCCAACGGCATCTGCCTTTAGACTAGCCCTAGCATGTTTAAGTTTAAAACATTTTTGCATGGCAAGTTGCTAAAAGTGAGAGCTGATAATGTCGCAGTGAGAGAAACTGGGATCTGGGACCTGAGTGAGCAGGACAAGCAACTGTGTATTGCCTTAACCAATCAGATTGAAGGATTGTGAAATTAACAGCGCAAGGATTGAGAAGGAAGTGTAAATTAGAGTGGGTGGACTCAGTGTCAAATCAGGTACAGAACGAGAAATAGAGAGGGAAAAGGATTAGATTGAGAGAGAGAGAGAGAGAGAGAGAGGAAAAAAGAGACAGAAAGGAAAAGTTTTTAAAAAGTTAATTAAAAATGTCACTGCCACTTCTCTTCAAGGACAACTCTGTTTCTCGCTCCACAATACTGCCTGACCTGCTGAGTGTTTCCAGCATTTTCTGTTGTTGTTTCTGATTTCCAACATCTGTAGTATTTTGCTATTGTATTAATTAAAAATTTGACATTTTAAAATCTCCAACAATTAAAACCTGAAGGAATGAGACTCCGCACTTGTAATAGTTAATTTTCCATGCCAAAGAAGTTGACTGGCAGTAATTAATACTTATCACATTGTTAAAAGGGTACTTAGACTGAAATGGACAAGACTTAACTTTCTGGAGCCAGTTTAGTTTGCATCTACCATGCAAATACAGGAACTTCACGCCGTTCAATCCATTTCAGTGGTGAGGCAGATAGCAAGATACATTTTTCCTGAAACGAACGGTGGAGCGACGTATCTCGGACAGCAACTTTTGGATTTCCACGTTTAATTGCTCATCTGCCCTCACCTGAAGTTGCTGTAGCATCCGTGCATAAATAACGGCGAACGCCATTAACCTCACCGTTATTTTGGCAGCAAATTAGGCCGATCTCTTTCCTACCGTCATGGTTTATTCTGCCAGTCTGTGCTTGTATATCCACATTGCAGTGTCAGTTGTTGTAATTGTGCAAGCCTGCCACTCTGACTGACTCCCAAAAGTGCCCAGATCTAATTACAAGCAATGCATTGGAATTCTTCCACAGAGTTGCATTGCAAAAAGGAGCAGTGTATATAATTGTGGTTTACAGACACAAGAAAAGTGTTTCACATATTGATGGATATACTTGACCTAAATCTCCCATCATAGTGTAGAATTGAATTTACCTACAGAAGATTTCAACTTAGCAACTCTACAAGTGGGAGTTTCTGTCAGATCTACTCATTTAAAAAGTAGACCAATATCAGCTTGTTTTGCAATTTAAGAACTGGTAAAAAAGTTAAATGTTAAGTTAATTGAGCTTTAATCTTGATTGAACAAATACTTTTTAAAATTAGGTTTATTTAATTAAAATGCAAACTGCCAATAAGCAATTCTATGTTTTACTTAATCCAACAGCATATCACAAAAATATCCTCCAGTAAAGTTCCTATCTGAAAAGGATCGTAAAAGAATTCTGGTAAGTTATTCTTGGTTTCCTGTTGATCTATCCAAGAAGTTGTATATTTAACTGTTCCTTATTTAACAGTGTATTTCAGGCCTTGAAGTTCAGTTTGTTTTTCCAGCTCTGGGAGCAGAGGTAGCAGTATAAATCTTTACAGGGAGCAATTCATTATTACAGTAACCCAATTTGAGTGGGTGGTAAATTTAGCTCTCGATCATGATTTTGAATTCTATATCCTTGTTTTATTAATCTCATCATTTAGTCTGATTACGTCTCTGTAAAGCAGCTTGAGATTTTTTTCTACGTTAAAGCCACCATATAAATGCAAGTTGTTGTTGATTGCTGTGAAAAATGAAAGTTTCAACCCAGTACCTAGTGGCTGCCGGCACGGAACACACAAATGCCCATGTTTCAGCGCACATTGGCTTTGAATTGTTACATAGAGTTCACAAGGCTGGCTGGTGCAAGATACTGGAAGAGCATGACTTATGCACATTAGGAGAACTCTAAAGTTTGAGTTAACGTTTTTAATATCTATTTAGCTAGTAGACCTCATGGTATTGTTCATGGATAGCCCAGCAACAGATGTGTGGTTTCTGATGTTTATCGTGAGCCTGATGCAACATAAACCCAGCAGCATTTCATCCATCACCCTAATACAGCAAATTTACTCGAGCAATATATCACATGAGATAAAACATTAGGGCCCAGAAATTCGGGTCCCAACGCGTGAGTACAGACGGAGTACTCACGCGTGGACCCGATGGAAGTGCCGGAATCTTGCATGCACTACGCATGCGCGGGAAGCCGGCACTTCCGATCCTCTGAACCAAGGGGTTCAGAGGTCAAACGCGTGCGCGCGGGAGTCTGCGCGTGCGCGTTGAGCTTCCCTTTTTTTTCAGGTTTTAACGTGCGGGTAAGTACATTTTAGAAATGTAAAAAGCAGCCATAAGGATTTCATTTTCAAAGGTAAGTGGTCAATTAAAATAAAACATTTTTTCCACTATAAGCCCCAAAACATCACTAAATCTTCAAATAAATTTTTTAATCACATTTTTTAAATAAACTATAAATTACATGAAATAACTATTTTAAACTAATTTAAATTTTTGGAAAAAATAATTTTATTTTCTAACGGGGCTAAAAATAAACTTACCTTTCTTTAAAGTATTTAAAAATAATAAACCTGTGGGGGAAAAAATGTTTTAATTTTAATTAATTCACCACTTACCTTGTAAAAAGCAGGCCTTGCGACTGCTTTTTATATGTCTAACTTCTGGAGACTTACCCTCCCGGGAAAACCTGCAAAAAAAAAAAAAAACGTAAGTTCGATGCGCACGCGCAGCCTCTCCTGCGCACGCATTCGAACTCTGAACCCCTTCTTTCAGGGGAACGGAAGTGCCGGTTTCCCGCGCATGCGCGGTGCATGCAGGAAACCGGCACTTCCAGTGGGCCTACGGGTGAGTACCCCGTGCGTACTCACCCGTGGAGACCCGAATTTCTGGGCCATTATCTTTCCTGCCTCTCACCTTAGCACAGACTGTTCCTTCAATTCCTTCCTCTTCCGCCCCGCCCCCTGCCGCCTCTGCACCTGCTTAAAATCTGTTACATCTCCAGCTATTTCCAGTTCTGATGAAGGGTCCCAGACCTGAAACGTTAACTCTGTTTCTCTCTCCACGGATGCTGCCTGGCCTGCTGAGTGTTTCCAGCATTTTCTGTTGTTATTTCAGATAAATTAATTTATACAACCTTTAATAATTGCACATGAAAGTGCTACTTTGATGCTTCTGAAACCTCGCAAAGAAATATTTTGGTGACTCAGAAAATGATTTATACCGCAAATTGCGCCCCAGATCAGCCATCAAATTGGGCTTGTTCATTGTCAACTCCTGAGAAAAGCCAAGATACTTAGAGTTTGCAGACTTTCACTTGAGAATGGGCACAGTAATGCACCATTATAATACATATTTCTTCCCCGAGTGCTATTTATTACTGGTTCTGGCCAATGACGTAAATCTCCAACTCTTTTCCAGTCATGACAATAAACTTGAATTATTCATGGTATGGGGGGGAAAAGGGCTTAAATTAAAAAGTGAATGCAATGTTCAATATACCCAGGTCCATTTATTTATGCCTCCACTCTGCTAATTAAGTGGGATAATATTAAAATGAATAATTGTTCAAGAATTAATAACCCCACTAACAGTCATTGGTGAGAGCAAGTGGTAAATTTGAAACAGGCCAACTCGGTGTTGATCATCACTCCCACTTCTACCCTCCCAATAATTTGTAAACATAAATTCAGATATTATCTTTAATACACAATGTAGTGTAAAATAGTAAGTTCTTCCATTACTAAGTGAATGAAATGATTGATCTGTCGATTTATATATTGTACTGAAAGTGTACGTGGCTATTTGGCAGAATGGCTCAAGTCTGCAGGGCCTCTGACGCGAGAAGTGTTCTCTTATTTTAGTGTGCGGAGTATGGGAGCCCGAGGCTATGCAAGGCCTCAACTACAATCTCATGCCATTACCTGGAGCCCTTGTGCTCTGGGATCCTCTCCCGTGTCTAAGACAGTGATGAGAACCCCTCCCCCCCCCAGCTGTCATACTGTGAGTACCGGGAGAGGAAAGATGCAGCGGTCTCTTTCTTCGCAAAGAGAGTCATTGAGATGAGCAGCCACGACTCAACTCGGACTAATGTGCAGCTCAAGTTCTGGCTCACGTTCTATTTCTGTCCTGTCCAGCAGGCCGGATAGAATGAACTGGCGGGCCAGATACGGCCCATGGGCTGTATTTTGCCCACCACTGCTGTAACTGCAAAGAAAATCTTGTTTAATTTGAACACTTTTTATTCTAACTGAAGTAAGCTTCCAGTAAACAGTTAATTTCTATGGGATACAAACAATACCTAGTTTGTATCATGAGGATGGTGAGGAAAACTGCACTTAACGAATAATGATCATAATTGAGAGCAGGTGAAATAAAATTCATTATTCTGGCTTTACATAAGGTGTGATAATATTTTGGCATCTCGACACTTTGAATCGTTATCTATGTGATCGCAAAGTTCCAATGCAAAACATAGGAGCAGTCCTCGAGCCTGTTCTGCAATTAATTAAATCGTAGGTGATCTGTACCTCAACTCCATTTACTTGCCTTTGAGCCATATACCTTGATACCCTTACCAAATGAAAATCAAGCGATCTTACAAAAATCTAACGATCAACAGTAAATTGTCTAAAATCAAATTCATATCTTTTAACATATACCCCTTATTGTTGAGTAATGAATCACTGATTTGTAGAGGGGCTTTGTGATGGAATCTCGTTTTGACAGGCTGTAAGCAGAGGCAGTGATTGGGAAGCTTGACGAGTAGTGCCAGCTGCAATTGGAAGGTCAGGGATTGGTTTTTGGCAGGTCAGTCCATTTGAGGTGGCAGTGGTTCATTGTTCAGGAATATCAATGGCAGTAAAGATTTTGCAGGGATCCACCAGTAGTGTGGTTTGAGAAATCGGGCATGCAGGCCAGATTCAGAAATGCGTGCATTTTGAGGTGAAGTAAGTCTGTAGGAAAATGGAGTCTGGCAGTATTGACCAGCGTCAACCTCATTGTAATATGTTAATTATAGTAATCCGGTCCCAAGGCAGATTTCAGATTCCTCTACCAAATATCACCCATATAAAATGGGTGTTTGACTAATCCACTGGACTGGCCTGCTGAAGTTGGATTCTTAAAGATATTGGCCCAGAAATTCGGGTCGGAGGCTTCCCGCGGGCGTAAGCCCCCGATCTGCACTTACCTTGCGCGCTGGCCGTTGAGCTGTGGGCTCCCGTGGAATTCCGATCCGGGGCCTGGTCCAGCTGCCGGCGCGCAGTGCTTGCGTATCCCAGGGGCGCAGTTAATTCGATGCGTCCACTGGGATCACGTGGGCCATGGGCAGCCAATCGGAGCAGGGAATGCTCCATTCATAAGTCTGACAGGACGTGCTGTAAAGACTTATAAATACGGCCCCAAAATAGCACTAAATCTTCAAATAATTTTTTTTTTAAAACACATTTTTAAAATAAACTATAAATTACATGAAATAACTATTAAACAATAATTTAAATTTTTGAAAAAAATAATTTTATTTTCTAACGAGGCTAAAAGTCAACTTAACCTTGCTTTAAAGTATTTAAAAATAATAAACCTGTGGGGAAAAAATGTTTTAATTTTAATTAATTCACCACTTACCTTGTAAAAAGCAGGCCTTAAGCCTGCTTTTTATATTTCTAAATGCTGGAGCCTTACCCTCCCAGGAAAACCTGTATTTAAAAAAAAAAAACGAAGTTTGATGCGCACGCGCAGCCTCCCCCGCGCACGCGTTTGACCTCTGAACCTCTTCATTCAGAGGAACGGAAGTGCCGGTTTCCCGCGCATGCGCAGTGCATGCAGAAAACTGGCACTTCCATTGGGCCTACAGGTGAGTATACCGTGCGTACTCACCCGTGGAGACCCGAATTTCTGGGCCATTCTATTGAAAAAGCTGATACTAAACATCAATGCTTCAAAAAAAAGTTTAGTTGCATTTTGCTCCCTACAGTAGATTCTGTTGCAGCAGAGCTTCCCATTTTTGTTCTCATTTTCGGGGGCCCCCTCTTTCCCCCTCCCCCCGCCGCCCCCCCCCCCCTTCGGGGGCCCCCTCTCCCCGCCGCCCCCCCCTTTTCGGGGGCCCCTGCTCCCCCCCCCTTTCGGGGCCCCCCTCTCTTTCCCCCCCCCCCCCTTTCGGGGGCCCCCTCTCCCCGTCTGCCCCACCCCCCCATCCCCCCCCACCGTCTCCTTCCCCCCCCCCCCCACCGTCTCCTTCCCCCCCCACCGTCTCCTTCCCCCCCCCCACCGTCTCCTTCCCCCCCCCACCGTCTCCTTCCCCCCCCCCACCGTCTCCTTCCCCCCCCCCACCGTCTCCTTCCCCCCCCCACCGTCTCCTTCCCCCCCCCACCGTCTCCTTCCCCCCCCCACCGTCTCCTTCCCCCCCCCACCGTCTCCTTCCCCCCCCCCACCGTCTCCTTCCCCCCCCCCACCGTCTCCTTCCCCCCCCCCACCGTCTCCTTCCCCCCCCCCACCGTCTCCTTCCCCCCCCCCCACCGTCTCCTTCCCCCCCCCACCGTCTCCTTCCCCCCCCCCCCCACCGTCTCCTTCCCCCCCCCCACCGTCTCCTTCCCCCCCCCACCGTCTCCTTCCCCCCCCCCACCGTCTCCTTCCCCCCCCCACCGTCTCCTTCCCCCCCCCACCGTCTCCTTCCCCCCCCACCGTCTCCTTCCCCCCCCCACCGTCTCCTTCCCCCCCCCCCCACCGTCTCCTTCCCCCCCCCCCACCGTCTCCTTCCCCCCCCCCACCGTCTCCTTCCCCCCCCCCACCGTCTCCTTCCCCCCCCCCACCGTCTCCTTCCCCCCCCCCCACCGTCTCCTTCCCCCCCCCACCGTCTCCTTCCCCCCCACCGTCTCCTTCCCCCCCACCGTCTCCTTCCCCCCCACCGTCTCCTTCCCCCCCACCGTCTCCTTCCCCCCCACCGTCTCCTTCCCCCCCACCGTCTCCTTCCCCCCCACCGTCTCCTTCCCCCCCACCGTCTCCTTCCCCCCCCCCACCGTCTCCTTCCCCCCCCCCACCGTCTCCTTCCCCCCCCCCACCGTCTCCTTCCCCCCCCCACCGTCTCCTTCCCCCCCCCACCGTCTCCTTCCCCCCCCCCACCGTCTCCTTCCCCCCCCCACCGTCTCCTTCCCCCCCCCCACCGTCTCCTTCCCCCCCCCACCGTCTCCTTCCCCCCCCACCGTCTCCTTCCCCCCCCACCGTCTCCTTCCCCCCCCACCGTCTCCTTCCCCCCCCACCGTCTCCTTCCCCCCCCCCACCGTCTCCTTCCCCCCCCCACCGTCTCCTTCCCCCCCCCCCACCGTCTCCTTCCCCCCCCCCACCGTCTCCTTCCCCCCCCCCCACCGTCTCCTTCCCCCCCCCCCACCGTCTCCTTCCCCCCCCCCACCGTCTCCTTCCCCCCCCCCCACCGTCTCCTTCCCCCCCCCCACCGTCTCCTTCCCCCCCCACCGTCTCCTTCCCCCCCCCCCACCCACCGTCTCCTTTCCCCCCCCTCCATCTGTCTCCTCTCCCTCCCTTCCCATCTGTCTCCCTGCTTTTCCCATTTGTAACACTGATCAATTCAAATTACTCAATTTGCTTTTACCTTCTATTTTTCCTAATTCTTTATTAGCCAACTTCCCACATGGACTAGGACCAATGGCTGCTCACTGAACCCTCCTAGAAATTTGCCTGTATGTTCGTCGTTATCATTTATCCTGGCATCAGGGAGGCAAAGTACCTTTCTGAACTCTTGTTATTTCTGTCTCTTTTTCAGGTTTGTATTCTGTGTAATATCTACCTACCCTCTTATTTTTTATTTGGGTGGTGGGTAGCGAACAAATTGAGTTGAAAGTGATATTTTTAAGTTGTGTGTTCTGTTTTTTATTGCAGATAACTGGAGGAGCCGGATTTGTAGGTTCTCATCTTGCTGATAAACTCATGATGGATGGTCATGAAGTAACTGTCGTTGACAACTTTTTCACAGGCCGAAAAAGGAACGTGGAACACTGGATTGGGCATGAGAACTTTGAATTAATCAATCATGATGTGGTAGAGCCATTATATATTGAAGGTGAGTTATGATTAACTAGTCATTGATCCTAGTTTATGGGATCTTGTATGCAAAATGGCTACATAGGCCACTGTATTTCAAGGCAATTCATTGTATGTGAAGCACTTTGAGTGGAAACGGAAGAAAATAGAATGGTTGGAAAGCCTGGGTGCCAGGCATGAAATTAAAACTGGTTGGTAAATGAGGATATAGTTAAAGACTGAAGTTATTGTTCAGGATTCCTAGATGAGGTATTCTTGAAGCTTGCACTGGGCTTCATTGGAAGAGTCTACGAGGTCAACACCAAAGAGGTCAGAGTGGGAATGAGATGGGGGAGTTAAAATGGCAAACCACAGGTAGTTTGGGTTGCACTTGCAGACAACATGGATGTGTTTGGCAAAGCAGTCACTTAATCTACATTTTGTTTCCCCAGTGTAGAGGAGACCACACAGTGAACATCGAATATAGTATAGTAGATTTTAGGAAGTACAAGAATATTGCTGCCTCACAGAAGGAGTATTTGGGGCCGGGCCAACATGTAGGAGGTGGTGAATGGGCAGTTGTTGCATCTCCTGCACTGCACAGGAAGTTGCCTGGGGAAGAGCACTTTGAAGTAGGGTTGCTGCAAAAGTGAATTGGGAGGGAATAATCCTTCTGATAAGTGGGGAGTGGAAAGGAAGGTGTGTTTGGTTTGGGGGGGCGGGATGTTCTTGTAGGTGGTGGAAAATAATCTGATGATTGCAGAGGCTTGTGGGCTGGAACACCAGAGGAACTCTGCCACAGTTGTGAAGAGGAGGAGGAAGAGTTCAGGGTATGGGAAATGGGACAGACCTGATCAAGAGCCCTATTGATTACTGCAAAGGAAATCCTTGGCTGAGGAGAAAGGTGGACCTTTCAGAAATTCTGGTGCAGTAGATACAGTTATCCAAGTACATTTGACATAGAAACATTAGAAGATAGGAGCAGGAGTAGGCCATTCTGCCCCTCGAGCCTGCACTACCATTTAATGAGATCATGGCTGATCATCCAAATTCAGTACCCTGTCCCTGCTTTCTCCCCATATCCCTTGATCCCTTTAGCCTCAAGAAATATATCCAACTCCTTCTTGAATATATATTTAATGAATTGGCCTCAACTGCCCTGTGTGGCAGAGAATTCCACAGGTTCACCACTCTCTGGGTGAAGAAATTCCTCCTCATCTCCGTCCTAAATGGCTTACCTGTTATCCTTAGACTGTGACCTCTGGTTCTGACTCCTCCGCCATCGGGAACATCCTTCCTGCATCTAGTCTGTCTAGTCATGTTAGAAGTTTATAAATTTCAATAAGATCCCCTCTCATTCTTCTAAACTCTAGCAAATATAAGCCTAATCGACCTAATCTCTCCTCATACATCATTCCTGCCATCCCAAGTATCAGTCTGGTGAATTTTCGCTGCACTCTCTCCATGGCAAGAACATCCTTCCTCAGATAAGGCGACCAAAACTGCACACGACACTCAAGGTGTGGTCTCACCAAGGCCCTGTACAACTGCAGCAAGACATCCTTGCTCCTGTACTCGAATCCTCTCGCTTTGAAGGCCAACATACCATTTGCCGCCTTAACCGCCTGCTGCACCTGCATGCTTACCTTCGGCGACTGGTGCACAAGGACACCCAGGTCTCGTTGCACTTCCCCTTTTCCCAATCTATTGCCGTTCAGATAATAATCTGCCTTCCTGTTTTTGCCACCAAAGTGGATAACCTTGCATTTATCCACAATGAGGGGATCTCATTGAAACTTATAAAATTCTGACAGGACTGTACAGACTAGATGCAGGAAGGGTGTTCCCGATGGTTGGGGAGTCCAGATCCAGGGGTCACAGTCTAACGATAAGGGGTAAGCCATTTAGGTCAGAGATGAGGAGGAATTTCTATATTTGGGCAGATGCATGGCAAATGCAGTATAATCACCCAATCTGTCCAAATCATATTGGAGTTTCTCTGCATCCTCCTCACAGTACACACACCCACCCAGCTTTGTGTCATCTGCAAACTTGGAGTTATTACATCTAGTTCCCTCGTCTAGATCATATATATATATATTGTGAATAGCTGGGGACCTAGCACCGATCCCTGCGGTACCCCACTAGTCAGTGCCTGCCACTCGGAAAAAGACCCGTTTATTCCAACTCTTTGCTTCCTGTGTGCCAGCCAGTTCTCTATCCAAGACAGTACCTTACACCCAATCCCATGCGCTTTAACTTTACACGCTAGTCTCTTATGTGGGACCTTATCGAAAGCCTTCTGAAAATCCAAATACACCACATCCACTGGTTCTCCCTTATCTATTCTACCAGTTACATCCTCAAAAAATTCCAGTAGATTAGTCAAGCACGATTTACCTTTTGTAAACCCATGTTGACTTTGTCTGATCCTGTCACTGTTTTCCAAGTGCTCTGCTATTACATCTTTGATAACGGACTCTAGCATTTTCCCCACTACCGATGTCAGGCTTACCAGTCTATAATTCCCCGTTTTCTCTCTATCACCCTTTTTACATTAGCTATCCTCCAATCCATGGGAACTGTTCCAGAGTCTATAGAATTTTGGAAGATGACCAGCAATGCATCTACTATTTCTAGGGCCACTTCCTTACGTACCCTAGGATGTAGACTATCAGGCCCTGGGGATTTATCTGCCTTCAATCCCGTCAATTTCCCTAACACCATTTCCCTACAAATACTGATTTCATTCAGTTCCTCCCTCTCATTAGACCCTATGTTCCCTAACATCTCTGGGAGGTTATTTGTGTCCTCCTTTTGTGAAGACAGAACCAAAGTATGTATTTAATTGGTCTGCCATTTCTTTGTTCCCCATTATAAATTCCCCTGATTCTGACTGCAAGGGACCTACGCTTGAGTTCACCAATCTTTTTCTCTTCACATATCTATAGAAGCTTTTACAGTCAGTTTTTATGTTCCCTGCAAACTTACTCTCATAATCTATTTTCCCCCTCTTAATTAATCCCTTTGTCCTCCTTTGCTGAATCCTAAACTGCTCCCAATCCTCAGGTTTGCTGCTTTTTCTGGGGAAACTAGGAGAATTAGATGGAGTCTTTACAAATGGTGAGGTCGAACGAAGCATGTTGTAGGTAGCTGTGGGAGTCGGGTGGGCTGTAATAGATGTCCATGGAAAGCCCGTCACTGGAGATAAAGAACTCCAGAAATGGAGTCAAAGATTGGCCCTGTAAAGGCTGAAATTGGAAGCACAGTTAATAAAAATTCACAAGATCAGAGCGCGAGCAAGAAGCAGCAACCATACAGTCATCAACTCAGCAAAAGAGGGGGCCTGAGTTGGACTGGAACAAAGTGCTCAACATAATATACAAAAAGACAGGTGTAGCTAGGGCCTTAGCAGATGTCCGATAGCGACTCTTTTATCTGGAACAAGTGAATTACAAGAGAGGTTATTAAAGGTGAAAAGAAGTTCAACCAGGCAGAGGAAAGTGGTCATAGATGGAGACGGGTTGCACTGTTCAAAGGTTAAGTGGAGGGCCCACAGGCTTTCTGGTATGGGATTGAGTTGTCCATATTAAAAGACAGTGGGCGAAAAATTCAGGGGCTTTATGCCACTGGTTGCTGTTGAGTGGCGGGTTCCACGGTGTCCTCTATTTTTGTCATCCCGGTAGCACTGCCAGTAAGCATTAGCCACATGGCTCTAGCCCTCCTCACAGCCTTAATTTATACATAGACCCGAGCTAATGTCAAAGGGGAGGTAAGACAACATTCACCTGAGCATGATGTAAAGGAGAGTGAGTAAAACTGAGGTCAATGGGGGTCAAGGGAAAAAACTTCTAGCAGTTGGAATCTTGTGAAGCACCGGATGGTCACAGTTGTCAATAACCAATCGTTACCGTCCCAGGGCATTGCAGTAGGAGTTCCTCAGGGTAGCGTTTTAGCCCAACCATTTCCAGCTGATTGACTCATAAGGTCAGGAGTGTGGCTGTTTGCTAAAGATTCTACAGCGTGAAGCTCCATTCACAACTTCGCATAATGAAGCAGCCCATGCCGGACTTGGATGACATCCAGCCTGGACTGACAGGTGACAGGTAACATTCGGCCACATCAGTGGTGGATAACGACTACCTCTAATAATAAAAAGCCCAACCATCTCTCCCTGATCTTCATTGGCATCACCATTGCTGAGTCCCCCACCATCAATATCTTGGGTGGGGGGTGTCACCTATGAAAAGAAGCTTAGTTTTCATCATAAAATTGTAGAATGATACAGCACAGAAAGAGGCCATTCTGCACAACTTGTCTGTGCCGGCTCTTTGAAAGAGCTATCCAATTAGTCGCACTTCCCTGCACTTTCTCCATAGCCCTGCAATTTTTTCCTCTTTGAGTATTTATCCAATTCCCTTTTGAAAGTTATTATTGAATCTGCTTCCACCACCCTTTCAAGCAGTGCATTCCAGGTTGCAACAACTCGCTGTGTAAATTTTATTTTTCTCATGTCACCTTTTTTTTGCCAATTACCTTAAATCTGTGTCCTCTGGTTACTGATGCTTCTGCCACTGGGAACAGTTTCTCCTTATTCACTCTATCAAAACCCCTCATGATTTTGAACACCTCTATCAAACCTCCCCTTAACGTTGTCTGCTCCAAGTAGAAGAATCCCAGTTTCTCTAGTCTCCACGTAACTGAAGCCCTTCATCCCTTGGTACCATTCCAGTAAATCTCCACTGCAACCTCTCTAAGGCCTTGAAATCCTTCCTGAAGTGTGGTGCCCAGAATTGGCCACAATACCCCAGCTGGGGCCCAACCAGTATTTTATAAAGGTTTAACATAACTTCCTTGCCTTTGTACACTATGCCTCTAAAGCCAAGGATCCCATATGCCTTTTTAACAGCCTTCACAACTTATCCTGCCACCTTAAAAGACTTGTGTACGTACACCCCCAGCTAAAATTTTACCATTTAGTTTATATTGCCTCACTTCATTCTTCCTACCAAAATAAATCACTTCACACATATTAAATTTAATTTGTCACATGTCTGCCCATTTCACCAGTCTACATCCTCCTGAAGTCTGTTACAATCTTCCTCACTGTCTGCTACATTTTCAAGGTTAGTGTCACCTGCAAACTTTGAAATTATGCTCTGTATACCCAAGTCCAGGTCATTAATATATATCAAAAATAACAGTAGTCCCAACAACGACCCCTGTGGGACACCACCGCATAATTCCCTCCAGTCTGAAAAACAACTGTTCACCACTACTCTGCTTTCTGTTCCTTAGCCAGTTTTGTATCCATGCAGCCATTGCCCCTTTACTCCCATGGGCTTCAATTTTGCTAATAAGTCTATTATGTGGCACTTTATCAAACATCTTTTGACAGTTCATATACACAACACCAACTGCACTACCCTCATCAACCCTCTCCGTTACTACTTCAAATACCAGCCATATCCACACCATGACTACAAGAGCAGGGTAGAGGCTGGGTATTCTGACGAGTGGCTCACTTCCTGATGGCTTATAATCTCTCCACCATCTACAAGGCTCAGGTCAGGTATGTGATGGAATACTCCCTACTTGTCTGGATGGGTGCATCCACAACAACACTCGAGCACCTTGACACCATCCAGGGTAAAGCAGTTCACTTCTCCCCTACCACTGAAATCAGTATCCACACCCATCATCACCGACACACTGTGGGTGCAGTATGTACTATCTACAGAATACACTGCAAAAGCTTACTCCAACCACAGGGAAGGCCAAGAGCGCTAATATCATGGGGACACTTCCACATTTCCCTCCTACACTTGGATATATATTGCTGTTCTTTCGTTGTCGCTGAGTCAAATTCTCTTAAGTAATACCTCTATGGGAGCACTATCACCATAATGACTACTCTTCAAGAAGAACCACCATCTCCTCAGGGCAACTATGGGCAGACAGTAAATGCAGCTCTGCCAGTGTCTTCCACATTCCATGAAAAACACAGTACATTTTATTCAGGTGGCTCATTTATAACGGCTTGACGAAAATGAACAAAAGGAAACCATTTATTATGACCAGTAAATTGTTTTTCAATCTGCTCTTTTACTCTTAGATGACTAAAGATTAAATTTTTATTTGACATTTCATGGAAATTAATAGATGAGTCAAATATGAATTTAAAAAATCCAATTTTGCATGGTTCTTCATTTTTTTAAATTTAGATTTTAAGATATGACCTTTTACTGAGCAGCTATACAAGTACCCTGAATGTCTTTGAGTAATACCTAGATAAACGAGTTATTAAAATGTAAACTACTGTGAACTTTAAGATGAATGTGTTGTGTTTTTTGTAATTCAATAGTGACATTTCAACACACTGAAACATCTGTGGTAGGAACCCAATCAGAATCAAAAGTGATGACTACATAAACATTTTGTCTTGTAAAATCGCCACATTGAGTGTTAGTGACCATGACAAAATTATTAATATGTAATGTAATCTAGTTTTGAGTTCAGCCATTCTGACTTCATTCTACAGAAAATGCTGGAAATACTCGGCAGGTCAGGCAACATCGTGGATTTCCAGCATCCGCAGTATTTTGCTATTTTCATTCTACAGCACTGTTTTACCTGAAATCTTATTCTTGCATCACTAAATTATATTTGTTTTACTTGTAAGAGGGATGTTACATACATGCAATAAATTAGAACTGGGTAAATAATATGGTTGTCATAATCCAGAGGTGTTGCTTCGACACAAGTGGAAAAAATACAATTTTTTTTAAAGGAAGTCTACATGGAATGTGTACATTTTCTCAACCTTTTATAAAAATGCTAATGAATGACTCTTAATCTAAACTAAATACGGCCTGTCAGAGCATTTAGTTCACTAAACCAATGAATTTCAATTTCTCTCATGGCCGCATTTATATGCTCTAAATTAAGAATTTAAAACTTAGCCAGTTTACCATACTGGTCCCTATTTAAATAAGAGCTGATGGGATAACAAGAACTTGCATTTATT
Source organism: Somniosus microcephalus (assembly GCF_052327205.1). Taxonomy (NCBI): domain Eukaryota; kingdom Metazoa; phylum Chordata; class Chondrichthyes; order Squaliformes; family Somniosidae; genus Somniosus; species Somniosus microcephalus. The sequence goes on along the minus strand of NC_140996.1, from coordinate 154,996,588 downwards.
TGCCTTTAATGTGGTGCTTCAGAGACATCAGAAAAATAATGGGCAACAAGCTAACAGATATTGGATGGGGTAGTCATAAACTTGGTCAAAGAGGTGGGTTTTAACTGGATTTAGAGGAGAAGGAGGCAGAGAGGCTTAGGTGGCTGAAGGCACAACTGTGAGTGGTGGAATTATGGGAGGAGGTTGGAAGCAGGTGATAAAATTGGAAATGGGTGGTATTTATGATAGAGAATATGGGATTGGAAGATCAGCTCAGCATAGAATAGGATCCCGAGTTTGCATCTCGTTCAACCTGAGACAGTGGCTGGGAAAAAGAAAGACTTGCATTTATATAGCGCCTTTCACGGCCACTGGACGTCTCAACGCTCTACAGGCAATGAAGTACTTTTGAAGTGGAGTCACTGTTGTAATGTGGGAAACGCGGCAGTCAATTTGCCCACAAAAAGCAATGTGATGATGACCAGATAATCTGTTTTTTGTTATGTTGGTTGAGGGATAAATATTGGCCAGGACTAGAGCCACAGCTGACACTGTAACAAGGGTGGGCATTGGTGATTAGGGGATGGCGTTTGTGACTGAGACCAAAGAAGATGATATTTAGTTGGAAGCAATTATGACTCATCCAAGCAGTCTGACAGCACAGAGGCAGTGGAGGGGTTGAAAGAGATGGTAGAGCGTTTGAGCTGTGTGTCATCAACATATGTGGAAGCTGACCCAATTTGTGCAAAAAATGTCTCCAAAAGGCAGTACGCCGATGAGGGAGTCGAGGATAGATCCATGGGTGAATGGGGAAGTGGGGGGGGTGGTTAAGGACAGATCCTTGGGATCTTTGAGATGAATGCAGGGTGGAAAGAGAAGCCATTGCTAGCGATGCTTTGGCTATGGTCAGAAAGTTTAGACTGGAACCAATCAAGGGCCATGCCACTCATCTGGACAGTGGAGGAGAGGCTGTGGAGAGAAATGGTGTGATCAACTGTGTTGAAGGCTACAAAAAGATCAAGGAGGGATAATGCACCATGGTCACAGTTAATGTCGTTTCTGACTTTGCTTAGGGTTGTTTCAGTGCTGTGGGATAAGCAAAAACCTGATTGGAGGGATTCAGAATTCCAGGAGATATGGGAGATGACTGTGCAAGGGCTTTGGAGAGGAAATGGAGGTTCGATTGGGGTGGTAATTTGTAAGGACAGAGGAGTAAAGTGTGGGCATTTTAATGAGGGATTGGTGATGGCGGTTTTGGAAAGAAGGGAGACAATGCCTGAAGAGGGGAACATTTGCAATATCGGCTATCCTAGGGGCAAAGAAGGGAAGCTGGGTGGTCAGCAGTTTAGTGGAGCTCGGTGAGGGCATGGGTGGAGGTGGGATAGAAACTAGAGGGGACTGGGTGGGAGAAGGGGTAAGTTTGGGTTAGTGGTCAAGTGAAAGGGGGAACAATAGAGACAGCTGAATGGTTTCTATCTTGGTGGCTAATAAATCCATGAGCTTAGATGTGGAGATGGAGACAGCAGAGAAGAAGAAATTGAAGAAGCGGTTGTGGAGAAAAAGGGTCTGGTTTTATCTTTGCTCTCCAGGTTGATCCTAGAATAGTCATTTTTGGAAACGAGAGCGAGGCACAGTAGGGCTTTATTATGTAGTTCAGCCAGATCTGATGATTGTGGTGAATTTTGTTCAAAACATTTGAGTAGGTAAGCTCTCTGAAGACTTCCATTGTGATTGTGATGGAATTAGGATAGCATAGAATTTTCTTTTATAGATTTAAGTGTCACCTGGAAACAAAGATTTAAAAAATAATCATCTGTAAGGAGTTCCTGTGTGATAGCGAACTGAACACCATAGGCTAGTAATCAGAAAAGGCTCATGGTATTTGATAGCTTATATCTATTTCCTGTTCATGCGATCTGAAGTTATTTTGCCAGCCTTATTGCAGTACGCAATTTCAGTGGTAGATTTGTCTGGCAAGTGGGTAAAGTCGTTCTTCGACCCCCCCCCCCCCCCCTGCCAAAGCAGAAGTACCATCCTAATGGTGAGACTTTAATCTGATGCTCCATCTCCCGATGGTACCGGTGGGTGTTAAAGATCCCATGGCATTATTTGAAGAGCAGGGAGTTCTTCAGGTTTCATGGCTAACATTCCTCAATCAATGTCACCAAAAAATTAATTGGCTGAACATTCATTTCAGTGGCATTTGTGGGATGTTTGCTGGCACAGCAGCAGTCACTGCAGTTCAAAAGTAATTGATGAAGTGCTTTGAGACATTTTGACATAGGTGCTACATAAATACAAGTATTTATTTCTCTGGAAGCACCTATAACACAGCGGTATAGAACAATTTTACGGTTTTACCAAGGATTCCTATCTTGATCAGACAGGGCACGGTGACGAGAGCTTTTGGTGCTGCAGAACTGCCAGTCATCATGAATATGTAAACCTTAAAAGCCCCACTGCAATTTCTACACTACATTGATGTGCCCCTGTTTTAATGACATTGAATAAATTAGGAAAAGTGTTAGATAACCTGCCTTTATTCTTTAAAGGTGGTCAACCTCATTTATAAAACACATCATTTGATTCCATTTCCAACCAGATGCTGCTCGAGATTTCTTTAGCTTCTGTGGCATTGCTCTTGTTGCATTTGATTTTCAGTTGGAAAAGTAACCATGTAGTTCAGAAGGGAACTAGGGAAAGATGATCAGGGAAAGATCACATGACCAAAATGCAATATCAAATTAGATTTTTTTTTAAATGAGAGATCTGTAATGTTAAATATGTCCTTCAGTTTGCTTTGTAATGAATCAGTTTCTTTTCTATTTAAAATAGTGGATCAGATTTATCACCTGGCTTCACCAGCATCTCCTCCAAATTATATGTATAACCCAATCAAGACACTGAAGACAAATACCATTGGGACCTTAAACATGTTGGGTAAGACTTTTGTTTGGTCTTTCATCGCTTTTATTTATCGAGCATTAAAATATATTTAATAGTTTGTTTTTACCAAAGAAACAATGTTATTTTTAGGATTAGATTGATTTCATAGAGTGCAGCAATAAAAAAAATTAAGTATAAAGTGACTTCATTACATTTGGCCAAGTGTCAAAGTAAGTTGATGTCAGTGTGGAATATCCTACTTGCTGGCGAGAATATTTGAAGTATTCACTTGAAAATTGTATCAAATTTATGTAAGTGAGAAATCTTTCTTGTCAAGCATAGCATGGCAAAATTGCCCATTTAGCACTAAACTTTAGATTTCCAAAATAGAAGAACTATCTATCAAGGTGCAACACACTTTAAGATATTGTGATAATCTCCTGCAGTGGCTCAGCCAGCTTATCTAATGAGCTGAGTCATACACACCAAAACAGTCCCAGATTCATTCTCCTCTTTCTGCTAATTAACTGGTCTCCGCCACGGTGGCAGTAGGGGTGCTGCAGCTGACATGAGCCCTGAATTAGGGATAGGGAAATCTTCCAGGATCCTCTGAAGGGAATGCACTTTTATAGACATTGGGCAAGGACAGGCTGAAGCTCGACTATAAAGCCTCCCACTGTCAAGTAGCCTGCCAACTGATTGTCAAAGCTCAAACGTGAAATTTAATGCTTGACTGCTTAGGCAACCATCACCTATGGAACTGTACTCCAGCAAGAACTTAATGGCTTCAGAAAAGGTGGAGAGAGGGAAATTGGCATGGGAAAACAAAAATTATAGTATATTTTAATTCTTAAAATCCTTTTTTCATACCATTGTCATACTTTTGATCTTAATTTGTAAAGTTAACTGCATATCCTAGTAAATCAAAATCTGTAGTGACCTCCTGCATTAGTTATAGAATCGTACAGCACAGAAGGCGGCCATTTGATCCATTGTTTCTGTGCCGACTCTTTGAAAGTCATCTAAAGAGCCCCACTATGCTGCTCTTTCCCCGTAGCCCCACTATGCTGCTCTTTCCCCGTAGCCCCACTATGCTGCTCTTTCCCCGTAGCCCCACTATGCTGCTCTTTCCCCGTAGCCCCACTATGCTGCTCTTTCCCCGTAGCCCCACTATGCTGCTCTTTCCCCGTAGCCCCACTATGCTGCTCTTTCCCCGTAGCCCCACTATGCTGCTCTTTCCCCGTAGCCCCACTATGCTGCTCTTTCCCCGTAGCCCCACTATGCTGCTCTTTCCCCGTAGCCCCACTATGCTGCTCTTTCCCCGTAGCCCCACTATGCTGCTCTTTCCCCGTAGCCCCACTATGCTGCTCTTTCCCCGTAGCCCCACTATGCTGCTCTTTCCCCGTAGCCCCACTATGCTGCTCTTTCCCCGTAGCCCCACTATGCTGCTCTTTCCCCGTAGCCCCACTATGCTGCTCTTTCCCCGTAGCCCCACTATGCTGCTCTTTCCCCGTAGCCCCACTATGCTGCTCTTTCCCCGTAGCCCCACTATGCTGCTCTTTCCCCGTAGCCCCACTATGCTGCTCTTTCCCCGTAGCCCCACTATGCTGCTCTTTCCCCGTAGCCCCACTATGCTGCTCTTTCCCCGTAGCCCCACTATGCTGCTCTTTCCCCGTAGCCCCACTATGCTGCTCTTTCCCCGTAGCCCCACTATGCTGCTCTTTCCCCGTAGCCCCACTATGCTGCTCTTTCCCCGTAGCCCCACTATGCTGCTCTTTCCCCGTAGCCCCACTATGCTGCTCTTTCCCCGTAGCCCCACTATGCTGCTCTTTCCCCGTAGCCCCACTATGCTGCTCTTTCCCCGTAGCCCCACTATGCTGCTCTTTCCCCGTAGCCCCACTATGCTGCTCTTTCCCCGTAGCCCCACTATGCTGCTCTTTCCCCGTAGCCCCACTATGCTGCTCTTTCCCCGTAGCCCCACTATGCTGCTCTTTCCCCGTAGCCCCACTATGCTGCTCTTTCCCCGTAGCCCCACTATGCTGCTCTTTCCCCGTAGCCCCACTATGCTGCTCTTTCCCCGTAGCCCCACTATGCTGCTCTTTCCCCGTAGCCCCACTATGCTGCTCTTTCCCCATAGCCCTGCAAATGTTTTCTTTTCAGGTATAGACCACAGTCCCAACACACAAGTTATTCAGACCTCTAGGACTAGAAATTGGAGAGCGCTGGCCTGCTGGTGCAAACTGTGTGCAGGGAACAATCCCTGCACCGGAACAAAATTGGGCTTCAGGCCTTATTTAAATTAGACCAGCGGGCTGCAGACGCCAGCTGTGCGACCCAGGCACTGTCAAGCAGCCTGCCAACTGATTGTCAAAGCTCAAACATTACATTTGTACACTGCAAGATCTGACAAACAGAAATAAGATTATGACTAATCTGCTTCAGTGATGTTGGTGGAGGGATAAATATTGGCCAGGATTCCCTTCCTCTTACTTGAAATAGTGTCATGGGATATTTGATGTCCAACTGAGCTTGCTGACGAAGCAGACATCAATTTCGGTGACGCCGACAGTGACCCTCCGATACGTTCTGGAAGACCAGTAACGGTCTTCGAGACTGCTGTGAAACCAGGAGCACAAGTGCTCCTCCTGGCTCCACATTTGGGTAAGAATTTTTTAACAAACGTATCTTTTTGATGGTGGCCTCCAGTGGTTCTCCCCAGTTGGACATAAAATATCCCATGACACTATTTCAAGTAAGAGGAAGGGAATCCTGGCCAATATTTATCCCTCAACCAACATCATTGAAGCAGATTAGTCATAATCTCATTTCTTTTTGTCAGATCTTGCTGTGTGCAAATTGGATGCCATGTTTCCTATATTATAACAGAACTACACTTCAAAAAAAGTACTTCGTTGTCTGTAAAGCGCTTTGGGATGTCCTGTGGTCTTTCACTTGTATGATCTTTTGTCCAATTTTTATTTTACATGTCTTTCTGAATATATTAAAAAGGAAAGCCAGTGGCAGTCAACAATATTCTCTCTCTTTTGATAATTGCCAAATTAAATAAAATGAAAGAATGGGTTTCTGTTTTTCTGCAGGATTAGCAAAACGCGTTGGTGCACGTCTCCTATTAGCTTCCACTTCTGAGGTGTACGGAGGTAAGATTCAATTTATAGTTGCTCTTTCACTATGCCTTCATAACTGTAGTAATCTATACCTTTTATGTAAAATGTATGTTTAATTTAATTCTGCAATATCGGAGACTTCTGTCCTTCACATCCTTCACCAAGTCATTCAATAAGGTGTCATATAAAAGGTTGTTATGCAAGATAACGGCTCATGGAGTTGTGGGTAATATATTATCATGAATAGAGGATTGGTTAACAGACAGAAAACAGAGAGTAGGGATAAACAGGTCATTTTCAGATTGGCAGGTTGTAACTAGTGGGGTGCCGCAAAGATCAGTGCTTGGGCCTCAGCTATTTAAAATCTATATTAATGACTTGGATGAAGGGACCGAGTGTAATGTATCCAAGTTTGCTGACTATACAAAGCTAGGTGGGAAAGTAAGCTGTGAGGAGCACACAAAGAACCTGCAAAGGGATATAGACAGGTGAAGTGAATGGGCAATAACGTGGCAGATGGGGTATAATGTGAGGTTATTCACTTTGGTAGGAAAAATAGAACATAAGAACATAAGAAGTAGGAGCAGGAGTAGGCCATACGGCCCCTCGGGCCTGCTCCGCCATTTAATAGGATCATGGCTGATCCGAACCTAGACTCACGTCCACTTCCCTGCCCGCTCCCCGTAACCCCTAATTCCCTTATCCGCTAGGAAGCTGTCTATCTCCGTTTTAAATGTATTTAATGTCGCAGCTTCCACAGCTCTCTTGAGGTAGCAAATTCCATAGATTCACCACCCTCTGAGTGAAGAAGTTTCTCCTCATCTCAGTTTTGAAAGGGCAGCCCCTTATTCTAAGATTATGCCCCCTAGTTCTAGTCTCACCCATCAATGGAAACAGCCTCCCCGTATCCACCCGATCAAGCCCCCTCACAATCTTATATGTTTCAATAAGATCGCCTCTCATTCTTCTGAACTCCAATGAGTAGAGGCTCAACCTTTCCTCATAAGTCAACCCCCTCATCTCCGGAATCAACCGAGTGAACCTTCTCTGAACTGCCTCGAGAGCAAGTATATCTTTTCTTAAATATGGAAACCAAAACTGTACGCAGTATTCCAGGTGTGGCCTCACCAGTACCCTGTATAACCGAAGCAAGACTTCCCTGCTTTTATACTCCATCCCCCTTGCAATAAAAGCCAAGATTCCATTGGCCTTCCTGATCACCTGCTGTACCTGCATACTAACCTTCTGTGTTTCATGCACCAGGACCCCCAGATCCCTTTGTACTGTAGCACTTTGCAGTTTCTCTCCATTTAGATGATAACTTGCTCTTTAATTTTTTCTGCCAAAGTGCATAACCTCAAACTTTCCAACATTATATTCCATCTGCCAAATTTCTGCCCACTCACTTAGCTTGTCTGTGTCCTTTTGCAGGTTTTTTATGTCCTCCTCACTCACTGCTTTCCCTCCCATCTTTGTATCGTCGGCAAACTTGGATATATTGTACTTGGTCCCCTCCTCCAAATTGTTAATATAGATTGTAAAGAGTTGGGGTCCCAGCACTGACCCCTGCGGAACACCACTTGTTACTGATTGCCAACCCAAGAATGAACCATTTATCCCAACTCTCTGTTTTCTGTTAGATAGCCAATCTTCCACCCATGCCAGTATATTACCCCCAATCCTGTGATTTTTTTATCTTGTGCAGTAATCTTTTGTGTGGCACCTTGTCAAATGCCTTTTGGAAGTCCAAATACACCACATCCACTGGTTCCCCTTTATCCACCCTGTTTGTTACGTCCTCAACACAAAAACACAATGGCCTAGAAATTCGGTTGGTTGCGCCAACGATTAGCGCCTAATGAGCCCGAGATTTGGGGCGCTACCCAATGTTCGGGCGGGCGCAATGAGGATAGCGACAACTCCCATATTGAGTATCCATTTAGCGCCTGCGTTAACTGTCCGCGCGCGCGCCCGCATGCGCAGGCAGATCATGACGTCATTTCAGTGTGCAACGCCCTTTTGGCGCCCCTGACCGGATATTCGGTGGCGCCTGGAACCTTTCCGCCTGGCGCTATTAGTGACAGTTCGATGGAACGTTCCCAGGCCCTTCTCGGAGTCGGGGGGCGCTATTTAAAGGGGACAGCTCTAGTATAAAAGTTGCAGCCACTTGGCCTATTCATTCTGATCGTTGCTGGAGAGAGTTGGTGAGCTACTGTTGCACAGGATTTATCGGATTTAGCCTTCGAATACTTGGGACCTTCAGCCCTGTCTGGAGCAGTTGGAGCGTTAGACATTACAGCGTGTTGCCCGTCTGGCATAGCAACGGGAGCTGCTTTGGAGGGGAACGTCCTCACGGCCGGACACTTTGAAGGGGCACAGAGACGGCGGGAGAGAGGGCCAGAAGGAGGAGGGGCAATGGAGGTCGGCCACTCCGAAGATACGTTGCGAGGGTTTTCAGGCAGCAGGTGTCATACCTTACCATGTCGGAGGAGCAGTGTCTGCGAAGGCTCCGATTTGGTAAGGAGGTTGTGACTGAGCTGTGCCACCTGCTTGCTGAGGATCTGCAGCCGCGTCTACGGTGCAGGACCTCTCTGTCGGTGGCCGTTAAAGTGACTGTTGCCCTCAACTTTTATGCCACCGGATCCTTTCAGTCAGCCACTGGGGACATAGTGAATATATCTCAATTTGCAGTGCATTGTTGCATCCGGCAAGTGACAGCTGCCCTCTATAGAAGAAGGCGTCAATTAATCACCTTCCCTCTGACCCTAGAGAAGCAGGCGGAGCGCGCGCAGGGCTTCGCTGCTATTGCGGACTTCCCCATGGTGCAGGGGGCCATTAATTGCACACACGTGGCTTTGCGGGCGCCATTATTGAATCCTGAGGAGTTCCGCAACCGCAAGGGGTTCCACTCCCTCAATGTCCAGCTGGTCTGTGACCACCGCCAGATGATCATGGCAGTCAACGCGCAATTCCCTGGGAGCAGCCACGATGCGTTCATCCTGCGGCAGACCTCAGTTCCTGACCTTTTTGAGGGGCCGGCTCACCCACGAGGCTGGCTTCTTGGCGACAAGGGCTATCCTCTCTGCCCATGGCTCATGACTCCACTCCGTTTGCCCGCCACCCCGGCAGAAGAGCTTTACAATAGCAGCCATCAGGCGACCAGGAACATTGTGGAGCACACTATTGGTGTGCTCAAACATCATTTCCGCTGTCTAGACCATTCGGGGGGAGCCCTGCAGTACTCGCCAGAGCAAGTGGGTCGCATCGTCGTCGTCTGCTGCATGCTCCACAACTTGGCCATTCGACGAACCCAGCCAATGCCAGCTGCCCCTCAAGGTCCAGCAGAGCAGGCGGAGGAGGAGGAGGAAGAGCAGGCGGACGAGGAGGAGCAGCATGCGGACGAGGAGGAGGAGGAGGAAGATGGGAGGGCTCCTGAAACTGGAAGGGCCGTCCGTCAGAGGCTCATAAGGACTCGGTTCGAGGACCCTCTGACGGAATGATGGGTCTCATTCGTCCTGCGAACTTCTGATCGTAGAAAGCCTATGAAGGCCACCATGAGTGTAAATAGTTAAGAGTACCATTGTAAATAAAAAAAAATCTTTATTTTCAAAAAAGTCCTTCCTTCCAACATAACAACGTCATGTCAACAGAAACTATAACTAACAACATAACAGTTAACTCTCTGGCAAAGCCGCAAAACTAAACAAACCATCACCAACAATCAGAACAGGTGAGGGCGTCCTTGAATTTGGGGAAAGAAACGTCTCAGCACCTCCCTCTACCGCTGGCCCCTTGATGGAGACCGATTTCTCTTTCGCGGTCGGCCCCTTCCCTCCCTGCTGCTCCTCCGTAGTTGAACCCCAGTGGCGGCCTCAAGGATGGGGGACGCCTGGTGACTGTCTGCAAGCGCAGAAGCCCCTGAGGGACGGCCTGGACGACCTCTGGGCTTGGAGGGTGCGGAGGCTGGCTGCTTGATCTGGCCATGACTGGAAGCAGTGTGCACTGCAGGTGGTGGCAGCTGCACTGCAGACGTTCCAGCGGTGGCATGAGCAATGGTCACCTGCCGAGAGAGGACACCTGCACCATGGTCGGACGACACACTGGCTCTCGGAGGGGACCGGCTCGGCTCTACCGCCACAAGCGACTGCTCCACTGATTTCTGGCCTCGTGTGGTACTGGAAGGGCCCGGGGTGATCCTAGCTGATGCAGATAGGGTGGCAGCAGTGAGAGTTCGCGTTGCCTCAATCTGGGTCTGGACGAGGCCAGCAAGTGACTGCGTGGCAGCAGTGAGGACCTGTGTGGTCGGTGCCAGTGCTTCGGAGAAGCCCTGGACAGTTCTCTCCATTGCTTCGGACAAGGCCGGAGCAGTCCGTTCCACTGCCTCGGACAAGCCCTGGACAGACCTTTCCAGGGATTGTCCGAAGCTCTGAACAGTCCTTTCCATAGCGGCCTCGAAGCCCTGGACAGTCCTCTCCATTGCTGCGCCAAAGTCCAGCACACTCTTTGCCAGTGTTTCTATCGACTGAGGCATCCTCCCCACTGCAGCCATAAGCTCCGTGTGCCTGAGCCGGGCCTGGGTGCTCATTTCAGCCAGGCTACGCACCTCCTCTGCACTCTGTGCAACAGTCATCGCTCCCTGCCTCTCCCTCCGGGGAGCCGGTGCCCGAACTTGCCTAACCCCCTCGCGTTGCTGCAGGCCGCTTGTTCCAGCAACTAGCTCCTCATCAGTGCCCCCCTCCCCTCCAGGGAGCTACTATCCCCAGTCTGCAGATGTGTTGGCTCCCCTGCGGCTGGAACGGATGGTCCGGCTTCCTCCTGATCCTCTCCTCCGGAGGCACTGGCACTGGCAGCTTCAGGGCCCGGATCCCGAGCTGGTGATGCAGCATCTGAAAGCAGGGAGGTGGAAGAGTGGCTTTAGCAAAAGGACAGGTTGGCAGCAAGGCATGCCAGATTGTGGCAAGGCTATGACATGGCTCCACAGTGAGAAAGCATGCTGGCGGTGGGACCAAGTGGAAGGAGACAGCTGAAAAAGGTGAGATCCTTACCATCGCTGTCGACAATTGGGTCGGCAGCTGCAGTGGTAACAGGACCACTCAGACGTCCTCCAAGAATCTGGTGCACTCTCTCCTCGAGATCCATCAGAGTGACCACTTGTGGAGGTCCTCCACCGGTTCGACACTGGTCCTTGTGGATCGTCGCCAGCTTGGACTGCAGGGGAAAGAAGGGGAAGTTCTGTTACATGATGCCCTGAGTGATCATCTCATGCCCCCCATGGTGCAAGAGCCCTTACATGACTCCTTGAGTCAAATGTGCATGTGTGTGCCCAGAAAGGGCCATGGGTGCTTGCTGACACATGGCCATTGGGGCATCGCGCACCCTGTAGCCATGAAGTCAGGTGCAGATGGAGGGAATCAGAAGTTTGCATAAACGCCACTCACCCTCACGACCCGAGTGAGGTCGTTGAATTTCTTCCTGCACTGAACAGGGCTCCTGGTCGCCATGCTGCTGGAGTTGCCCCTCTGACAAACATCCCTCCAAGCTCGGCGGTAGTCCTTTTGATTCGGGCTCCTGCCATTGTCAGGCTAGAGAACATTTTGACGGCGCTCCACTGCGGCCACCAAGTGCTCCAGAGCCTCAGTGCTGAAGCGCTCTGCTCTCTGTCTCACCTTCTCCATCTTGACCAAGTTTTTTGCGCCAGAGAAGGGCGTGCGCCGATTCTGAGGCCTACAGGGCGATGAGTGTGGAAGCGGAGACTGACTGACTGACCCACCCCTTTAAGAGCCGGCCGGCGCCTGGAAGTCTCGTGGTTATCGGTAATTGAGATCACCTGCGCTGCGCCCGTCCGCGCCGATATTGGGTAGCGCCGGAAGTTTTGCGCCTTAGGAGGCCCGTGCAACGTCTGAATTCGCGCCTCAATCACCTTTGGGGGCGATGCAACCCAATATCGCGCCAGGCGGCGATAAGTTTCGTCTGGCAATAAACTTTGCGCAGCACCAGTTCTAACGCCTCAAGCGGGGCTATACCCAATTTCTAGGCCAATATATTTTAAATGGTGAGAAAGTATTAAATGTTAATGTTCAGAGAGATTTAGGTGTTCTCGTGCAGGCAACACAGAAAGTTAGTATGCAGGTACAGCAAGCAATTAGGAAGGCAAATCGCATGTTGGCCTTTATTGCAAGAGGGTTGGAGTCCAAGGGTAAGGAAGTCTTGCTACAATTGTACAGGGCTTTGGTGAGACCACACCTACAGTACTGTGCACTGTTTTCATCTCCTTATCTGAGGAAGGATATACTTGCCTTAGAGGCGGTGCAACAAAGGTTCACTAGATTGATTCCTGGGTTGAGAGGGTTGTCCTATGAAGAGAGATTGAGTAGATTGGGCCTATACTCTCTGGAGTTTAGAAGAATGGGAGCTGATCTCATTGTAACATAAGATTCTGAGGGGGATTGACAGGATAGATACTGAGGTTGTTTCTCCTGGCTTGAGAATCTAGAACTAGGGGGCATTGTCTCAGGATAAGGGGTCAGCCATTTAAGACTGAGAAGAGGAGGAATTTCTTCACTCAGAGGGTTGTGAATGTTTGGAATTCTCTACCTTAAAGGGCTGTGGATGCTGAATCATTGAGTATATTCAAGGCTAAGATTTTTGGACTCTAGGGGAATCAAGGGATATGGGGATCGGGCGGGAAAGTGGAGTTGAGGTTGAAAATCAACCATGATCTTATTGAATGGCAGAGCAGGCTCAAGAGGCCATATGGCCTACTCCTGCTCCTAATTCTTATGTTCTTAAGTGACGTCATACTCAGTGTCTGAATCAGGGTAAGACAGTTGAAATGCGGTGGCGGACATTTAAGGAGATATTTCATAACTCAACAAAAATATATTCCAGTGAGAAAGAAAGATTTTAAGAGAAGGGAGCACCATCCGTGGCTAACTAAAGAAGTAAAGGATGGTATCAAATTGAAAAGGAAGGCATACGATGTTGCCAAGATTGGTGGGAGACCAGAGGATTGGGAAATTTTTAAAAACCAGCAAAGGATGACTAAAAAAATAATAGAGAGAAGATGTGAGTAAGCTGGCAAGAAACATTAAAACAGATAGTAAGAGCTTCTACAGGTATATAAAAAGGAAGGGGGTAGCTAAAGTAAATGTTGGTCCCTTAGAGGATGAGACTGGGGAATTAATAATGGGGAACGGGGAAATGGCAGAGACTCTGAACAAATATTTTGTATCTGTCTTCACGGTAGAAGACACTAACAGCATCCCAATAATGGATAATCAAGGGGCCACAGGGAGGGGGGAACTAAAGACAATCACTATCACTAAGGAAATAGTACTTGGTAAAATAATGGGACTAAAAGATGACAAGTCCCCTGGACCAGATGACCTGCATCCCAGGGTCTTAAAAGAAGTGGCTGCAGAGATAGTAGATGCATTGGTTGCAATATACCAAAATTCCCTGGACTCTGGAGAGGTCCCAGCGGATTGGAAAACCGCAAATGTAACACCCCTATTTAAGAAAGGAGGGAGACAGAAAGCAGGAAACTATAGACCAATTAGCCTAACATCTGTCATTGGGAAAATGCTGGAGTCCTTCATTAAGGAAGCAGTAGCAGGGCATTTGGAAAATCATAATACAGTCAAGCAGAGTCAGCATGGTTTTATGAAAGGAAAATCATGTTTAACAAACTTGCTGGAGTTCTTTGAGGAGGTAACAAGCAGGGTGGACAAAGGTGAACCAGTGGATGTGTATTTAGATTTCCAGAAAGCACTCGATAAGGTGCCACATAAAAGATTACTGCATAAGATAAGAGCTCACGGAATTGGGGGTAATATATTAGCATGGATAGAGAATTGGCTAACTAACAGAAAGCAGAGAGTCGAGATAAATGGGTCATTTTCCGGTTGGCAAATGGTAACTAGTGGGGTGCCACAGGGATCGGTGCTGGGGCCTCAACTATTTACAATCTATATTAATGACTTGGATGAAGGGACCAAGTGTAATGTAGCCAAGTTTGCGGATGATACAAAGATGGGTGGGAAAGCAAGTTGTGCAGAGGACTCAAAGAACCTGCAAAGGGATATAGACAGGCTAAGTGAGTGGGCAACCATTTGGCAGATGGAGTATAATGTGGGAAAGTGCAAGGTTATACACTTTGGCAGGAAAAATAAAAAAGCAAATTATTATTTAAATGGAGAGAGACTACAAAATGCTACAGTTCAGAGGGACCTGGGGGTCCTTGTGCATGAAACACAAAAAGTTAGCATGCAGGTACAGCAAGTAATCAAAAAGGCAAATGGAATGTTGGTCTTTATTACAAAGGGGTTGGAGTATAAAAGTAGGGAAGTCCTGCTACAACTGTACAGGGTGTTGGTGAGACCACACCTTGAGTACCGCGTACAGTTTTGGTCTCCTTATTTAAGGAAGGATATACTTGCATTGGAGGCAGTTCAGAGACGATCCACTAGGTTAATTCCAGAGATGAGGGGGTTGACTTATGAGGAAAGGTTGAGCAGGCTGGGCCTATACTCAATGGAATTTAGAAGAATGAGAGGTAATCTTATTGAAACATAAAGGGGGAAAAATTCAGTTGTTTGCGCCTCCCGTTAGCGCCTTAAGAGGGCGCTAATGGGGCGCGGCAATGTTTGCACCGCTCGCAAAATTAAGTTGACATTTTGCGGCGGCGCTAAACGCTACCGCCACGATCTCCTGCGCCAGCTGCTCGTGACGTCAGTCGAGTGCGCAGCGCCCCGGATAAGATATTGAGTGGCGCCCCCTGCCTTACCGCCTGCCGCTAGCAATGACAGGTTGAGGGGAGCATTTTGCAGTCGGGAAGATACTGGGGGAGCGCTATTTAAAGGCGACCGCTTCCTGCCTTTTTTTGTTGGTGACATTTTTGCACCACGCATTCTGAGAGAGAGGGAGAGAGACTTCTGGAGAGATTCAACACCGTGTGAAGGAGTTTTGGGTACTGAGCAGCACTTTGCAGGTTCATTTTGATTTGCCCTTCCTTGTATCTATTTAGAAGAGACTGGGGGGGCTGCACTCTGAGCTCTTTCCCTGGGTGTCTCCATTGTTCTTTCCAGCAGATTTGATGTACAGGTCTCTCCAGGCCGAGATTCAAGGCTGCAATGAGCAGGATGTGGATGGAGAGCAAGATCAACCCTCCCCTTTAAGATAAAAACAGAAAATGCTGGAGAAACTCAGCAGGTCAAGCAGCATCTGTGAAGAGAGAAACAGAGTTAACGTTTCAGGTCGATGACCATTCGTCAGAACTCCCCTTTAAGAATTGGCCGGTGCCAGTGTGTTTGTGTTCCATTGCTGACTGACATCACATGAGCTTCGCCAGCGCTGTGAGGTAGCGCCTCGCTCCTTGGCTTTTGCGCCTTAAGACAGATGTGAAGCGCCTGATTTAGTGCTCCAATCACCTCCAGGGGCGATAAAAGCCACGTTTGCTGTCGGAGGCGATAATTAGCGCCAGGCGCTAAACTTTGCGCCCGGCCGATAATGGCGCCCCAAACGGGGCGATACCGAATTTTTCCCCCATAAGATATTGAGGGGGCACGACAAGGTCGATGCAGAGAGGATGTTTCCCCTCATGGGGCAATCTAGAACGCGGGGGCACAGTTTTATAATAAAGGGTTGCCCTTTTAGAACTGAGATGAGGAATTTCTTCTCTGAGGGTCGTAAATCTATGGAATTCTCTGCCCCAGAGAGCTGCGGAGGCTGGGTCATTAAATACATTTAAGGTGGAGATAGACAAATTTTTGCAAGATAAAGGAGTGAAGGGTTATGGGGAGTGGGCGGGGAAGTGGTTTTGAGCCCAAGATCAGCCATGATCTTATTGAATGGCGGAGCAGGCTCGAGAGGCCAAGTGGCCTATTCCTGCTCCTATTTCTTATGTAAGCATTGTTCAATATTATCAGAGTACCATGTCATGCAGTCATGGATATACTCATCCAATAATATTTTAATCTCAAAGGAGAATTCAATTGTTATGAATTGTCTGCTAACCCTAAATATTAAAGAAAGATACCTGTACACTTGTCAGTGTCTCTCAGTCCCCTCATTTTACCGTTTTGTGCTTTAGGATTGTTGGTCAGAGGAAGTCTGTAAGTAGAGAATTTCTGTCAAATTTAGCACCTCACCATGACGTGAATAGAGATAGTGGATTATGGGTAGCACTTTCCATTCATGATGTCACGTGCTGGAACTAACGCGACCATCTCACATATTTGGTGTCCATTTTCACTTTTTCTGCTGTTGGCATCAGTCTCCTTGCTGCTTTCTCTCTTGTGGGAGGCACTTTTGTCCAAAACCAGGCTGAGTTTTTGGTCTGTTGGTCCAACGGTTTATTTTCTTGTCAAAAATATTAAGTTTGCTAGAATCTCTGCTCAAATACTTTGCAAAAATCATAGAAATCTCGGAGTACTGTGGACCTTTAAGATTTTATGGGAAAGTATTAGATTGGAGAGGTGCAGGAAGCTGGGAAAAGAATATTATCAAACTTGACATTTTAAATGCACGACCATTCCTCATATCTACATATTAAAATTCAAAATGAGTAAATGTCAGACTGTTTCCCCAGTGGACTGCGCTGCTGTCAGTGGAGCCTCTTGATTGTAGTTCAACCTCATTAGAGATGGACAAATTCTGTAGATAAGAAGCAACTTAATCTTTCTAGGCAAGTAAAATACAGGTACACTTCAAACCTCACTTCTTAGACTTTCATAGTAACTTTTTTTCTTAAAGGCTTGTTGACTTGTTTTGGGAATAACAGCATTTATTTTGGTCTTTTTATTTGCTTTTCTTTCACTTAGTTAGCTACATTGTTTTTTTTTAATTTAGTCCTATTTTACATTTCTTGATTTTTTTTGTTCCTTCCCTTTTGTTACCTCCAACCGCTATGTGGAGTTTAACTCTTAATTTGAGCGCTCTAAACAGCTATGCTGGCATCCCCCTGGGAACTCCTCTTGCCATCTGGGAACTGGAAGACAAGAAGGTATTCTAAAGGAATGTGCTGAAATAGGTCCTTTGAGGCAATGTACCCCAAGCCACTGTTGCTCCAAGAAAATGAGTTGAAAGATTCTGTCAGTTACTTGGGCATGTCTGAGGTCATCTCCCTCCACTGTCAAGGATGCATTCTCAGAACTTTGCTTTCATTTTTTGTATTCATTCATGGGATGTGGGCATCACTGGCAAGGCCAGCATTGCCCATCCATAATTGCCTTCGAGAGGGTGGTTGTGAGCTGCCTTCGAACCGCTGCAGTCAGTGTAGTGAAAGTACTCCAACAGTGCTGTTAGGGAGTTCCAGGATTTTGACCCACTGACGTTGAAGGAACGGCGATATATTTCCAAGTCAGGATGGTGTGTGACTTGGAGGTAATGGTGCTCCCATGCGCCTGCTGCCCATGTCCTCCTAGGTGGTAGAGGTCGCAGGGTTGGGGAGGTGCTGCCGAAGAAGCCTTGGCGAGTTGCTGCAGTGCATCTTGTAGATGGTACACACTGCAGTCACGGTACGCGGTGGTGAATGTTTAAGGTGGTGGATGGGGTGCCAATCAAGCGGGCTGCTTTGTCTTGGATGGTGTTGAGCTTCTTGAGTGTTGTTGGAGCTGCACTCATCCAGGAGAGTATTCTGTCACACTCCTGACTTGTGCCTTGTAGATGGTGGAAAGGCTTTGGGGAGTCAGGAGGTGAGTCACTTGTTGCAGCATACCCAGGCTCTGATCTGCTCATGTAGCCACAGTATTTATGTGGCTGGCCCAATTAAGTTTCTGGTCAATGGTGACCCCCCCAGGATGTTGATGGTGGGGGATTTGACAATGGTAATGCCATTGAATGTCAAAGGAAGGTGGTTAGACTTTCTCTTGTTGGAGGTGGTCATTGCCTGGCACTTGTGTAGGTACTTACATAGGATTACATAGGATATCTGGCACAGAAACAGGCCACTCGGCCCAGCCAGCCCATGCCAGCGTCTATGCTCCACTCGAGTCTCCTCCCGTCTTTCCTTATCTAAATCTATCAGTGTAACCCTCTATTCCCTTCTCCCTCATATGCTTGTCCAGCCGCCCCTTAAATGCATCTATACTATTTGCTTCAACCACTCCCTGTGGTAGCAAGTTCCACATTCTCACCACTCTCTGGGTAAAGAAGTTTCTTCTGAATTCCCTATTGGATTTCTTGGTGACTATCTTATATTGATGGCCTCTAGTTATGCTCTTCCCCACAAGTGGAAACATTCTCTCTCTCAAAACCTTTCATAATTTTAAAGATTTCTATTAGGTCACCCTTCAGCCTTTTTTCAAGAGAAAAGATACCCAGCCTGTTCATGCTTTCCTAATATGTATACCCTCGCATTTCCGGTATAATCCTTGTAAATCTTCTCTGCACCCTCTCCAGTGCCTCTATCCTTTTTATAATATGGCGACCGGAACTGCACGCAGTACTCTGAGTGTGGTCTAACCAAGGTTCGATACAGGTTTAGCATAATTTCCCTACTTTTCAATTCTATCCCTCTAGAAATAAACCCTAGTACTTGGTTTGCTATTTTTATGGCTTTGCTAACCTGTGGTGCAACTTTTAGTGATTTGTGTATTTGTACTCTGAGATCCCTTTGTTCCTCTACCACACCTAGACTCTCACCCTCCAAGTGACAAGTGACCTCCCTATTCTTCCTACCAAAATGTAATACCTCACATTTATCTGTGTTGAACGTAATTTGCCAATTATTTGCCCATTCTGCAAGTTTGTTACAGTCCTCCTCAGTATTGACTATTCCGCCCCCCCAAAAAAAATTTGGTATCATCTGCCAATTTAGAAATTGTGTTTTTGATTCCAAAGTCTAAATCGTTAATATAAATTGTGAACAGCAGTAGTCCCAGCACTGATTCCTGTGGAACACCACTACCCACTTTTGCCACTGTGAATAGCTACCTTTTACTCTCTTGAAGCCAGCTCGCAATCCATTCTGCTACTTGTCCCCTGACTCCGCATTCTCTGACCTTATTAGTCTATTATGGGGTAGCTTATCGAAGGCCTTTTGAAAATCTAGATAAATTACATCTACAGTACTGCATTACCATTGTCTACTCTCTCTGTTACCTCTTCAAAAAATTCAGTAAGGTTGGTTAAGCAAGATTTACCCTTTTGAAATCCATACTGACTATTCATTATTATACTTTTCGTTTCTAGATGTTCTTCTATTTTCTCCTTTAGTAGGGATTCCATTATTTTTCCTACCACCGATGTTAAGCTGACTGGTCTATAATTCCCTGGGCATGTTCTATCCCTCTTAAATATAGGTATTACATTAGCTATCCACCAGTCTTCTGGCACTACACCTTTTTCTAACGAATTATTAAATATTTGTAGTAATGCCTTTGCAATCTCTTCCCTAGATTCTTTTAAAATGTGGGGATGCAATCCATCCGGACCAGGGGTTTTATCCTCTGAGTTTGATTCATTTTTTTAAATATATCTCTTTTATTTTAAATGCACTTATCTCATTACATCATCCAATGTCATGTCTACCTGTTTATCTCCCTGGCAAATACCGAAGCAAAATAATGATTTAATATTTCTATCATCTCCCTATAGGTACCTGTGGTATTGTCCTGTCTATCCCTTAATGGTCCTATTCCAATCCTAACCTTTTTTTATTGATGTGCCTGTAAAATATTTTTTTTTTAATGTTCCTTGATAATTTAATTTCATAGTTCCTCTTTGCCTTCCTAATTGGTTTTTTTGACTTCTCTCCTAATCCCTTCGTATTCTCTCTTATCGTACACTCCTCTGCTGTCTATGTACTTAATGTATGCCTCTTTCCTTACCCTCAATCGTTTCCTTATGTCTTTATTCATCCATGGAGTCTCATTAGTGTTTAGTTTGTTCTTTTAGCGGAATATATTTTTCCTACACTCTGTTGAACACCGTTTTAAATGTTTCCTATTGTCGTTCTACGTTGTTGTTTGCCAATATCGTTGCTCATTTTATCTTCCCAAATTCTATTCACAGCCCCTCAAAATAAGCTTTTCTCCAATCTATTAACCTAGTTTTTATCATACTTATGTCCTTCTCTATTATCTTAAAGCGTATTATATTATGGTCACTATTGCCTATATGTTCCCCTACTTTTACTTCTCTTATCTGCTCTGGCTCATTCCCCATAACTAGATCCAATAGCGAATCCTCCCTTGTTGGGCTTTTTACATATTGGGTTAGAAAGGAGTCCTGTAGACATTGTAGGAACGCCAGTCCCTTATCCCCTTTACCTACCTCGTCTGTCCAATTAATATCTGGGTAGTTGAAATCCCCCATGATTATTATTCTATGTCTTTTACTCTACTAATTTGTCTGTATATTTCTTCCTCCACCTCCCTTCCACTATTAGGTGGTCTGTAGACTACGCCTATTAGTGGATTCTATTTTTGTCTTGCTGATATCTACGTCCCTTTTAAGTAAAGCTACACCACCTCCCCTTTTTCCCTCTCTATCTTTTCTAAATATGTTATACCCTGCAATGTTTAATTCCCAGTCCTGATTTTTCTGTAGCCATGTCTCAGTAATCCCTACTATGTCTGGTTCCTCCCAACGCATGATTGCACCAGCTCCCCTGTTTTATTACGGACACTGTGTGCATTGCTGTACAGACAGTTTAACTCATTTTTAATAGGATTTCCTCTCACTTTATGTTTAACCATCTTTTTAGACTCCTGTTCTATAACTCTATTTGCTCCCTTGCTGTCAATGTCCTCCCTTACTTTATTCTTTCCTATGCTCCCTTTTCCTGTCTTGTTTATATTTAGGCTGCTTACGTTTCTTGTAGATCCCTCCCCCCTTGCCACTTATCAGCCTAAGCCTGAATGTTGTCCAGGTCTTGCTGCATGTGGATACGGACTGCTTCATTATCTGAGAAGTTGTGAACAGTAGGGTTGCAAAATTCTGGGAATTTTTAAAAGAGGAAACTTTCCATGGGAATTTTGGGAATTTATGGGAATTTTGAGTTTTTTTGCACACTGATGGTTTTTGTCTCTGACCCTTATATTATCTTTTTCGTCAAAATAGACATACTGTTCCATACAAATAAAAACAGGCTTTCAAAACTTTATTTAGGTTATAATTTTGAACTTTATTGAACCCCCACAAAAAAGACCCATCTAAAATAAAATAAAAAGAGCGTCAGCTTATTTAGCCTGTAATTTGTCCTTTTTTTGTCCCTTTGAGTCTTCTACTCATGAGTCTTCTGAGTCTTCTACTCCTCATTGCTCCTCCTGATTCTCTGGCTCTGACGTGTCCATTTCCTCCTCTGTGTCAGTGTCTAGCTGTGTGGTGGACACTTCTGTATCTGGCTCAATAAGTTGTAGGTTCGCCCGGATAGCCACCAGTTTCTCCACTCTCTTGTTAGTCAGCCTGTTGCGCACCTTTGTATGCGTATTCCCAAAAAGTGACCAGTTTCGTTCAGAGGCCGCTGATGAAGGTGGGATTTGGAGTATCACCGATGCAATAGGTGACAGGGCCTCAGATGCACAAAGTCCCTTCCACCAGGTATGTGCACTGATATGCTTGCATGATTCCCATATCCCATCCCCATTCCAAAGACCTTGCTTGGTAGAGAACTTTGCCAGACTTCCCAGAACTTTGCCCACATCCAGATTGAGATGGTGTGAGAGGGTAGAAATCACACTGTAAGCGCTGTTGATCTGTTCTCCAGAAAGTATTGGTCTCCCAACATGCTTTGGGTCCAGCATGTATGCTGCAACATGAATCGGCTTGACACAAAATTCTTGACGCGTCTGTATGAATTGAACAATTGCCTTCTCCTCTGCTTTGAGCAGCAGGGATGTGGGTAGGGCAATGCTGATTTGTTCTTTTAAATCAGTAAAAAGCCTGAGAACATCTGACAAGACAGCATCTCCTTCAATCTGAGCAATTGCAGATGCTACTGGTGAGAGAGTAGTTTAAGGCTGCTAACCACTCTCTCCCAAAACACATCATCCAGCAGTATTTTCTTGATGGTGGTTTCCATATCCCCAGACTGGGATATTGCCATTTCTTGCAGCGACTCCTTACCCTCCAGAAGGCTGTTGTACATTATGACAACACCACCCCATCTAGTGTTGTTGGGCAGCTTCAGTGTGGTGTTCTTGTTCTTTGTCATTTGCTTGGAGTTGTAGGTTGCTGCAACTACCTGTTTTCCCCTGACATACTTAACAACTTGCTTGGCTCTCTTGTACAGTGCTTCCATGGTTCTCAAACCCATGATGTCCTTGAGGAGCAAGTTAAGCCCATGAGCTGCGCACCCAATAGACGTAATATGAGGGTAGGCCTCCTCCACTTGAGCCCAAGCAGCCTTCATATTCGCAGCATTGTCAGTAACTACTGCAAAGACCTTTTGTGATCCAAGATCGTTGGATAAATGCTGCTGCATCTTTGTGGCATTCTTTACATATGGCTTTCTACAGTGTTTGCACATGTACACAGTCTTTCCATCTTTAATGCCTGGGGTAAAATGCTTCCACACATCCGATGGTAAACGTGGCATTGTTCTATGCAGAGAAATAAAGGGCATTCATCTCTGTGTCGAACTGCGGTCGATCAGCACGATTGCAACAGGGTGAGTACATTTTTGCTGATGCTCCATGTGATGGAAGCATGACCTGTACACACACGACGCTACATCACTAATAGTGTATTATTTTGTATATTTTAAATTGAAGGACAACAGAGTTCAACAAGTAACTGGTTTATTTGGTATAAAGTCTGATTTACTTACTGCATCATCACAACATCAGCAGAAAACAAAATGACTTCCCTCAGGACCCCTAACCTGGATCTTAAAAAAACTATAGCAGTCTTACAGATGCCTGCAGGCCAATCACAATTCGATATGCAAATATTACAAATAGAGGGAGCTAATCGCTCATCCACTCATCCAACCAATCAGGACACATTTGTTCACAGTCACACACAAAACTTGTAATTATTAAAACAAGCCAAGTAAGAAGATAAACATATATTGATTAAGAAATTCCTTAATAATTGAGATTCCATCTCTGTTAGTAATTTTAAGAGAGGACCTGTGGGGAAAAAAAAAAGAAAGAAATACAAAAAAAACAATATTATGCTAGCATGTGCTTTTTTGGGCAAAATTCCCAAGCTAAACTTCCCGTGGAAAATTTCCGGAAATTTACTGGAAACTTTCCACCCCTTTGCAACCCTAGTGAACAGAACCGAACACTGTGCAATCGTCAGCGAACATCCCCATTTCTGACCTTGTGATGGAGAGAAGGTCATTGCTGAAGCAGCTGAAGATGATTGGGTTTAGGATACTGCCCTGAGGAACTCCTGCAACAATATCTTCTGCAGTCTGACTTGCAAACTTCATCTAGGACTGGGACAGCACTTCCAGTGGCTGTGAAAGTCACTATTGCCTTAAGCTTCTATGCAACTGCTTTCTTTCAAGCAGCCAATCAACACTGCACCACTACAAAAGTTTGAAGCCTTGTTTACCAGACCAAATTGTTTCACTTTTCCAAACGCTTTTTCCCAACAGCAGGTGAAGGCTTTGCGCTGTTTTCAGGATGGTTGAATTCCCAAGAGGGCAGGACCTCATCAATGGAGCTGTGAAGTATTTCAGTCATCTTTCGTTCATGGTATAACTTCAATAAATAAGGGATTCCATTCAATCAACTTACACATTGTATGTGAAGTCTGCATCATATTGTGTGGGTGGGTGCTAGGTTTCTGAGATTTGTCTTAAAGTATTTTTCCTATGCCAGTCTACATTGCCAGCAGTATTTAACAGAAAATCAAGATGAGTTGGATAGATGCACGGGACCAGTGATACACTCTTGAGCTGTGGCTCGTGATGCCAGTATAAAACGAATCAACTGCAACTTACATCAAGAGTGAGACACATGTCTTAACAAAGATTAAAACCGATCCGATTAATGGCAAACTGAAAAAGATTCTGCTGCTTGGACAGATCTGAGAGTGTCCTGTTATACAGCCCCTCCCAAAAGTCTTCAAAATGTTAGTGTGTTACATGCTACACAATTTTGCTATCAGAAGAGTCACCATGCAGCAAGTGGAAGAGGATGATCAGGTTGTCCCTGAGGAGAACAATAACAATTAACTAGAGCTGCAGCCCGGAAAACCAATCTGGGAATTTAATTAAATGTCAAAGTTACCCCAGCAGAAGCATTGCTGCATACTCATTCCCAATGAACTGGCAGTATGCTCGCCATTATTCTCTACTTGACTTCATCTACCATCCATTCAGCTGCAGAAATCTGCCCCAGTAAAAATGAATTCTCAGAGCAAAGTGGAAATGTAGATTAATTAGGTTATTGCCCTAACAGTGTTTTATAAATTAGTACTTTTTCCCTGGCGCTCGCCTTTTATGGCTACGTATGTGGAGTGTATCCTAGTGCCTAAACTAGAACTCCTTGTAGGTGCTAATCAAAATGAAAGAAGGTAATGGAATGGATAACTGATGAATGTCACCGATCCTTGGGGCAGGGTAGCCTTTTATCTCTCTGCTGGAACAGCAGGTGGCTATGGAGCTGCTGGCATTGCCGTTGATGCTGTGGTGGCTGTTAGGATTTATCATCATTCTGGCTCGGCATAGGTAAGTACTTTGCTCAGCTTCGCTCCTATGCTTCACTTGATGCTCTGTCCTCGGAGTTTAAACCTAATTCCCCCAAGAGTCGTTCTACCTCTGTTGATTCTTGCTGCATGTGGAGTAAGTGACGCTAGGTGGTAGGTTGGGCTACGGCTGGCTCCTTTAGAACACTATAGAAAGGGAAGGTGAGTAAATATAACAGCAGAATCCACATACACTTTTTTTAGCAAATGTGACTTACCAATATGTGGTTTGATGTGACACTATGGTCTATGCTACGCTAATGAATGACAGAGTGCCTGTATGCGTGGAAGATTGGGGACAGGTAGATTAAGCGTGATACTCTTCTACTTGACCCCTGCTGATTGCACATTTTGGCTGCACTATTTCAAGGTCATTTCTTTGAGCTTAGTTAAGGGCATCAGGTTGAATGGGTACGAGCCTGTGCTGTTTGCTAAGTCAGATTGAAAGTTACTCTGGTCCTCCTTGCCAAACAGTGTAGCTCTTTTGACTTTCTCCTTTGACTTTCTTGATGGTGTCTGGGTCATTCACAAGAACTTGGGTCCAGGAGAGAGCTGTTTGTTAGGTATATGTGCGAACTTAGCTATAATTTTTATAAAGTTTTATAGTTTATTATGCTATTTTTAATTAAAGAGCTACTTTTTTTTAAATTTAAAGATCCAGAAGTTCACCCACAACGTGAAGATTACTGGGGCCATGTAAATCCTATTGGTCCAAGAGCCTGCTATGATGAAGGGAAAAGAGTAGCTGAAACTATGTGTTATGCCTACATGAAGCAGGTTAGTGCATTCATCAGATATGCGTTAGCTGACCAGGAAACTAGGTTGTAATGTACTTGTTAAATTTTGAACTCTGGGCAGTACATTTTAAGAGTAGTAACTTTTTTTTAACAAATAGCACTTTGTGAGTGTGTGATAATTTGGGAGTTCTTATTTTGTATGATAGTAGATTTTCATCCTTATTTAACATATTTGGGTATCCTGGTGCCAGGCATTCACACTCTGATTTCTGTAGACTATTCAGAAGGCTGGGTGCTATTTTAACTGTTATGTTTTTAATGACATTTTGCTACAGAGTTTAAGTTTAAAGCACTGCAGATTAATCCTGGAAAGCATTTGCAAAAATTATTAAAGTTATTTGTCTTGTATTCTGTGCTGCACAATTTTTGAAAACCATCATTTGAAGAAAATTTCATCTTCACTGTGATGTTCATCAAACTTTGGCAGTGCAAATGCCACTGGCACGTAAAGATGTTTAGTTAATATTGTAGCTATGTTCATATAGCGCCAGTGATTTCAGGAATATAAATTTGTAGATGGTTGCCAATGTGAATGGGTTAATGTGCAGTTTTAAGCATTGAAATCTTGTGACTCCCCATTTCCACTAAATATAACTCCTTGTTTTTTCTGCATGTTTGTCATGGTGCTTTACATCTTCCGGTGGAAAAATCCTTAACTCTTTTGCTTCAGAAATCTCAATCACCTTATTACTGCTGGTTGAGGCAGTGGATTGGAATAATTTTAACTAACATCCAAATTGGTGTTTTGTCCCCAGTCGTAACTCAAGGTCTTAGGAATTGGAATACACAGCCTACAGAGCACTTAAAACTGTCTAAAGTGCCTTTAAGGTTTCACACTGAATATAGCCCCTTTAGTTATAGTCATACTGCGTCCTTTAACTGTGTTATGACTCATTCAGATAGGTTTTTTTCCTGGCAATTTATATTATTTTGTACATTCATTGATCTGCAATGTGATTTTCCTTGCAATGGTTGTGTTTGAAGTTATTTGGTATCCAGTTTATGAAATCATCCATAAATGAACTGATAGGTAATCCAAACAAGCTAATGTGGATTTAATGAATTTTGTTCAGTCTATACTGAGTACTTTAATTTCATTTATTTCCTTGATAATATGTTGATTTTAAAGCACATGATGTTCTACATCTACTTGTTGCAGGAAGGAGTGGAAGTTCGGGTTGCAAGAATATTTAATACATTTGGTCCTCGAATGCATATGAATGATGGCAGAGTAGTGAGTAACTTTATTCTGCAGGCTCTCCAGGGAGAAGGTCTGACGGTGAGTACAATTGGTCAGTAATTTTATACTTCATATTTCAAAATATGAAATGTGCATTGAGCTTTGTGCTTGCACTTTAGAATATTATCTGAACATCTTAATTGAATTATTGTAGTTCTTTTCCAGGTATCTGTTATCTTTCATAGTATAAAGATGTATAGAAGGTACTAGGTTTCTGCTGCATTTCTATCTTCGTTCAGATTAAAACTGAGCTATTTTTCACGTGACGGTTAGTAACCCTGTTTACAGCTCTTGCCAAAACTAAATTACTGGCAACTTCTAACAATATGACCAGTTTATTGTTAATATGGAGCCTTGTGAACTAATAGAAATAGACATGCATGTTTAATGTTGTAAACATTGGTGGTAATTTGAGTCTTTTTAGGGAAATCAGAACCATTCAGGACATGATGCTAAGAGGTCTCTTACAAGTACTGGAGATTTTAGAACGAACCTTCTATTTTCAAATTTTCATTTAGTGAAAAGAATTATATTTGGCCTAGCCTTTTAACAGAGGAATCACTAGAATCCATACAATCAACCTTTTCCAACTTTTTTTTTAATCCCTTCATATAAACAATACATTTTGCTGCACTGCCACAATAACATGTTGAATAATCCAGTTTGCTGAAAGTTCTGCCCACTCAAAAATAAACACACCTTTCTCCCACTTGCTGTCTAGGTGGCCACCTCTCTTTTTCAGCCCTCTGTCTCCCGCACCTTCCAGACAAGGGAAGTTAAATTTGATACTGTGGGCATAGGTGCCAACTCACGTGCAGCATTGGGGGAGCAGGACTGAGGCATCATCAGACCTGGCGGGTAAGTGTCATTGGCAGCTTTCCCCACCCCCTTTCTGTTTCTGTGGTTTCCCAGCATGGCGCTGAGGTCAGTTTCACAGCACTGATAGACAGCCAAAGGTGCTGGGCTAGAACAACACAAAAACTATGCACGCGGTTAGCTCTAACCCAAACCTGTTGTGTATATAAAGCAAATTTATCCACAGCAGAGGCCAACTCTCAGTTAGTAGCGGCGTACTGCTGAGGCAAATGCATGTCACACACACGCTGGACTACTAACAATACTGCAAGACATGCTAAAAGACTTGTAAATGCTCAGATCACATACCCCTCCAGTCGTTCGCAACTATCATGGAAATGGAAATGACCAATGGAGAAAAAAAATGGCTGTATTTGCACATCTTCCGTTAATATGGCAATTCAATCGGCTAGATGGTGAAGAGGCCAAAATACTATCTCAATTTGTTCTGGCACATTTTAAGCACTGATGTGCAGATCATTGTGCTGGGGGGTGTATTATACCCTCAAACATTATCATTGGAGGAGCAGTTTTTATTCATTCTTGGAATGTGGGCCATCATTGCTCCCCAGTTTCCTTAAGTAGGCATTTATTTTTATTTATTCTCAGGGTGTAGGTGACTCTTGTGAGGCTACTTTTATTACCCATCCATGGTTTCCCTGAGAAGATGGCGGTGGGTTGCCTCCTTGAACTGCTCAAGTCCTTATGGTGATGGTGCTTCCATGATGGTATTAGGTAGGATATTCCAAGATATTGACCCAGTGACTATAAGAAGGATACGCATCTAAGTCAGAGTATTGTGTGACTTGGAGGTGATGATGATCCATGATATTGTTGCTCTTACCCTTCTTTGTGGTCGAGATCGTGGGGGCTGGGAGGTGCTGTCAGTGTAAGCTTGGTAAGTTGCTGCACTGCATCCTGTAGACAGTGCATATTGCAGCTACATTGTGCTGATGTTGGAGGAGATGGATATTAAGTCCAGCAGGAAGGGCGCCAAACAAACAACTGCTCTGCCCTGGATGGTGTCGAGCTTCTTGGGCGTTGTTGCGGCTGTTTCCATCCGGGCAAGTGGTGAGTATTCTATTATAATCCTGACTTGAGCCTTGTAGATGGTGGGGGAGGCTTTGAGGGTCAGGAGGTGAACCACTCGTTGGAATATCTAGCATCTGTCCTGCTCTTGTAGCCATAGTGTTGATGTCGCTGGTCCAGTTAAGCTTTTGTTTGGTAGTGACTCCCAAGATGATGATGGTGGGGGTTTCAGTGATATTGCCATTATAGGTCAGGTGGGGCGGTCTGACCCTTTTAGAAAGTCATCATTGCCTAGCAACAATGTGGCACGAATGTTTACTTGCCACTTGTCAGCATAAGCCTGGATGTTGCCCAGGTCCTGCTCTCTGGTGGCATGGGCTGCTTTATTATCAGAGAAATTATGAATGTAGCTGGACACTAGAACTGTCATCCACCAGTCCCACTCTTGACTTTATAATGGAGAGAAGGTCACTGACAGAGCAGCTGAATGTGGTTGGGCCGAGGTTACCTACCTGAGGAAGGTGCAGGTTTGTGACTAGGAGGTGCAGTTTGCTTGTCCTCAGATAACTGATCATCTGTAATCATTAGTGACAGGGAAAGGCAGAGAACATGAACAGTATGGGAAAGGGGAATATTTCTTAGGTCGTTGTTGTGTAGCACAAAGATTTATCATAGTTTTTTTTTAAAGGATGTAGATTTTTTTAAACAATAGAGTAAGAGTTTATATTAAATTGAGAATTGTATCTTTACTAAATTGCTAGCAATGTTAATACAAGTAAAGCCAGGTGTCCTATTAACACTCCAGTAATAGAAAGTCAGCAACAATGTCCTCGGGATGTTGGATTACAACTACTGCTTAACCCACCACTGGATGGGGTGGCAACTTGAGATACATGGTAAACAGAGGTTAGTTCCTGTTGAGCACAAAATGGTGTCGATAGGCCAGGCTTCTAGCATTTTCACCTGTTTATTTTCTGTCAGTAAATACTATTCTGGGCAGACAGTATAAGTTTCTCAACAAGCTAACCTGGACCAGGTTGCCAATCCTCTGCAAGAATACACTGAAAATCTGAAATTGGTCTAGAATCCAGTATACAATCTCATTGCTCAGTAGTCATGTTAGTCAAGAAAATATTCTGGTAGATCTCATCAGGATCCTGGTATAATGCATGAGTTGTGCTACTACTAGGAGATTGATGACCACATTGTCTAGTGATTCGGATGCCCTGAAATAGACCAGTTTGTTGCAGATGACAAAGTTTCTATTTTTCTTGTTCAAAATATAGAACCATGAGTTCAGATTAATTGTCCATCCATTGAAGGAGAAAAATATTACTTGTATATTTGTCACTTATATGCCAACTTCTGAGTTTTCTCAAAAACTAGGGAGCGAGCAGGGCATAGTATGAACTGGTTTCAGGGAACATGATTGTCAGACCTGCTTCTCTCTAAACTGCCCTCACAGATTCATGTAAGACTATTAACACCCTGCTCCCATCATCCCATATGTAAGGTGATTGCTCAGAGTATCAAAACTGTTGATTTATATTATCCTGACATGTTCAAAAACTTGTCACTGTGGGTTATCTAACATCAAGAGATTTGTTTAACAAGTATTTTACTTGGAGCCTGACCTCACTCGTATGTCCAACAGGATGTATATCTGTGCACTCGATATTTCATGATATCATGGAATGAATCTTTTTTTTTTCCACCCACCCCTCAAGATAAAAGTTCAACATTGCATCAGAATCAGACTTAGTCCTTCTTAAACTTGTACCCAGCATTTCATGTTGTCATCTTTGGGCCCTAAACCTGGAAAACTGCAATGTGTACTTGGATGATGGGTGTACATAGAATAATGAGTGCTATCTGAGGCTGTGCCAAAACATCCCATCTGTCAGGAAAAAGTAATTCCTTCCTTCAATCCAGCTCTCCCCCATTACCAAAAAAGAAAGAAAAGTTTGAGAACATGATCATATCATTATATGGACAGGGCAAAAGCTGTCTAAATCTAGCCTTTTCTGTGCCTTCTGGTCAGCTACCTCCAGTGGCATTTACCCAGAGTTGCCATTAATTTAATAAGATTCTTCAGGAAAGGCCAACCTATTACACCAGATCAATAGTTAATAAGTGAGTTAACCTTTTGATAATACATGTAAAATTGCAATGTGAATCAATCCACTTACGCTTTGTCATGCTATTTGCTTGGATTGGACTACAAATTTTGATATTTATTTTGGTAAGATTGTATGAATTTTTGCACTTCTGAACAAGGATGCAACCCCAAAAAATGTCACGCCTATTCTAATATGAAAATTTGAACACCTCGTGAGCAGAGCTGATCCTATCCTTCTGGAATGTCAACCTAACATACCTTCCCATTACATCTTCTAGCTGCTGCTTAAATGAGTCCAGTATCCTCGCCCAACCATCCTTCTTGACAACCTAATCAGTTTGTTGATCATCTTTGTGTAAAATACTTCCTGACATCTGTCCTTGATTTGCTCTCCACAGCCCTAAAGCTGTGATCTCTTTTGCTGCCTGGGGTATTTGAAAGTACCATTTTAATTTTTTTTCTTTTGCTCTATTTCTTTCTCTCTCTCTCTCTCTCAGCTTAAAGCTAATAGTCAAATATATTTATAAATAACAATAACAACTTTAATTTTTATAACACTCATTATGCACAGAGTGATGTCTTAAGAATACTTTTCAAGGCAGTGGATAGCGAGTGTAAAATAATGGAAAAGGATCAGGAGAGCAAGGTCCTGAAGCAGAAAGGAGATTTTAAGGGAAGGTGTTCCAAAGGATGGGGCAAGATGGTTGAAGGAGCAGCTTCCAATGATGAGGTGGAGAGAGTGGGGAACAGGAAGTATATGCTATAAAAGCAGAATACTGCAGATGCTGGAAATCTGAAACAAAAACAGAAAACGTTGGAGGCAAATAGCAAGTCAGGCAATGCCAGTCAGCTGTTGGAGGACTGGTGGGTCGGTGCCGTGACAGGGCTAGCAGAGATCATGGATGAAGGGATGGTGGGGCCAAGGGGTATTTGAAGGTGTGGATGAACATTTTAAACACTGGGAGCTTGCTGAGGACACTGGAGGCTGTATTCTGGATGATTTGTAATTTATGAATGGTGGAAATAGGGAGGCTGGAAAGGAGCATTGTAGAAGTCTAGCCACAAGGTGGTAATAGCATGGATTAGGTTTCATTGACTGAGGGGCAGAGGCAGGCGATGTTGCAGAGATGTATGAAAGCCGTCTTGGTGACAACAGCAACTTACATTTATATAGCGCCTTTAACACAGTAAAACGTCCCAAGGTGCTTCACAGGAGTGTTAAACAAAAACAAAATTTGACAACAAGCCACAAAGATATTAGGACAGGTGACTGAAACCTTGGTCGAAGAGGTAGGTTTTATGGAGCATCTTAAAGGAGGAGAGAGATGTAGAGAGGCGGGGAGGGAATTCCAGAGCTTAGGGCCTAGGCAGCTGAAAGCACAGTCGTCAGTGGTAGAGTGACAGAAATCAGGGATGTGCAAGAGGCCAGAATTGGAGGAGCGCAGAGATATCGGAGGGTTGTGGGCAACATTCCCTCTAATCTGCGCAGCTCTCTGCCGGTCCCGCGCAGCCTGCAACCGGCTTTTTCAATGTTGGCTGCGCAGCCCCTTAAAGGGGCCGCGCACCCCAAAAAAAATTACGGGGAACATTGATTTTAGGGCTTAGGGAGGGGCGACTTCATGGAGGGACTTGAATTTGTGGCGTTGCCAGACCAGGAGTCAATGTAGATCAGCAAGTTCAGGGGTGATGGGTGAATGGGACTTACTGCAAGTCAAGACATGGGCCGCAGCGTTTTGGATGAGCTGACGTTTACGGAGGATCTGATGTGGGAGAGGAAACTGAGTTCAGGATGGAGCAGTGCATCAATGGTCTGCTCCTCCGGGTTTGACCTAAGAGGTCAGCTGAGGTGGTGGATGTAATGGAGGCCGGGAGTGAATAGGTGTTTGCAGGAACTGAAAATTGCTTCAGTTTTGTCACAAAAGATCTTGATGTCGATTAGAAATCAATGGAGGGTGCAACATTGCTGAGGGCTAGCATGCAAATGATGAAAAAGAAGGAGCCAACAATGAAACTCTGGAATAACAACAGAAAACGCTGGAAAAACTCAGCAGGCAAGGGCAGCATCCATGGAGAGAAAACAGAGTCAACGTTTCAGATCGATGACCTTTCGTCAGAACTGGAAAAAAGCAGGAAATGGAAAGCAGGTTTAGGGGCTGGGAAAAGGGGGAGGGAATGAAAGAACAAAAGGGAAGGTCAGTGATAGGATAGAAAGCAGGAGAGATTAAGAGACATTGGGAGAAACTCTGGAGTTCACTGGGTGCAGAACAATCTGGAAGGTACCGTTCAGGCTGCTCACAAGCTGTTTCCTCTAAGGTACTGTGCGGCCATTGGCCCAGAAATTCAATTCGCAGGCCTCCCGCGGGCGGAGGGCTGCGAACTGGAAAAATCTGCGCTTGGACCGGAGGGCTCCCGAGAGGCGCAGCATTCCGTTCCTGAGCCTCTCCAAACTGCCGGTGCACAGGGCCCACGTATCCCAGAGGCGCAGACAGTTCGCAGCGTCCCTGGGATCACGGCCATGGGGAGCCAATCAGAGAAGGGAATCTCCATTCATACATTTGACAGGAAGACCTCTCAAATATATGAAGAGATCACCCCCAAAACATAGTAAAACTTTAAATAATTTTTTTTTAAAAACATCACATTTGTAAAATGACTTGAAATTACATAAATTTAAATTTTTGTTTAAAATAGTTAATTTTTGAAAAAAATAATTAAAGTTTTTAACGGGGCTAAAAATAAACTTACATTTCTTTAAAGTATTTTTAAATGATAAACCAGTGGAAATTTTTTTTAAACTTTTTTTCAACTCTTATCCTGGTAAAAGCAGGCCTTGTGCCTGCTTTTACCAGGCGCAAGAATTGTAAGTGTTTTCTGCAGGCGGAGGGTCTCCAAAAAACGGAACCCTCCACCCGCAGAGGCCCTGCTCCAACGCAGCCGGAGGATCTGTCAAGAGCTTTCTTGACAGATTGGAAATGCCGGTTTCCATGCATGCCTGAAACCAGCATTTCTGATGTCTCTATGGGTGAGTACACACCCGTAGGGATCGGAATTTCTGCCCCAATGTGTGTAAGCATGGGAACTAATTTTGAGGGTCTGCTCCCAATTACTGGGCCTGGCCATTGGCAAGCACAGCAGTGGTGATGAAGCTACAAAGTTATAGCTTTGTTATTTTTATGTCTGCTTGCCACCAGTGAGGCTTTGCAATGGAAGCAGACCCTCCAAATTAACCCTGGGATGCACAAATGCCTTCCAAATCTTGCTAGAGCGAGGCATCTCGTGGTGTGCACCGTTAGACTTTTTCCTGCACTCTTCAGCTCGAATATAATTTACGGCATAACTTCCTGGAAGTGCGAGCTGATAACAGAGGCAGCGGGGCTTCTGGGGCCTTAGTGAACGATGGGGCCAACAATGTATCTCCTTAACCAATGAGATTCAAGGATTGAGAAAGAAACAGGAACAATGGAGAAGGAGGGTGAATTACAGAGGGTGAATTAGAATCAATTCAGATACAGAAATAAAGAAAGGGAAAGAAAGATTGGACTAAGAGAAAAAAAAAGACAAAGGAAAAGTAAGAAAATGTTAACTTTTTTTAAATTTCCAAGTATAATTTACTACATGCAACAAATGAGACTCAACAGTTTAAATTGTTCTCTTTCTGGACCAGTGAGATTGATTGGAATTGCATTAACAATTATCACATTGTTAAAACGGTACTTATGCTGTTAATTATGAGCCCTAACTTTCTGTGGCATGTTTAATGGGGAATGAATGTGCAAATCCAACAAGTTATTAAAAATAACCGGGAGGCTAAGGGCGAGCTACCACTCGTGCAAGGCAAACAGTGGAGCGACTTAAATCGATCTGGAGATTCGCAACTCACGGCATATCTTTTCTTCCTTTTAAACTTGCTAGCCGGTTTGCGCATTAATAACTGTGTACGTCGTAAACTCGCCAATATTTTTCCAGGAAGATTTGGTACATTGTTTGCATATATACATATTGGGGTGGTATTTTTGCATTGTGGGCACATAAGCTTGAAAAGCATAATGCACTGATTTTTTTAATTTATCATAAATCCTGAATATAAATTGTATGTAAATAGTCTGGCTAATTGCCAATTATTTCTTTTGCATTATTACAATTTAGGAAATTTAAGTAACGTCTTTTAATGTGATATTAGAGTTGTGAGGCATCAACAGTGTTGGAGATTCTACCTGTATCATTACTGTTGCAGTTTATATGATAACAGTATTTTCTGTAAATTTGTCTATGCTAAAATATTCTTTCTTGTCCTGATCTGTAACTAGACTGCTATGTTGTTGTATCCTTAGTTATTTTGAAAATTGAGACAAAGTAACTGAAATTCTAATGTAAATGGAAATCTTAAAATGCATAACTTGATTAAAGATTTCTGTATTCAGAGAGATCAGTTAATTCACTAGCAATCACTTGCATTTACCACAGTTTCCATTTTTAAAATATTAAACGATCACCAACTGTAAGAGTTTGAAAGGTCTACCTATCAACCTATTTTAAAATAATAAACCCTATTTTTGGCTCTGATTAATTAGGGCTCTAACTCTTTTCCTGATAGCATGATGTACTCCTCAGACTTGTGCTTTATTCATAAATATAAAAGCTATCAAGTGTATGATTTGTTCTTGTTGAAATTAATTACAGCAATAGCTCCAGCAAAATATTTATCAAAATATATTTGGATGTTAAAATGTTTGAATTTAAAATGATTGCTTTTCTTTGCTATGCTGCTCACCACTTTAACAAGCATGATATTTGTTGTTATATGTTTTTGCTACCTAACATTATTTTGGCACTTGTATCAATTGGCATGTAATAATGGTTATATTATCTCATTTAATAAACTTGCAGAATGGGCATATAATTGGCAAACTAATTTCAACACAAATAAATGTGAGATATCACATTTTAGTAAGAAAAATAAGGTCACATTACTTGGGAAATAAGAATCTAAATGGGGTAGAAGAGCAAAGGGACCTCTGAGCACAAATCACTAAAAGTAGCGACACAGGGTAATAATGCCATAAGAAAAAACAAACCAAGCACTCTGGTTTATTGTGCTAGAATTGAATAGTAGAGAATTGAAAAGTAGAGAAGTTATGCTAAACTTGTATCGAACCTTGGTTAGAGCACACTTGGAGTACTGCGTACAATTCTGGTCGCCATATTATAGAAAGGATATAGAGGCACTGGAGAGGGTGAAACAAGATTTACAAGGATTATACCATAAATGCGAGGTTATACCTATGAGGAAAGGATGAACAGGCTTGGGTCTCTTTTTCTCTCAAAGAGAAGGTTGAAGGGGTGACCTAATAGGGGTCTTTAAAATTATGAAAGGTTTTGATAGAGTAGACCGAGAGAGAGTGTTTCCACTTGTGGGGAAGAGCAAAACTAGAAGCCATCAATATAAGATAGTCACCAAGAAATCCAATACGGAATTCAGAAGAAACTTATTTACCCAGAGAGTGGTGAGAATATGGAGTGGTTGAAGTGAACAGTACAGATACATTTAAAGGGAGGCTAGATAAGCATATGAGGGAGAAGGGAATAGACAGTTATGCTGATAGAGTTGGATGAGGAAAGAAGGGAAGGAGGCGCGAGTGGAGCATAAACACCAACATGGACTGGTTGGGCCGAATGGCCTGTTTCTGTGCTGTATTATCCTATGTAATTGCTCGCCAGTCAATCTGATTCAGAATTTCCATCAAGGTTACAGTAATAGACCAATGGTTCTCAACTTGTGGGTTGTAACCTCTGGGGTGGTCACATGCACTGTTGGAGGGAAAGGGGTGGGGTAACCACTAGAGTGCCAGTTTAAATTGATGCCACATTATGTCAAAACAAGGATCCAAAACCTGTGAAAATAGTTGAAATCAGTCAATAAACACTAGCATCACCAACATTAATCTTAAGTCAGGATATCATTAGAACTAAGTAAGGATCCAACACTTCCTTCAGTGCATAGCACCCACCCACATTGATTGATGGGGCAGCATCAATGCACTGGAGCACAGGAAACTCGAATATTTTGAAAACTGCCTGATTGGTCACAGCAGGCAGAGGCAATTGAAATCATCTGAGCAGTCTGCAATACCACATCCTTGATTTCATGCTCTCAATGCACAAGGTGATGGTCAGTTCAGAAATCCATGTATGAGTCAGGCTCCAGGCTGTACCAGATAGGCATGGAGAAGATGGGATCATCCTCCTGACCAAACATTGATAGGCCCCAGTGCTGTTGTCACATGGAAGACAGACTGTTCTCTTCCTGATACATCTCTGGGTAGAGGACCAGTTCCTCTGTGGTTACCCACTCTAGACTAACCCTGTCTGGTCAATGGTTCCTGCTGTATGGGCTTGTTATGAATGGCTCATCCTTTTACCAACTTGGTCCTTTGAGAAATGGTGCTGGAGAGAGGCTAAAATTGCTGATTCTGTTCACAAGGGTTTGACTGTTCTTGGTGGTGGGTGGGAGAAACAGGATCTGCTCTCCCAGGCATTGGTAATTTATAGATTTTTACACGTGAATTGTCATGTTGAGAGTGACTTATATGAAATTAGTAGCAAATGAGCATAAAAATCTACATTTTGTTTTGCCTTATTATTACAAACCTATATTCTGTGTGTTCTTATTTGTCTTGTAAACTTGCAAACAAATGGAAAATTCACCTGCTGACTACGTCTCGCACGCTGGGAATGTGCAGCATTTCTTCAAATTACAGAGAATTTTTGTCTGAATAACAGTTATTGAAGTTGCAGACCAGACCAGAATTTAATTTAACCCTTTAAGCCCCAGTATCCTTCTGGTGAATCTGTACTGCACCCTCTCCAAGACCAATATCTCCTTTCTGAGGCACAGTGCCCAAACTGAACACAGTACTTAAGATGGGGCCTGAGCAAGGCTGTATACAACTCAAAGCCTCTTTGAAAAAGTGTAACATCCCCATCGACACCTGGGAATCCCTGGCCCAAGACCGCACAAAGTGGAGGAGAAGCATCGGGAAGGCGCCGAACACCTCGAGTCTCTTCGCCGGGAGCAAGCGGAAGCCAAGCGCAAGGAGCGCACGTCAACCCAAGCACCCCACCCACCCGCCCCTTCAACCACCGTCTGCCCCACCTGTGACAGAGACTGTAGGTCCCACATTGGACTCATCAGTCACCTGAGAACTCATTTTTAATGTGGAAGCAAGTCATCCTCAGTTCCAAGGGACTGCCTAAGAAGAAGAAGATACAACTGAAGCATCACTTCCTCCCTTTTGTAATCCAACCCCTTGAGATAAAGGCCAACATTCCATTAGCCTTTTTGGTTTCTGTTTGTACCAGTCTGCTAGCTTTAAGTGTTTGTTTACTTGGACCCCAAATCTCTTTGCACCTCTACAGCTCCTAGTTTCTCACCATTTAGAAAATACTCTGATTTATCTTTCTTGGGTCCAAAGTGGATGACCTCACACTTGCCCACATTGAACTCCATCTATCATAATTTTGCCCACTCACTTGATCGGTTTATGTCCCCTTGCAACTTACTCCTCCCATCTATACTACTTACTGTTCCTCCTAATGTAGTTTCATCTGCAAACTTGGATATACAACTCTCTATTCCTTCATCCAAGTCATTAATAAATATGGTGAAAAGTTGAAGCTTCAGAACAGATCCCTGAGGGACACCACTTGTCACATCCTGCCAATACATACCCTTTATCCCCCCTCTCCTATCTTCCAACTAATTTCCAACCCAAGTCAAAAGGCAAACTCCCAATTCCGTGCATTCTCATTTTTGAATTCATTAGAATTAATTAGAAATGAAAAGTTATTGTTCTGAAGGGCTCATAATGTTTTCCTCTTCGGAAAACAGAATATTAAGAAAGGAGCTAATAGAGATTTTCAAAATTCTGAGGTTTTGAGAGAATAAATAATGAAAGATTGTTTACATTGTTGACTTATTGGGAACAAAAGGGAATAAACTCAGGATTACCTAAAAGAATGAAGAGGGAAGTTTGATCAATTTGTTTCACAGAATTGTTAGAATATGGAATGCTTTACCATGAGTGGCTATTGAGGCAAAGACCAATCACATCATTTAAAAGGGAATCTGATAAGTATCTGAGAAGGAAGAATATAAAAGGATACGGCAAAAGGGTAGAGAAATGAAAGCGGATAGCTCGTCAAAGAGCTAGCACAATTGTGATGTACCTAATGGTGGCCTCCTGTGCTGTAATTTCCATGGTTCTGATATAGATTCAAATATCTAGTATATAAGATATAACAGAAAGTTAAAGATTTAGATACACCCAGATTTAATCTGATGGCTTTGGGACCAATTATAGAAGTTTGAAAGACATTTTAAGCTTGTTGGAGCCTGTAAATTGATATGTGCAGGGGGCACTATTTAAAGTCCGTTGATGGAAAATATTGAAATCTGTTCACTCCCATTTCCCTGCCATTCAGCCAACCATGTTCACAGGTTTTGGTCTTTATTTTATAAGTTCAAATGTTTATTGAAAGTTACATAGTACAGGAAACTTTCTGGTATCCGGCACTGACGGGACCGAGCTGGTGCCGTAACATCAAAAGTGCCGTAGAAACCAGCGCTAATGTTAAAACATATGGAGCTTTTGAGCTCCGTGTGAATCAACAAACCCTGTTGCTTAGCAACAGCTTCAAAACAGTCGACCACTGCTTAAAAGCGTCTCTGTAGCTAAGCAACAGCTTCAGCTAGACCTTGCAGAGCCTGACTGGAAAAAAAAAAGCAACGAGAAGTAAAAAAGCTTATAGGAAACGGCTCCTGAATTTTGCCGGTAGATAGAGCTTTCCGGACATTTAACCTCCGCTTAAACAAAAGTTTCCTGTAACATTTTGTGCAGGAAAATATCTTTGTCCTTCCAAATCTCCATCAGTTTCCTTACCTGATCCTGGAACTAATGGCCATGAAACACTTTTACTAACACAAATTCATCCAGTCCTTTTTTAAACCCTTTCATGTTTTTTTTGTTCTTGTATCTGCTGGTAATCCTTGCTACATAAGAACATAAGAAATAGGAGCAGGAGTAGGCCAATCGGCCCCTCGAGCCTGCTCCGCCATTCAATAAGATCATGGCTGATCTGATCCTAACCGCCAATCCACTATCGCAGAACCATCTCCTGAATCTAACAGAATTAGACGCACGAAATAGGAGCAGGATCAGGCTACACGGCCCCTGGGCCCGCTCCGCTACCCACAGGGCCATGACCGATCCGAACCTAGACTCGTGTCCAAATTCCTGCCCGCTCCCCATAACCCTTAATTCCCTTTGCTTCTAGGAAACTGTCTATTTCTGTTTTAAATTTATGTAATGATGTAGCTTCTACAGCTTTTTGGGGCAGCATATTCCATGGACCTACCACCCTCTGAGTGAAGTAGTTCCTCCTCATCTCAGTTTTGAAAGAGCAGCCCCTTATTCTAAGACTATGCCCCCTAGTTCTAGTTTCACCCATCATCGGGAACATCTTCCCCGCATCCACCCGATCCAACCCCTTCACAATCTTATGTTTCAATAAGATCGCCTCTCATTCTTCTGAACTCCAATGAGTAGAGTCCCAATCTACTCAACCTCTCCTCATATGTCCATCCCCTCATCCCCGGGATTAACCGAGTGAACCTTCTTTGTACTGACTCGAGAGCAAGTATGTCCTTTCTTAAGTATGGACACCAAAACTGTACGCAGTATTCCAGGTGCGGTCTCACCAATACCTTGTACAACTGAAGCAATACCTCCCTATTTTTATATTCTATCCCCCTAGCAATGAAAGCCAACATTCCATTGGCCTTCTTAATCACTTGCTGCACCTGCATACTAACCTTTTGAGTTTCGTGCACCAGGACCCCCAGATCCCTTTGTACTTCAGTACTTTCCAGTTTCTTGCCATTTAAGATAATAACTTGCTCTACGATTTTTCCTGCCAAAGTGCATAACCTCACACTTTCCAGTATTGTATTCCATCTGCCAAATCTCTGCCCACTTACTTAGCCTGTCGATGTCCCCTTGCAGGTTTTTTATGTCCTCCTCACTCACTACTTTCCCTCCCATCTTGGTATCATCTGCAAACTTTGATATGTTACACTCGGTCCCCTCCTCCAAATCGTTAATAAAGATTGTAAAGAGTTGGGGACCCAGCACTGACCCCTGCGGAACACCACTAGTTACTGATTGCCAGTCTGAGAATGAACCATTTATCCCAACTCTCTGCCTTCTGTTAGATAGCCAATCCTCTATCCATGCCAGAATATTACCCCCAATCCTGTGATTTTTTATCTTAAGCAATAATCTTTTGTGTGGCACCTTGTCAAATGCCTTTTGGAAGTCTAAATACACTACGCCCACTGGTTCCCCTTTATCCACCCTATACGTTACTTCCTCAAAGAACTCCAGCAAATTTGTCAAACATGACTTCCCCTTCATAAAACCATGCTGACTTTGTCCTATTAAATTATGATTATCCAAATGTCCTGTTACTGTCTCCTTAATAATGGACTCCAAAATTTTACCTACCACAGATGTTAGGCTAACCGGTCTATAGTTTCCAGCCTTCTGTCTACTGCCCTTTTTAAATAAGGGTGTTACATTAGCAGTTTTCCAGTCTGCCGGGACCTTTGCCGAGTCCAGGGAGTTTTGGAAAATTATTACCAATGCATTCACGATCCCTACTGCCACTTCCCTCAAGACCCTAGGATGTAAGCCATCAGGTCCAGGTGATTTATCCGCCTTGAGTCCCATTATTTTACCGAGTACCACTTCCTTAGTGATTTTGATCGTGTTTAGCTCCTCCCCCCCCCCCCCTTTAGCCCCCTGTTTGTCCAGTGTTGGGATATTCTTAGTGTCTTCTACTGTAAAGACTGATGTAAAATATTCATTCAGTGTTTTTGCCATCTCCATATTTCCCACCATTAATTTCCCGGTCTCATCCTCTAAGGGACCAACATTTACTTTAGCCACCCTTTTTCTTTTTATATAACTATAAAAACTCTTACTATCTGTTTTTATATTTTTTGCTAATTTACTTTCATAATCTATCTTCCCTTTCTTAACCAATCTTTTTGTTATTTTTTGCTGTCTTTTAAAGTTTTCCCAATCCTCTATCCTCCCACTAGATTTGGCTACCTTATATGCCCTTGTTTTTAGTCGAATACTATCCTTAATTTCTTTACTTAGCCACGGATGGCTGTCTTTTCTTTTACACCCTTTTCTTCTCAGTGGAATATATTTTTGGAAGTTGTAAAATAACTCCTTAAATGTACACCACTGACCATGTATCGTCTTACCCTTTAATCTATTTTCCCAATCCACTCTACTCAATTCCACTCTCATACCTTCATAGTCTCCTTTATTCAAGCTTAGCACGCTTGTTTGAGATCCAACCTTCTCACCCTCTAATTGAATATGGAATTCAACCATGTTATGGTCACTCATTCCAAGGGGATCCTTTACTAGGACATTTTTAATTAATCCTGTCTCGTTACACAGGACCAGATCTAAGGTTGTTTGCCCCCTGGTCGGTTCAGTTACATACTGCTCAAGAAACCCATCCCTAATACACTCAATGAACTCATCCTGAAGGCAGCCCTGCCCAATTTGATTTGTCCAATTAATATGATAGTTAAAATCCCCCATAATTATAGATGTTCCCTTATTACAAGCCTCAACTATTTCCTGATTGATACTCCGTCCAACAGAGTTGCCACTGTTCGGAGGCCTATAGACTACGCCCACTAGTGTTTTTTCCCCCTTATTATTCCTTACCTCCACCCAAACTGTTTCATTATCCTGATCTTTTGACCCAATATCATTTCTCTGTATTACAGTGATTTCTTCCTTTATTAACATAGCCACCCCACCTCCCCTTCCTTCCTGCCTGTCCTTCCTGATCGTTAAATAACCTGGTATGTTTAATTCCCAGGCATTGTCACCCTGCAGCCATGTTTCTGTAATGGCCACAAGATCATACCCATATGTAGTTATTTGTGCCATTAACTCGTCTATTTTGTTACGAATGCTACGTGCATTCAGATAGAGAACTTTCAAATATGTTTTGTGACACTTAGTTCCTGCTTTTGCCCTTTTTATTACTTTACGTTTTACTCCATACCTTCTGCCCCTTCCTGACACGCTCTGGTTTTTAATTTCCCCACTGCTACCTAAGTCTATGACCTTCTCTGTTGTCATTTTTATTATTTGCTCTCTAGGAACCTCCCCCCCACTAGTTAGTTTAAAGCCCTCTCTACAGCCCTAGTTATATGATCCGCCAGGACTCTGGTCCCAGCACTGGCCAAGTGAAGCCCGTCCCAACGGAACAGCTCCCTCCTGCCCCAGTACTGGTGCCAGTGTCCCAGGAAGCAAAACCCATTTCTCCTACACCAGTCTTTGAGCCGCGCATTTAACTCTCTAATTTTATTTGTCCTAGCCAAATTCGCTCGTGGCTCAGGTAATAATCCAGAGATTATTACCCTTGTGGTTCTGCTTTTTAATTTGGCTCCTAGCTGCTCAAACTCCCTCAGCAGAACCTCCTTCCTTGTCCTATCTATGTCATTGGTACCAACATGGACCACAACAACTGGATCCTCCCCCTCCCACTCCAAGTTTCTCTCCAGTCCGGAGGAGATGTCCTTAACCCTG
This sequence comes from Somniosus microcephalus, assembly GCF_052327205.1. Lineage (NCBI taxonomy): Eukaryota > Metazoa > Chordata > Chondrichthyes > Squaliformes > Somniosidae > Somniosus > Somniosus microcephalus. The sequence goes on along the minus strand of NC_140996.1, from coordinate 154,953,230 downwards.
GCACCAGGCAGGCAACACAGCCTTCGGGACTCTCGCTCTCGGCTGCAAAGAACTCTCTATCCCCCTAACGATACTATCCCCTACCACTACAACATTTCTTTTAACTCCCCCCACTTGAATGGCCCCCTGCTCCACGGTGCTGTGGTCAGGTTGCTCATCCTCCCCGCAGTCCCTGTTCCCATCCTCACAGGGAGTAAGAGCCTTGAACCTGTTGGACAAGTGCAAGGGCTGCGGCTCCTCCAACACTACCTCCTGGATCCCCGTACCTGCCTCATTCATAGTCACACCATCCTGACCCTGGCCACGGACTACATCTGAATTAATTAATCTAATTGGTGTGACTACCTCGTGATACGCAGAGTCCAGGTAACTCTCCCCCTCCCTGATGTGTCTCAGTGTTTGAAGCTCGGACTCCAGCTCTTCAACACGGAGCCGGAATTCCTCGAGCAGCCAACACTTACTGCAAATGTGATCACTGTGAGCATCAATGGTGTTCACCAGCTCCCACGTATTGCAGCAGCAACACATCACCTGATCTCCCATTCTATGTAATTAATTAAATTTATTAATATTATTCTTAAATACCCTCTGCCCCGATTCTAGATGATGAATATCACACCTTAGAAACTATAAACCAGAGATTTAAGCTTAAAAAGGGAGAAATACTTACCAACCAATCACTTACCCGCTTCTGGTGACGTCACACTTGGATTACTTTTTACCTCTCTCCTTCCCTCCGAGTTCCCAGACTGTGAGGCCTTACCTGGTCTCTGGGACTTTTATAGCCCCGCTCTGCCGCTCGAGATTCCCGCCGACGCTGTGAGGCCTTACCTGGTCCATTGCCCTTTTATTTGCCTAAATTTCCCATTTTCCTTCGACACTTTAAACTGTGTTCCCTAGTCCTCAACTCCTGTACCAGACACAAACTTTCCTGGATCTAATTTCTCTAATCTGTTATAAAAAAAATAAAAATAAAAAATTTTTAATCTTAAAGACCACTTATCAAGCCTCCCTCATCCTCCTCTGCTCCAGAGAGTAAAGTGGGCAATCTTTCCTCATAACTCAGCTATAACATAAGTGCTAGGATAATATTGTTCCAAGGCTGGTTTTTGTATGGCAGTGCAGTAACACATTTTCTGAATTCTTATTGGCTGGTAAAATACCTCAGGTTACTGTACTTCACAATTTATGGGTGTGCTATTTTTTTTTTAAATGGTTGCTTTACAAATTTACTTAATTTTTTTTCTCTGTCTTCACAGGTTTATGGTTCAGGAAGTCAGACTAGATCTTTCCAATATGTAAGGTAAGATATGTGTTACTCCCAGGATATGTTCTATACGCACACACCTATCTCTTTTAATTTCATAAACAGATTTTGTCATGCTCTATATCAGCCTAGACAATATATGAAACCTATTTTACCAAATGTGTGTGTATGTCAATCTCCCATGGAGTTGTACACAAGAAGTCAAGACTGGGGAGTCCAGAACCAGGGGTCATAGTCTAAGGATAAGGGGTAAGCCATTTAGGACTGAAATGAGGAGGAATTTCTTCACCCAGAGAGTGGTGAACCTGTGGAATTCTCTGCCACAGAGGGCGGTGGAGGCCAGTTCATTAAATATATTCAAAAAAGAGTTGGATATATTTCTTAAGGCTAAAGGGATCAAGGGATATGGGGAGAAGGCAGGGACAGGGTACTGAATTTGGATGATCAGCCATGATCTCATTGAATGGCGGAGCAGGCTCGAAGGGCCGAATGGCCTACTCCTATCTTCTATGTTTCTATGTATACAGTATTTAGGTCAAGAAGGGTTAAAGGAACAGGGGGATACTTAGATCCAGGTGGGGGAAGAGATGGAAAGAGGGAAGGAAAGACTGAAAAACAGGAAAGACTGGAAAACTCTTAGCAGGCTCGGGTTCCAAAATATTATCAAAGCAGGGGGAGGGGTCAATGGTCCTCCAAGTGGAGAGATTTGGGGAAGCACATCCATGTTCTTAGCCACTCATTTGTTCTCAATGAAAGGAGGGATAGTGTGAACAAATCAAATGCCCCTCCCAGGCCTCAATTTTGCACTAAAGGAAGTTTCAGTAAGTCCCGATACTAAAGTTAACTGCGGGGGTAGGGGAGTACTCATTTCTGCGAGAGCACTAGTAATGTCCAATTCAATGCAGAGAAGTAATCCTCCTGCGATCACAGGCTTTCCGTTGAAGCGATGGGGGAGCAAGTGACATTAGCAATATGGCACAATACAGGTTGCCAAACATCTGTTGTCAGTAGCAGTAAGGGAGGGTTGTTGGCTGGATATTTTTTCCTTAGTGGAGAGGGGGATTGTGGGCTTGGTCGCTACTTTATGGCTGCACTTTGATTTTGCTGCTCTCCTAAAGGCCATTACGGTTACTCAGGGTTCCGTTTGAGGCTGGGGGGGCTTCCCATTGTTTTCAACATTGTTTACAGCACCACCTACTGCTGCAGTACCACTAGAATCTGGAGACCACTCACCATTTTTTTAACATACAGTAGATGTATTAAAATCTTACATCCATGTGCCCTTCTTGTACAATTTGACATCTTGTTACATTTTTGTGTCACTGTCGTTTTTTTTCTCATTATAAATTCCTACGGCCACATTTATCATGGGTTTTGCCAATGTAAATTCATTATTGTGATTGTACAATATAACCACAGGTTCCCACAAATTATTCTATGTTTTCTAAACAATTTTTTCATCATCTGATTTTTTTTTTAACTGAAATTTCCAATGTCCAAAATAATAAGTGATGTAGAAAATTCAAACAATTACATACTTTACAATATCATGAAATTTATCCAGTGTATTTTTTGTGGTCTTTAATGCCTGCACTAAATTTTTTGCTTGTAGGCCTCGTCCTCTCCAAAAAGCCTGGGCTTGAACTTGATTTTTTTTTTGCCCAGAGCTGTGACTGAGCTGAATTTATATTGTGCATTCTGAGCACGTATTTTGTATGTAATTTTCCAGGATGCATCCATACCATTCAGACAGCTGATGGAATTTATTCTTCAGCTTCTAGTACTTTCTGCTCAGTAGCTTTTCTTCAAATAACTTAAACAAGAGGACAAATTTCAAAAACTTTTACTGAGGTAAAATTTATATTGTGTATTTCAAAAAAAAAAGTCTGTTTGGGAGAGGAAAAAATGACCATGTTCTGATGTTGTCTATATTCTTTTGTGGCAGAGGTGTGGGATGAGCTGGAGACAAGAGCTGTAGACTAGAGAGGTAGAACTGTAGGGAAGAGGGGGAGGTGTAGAGAGGGAGAGGTATGGATAGGGAGGAAGAGGGGAGGGGTGATGACACCATAGAATGGGGAAAAGAGGGGTGGGTGCTGAGAGGGAGATTGGAGGAGGGGACTGGGGGTAAAGAGTATCTCAGTGTTGTGGAGGTTTGGAAAAATATCTCAGAAGGGGGAGTTTGGAAAATTAGCTTGTGTGGTGAGGAAAATGCCTCACTGGTGAGGTTTGGAGATGTTCCTCAGTGGGGGGAGGAAAGTTGGGGGAGCGGGGGAAGTACCTCAGTTGGGTGGTTGGGAAAATACTTGTGGGGTTGGAGGAATCTACCTACCCCAACTGGGGAGAGTTGAATAACTCCATCAGCAGGAGGGGGCGAGTGTTGTAAAAGTTCCTCGTGGAGTGTGTGGATGAGGAGCCCCTAATTTTTCTAACATTAAGAAATTCCAATATTATAAAAACTGCACAGCTACTGATTTTACCCTGTATTACTTTTAATAAACCCTGATTTTTTTTTTTTTAAGAAAGGCCCAAAGTGTGTTTCAAGCTTGAAGTAGCCCCAGTTTTTTTTAAAAAGGGAGTACCTGTACTGGCGAGAATTCCTCATTTCTGAACAGGCACCAATTTCTGTAGGTTTAATCCTGAGATGAAGTGTTAAGCTTTGCTAATGTTAGTATACCGTAACATTGAAAACCCCTATCACAGTGCCACACACGTGTTTGAGAGGTATTGCAGATAAATGTTCTTTTTAAATAGGATTATATATAAGATCAAATTACCATGCAAATATTCAGTGCATTTTGAAATAGAACATTGTGACCATTCTACCATAACATATCATAGATATATAATGAGCAGATCTCCTGTGGCATTGCTCATGGTGAGCCAAAGGATTTGCTGTTTTATACTGATAATAAGTGTTACTGACAGTGATCGGGAAGTTTTACAGGAAGTAAGTGTGGCAATTAAGACAGTATGTTGCTAAAGGATAGGTTACATAATACATATTGATCAGTAAACGAGACTAAGTGAATAAGTGTGGGAATATTTTTGTAATATTGAAAATGTCATCTGGATTTACCTTTTTAATAAAACCTGGAAATTCCTGTGAAATGTTAACTGAAAGCAGTGGTTCAAATATACTAGAAAAGTATTTTATTCCTGTATTTTTGAAGTATTCAACTACCTTTGTCACACTAAATAGTCAACAAGTCAGAAGATGTTTACATAGAATTGAGAAGTTATGGAAAGTGTTGAATTTCTTAGGTAGCCTCTTGTCTTGTATGATCTTAAATTTACATAGTTTCATTTTCATGTTAAACTTAAATATATTTTTGTACTGAAAGATAATACTGCAGATTTTTAGATCGTTAACATAGACCACATATGAAAGTGCAGTGCACGTTCATTTTAATATTTTAATTTTCTCTGCAGTGACCTTGTGAATGGATTAGTGGTTTTGATGAACAGTAATGTCAGCAGTCCTGTGAATGTGGTATGTAAACTTTCTATGTTCTAGCAATCCCTGTTCCAACTGTTCATTTAAAATCAGATGTATATTTGGTATTATTATAAATGTAAACCTGAATAATAGCTTGATTAGAAGTTTTGTAATCAATCTATAATGGCCCGGAATTTGCAGTCAGCGGCGAAGCGAAGGCGTTCGCCGATGGCCCTGAAGTAAGCTTCGCACAAAGATCTCGCGAGCCACGTGTCGAGAACTGTTTTCCGACATTCAATTCAAATCAACAAAGTATAGTGGGGATCCCCTTGTGCGAACTGCTGTGACGTCAACAGGCTGTCTAAGTAGCCAATCAAAACGCAGAATTCTCAGACAATTCTCGGAACAAGGAAGTGAGTAAGCTCTTAAAATTCTAACTTATTAAAAATGTTAGAGCAAAACAAAGATTGGGGCTCTCGCATGGGGAAATGCAAACCTGAAATAAAGATGGATAAACTTCAAAAATATATTTTTTTTTTACAAGTTTCTTTAAAAATTTAAATTTTTATTAAAATGGACAAATTTCACACTGCACAAAATTAATTTGTTTTCCGGGCCCATCTTCTTAGGCAGCCCCTCAAAACCGAGAATGACTTGCTTCCACATTAAAAATGAGTTCTCAGGTGACTGATGAGTCCAATGCGGGACCTACAGTTTCTGTCACAGATGGCTGAGGGGGCGGGTGGGTGGGGTGCTTGGGTTGATGTGCGCTCCTTCCGCTGTTTGCGATTGGCTTCCACTTGCTCCCGGCAAAGAGACTTGAGGTGTTCAGCGCCTTCCCAGATGTTTCTCCTCCACTTTGTGCAGCCTTGGGACAGGGATTCCCAGGTGTCGGTGGGGATGTTGCACTTTTTCAAGGAGGCTTTGAGGGTGTCCTTGAAGCGTTTCCTCTGCCCACCTGGGGCTCTCTTGCCGTGTCAGAGCTCCAAGTAGAGCACTTGTTTTGGGAGTCTCGTATCAGGCATGCAGACGAGGTGACCCGTCCATCGGAGCTGTTTGAGCGTGGTCAAAGCTTCGATGCTGGGGATGTTGGCCTGAGTGAGAACACTGACGGTGCGCCTATCTTGCCAATGAATTTGCAGGATCTTGCGGAGGCAGTGTTGGTGGTACCTATCCAGTGCTTTGAGATGCCTGCTGTACATGGTCCATGTCCCTGAGGCATACGGGAGGGCGGGTATCACTACTGCTCTGTAGACCATGAGCTTGGTGCCGGGTTTGAGGTCCTGGTCTTCAAACACTCTTCCTCAGAATACACATAACCTTTGTTTAGCAGTCAATACGCTGTTAAAACCCCAGTTACACCTAATCCCCTTGGGTTTAACTTTAAGTTTTGAATTTATCAACGTACTCACTGCGAAAGAGCCTAAGTTTTCGACTGTCTCCCTGATCTGGGCGATTACACAGATTGCCGGCTCTGGGGGGGGACAGCACAGCCTGTTTCGGAGCTGTCAGTGACAGACCGCATCTTCAGGATTTTGTGCCAAATCCCGAAGTTGTGGTCAGTTTCAAAGGCGGAATGCTGCCGTTCTGGGCCAATATGTTAAAAACTGAGTGGTCTCAAGCTTCTAATAGTATTGCACTTGTAGGCAGTGCTGTAAGCATAAAGTTACATGATCAATTGATTACAGTGGGGTCGGACCTAACATTGCGTGAAGGCCACCAAATGGACACACCGGTAGTGTCGATTAGAGATGAAAAATAAATCTTTCTGGAGAATGAAAGATCGGCAGAGATACTCGATGAATATTTGTCTTGGTTTTCACAGAAGTGTGCGGTAGTGGGAATGAAAGGATACAAAAGGAGGAGGTGAGGATAACTATAGGTAAGGGAAATAATAAAAATGGTAGAAAGCAAAGTGGAAAGGTACCTGGCCCTGATGGTATGCATCCGAGAATGCTGAGGTATGTCAGAGAGGTTATAGTAGGCTCTAACCAGTCGTTCAAACATCCTTGGATATGGAGTGGTGATAAAGTACTGGAGGGTTGCCAATGTAACACCCCTGTTCAAAAAAGGAGAAAATGGGTTAATATGGGTCAGTCAATCTAATATTGTTCGTGGGTAAGCTTCTGGAGGCCAAAATACAGGATGAAGTTAATGATCTGTAAAGGGTAAGCTGTGTTTGACAAATTGAGTTCTTTGAGGAAATAACAGGAGGACATAGGTAGGTTATTAGATTGGGCTGATGGAAGTCAGATGAAATTTAATGCAGAGAAATGTGATGTCATGCATTTTGGGAGGTACAAGATGGAGAGAAATATGCACTACATAGTAAAACTTTCAAAGGAGTAGAGGAGCAGAGAGACTTAAGGGTTCAGATGCACAGATATTTAAAAGTGAGAGGACAAGTTGATAAAGTAACTTATAATTCTTTTTAAACAAAATGCATATGTGATCCTAGGTTTTATAAATAAGGATATTGAGTACAAAAGCAGAACTTGTACAAAAAATTGATTAGGTTGCAGTTAGTATGTGGCCAGTTTTGGACGCTTTTGAAAGAATGTCAAGACCATGGAGAGGGTACACAAAAGCCTCAGCAAGGGATGAGAGGCTTTTCTTATGAGAAGAGACTAGAGCAACTAGGCCTTAGAGCAAAGGTGGTTACAAGGAGATCTGATACAGGTGTTTAAAATTATGAAGAATTTTGATAAGATAAATAGGAAAAACTATTTTCACTGGTCAGTGAATCAGTACTAGAGGATATAAAGTAGAATTCATTAAGAATGGAGAGAAGGGCTAGGGGATTTTTCTTTTGCACATAGGGTTAATAAGACTTGGAATGCCTCATCAGAAATGATTGTGAAAGCAGAATTCGCAATAGCTTTTAAAAGGGTAACTTTGAAAAATGGGAAAGGGCAGTGGAATAGGACTAATTGGTCAGCTTTTTCAGAAAGCCAGTATAGATTCAATGAACTGAACTGCTTCTGTCCGCTGTTAAAAAATGATTCTAAACAAAATTATCTAATTGTTTCCTTCCCCAACTTAGATATTTCAGTAGTAATCCTTCTACTTTCCAAAAGTAGTGCTACCCTCCCTATCTCTGTAACCTCCTACCAGCCCCCCACCACTTCCCCAGAACACTGTATTCATCTGACTCTGGCCTCTTGTGCATCCTCCATCTCTTCACCTCGTCATAGGTGTCTGTCATCAGCCACCTAGGTCTTATACTCCAAAATTCCGCTCACTAGACCCTTACACCTCTCCACCTCCCTCTGCTCCTTTACGACCTTCCTTAAAACCCCCTCCTTGACCAAGCTTTTGATCACCCCTCCTTTTATCTCCTTGTTTGGTTCAGCATCAATTTCTAGCTGATTATGTCTCCATGAAGTGCCTTGGGACTTTTTTTAACATTTAAAGACATTATATAAATCTAAGTTGTTGTACCCTTTTTATTTTAAATCTATTCAATATGGTCTTGATTTAAGTGACCTCTGGTACAGAAAGGTAATTGGTGTATTTGGGAATTAATGCATGAAACAAATTTGTGATGGAAGTGATGTTGCTAACATTCAGAAATTTTAAAATGAGGATTTTGGCAGCAATAAAGATGAGAAGCTGGCGATTGTTGTGAAGGTGGAAGTAAGTAGACTTGGTGATTAGATATGAAGTTGGATTTGAAGCTCGACTCTTGCGTCAAACGTAATATTAAGGTTGTACACAGCCTGAGCAAATAACTGTGGAGGGGGATGGGTCTGTAGCAAGGAATGTTTATGGCAGTGGCCAAAAGTGATGGCTTTGGTCTTCCTGGGTTCATTGTACATTTTGGTCTTCCCAATGTACATTTTAATTGCACAATAATGCATTGTATTTTACATGGTGTAATGTTCCTATTCATGTAAATAGTGCATCCCGTGACTTACTGAGAGCAGCACCACTGGAGAATTATATGTGTATAGAAATGTGTGATCAGGGCTTCAAAATACAATAGTCAATATGAATTCATACTTACCCTAGAAAGATTTTAAATACTTGTGTAATGTAAATATTTTCAGGAGTATATTCACAAAGTAGTTAAAACCACAAACCCAGTTGTGTCAAATTTTGAAATTGTAGCAAGTGTAAATTTTCATCTAAATCACCACTTGTGCCTAAACTTTTTTAAATGTATCCATTCTGTTTAATGCAAACTATTTACTTTTCACAGGGAAACCCAGAAGAACACACTATTCTAGAATTTGCCAAATTAATTCGGGGCCTTGTTGGTAAGATTTTCTTTTACGTATTTTAGTAAACTGGAAAGGGAAGGGATGTCAGTCCTGGGGAATTAAATACTTTTATAGGAACAGGAGTAGGCCATTTGGCCCATCAAACCTACTTCCTTCTTTTGAATAATGATGTAACATTTTCTGCCTTCCAATCTAGTTCTATCCTCAAATATACAGGAAACTTTCTGCTATCCGGCACCGACGGGACCGAGGTGGTGCCGTTAGATCAAAACTGCCGCAGAAACCAGCGCTAATGTTTAAAACATACGGAGCTCAGTGTGAAGCAACAAACCCTGTTGCTTAGCAACAGCTTCAAAACAGTCGGCGCAGCTTGCAAGCGTCTAGCTGAAGCTGTTGCTTAGCTACAGAGACGCGTGCAGAGCCAGGACTGGAGAAAAGAAGCAACGAAAATAAAAAAAATTATCTGAACCGACTCCTGAATTTTGCCGGTAGATAGAGCTTTCTGGACATTTAACCTCTGGATAAACGAAAGTTTCCTGTAGTGAACTTTCGAAAATTGCAACTAATGCACCCCCAACTTACTTACTTCTTTCTTTTGGGTTTGGAAATTTGTGTGGCTTCAATCCCATTAGTTTATCCATTGCAGTTTTTCTGTTTGTATTGATGCCTGTAAGTTCCTCCACTTCACTAATTGCTCATGTTTCTCTGATACATACTGTCTTATTTTTTTCTGCTATGAAAACCGAAGTGAAATGTTCACTTAACGGTTCTGACATTTCCTTATCTTCTACTATTGTCATATCTAAATATTTTAGTGTTCCCACCTTACCATTACATCCTTTTTCTTATACTTAGAAAAGTATTTACATTTTATGCTTGTATACTTCTCTATTTTGAGCTCCCAGGGCTAGATTTTCGTGGAGCCATCGGGCGGGGTTTCAGGCGTGGGGGGGGGGGGGGGGGGGAAATCCCGAATTTGGGGGTCCCGACACCATCCTGCCCAAAACCCCGCACCACGTAAGTTTCAGGGGCGGAGGGTATCCACCCCGCACTGGGACCCGCCGAAACCAGGCGGGAAGGGATTAGTGCCAATTAACTGCCTGTTAACAAGTAGTTAACAGGCAGTTTTTAGCCTAATCCCTATTTTGAGGGATTTCATGTGGTTTTCCCGACAGCTCCAAACCACGCCAGGTTAGAGCAGGCGGGCCGTCGGGTTGAAGGAGTTGGAGGGGTCGCGATGTCGGTGCTCGGGTGAGTGATGGGTACATGAGTGTAAAGGTAAGTGTGTTTGGTGTGTCTAAAGTGTGTAAAGAACTTTTACTTACCTTAACAGCCTTTCTTCCTGTAGCCGTCGGGAGTCCATCACTCACCCGGAACTTAAAGCTGAATGGCTGCGATCTGTCAAAAGTGACAGCCTTCAGCTTTGAGTGCCGGTGAGAGTTCTAACTGAGTCTGTGCAGAAGGACTCATGTTAGAACTCAGAGTGTAAGTGTTTCACAGCTTCAAACAGCTGTGAAACACTGATATTTCATCTGTCAAGAACTCTTGACAGATGAAATATCAATCTGTGATGTCACCTGTTGCCGGGTGGCCCTTAATTGTCCTGCTGAGCCCGCTGGGCGGGCTCAACAAGGTCAATCAAGGGAAAATCGCGCGGATTGGCCAGGCGTCGAAGTAGGCGGGTCTAAAACCCGAAAGGGAAAGCCCCGCCGCCTTCCCGACAGGTTCGGGGAAATCTACCCCCCAGTGTCAGCATCAGACACTCCCAGCTCTGATTATATTTAATAAAGGTTTTTTAAATTATGAAGGGTATTGCCAAGGGAATGGGTCAGTTAGCGACTGTTGCATCTTTTAGAAAACAATTGGATTAATATTTGAAGCAGAGGAAGATGCAGGATTCTGGGGCGAGATCAGGGCAGTATTTTGGACTGCTCTAGCAACCGGCTGGCACAAATGCAATGGAGTGAATGGCCTCCTTTGGTGCTGTAAACTTCCAGGGTCCCTACTCTTTCTCCAATATAGCCTTAAACTTAACCTCAGAGGAGAATAATCTTACTAACCACTGTGGGCTTTTCTACTTCCCACCCAATCCAAATTGTGAGCATTTTGCGATGGCAAGTCGCTGCTATGATTTCCCCTTTGTTTAGGGCTCCGCAATAACAGAGAGCAGTGACTATTGTCCCATTAGGGTAGTTTGGATTTAAACCCAGGTCAAACAGAGGTGTCAAGATTTGTACCATTTGGTCCTCTGGTTAGTAGGAACCTCTTTGTAAATCCTTTGGCTAATGACTGATGATTTGACCAAGATGTTTTCAGTACAGCAGAAATGAATTTGCTTGCTTTATGTGTACACATGCATAATATTATGTATTTATGCCTTTATGTATTCTCATCAATCACCCATTAATTCACCTGCTCCCATTCTTATCTATCCAGTCGTAGCCAGAGAATCTCCTGCAATGGCTTCTCTTTCCACTTCTGCACCATTACCTCTGAAGTCCCCCAAGGATCTATCCTTGGCCCCTCCTATTTCTTATCTACATGCTGTCCCTCCGCTACATCCTCCAAAAACACGTCAGATTCCACATGGATGCTGATGATGCACAGAAATGTTATCTAATTTAAATACTGGGAAGACGAAAGCCTCTCTACACCTCTCTCTTCCTTTAAGACGCTACTTAAAACCTACCTCTTAGACCAAGCTTTTGGTCACGTCCTAGTATCTCATTGTGGCTTGGTGTCAAATTTTGTCTGATAACGCTCCTGTAAAGTGCCTTGGGATATTTTACTACGTTAAAGGTGCTATATAAATGCAATTTGTTGTTGTTCTATCAATACCAGTGCAAAATGTAATGTAACAGAGGCTTGATCGTCAAAACCACAATTGGAGTCCCACCACTGGTCCTGCCTAAGCAGAAATGCCACACTGCTGATTCAGATGAAACACTACACAGTTCTACTCTAGAAGCCCAGGCCCGGTCCTTTTCCCCTAGCCGCCAGACACAGCCACACACTTCCCCTATGGCAGAAAAGCAGATCCACATTTTTGTAGGTCGATGATACCACTGGTTCCTAGAAACTGGGATATCAACACTATGGAGTGTAAATGATGGAGGAGGGCTGTGCATCTGTGGTCAACTATACTCCTGTAGTGCCTGCACATATCTTCTGCTGTCTCACTGTTTCTGGATGCCTATAGGTAGAAATTACATAGGTGCATGAATGAGACTGCCAGTGGGAGTGTAAATGTACTGGGAACGTGCTCCAATCTTGATGGAGTCTTGTAAGAGGTACAGTTGATCCATGGGATGTATGAGAAGCCACATTATAAGCTAATAATAAAACAAAGGAATGTCAGGCAATTTTACTTGCAAGGAGCAGAGTCCAGCTTTTAACTACATCAGGTTTTGATTGGGTATTGCTTTGTAGTCCTGCAACAAAGAAACAACAATAACTTGCATTTATATCACATCTTTATTGTATAAAAAGTCCCAAGGTGCTTCACGGGCATAATCAGACAGAAATAGACGCTGAGCCAAAGGACGATATTAAGAGGAATAACCAAAAGCTTGGTCACAGAGATGGGTTCTAAGGAGGGTCTTAAAGAAGAGGCAAGTGAAGCTATGGAAAGAATGAAAAGGAATTCCAGAGCTAGGCGGCTAAAGGCACAGGTGCCATTGTTGGGGTGTACGGTGGGAGCGATGCTCTAAAGTGGTATGTGACAGATTTCTTCTTCAGAATTTTTTGTGTAGGATTTTCTCTTTTTAACAAACTAAGTTTCTCTACAGATTTTAGAGGAATCATTGTGAACTTCGATTTATATTGCTTGTGGGCAATTACATTGGTACTTTAGGTTTATTGATATGACTGTGTACATAATGGCAGTAAGTTCAGTAAATGCTATATCAAACATTTGGGCTGGAATTTTCACATTGGAGAGCGTGCGGGTTTGGGGATGGGTCAGCGATTAAAAGCGTAGTAAAAGGCAGCACGTTGGAAACCCACTGACCTCCGCCTTTCATTGGGATGCATTTTGAGGTGCGCCACGGACGCACTCAGGAGAGGCGGACAGCCTCATTGAGGCACTTAACAGCTCGTTTACAGACCTTAACTGCCTTTTTAATGTCAGGTTGAGACTTTAACTGGTTGTGCACGGGACTTGCGCACCTCGGGAACCTCGCCTATGAAGGTGGAAGCTCAGTGGCCATTGTGCGAGTTCATTAAGTGACAGCTAAACAAAGCACATACATACTCGCACCTTACACCTGCTTCCTTGCCTAAGGGAAAGGCTCCGGCTGATGCCATTTTGTGCCGAGATTTAGCTTTCAGGAGTTTGCAGGTGATTTATGCAACCTCCGAAGCCACTCTCAGTACATTGGAGGATTGTGCCTCTGATCTCCACTTTAACTGGCATCTATCAGATCAGCATGGGTGCCGCTTATGCTGTCTCACCTTGGACCTCAGAATCTGACCAAAATGAGCCCCAGAACCACCAACACCAGCAGCAGCAGCCACACCAGCAACCTCCTCCTCACCGACCTGATGCTCCACACAGAGAGATCATCAGTACAGGTGTGCACCACGCCAAAGGCAATACCGCCAACATAGGGTATACAGGAAGAGGATGAGCTTCCTGGACATGACTGAGCAGCCTGAGCTATTGCGCCAGGTCGTCGCAGACATTTGTAGCTTGCTGAAACAAAACCTTCTGCCCAGAGGACATGGTGGACACTCCTTACCAAAGTCACCACCGCCCTCAGCTTCTTCGCCGCAGACTCCTTCCAGGGATCTGCAGCAGGCATTAGCAGGATCTCGCAGTCGGCCGCCCACAGATGCATCACCCAGGTGACCGATGCCATGTTTCACAAGTCAGCCAATTATGTGAACTTTGCCACTGATGAAGCCAGTGTTACTGAGCGGGCACTCGGCTTTGCGGCTCTGGCTGGCTTCCCACAGGTGCAGGGTATCATCGACTGCACACATGTGCCCACCAAGGCACCCCCACATCACCCTGGAATGTTTGTGTGGGGCTCTGACTGAGGGGGTGGCAATGGGGGGAAGTGGAAGTGCTTTGAGCAGAGCCCCCATTTCCATGTCCCCCCTCACCATCATCTCTCTCATGGTCCACCTGCAATTCTCTGCTAGCAAGGAGCTGGAGAGCACCTTGCTGCACATCAGTGGGGCGCTGAACGCCCAAGTCTAAGTTGGTATCCCTCCTAGAGATGAGTTCAATGAGAGTCTGCAATCTGTTGTTCACAGCAAGCATGTTCTCGTTGGACTGGCGCATTTGCTGCTCCATGCAGGTGGCCATCCTTTCCATGGAACCAGCAGATCATCGCCATCGCCTGCGAGATGGTGTTGGTAATGTTGACGATGGACTCCTCCATTCTCTGTACAGACGCACACATCGCGGCTGCAAAAGCTGCCAGAGCCTCGCACATTTGTTGTTGCTCCTTCAAGATCAAACTCTTTCTTGATGGTCCCCAAGGTTCAGCATCTACATGTAGCTAAGCAGAGCTCGGAGCGTCCTGCACCCTCCGGCGAGGAGTCTTCACTGCTAACCCTGTTTCTACCATCTGCTCTTGCTCACTTGTGATCTGAGAGATACCAGGTGGCGACACTACTCTGTCTCGCTGGACCCGCCATGTATCTGCTGGTGCTGGGTGCGCATGGGTCTGGTGACTATGCACCCTCAGAGAGTGGAGCTTCCTCTGGACGCCAGTTCATTAAATATATTCAAAAAAGAGTTGGATATATTTCTTAAGGCTAAAGGGATCAAGGGATATGGGGAGAAGGCAGGGACCGGGTACTGAATTTGGATGATCAGCCATGATCTCATTGAATGGCGGAGCAGGCTCGAAGGGCCGAATGGCCTACTCCTGCCCCTATCTTCTATGTTTCTATAATGACATTTCACAGGCTGCTGACATCAAGTCACCATGAGTAATTGTTGAACACCATGTGGCTGTATGAGATTTAATTCTGTCACCAGGTTGCTGGGAGGTCCCCTTCTCCGTCCCCCACCGCCAGCCGCTCTGCAACTCCAGTGATTAGCAGTGCCGCCTCCTCTGCTGTAGTCAAGTTGGTGAACATTGGAGGACCACCTCTGGTTCATTGCCTCTCCCTGTTGTTCTGGGCTTTCTTCTCCTGTCAGGAGGGAAAGACGAGAACTTTTAGTGAGAGTGAGGAATGAGTGTAAGGATTGGATGGGCTGCACCTGTAGAGGGTGACTATGAGGGAGTGGCGTGACATTGCCAAACGGACTCCTTCTGTGGCGTTCCTTCCTGTGATTGCATTAGGATCAGGGTGAGTGTCAGTGGTGGTTAGTCAGATGGGGATGTGAGTAGGTACATAGAGAGTGAGAGATGGGTGCACCTTGCCAGGTAGGTTGGTGTGAGGAGTGACGTACAGGAGTAGGCTTGGGAAGGCAGAGTGATGTGTGCGTGTCACCCCAACACCATCAGGCTGTATTTGAATGTGGCATTGCACACACCTTTCCTGACCTCATGAGATCATTAAATCTTTTCCGGACCTGGATCCAGGACCGCCTTACCACATCCCTGCTGCTGACCTACTCTGCCATCTCCAGCCACCTCCCTGCATGCTCTGACTCCCTGGACTAGGACTTCCAGGGAGCTATCAGTGAATCTGGGTGCAGCCTTCTGCTGCTGTAACTCCATGTCTGCTTGGACCCACACAAATCTCTGCAATAACAAGCAATTGCCTCCTCTCCCAACCAACTTTGTCTCCTCCAACAACCTTCAACTGGGATGTGTGCGAGGCTGCTTTAAATATCTGAGCCGAAAACCAGTCATCGGTGACATCAGCAGACCCGCTCCATTTAATTGGGCCGGGAAACCCGCATGACTGTTTCAATTGATGTAGTTAAGTTGAACACGCTGTTAAAAACTTCGGGATGGCGATCTGCATGCACCCGTCCCGACTCTCTGGTAAAAATTCTGGCCTTGGAGAGGGGAGTTTAGGCATTGGCTAGTGAAACAATTTGGAATAGAAAAAACTAGGCAGAAAGTTGTAAAATGTTTTGGAATATTTGAGCATAAAGTTTAAAAAGGATCCATTTCCAGAGCTGAAACATATGTTCTCCCTTGTATCTTTCCTAAAAAGATGAGCCAATTGGTTATTTAATTGCTCTTTATTAATCCAAAATCTATAGCATCCTTTGGTGTTCTATTTCTGTTTTTGTTTTAAACAATATTTTCTTCCTCTGTCCAACAGGGAGCAAAAGTGAAATTCTGTCTCTTCCAGAAGCACAAGATGATCCCCAACGAAGAAATCCAGATATCAGGAAAGCCAAGCTATTGCTGGGATGGGAGCCTGTGGTAAGGACATACTGAATCCTCAACATTTACAGTGCCATATCATGTAGCATCAAACTACTCTCAAGACAAATGTTTCCTTTATCGGATGTTTTGATTTTATTGGCTGGGTAAAGTGTTAGTGCTCTAAATCATGTTTTACCAGATTCGAATTGTTAGATGGATTAAGCATAGCACCTCAGCCTTCTCCCAGAAATGTATAAAACAAGAGTCAACACTGAATTGAAGTTCCACAAACGTGTGTGTGTGTGTGTGTGTATTAGTCATTCTCCTATGGTGTTGCACACCGAGAGTCCAAGACCAAGTAGAGTATTCGGGTTGAGCAGGACTAGAGAGCAGGGTGATAATTGGACCAAGTTGGGGAGGGGCAGAAGAGAGAAGGGCAAGAGGGGGAAGTGAAAGACAAATGGGATGGAAGGGAGGCAAGTGAGAGAGATGGGGACGGCTGTTATCAGGTGGAAATAGAGTTCAGGGATAAAACGTGGCAGTGGATGGGGGTGTTGCAGGGCTGTAGTGCCTCAGTTTGGGGAGGAGTGGGCCACAATGTCGGGCAGTGAGTACGCTGCAGGACAGTGAAGAAACCTGAGTGTAGGGAGAATGGTCCAGTGGCCAACATCTTTTTTCCTGGTGGGGAGAAAGTCAGTACAGTGGAGGATGATGGCTTTCCTTTTCAGCAACTGGGATGAGAAAGGCAGTAACAGCAGCCCTGCACATGGCGCAGGCAGCATGTCTGGGAATGTAGCCTGTACATTTACATTCACAACACAGGATCGAGGTGAGGAGCAGATAGTATAGAACAAACACCACAGCTAGTCAGACATTCAGCAGCAGAATGGAGGGCCTAGGATGCCCAAACATAGGTTGGCAGTTACGTCTGGACAATGCCACCAGGCTGTTGCTGGGATTAATTATTACATACACAGTCTGCTTAAAGCACTTTGTTTTAAATTACTGAGGAATAACTTTACCACAAAAAAAAATGAGCAATTGTGCGAATTTGCTACTGCTGCCTGTGGGCATGGAGGGAACATGAACCTTTGGAGGCTGAGCAGGATGGCCCAAGGTTTTAAAAAAAAAAAATCAATTAAAAAAAAAAAGTAAAAAAGTATTTCAAGAAAAGAGGTGTAGGGGCCAAGGGGAGAGGGGTCAGGAAAGCCCAAAGGTTACCTGAAACAAATTGATGAACTGCGAGACAATCTGGGTGCCAAGAAGCAGGGAGGGAGGTGGATAGCTTAAAAAAAAGGATTTTAAAAATCATGTAAAAAGTTACTAAAAAATAAAAAAATAAATAACTAAATGTATTTGCACCAATTAACTTCAGTATAAAATAGCACCAACTGTGTGGGACACCAGGGTGGATGAATCTGTGACGTGGAGTCAGGGGACAAGTAGCAAAATGGATAGCAAGCTGGCTACAAAACAGAGTAGGGGTTAACAGTAGTTACTCAGATTGGCAAGAAGTGATGTTCCACAAGGATTGGTGCTGGGACCACTTCACCATTTACAGAAACGATTTGGACTCTGGAATCAGAAGTACAATTTCAAAATGTGCGGATGACACTAAATTAGGGGAGTATAGTTAATACAGAGGAAGACTGTGACAAAATACAGAGAGACATTAATAAACTTGCAGAATTGGCATGTAATTGGCAAATGTACTTTAATATAGAGAAGTATGAGGTAGTACATTTTGGTAGGAAGAATAAGGAGGCCACATACTCCTTGGAAAATAAGTGTCTAAATGGGATAGAGGAACACCGGGATCAGGGGTACAGATACACAAATCACTAAAAGTAGCGACACAGGATAAGGAGGCCATAAAAAATGCAAACAATGCACTGGGGTTCATTTCTAGAGATATAAAATTGAAAAGCAGAGAAGTTATGTTAAAATTGTACAGAGCCTTGGTTAGACCACACTTGGAGTACTGTGACCATTCTGGTCTCTATATTATAAAAGATATATAGAAACACTGGAGAATGTGCAAAAAAGATTTACCAGGATGATGCCAGAACTAAGAGGTTATATCTATCATGAAAGATTTAACAGGCTGGGGCTCTTTTCTCTAGAAAAGAGAAGACTAAGGGGTGACCTGATAGAGGTCTTTAAGGTAATGAAAGGGTTTGACAGGGTAGACATAGAGAAGATGTTTCCACTTGCAGGCGGACCAGAACTAGGAGCCATAAATATAAGATGGTCACTAAAAAAAATCCAATAGGGAATTCAGGAGAAACATCTTTACCCAAAGAGTGGTTCGATTATGGAACTTGCTACCACAAGGTGAGGCAACTGGTATAGATGCATTTAAGGGGAAGCTAGATAAACACACAAGGGAGAAAAGAATAGAAGGATATGTTGAAGGAGTTCGATGAAGAAGGGTGGGAGGAGGCTCATGTGGAGCATAAACACTGGCATGAACTTGTTGGGCCGAATGATCTGTTTCTGTGCTGTAAGGATTACGTGACACTCTCGCCATTGAAAATTCCTCTATCACATCGCCACCCACAGGTGTAACTGGTGCATACAGGTGCTATAATAGATTCATAAATTATTTATAGTACAGAGCTGGAGAATGTAGCACTGTAGATAAAAACATAGATGTTAAGTTGCAACTTACTTGCCATAAAAGTGTCATTAAAGTAATGGAAAATTATAAATAGACTAATTTTTAGGACTAGCACCTAATCTAGCTAGCTAACCTAACCTGGCATCTAGCACTAGGACTTTAAACCTAGAGATCTTGCTTAAAAGTATTGTCAAACAATGCATTTAAGGCCAGAAACCCACTGCTCATATACAGCATACATCTCATACTGAAATGCTTGTATATAGTGGGAGTTTGTTAAAATGGAAAGCTAAATCCGGTTTTATATTTGAAAGTTGAGGAAAACTTGTGATATTGAGTAGAAATATCCTGAATGAATATCTAACAGCAATAAAGGCAGGAATAAGGGGCTGTCCATAAAGTGTATTACCGAAAATCTCTATCATGCTCTCAAATCCGCCCCCCCCCCCCCCCCCCCCCCATTGCCAATGCTGCATTTTTAGAAGACCCTCCAGCCGCCCTTTCCCCAGAAAACATGCTGTACTTGCGTCTTTTAATTTCAGTAAGGGAAGTGCCATTCTGATCAATGAAAATGTTACTGTCCTTAATGGTGTAACATGCAACAGGTATGTGGTTTTAAAAAATATTGTGGAGTTTCATTATAAAGCAATAAACATGGAAGAAATATTTCACTAACCACTATTTTTCACACATCTCCTACTTTGAACAGGTTCCCTTGGAAGAAGGCCTAAACAAAACAATTGACTACTTCCGTAAAGAACTAGAATATCAGGCAAATAATCAATACATCCCAAAACCAAAACCTGCTAAAACAAAGAAAGGCAGACTGCGACGCACCTAATGCAGTAGAGAAAAACCAGCTTTCCATGTCACAGGGAATAGAATGAAAACTTTGCTTTTCAAGAACCTTTGAAAAAATATTAAAATTGAACTGGAATTTGTTCTTCAAGCTTGCTTCTACAGATGGATGTGCCTAAAAAAAAAAACTTCAGATCTTGCCTTGCACTTTTTAATCTGTTTTATTTAAAATAGCATAGCAATGTTGAGTGGCTGTTTTTTTTTGTACTTTTGCTTTTGTTTATTATATTTGTCATGAAACTGTTACTCATTGCTGTGAAGGATTTCCTTATGAACCATTTCACAAGAACAGAACTGTTGAAAATGGGATTATTTATAACAAAGGGTACTACAGTACTTTAATTTTACCATTACCATATGCATTAATTTTCAAGCAGGCTGTCTAACAATGTGTCAGGTGAGTAACACGGTGACATACGGTGGTTGATCTGCCATGTAAGTGGTTCCTCAGCTACAAAATGTTGCTATTCATTTTCAAGAGTTGTAAAATTGTTGTTTTGAAATTAGGGAATATATTTCTTTTTGTAAGAATCTATTTGTTATATAAGAGTTTTAAACAAAGGTAATCATTGCCTGAATCACTGCTACATTGTTTACGTGCTTGGAGGGGGAAGTGTATAACTAGATATGTGTTTTAATTGTGCTGATTTAATAAAGTTTTGGTGGGGCTATCATATAAAAACTATTTTTACATCATTGAGGATTACAAAAGAGAATTGTCTTTGGCGTACTCAGTAATTCAAATATCTTGTATGGTAACATATGTACTGTATATAGCTCCCTAAAACAGTTATTAAAATCAGACATGTGTCCTTTTACTTCGTTCAATTAAATACCTTCCCAGTTTAAATTAAAATGTAAAAACCCAATCATGAATGCTGTCATTCTTCTCATTCCTTCGACCAATAAATAAAAGTAGGAATTGTAATCCCACAGATACATTTTTTTTTACTCTGAAGAAATTTACCGCAATTCCATGATGGCTCAGTGAATAATTGCATCTTGTGGTATGCTGCAGAGACCAGAGAGGCTGCAGCTTAATTCTCTGGTCTGTGCTGAGTTAGATCATCTCTGCAACTGGGCAGGTCCTTGTCCATGAGCTGGGGAAGAAAATTAATCGGCCAGGCTTCCCACTTCTGATCACTATCCAGTGGCCCCAGTGGTAGTGCATCTGTATGAATGTCTGATGGGGACACGATCTAGCTCTGTTGTCAAGATGACCTGGCCAATATTGATCCCTCAATCAACATCGATAAAACAAATTTATCTGGTCATTATCACATTACTGTTTGTGGGAGCTTGCTGTGCACAAATTGGCTACTGCATTTCCTACATTACAACAGTGACTACACTTCAAAAGTACTTCATTGGCTGTAAAGCGCTTTGGGACATCCGGTGGTCGTGAAAGGTGCTATATAAATGCAAGTCTTTTTCCTTAGCCAGTACTTCACTGCATCTCAACATCTGGCCATTTGACCTTTTCTACTGTTTTATTTCTGGTTGACTCCTCCTCTACCTCTAGTCAGTATCATTTCCTGGTTTTAAAATTTGTATTAAATACATGACCGTTTCCAGTGATGGTGTAAACAGATGTGGTTATCAGTCTTTGGAGCAGGCTCGAGGGGCCGTATGGCCTACTCCTGCTCCTATTTCTTATGTTTTGATGTTGCATAACTTCCAAAAGTGTTAAACCTACTGCAGTCTTAGCAAATGGGCTCAATATCACTGTCTTGCTCACTGTTAGGCTATTTTAGTGAATTCCTACAGGTCTGGTGCTAACTCTGCCTGGAAACATATTTACAGTGTCAGGTAAGTCAGCGAATTGCCTTTAAAGAGAGAACTTTCAGGAACATTCCAGAAAATATACACTGACCAAGGAGTGTTCCGTACTGACCCAACCTGCTCCTCAGCAAACACTCAAGTTGTCATTAGCACTGTCAAATGCAGGTGCCCCAAACTTCTGTTGGAAATGGACACTGATGCATAACAGATGCATTTGGTCATAGCTGCTAACTCTTTCTATTAACTATTCTCTGGCAAAAAAAATGCTGTGTCAACTGAGACACAATCCTGGATACCACCCTTTCTATTCCTTCATTCATCCTTCCTAATTTTATGAAGAATTTCTTCAGTACCATGGGGCATATTTTCCCTTGATCATTCGCAAGAAATGCTGGAATCCCTGCTTTGCATTCACACAAGCTTTAAAAAAAATTAGCAAATGGGGGAAAATGTACACGTGTACCCTCTATTGTAATCTCGCACATCATATGACTTTAGCCTCTGCTGCCACTAGTGTAAGCTAAAGGTCTTGTTTGATATGATTGTCCCAGCAGTAATAATGAATCTGAGTGAAGCCAGTGCATCAAAGGATATAATATCCCATCTCTTGATGGAACTGAGGAGGAGGAAGGAGAATACCCTCCTGAGCCTTTGGAGACGCTGGAAACAACTCCAGCATTGATTTTTTTTGCCACCATTTTCTCCTCTCCACTCCTGATCTCCTTACGTGATTAATGGTTACCCAGGCAGCATTCTCCCTCCAGTGTTTCACCCAAGTGCCTGTGTTTCACAGTAAATGTTGGCAGGCTAGCCAGCTGTGGCAAACATCACTGCCTCACCTAATCCTTTCCTCACTTGGCATCCACTTATTCACTTCTAGCAGGTGTTGCTAACAATTGGGAGTAAACCATGGCTGAATTTTCATTCCCTAGCCCACAGGGCCCTATGACCAATCATAGTGCCCCTACCACCATCCTGGTTCAGATCAGCTACCTTACCATAGACCAAGGATTGAAATAGGGGTCGCCTGCTCTGTATGGCTTAGAGATGGTCTCTCAGCCATTAGGGAAGGCCCCTCCAGCAATATCTACTTCCCCATTTACACTGAATTTCTTTTGATGAATCCAATGCCAACATTTGTCATCTAGGACTTCAGGTCCCAGAAAATAATGCTACTAACAAGGATTCAATTATAGATCTAGTATTTGCATTGACAGGCCAGATACTCCTTGGGTTTTAACTCGCCCCTTCTGTGAATTGGCGAACATGTACTAGACAATGCTCATTGCTTCAAAACCTGATTGGCTGGGCTACTGATTTACGATGATTGGATACTACGGATTCAGCTTTTATTAAATGGAATTCTGGGATGTTTACTGGTGTTTTGGAAATCACTGTGAATCTGACCATTATTCTGTGAAAACTAAACCAGTAACCTCCATGTCTGTTAGGTGCTATAGAGGTTAAAGCAACTGAGGAGCCTATGCTTACGCAGTTGGTTGAAAACTTTGAAGTTGTATTTTGTGTGAAAAGTTGTAGGAAGCAGTGTCAGAAAATTGCTACCTGAACTAGAAATGTCTACATATAAGGCTCTCTCTCTATAGGAAGTGATCTAACCTCCCCTCCACCCCATACTCCCCACTCCAATAATGACGTCGTTACTGCCACAGTAAATATCAATGGAAAATCCAAGCTTTGTGCGAATGGGACCTCATCGGATGTCTCGGAACGATACTGTTTATTTTTTCAGGACAACCAGCCTGGGTGGACCATAGAGCCACTAGCCAATGGGGTGCAGAAATTAGTGTGTCAGGTATGGAAGGGGCAACATCAGGTCAGGAGAATACAGAAGACTGCCAGCGCACACTGAAATTAAGCATGCTGAAGTGATTTATTTTAAAAGGTAATTTGCGCTCAAATTATCCTGGTAGTTTGCTCAGGAGATTGACTTGCATTCATATATCTCAAAGCTTTTAATATAGTAATCATAAAAATGCACAAGGAATACCCAAGGTTTAATGTGGAATGGGTGCATTACCATTTGGCCTTGTCTCAGCTGTTTGGTTGTCTGTTTCAGGCCGCGTTCTTTGGGATGCAGTACCTGCACATCAAATAAACTGCTTTTTATATATTAATACAATAGCGAAATACTGCGGATGCTGGAAATCTGAAATAACAAAGTGCTGGAAACACTCAATAGGTCAGGCAGCATCGAGGAGAGAGAAACAGTCGATTCGAAATGTTGACTCCTCGATGCTGCCTGCCTGACCTGCTGAGTGTTTCCAGCACTTTCAGTTGCTTTATATTAATGCTGTTTTAATTTGGATTCCAGGAGACTGACCTACATGAGAGTCAGCTTTTACACTAAATGTACCTGGAGGCAAACCTGTTTGTCCTAGGTAATGAGAGCCAAGACAATGGTTCAACCGGTCTTCAACCTTTGAGGAGGCTAGGATTTGCTAAATTCCAGATCAGCCACTGCTTTTATAGGAACCCATTTTTGGAGTGTGGTTTTGTTGCCACTGTAGAGATTCGCAGTCATTG
Source organism: Somniosus microcephalus (assembly GCF_052327205.1). Classification (NCBI taxonomy): domain Eukaryota; kingdom Metazoa; phylum Chordata; class Chondrichthyes; order Squaliformes; family Somniosidae; genus Somniosus; species Somniosus microcephalus. The sequence goes on along the minus strand of NC_140996.1, from coordinate 154,929,217 downwards.
TCAGAATGCATTCTCTTTTCCTTCTTCCCTCACCCCCTAACTCTAAGAGCACATAGCAGATGGATTACAGGACTAATTGTGACAAACATTTTTGTGATGCAGCGTCCTTGAGATTTTTGTAGCTGAATCTTCTTGCGCAATAATGGAACTTGGGAATAAGCCATTCAGCTGCTCGAGCCTGCTCTGCCAATCATTTGTACCTCTGTACCTCAATATCTTTTACCTGCCTTTACCCTTACCCAACAAAAGTCTATCTATCTCCGTATTGAATTTCAATTGACCCAGCATCCAGTCTTTTGGGAGTTCCTGATTTCCACTATACTTTGCGTGAAAAAAATCTTCCTGATTTCACTCCCAAATAGTTTAGCTCTAATTTTAAGATTATGCCTCCTTGTTCTGGATTTCCCCCACCAGAGGAAATATCTATATTTACCCTATTTAATCCCTTTTATCTTTTTAAATACCTTGATTAGATCACCCCTCAACCTTCTAAACTCAAGAATACAAACCAAGATTATGCAACTTGTCCTCATAATTTAGCCCTGATATTCCAGTGAATCTACACTATACCCCCCTCCAAGGCCTTTAACACTCTCTTGAGGTGTGGTGCCTAAAACTGAATGCAGTACTCCAGATGGGGTTTGACCAATGCTCTGTACAACTGAAGTATCACTTCCTCACTTAAATTTGAACCCCCTTGAGTTGAAGGCCAACATTCCATTAGCCTTTTTGATTACTTTTTATACCTGTGCACTAGCTTTTAGTGAAATGTATACATAGACACATCCCTTTGCTCCTCCACAGCTAGTTTTGCATCATTATGAAAATATTCTGATTTCTCAGATCCAAAGTGGATGACTTCACCCTTTCCCCCATATTGAACTCAATCTGCTTTAGTTTTGCCAACTCACTCAGTCTGACTATATTAATTTGTAACTTCCATCTCGCATCTATACAACTTATTGTGCCTCCTAACTTAGTCTCATCTGAAAACTTGGATATATGACTCTCTATTCCTTTATTCAAGTCATTAGTATATAGTGAAAAGCTGACACCCCCTGTACTGATCCCTTGAGAACACCTCTTGTCACATCCAGCCAATCAGGGAATGTTCCCTTTATTGCTATTCTCTCCCATCTCCCAACAATTACCGACCCATGTCACAAGATTACCTCAGATTCCTTGTGCTTTTGTTAGTTTTTTTTATTCGCTTATGGGATCTGGGCGTTGCTGGCAAGGCCAGCATTTATTGCCCATCCCTAATTGCCCTTGAGAAGGTGGTGGTGAGCCGTTGCCTTGAACTGCTGCAGTCCTTGTGGTGAAGGTTCTACAGTGCTCTTATTGTTATTAATCTCTTGTGCAAACCTTATCAAATGCCTTCTGGAAGTCCAAATAGACACCATCTATAGACACTCCCCTTTCCACCATGCTAGTGACCTCAGAAAATTCAGCTAGTCAGATATGACCTACCCTTCTAAATCCATGCTGACTCTCCAATCAGCTGACACTTGTCAAAGTGCTCCCCTGATAGATTGCAATAGCTCCCCACAATTGATGTTAAACTGACAGGTCTATAGTTACCTGTTTTTTCCCCCCTTAAATAATGGAGTGCCATTCTCAATTTTCCGTTCCTGAATCCTGACAGCTTTGGGGAATAATGGCTAATGCATCTGCAATTTTCATGGTTGATATTATCATTACATGAAAATATGTATCCTTGAGATCTATGACTGTAAGCCCATCTCCTGGGCATACCACTTGGAATATGTGAGGGATAATTACAACCACCACCAGTTCCAATGCTTTTTTTTAATTCATACCTGGGATGTAGGCATCGCCAGCATTTATTGCCCATCCTAATTGCCCTTGAGAAGGTGGTGGTGAGCTGTCGCCTTCAACCGCTGCAGTCCATGTGGTGAAGGTACTCCCAGGGTGCTGTTTGGGAAGGAGTTCCAGGATTTTGACCCAGCGACGATGAAGAAACGACGATATATTTCCAAGTCGGGATGGTGCGCAACTTGGAGGGGAACTTGCAGGTGATGGTGTTCACATGCGGCTGCTGCCCTTGTCCTTCTAGGTGGTAGAAGCTGTGGGTTTGGGAGGTGCTGTCGAAGAAGTCTTGGCGAGTTGCTGCAGTGCATCTTATGGTTGATGCACACTGCAACCACGGTACACCGGTGGTGGAGGGAGTGAATGTTTTAGGTGGTGGATGGGGTGCCAATCAAACAGGCTGCTTTGTCCTAGATGGTGTTGAGCTTCTTGAGTGTCATTGGAGCTGCACTCATCCAGGCAAGTGGAGAGTATTCCCTCACACTCCTGACTTGTGCCTTGTAGGTGGTGGAAAGACTTTGGGAAGTCAGGAGGTGAGACACTGCAGAATACCCAGTCTCTGACCTGCTCTTGTAGCCACAGTATTTATTTGGTTGGTCCAGTTAAGTTTCTGGTTGACAGTGGGGGATTCAGCGATGGTAATTCCGTTGAATGTCAAGGGGTGGTGGTTAGACTCTCTTGTTGGAGTAAGTCATTGCCTGGCACTTGTGTGGTGCGAATGTTATTTGCCACCTATCAGCCCAAACTGCTTCTTCATATTTCTATCTACAAGTTGAATGGATAAGAAGGGACATTGGATTACATACTGCAGTATAGTCTTTTAATTTTTTTGATTGCTGCTGCTTTAGTCTTTGCTACTTTGTTGATCTCAAGGTTTCAATTCTGCCTCCTCTACAGAATTAACTGAGTGATTCAGATGAGATCTTTATTATACGTGACCTTTATTATGTAGAAGATGCGAGACCAAAATGACAATGCTATGGCTAGGATTTCTTGAAAGGACAGTGTCCCTAAACAATTCTCCCTCCCTATACTGTGCAATAGCCATTCTCACATGTATGTGTAATTTGAAGTTGCTTCAATGAGTAAGGAAGATCATATCACGTATTGTTCGCTGTTCTGCCTATCTAATGGAATTGTTTCTCTCTTGTCAAAGTACAGTTTAATCAGGTTGCCTGGGATGATCGTGACTTCAGAAGTTGAAAAAGTATCACTGCCCAGCAAAATCATCCTCCTTCAATTAAAATGCTATTGCGATTGGACTTTGTACAGGAACTGAATCTAGAATTACACAATTTACTCTTTAAATTTAGAAAAAAGCTCCAAATTGTTGGAAACCTGGTAATTAGCAGCAAGGGCCTGTGTATATAATGAAGGAAATGCCTTTTTCTTGATCATACTGCATTACAATGGAATCCTTTTATAAAGAAATCCTATTTGCCATGGCTGATTATCACTGTCTGTAACATTGAGTTAGCTGTGATACTAACTCACTGAAATGAAAAAAAGGTGGTTACAGACAACAGACTTTTAACATTTATATTTGCATTTGGTTCAAGCTGAGGATGTCAGTATTGGTTTCAAGTACTTCCAGATGAGGTACAGCATAGCTTGACTCAGTAAAGTTCATTCTATTCCCCAAAGTGCCTTAACCCCAACTTTAAACAAGCACTCCGAGTGCATCAGTGTGAATTTTTCCATTTCCCACGCTAACTGTGCGTATAGCCTTTGAATGATGTTGACAGTTTAGTGCCAAATAGTGGGCAGTTTATTTGTGCTGTGATCACACACATCAGCAGCAGGGTTGAAAATGTTCAAATATATTTATTTGGCACTTACACAGCCAACAGAGAGAGAAGAAATTTTCATTTCATGAGTCTGGCCTAGAATCAAACCCAGGTCCCAAAATGAAAGGTTGCTGTTCTGACCCACAAGTGCATTCTGCTTCGGGTCAGTATTCTAACGTGAAACTTAGTTCTTAAAACATTGCAATCCAACTAATGTCTCCTGATTAAGATAATGTGAACATTTTTATTAACTGAACAGTAAAATTAAACTCAAATGAAGCCATTGATTTCCATTGATGTGAGGCAAATTCCTTTGCCCCTTAAAAGCCGAATAATAGAAGATTAGTGTTTGGACTTTCTGTACCTGTTTATTGTAATAATTATAACCTTATATTCAGTTCCATTGTAAATAAAAGAAATGTTGACTTTTTTGTGTAAGTTGACTTACTGTATCTGAGTTTTCTATAAGTGGGTCCCACTGTTAAGTTTGTCTATAACAGGAAACCTCCATTGTGTTTTAATTAACAAATTATAGCCAATAAATTACAGAATGAAGCTATTTTATTAGGCTTTCATTTTTACAGTTTGTTGAGTTGTTTGTGAACTAATAAATGCTGGACTAGTTCCTTCCCATTTGGTTATGCTCCACATATTGTGGATAATATATATTCAAAATGGAAACCTAGATGCCACTATTTTGTAAATAATTTGACAGAAATTCTCCTCCACCCCCATGTGTAGCATGATACGTTTATATTTTCAGGCATCAGCTTTCTACATAAGTATGTCTCCCTACTTTATGACACATAATAATTCAAAAATTATATTTGCCAAAATGTTTCCAAGTTTTTGAATACAATATGGTTGTTAATTTTTGTAATTTTCTGCTTGTTAGAATCTGCATCAAGTATATGAATCTTTTCCTAGCTGCCAACAGACATTGAATCCCTCTGGTGTCTCCCACTAAGACACCAGTTCATAACCTAGTAATTGTGCCAAGATTTTCAAGAAAAACAGAAATGACTGATGCAATTTCAGGAAACTGAAAAGGCAATTCATGATTAAAACAGAACCCCTCATTCTCTAGCAGTAAGTGGGCAGTTGCTAATACAAAACCTAACCGTTCAGGTAAAATACCTAAAATTAAACATCTAGAAACCCTTACCCACAACAACAGCTTGCATTTCTATAGCGCCTTTAAAGTAGTAAAACATCTCGAGGCACTTCACGGGAGCGATCAGACAAAAATTTGACACGGAGCCACATGAGATATTAGGACAGATGAACAAAAGCTTGGGCAAAGAGGCAGGTTTTAAGGAGGGTTGAGAGGTGGAGAGGTTTAGGGAGTGAATTCCAGAGCTTAGGGCCTAGGCAGCTGAAGGGATGGCTGCCAATGGTGGAGTGATTAAAATCAGGAATGCACAAGAGGCCAAAATGGAAGAGGGCAGAGATCTCGAAGGCTTATAGGGCTGGTGGAGGCCACGGAGGGATTGGAAAAGAAGAATGAGAATTTTAAATTGAGGCATTTAATTAATTAGGCCAGCATTTAATGTAAGTGCCCAGGTAACCACACCGGTGCCCCTCTCTTTTTGTTTCTGATGCAATGATCACAGAATCTGTATTTACTGTTTTGTAAATTAGAAAGAAACTTTAAGAATAAGACCCATGACATGCAACAGTATTAGTCATGAAGGGAAAGGTAGTGAGCAACCATGGAGATGTTGGGTGGGAAAATGTTTCAACCACCCTTTGGATGAAAGTTCTTAAACAAATATCAGGTCACTGGGATAGGAGTGAGAGTGAAATGGATAGCAAGTGGGCAAAACCATGTCAGGCAGCTTGAATTGTCACCACTTTAGGAGCAGCAGAGGAGGCTTAGTGCTGGTATGACCAAAAATATCAACTACAAGCGGGCAAGTATGTCACTGGTTTTCCTTACTTCTCCTTCATACTTTAATCTTTTTAGCACATACTAAAGACAAAAAAACCACAATCATCACTGAAGTTGCCATATCCTACTTTGAATATGGTCTGTTATGACAGCCTTGTAACACATCTGGTGCTGCTCACTATAGGACAGAGGCTACCATATCAGGTTCATTGACTTCAACTAAGACCATATCTTTGTGGTAGGACATTCAATTTGATGACTTTTAACTTGCTCCAGTACAAGGCCAACACTGTCAAAGCCTACATTTTCTAGAAATATCACAGAACTGGTAGGTACAGTGGCTATTCAACCACCGGAGCCACACACCTGACCCACCAAATCATCTGCAGTCAAATCTCATTACATATTTGAACTGAGGCTCTCGGCGTGTATTATTGCAGTCATTAGAAGCTTACAGTTTGGAGGAGAAAGATGGGACATCCAATGCTGCTGCAGCAATTGTGCAGCAGACTGAAGGATAGCGTGTTTTCGGGAATTAAATGTATCTAATTAGCAAAGGATTTTAAACAATGGAGCAGGGATGTAATGGCTTCCAGATTTCCTGATGCATCTGCAGTGATACTGTTAAAGTGTGACACAGGTTGACACCATTTACACAATTGAGTTGCATAGAGAGCGTAGGAAAAGATGGCACTCTATGTAAATGCTGTGTTGAATGTATCGGATTCTTGGCTGCATATGAGAAAGATGTTTGGAGATCTTGCCAGATTAGCAAAGGTAAGATTACCCACTGCTACCTTATGTTAAGTTTACAGTCTAGCTCAAAAGTTGAGAAGTTGAATACGTCTTTGAATATTAAAATACTGGAATCCATGTCAAGAATGCAGCAATTTCAATTTGGCAGTGCCTTTACTATAGTTGAACTTAAAGCTTTCTCCATTTCATAAAATGGTCAGTTAGTAATGTTCAGTGAGCCAGCTTTTCACTGTTTTGGGGGTAAATGAGGTGCCACTGTAGAACAGTTCAACTGTATTTTTAAATTCAATAATGAAAAAGTGAGAGATTCTTGTGAAAGATTTATACTAGCAGATTTTTTTAACATGTTTTCTTGAAATCTGCATGGCACTGGCAAGTCGATTTTGTTGCCCATCCCTTTTGCTCTGTGAAGGTGGTGGTGAGCCTTCTCCTTCAATCACAGCAGTTCTTGTGGAATTGGGGCACCCATAATGGTGGTAGGTAGGGAATTCCAGGATATTGACGATGAAGGAATGGTGATGTATGTTTAAGTCAGGATGGTGTGTGGCTTGGAGGGGAACTTGGAGCTAATGCATATAAAAACAGGGAAGTCTTGCTGCAGTTATACAGGGTATTGGTGAGGCCACACCTGGAATACTGCGTGCAGTTTTGGTTTCCATATTTAAGAAAAGATATACTTGCTCTCGAGGCGGTTCAGAGAAGGTTCACTCGGTTGATTCCGGAGATGAGGGGGTTGACGTATGAGGAAAGGTTGAGCAGGTTGGGACTCTACTCATTGGAGTTCAGAAGAATGAGAGGCGATCTTATCGAAACATATAAGATTGTGAGGGGGCTTGATCGGGTGGATGCGGTGAGGATGTTTCCACTGATGGGTGAGACTAGAACTAGGGGGCATAATCTAAGAATAAGGGGCTGCCCTTTCAAAACTGAGATGAGGAGAAACTTCTTCACTCAGAGGGTAGTAAATCTATGGAATTTTCTACCCCAGAAAGCTGAAGCTGCAACATTAAATGCATTTAAAATGGAGATAGACAGTTTCCTAGCAGATAAGGGAATTAGGGGTTACGGGGAGAGGGCAGGGAAGTGGACGTGAGTCTAGATTCGGATCAGCCATGATCCTATTGAATGGCGGAGCAGGCCCGAGGGGCCGTATGGCCTACTCCTGCTCCTACTTCTTATGTTCTGCTCTTGTGTTTCTCAGTGATAGAGGTTAGAACATAGGAGATACTGTTAAAGTAACCTTGGTATGTTGCTGCAGTGCATCCCGTAGATCATATATACTGCAGCCACAGTGTTCTGGAGGTGAATATTGAGTTCCAAGGCATTGATCAAATGAACTGCTGTGTTCAGAATGGTGTTGAGCCTCTTGAGAGTATTATTGCAACTGAGCCATAATAGATCAATGGTGAGTATTCCTTCATACTCCTAACTTGAGCCTTGTACATGGTTGAGATGCTTTAGAGATAGTTAGGATGAGAGCTACTTATCCGAGCACTCAGCCTCTGTCCTGCTCTTGTAACCATGGTGTTGATACGACTATTCCAGTTCAGCTTCTAGCCAATGGTGACCCACAAGATGTTGATGGTGGGGAACTTGGTGATGGTGCCTATGAAGGTCAGGAGGAGATGCTGGGCTTTCTTCTGTTCAAGGTAATCATTACCTGGCACATAGGTAACATTCACGCCACATATCACTTGTCAGTCCAATACTGGACTTAATCCAAATTCTGCTGTAGGCTAGCATGGGCTGCTGCATTATTAGAATGTGAATGGAGCTGAACACTGGAATCGTCAGTGAACAGCCTTACTCCTCATCTTAATAGCGAGTAGGTCATTGATGAAGCAGCTGAAGCTTAGCAGGTCTTCAACACTACAGCCAGGATATTTTCAAGGCTGAATACAAAAGCAAAATACTGCAGCTGCTGGAAATCTGAAATAAAAACAAATTGTTGGAAATACTCAGCAGGTTGGGCAGCATCTGTGGAGCGAGAAACACACCTGAAACTTTAACTCTGCTTCTCTTTCCACAGATGCTGCCTGACCACCTGAGTATTTCCAGCATTTTCTGTCTTTATTTTCAAGGCCTATTGCCTTTGCTTTACGCAGTGCACTCAGCCACTTAGAATCATAGAATGATACAGCACAGAAGCAGGCCATTCGGCCCATTGTGCCTGTTCTGGTGCTTTGAAAGATCTATCCAATTAGTCCCACTCCCCTACTCCTTCCCCATAGCCCAGTAAATTTTTCCTTCACTGCAGCAATCCCTCAGTAACTGCACTGAAGTGTCAACCTAGATTGTTGGACTCAAGTCTCTTCTTCTTAGGCAGTCCCTCGGAACCGAGGATGACTTGCTTCCACATTAAAAATGAGTTCTCAGGTGACTGATGAGTCCAATGCGGGACCTACAGTCTCTGTCACAGGTAGGGCAGACGGTGGTTGAAGTGGCGGGTGGGTGGGGTGCTTGGGTTGAGGTGCGCTGCTTGCGCTTGGCTTCCGCTTGCTCCCGGCGAAGAGACTCGAGGTGTTCGGCGCCTTCCCGGATGCTTCTCCTCCACTTTGTGCGGTCTTGGGCCAGGAATTCCCAGGTGTCGGTGGGGATGTTGCACTTTTTCAAGGAGGCTTTGGAGGTTGTCCTTGAAGCATTTCCTTTGCCCACCTGGGGCTCTCTTGCTGTGCTGGAGCTCCGAATAGAGCGCTTGTTTTGGGAGTCTCGTATCGGGTATGCAGACAATGTGACCCGTCCATCGGAGCTGATCAAGCGTGGTCAAAGCTTCGATGCTGGGGAAGTCTCTAGAGTGGGGCTTGAATCCACAACCTTCTGACTCAGAGATGAGACCCACGACGTCCCCGATCTTCTCTTCTCTTTCCTCCCCCCACCCCCTATCCTCCGGAGGCAGGCACCAACCTCCACGTGATCCCTCCCTCCCGCCTCTGTACGGCTTAGTGCTGCAGGCCTACCCACCTGCAGCCAGCCAGCCTCTCCATCTGCCTGGCTATGGTCAGGAAACAGGCTTCAGATGCAAATTGGACCCTGCCGTTAAAGTCGGCAAGGCCTGCAGGAAACCTGTTCTACCGGGTCTTCCGACCACATTGAACCCGCCTCCAACCCACCTTCCTCCAGGCTTACGTCCCTAATTATGAAGCCAAGGATCCCGTATGCCTTTTTAATAGCCTTCTCAACTTGTTCTGCCACCTTCAAAGACTTGTGTATGTACACCTCCAGGTCCCTCTGTTCCTTCATCCCCTTTAAAATTGTACCATTGCCTCTCCTCATCCTTCCTAACAAAATGAATCACTTCACACTTCTCTGTTAAAATTCATCTGCTATGTGTCTTCCCATTTTACCAGTCTGTCGATGTCCTGGTGATGTCTGCCACTATCCTCCTCGCTGTTTACTACATTTCCATATTTCGTGGCATCTGCAAACTTTGAAATTATGCCTTGTATACCCAAGTCTAGGTCATTAATATATATTAAAAATAGCAGGAAATTCCAGGTCATCACCACTCGCTGCATAAAAAAGTTTTTCCTCACATCCCCCCTGTATCTCTTGCCCAAAACCTTAAATCTGTGTCCCCTGGTCCTTGCACCATCAATTAGTGGGAACAGCCTTTCCCCATCTAGCCTATCATAATCTTGTACACCTCTATCAAATCACCCCTCAACATCCTTTGCTCTAATGAAAACAAATCCAGCTTCTCCAACCTGTCCTTGTAGCTAAGATCCCCCATCCCCGGAACCATTCTGGTAAATCTCCTCTGCACCCTCTCGAGTGCCTTCACATCCTTCCTAAAGTGAGGTTACCAGAACTGGACGTTTTCTGCCCTTGCAGCACGTTCCTATGCAGAGCTAGACAGGTAGCTAACAATTTGATATCTTCCCATAAAAATCACAAGGCTTGACTTTTCTTGTAAACTTTACTGAAAGATTCTTATGGTGAAACTGAAATACAATACAGAAGTGGAAGCATACATTAGTACACAAGCACATAACTGATATGCATACACAAACTTAGGTAATCATGAGCAACACAGTACATTTGGCATGTAACTTACCAAAACACGTGAAAACACAGCTTACTGTGAATATACATTTAGCAAACTGAAAGGCATTCTCTTACATTCACTTTAAATTAGCCCTGTACATAGTGCATCAAAATACAGCTACAAGTTAACCAGCTAGATACAGAGAGCGAGCAATTCATGGCTAGCTGTGTAGGTTTGCTTACAGAGAAAGGTTACAAACTAAACATTTTCTGCAAAATATAGTGTACACTAATCATCTATAACATTCTCAAGTACTTACAGACAAATAGTGTCCAAGGCCGAAGCGTAACAAGAAAATAACTGCAACACCTTGTGTCGAGCTGCAGGTCTTGTGATATTCAGCAATTTTACTTTACAGCACTTGCTAGGTACCAAATATCCACTAGGTGGCGGCACACAATGGGAATCGACCCAAATTAATTAAACCCCTGAATTAACTTGAAAACTAACATAAATTCCTAAAGGAAGGCAGCACACTCCCCGCTTGGTATAATTCCATTGTACCACTACAGATACAAAATAAAACCTAAAGAAAACGTCCTTTGGCTGCAAACATACTCCGAATCCTTTCTCTAGGTTTCTTCAGAAAGGAGGACTACGATCTCTGAGACCGGCCTCAGAAACACTTTGACAGTCCCCTCCTTGACAATCTTCACCTCCACCTTGCGGACCCTCTTGTCCCTGCTCGGCAGAGTTTTGACAACCAGTCCCACTGGCCATTCATTTCTGTGTGCTTGGCTGTCTTTCAGCAAGACAATATCTCCCACTTTGACGTTTGGCTTGTCTTCTGTCCATTTCCTACGGCTCTGTAGGGTGGACAAATACTCTCCTCTCCATCTCTTCCAAAAAGTGTCTGCAAGACACTGGACTTGCTTCTATTGCTTCCCGTGCAGCTCAGCCATGTCGAAGTTTCCAGAGGGGGCTGAAATAGCACTCATCTTTTGAGTCAGGAGCATCGCTGGGGTGAGGACTGCAGGCATGTCTGGGTCAGTGGACACCGGCAACAGGGGTCTTGCATTCATGATCCCATGACTTCAGCCATGAGAGTGCTCAAGATGTCATGTGTGAGATGAGTGGGTCCCGTCCGAAGCAGCATAGCATCCAGAATACGCCTGGCAACACCGATGAGCCTCTCTCATGAACCACCCATGTGGGATGAATGCGGGGGGTTAAACACCCACGTGCATCCTTTCTTTTGGAGGTAGCTTCTTATCGCTGCATCATCCGTGTGGATGTCCAACTCCTTACAGGCACCCACGAAGTTAGTCCCTCTGTCGGAGCGGAGAAGTTTGGCTGGACCATGGATTAAGAAAAACCTCCTCAGGCCATTGATGGTTAGGAAAGCTTTGTCGTCCATGGATAGTGCTGGCTTGTCATCATCCTTGGACCTTTCAAACACTGAGCATCCTAGGCTGTCTGTGCTCACAGTGAGGCCTGCCTCTTCCTCACAGGCAGAGGAGGTTGACCTATGATGCTGCGTCATGCCATCGTAGTCTTCCTTTACCTGGATCCTTGTTTGGGCATGGGCTGAGAAAGGATGTGCGACCGTTGTGCAACGCGTTTGCTTTATAGACGTTGACATCCGCTGGTTTGTGGACTGTTCCCAGGCAAACTCCACCCACGAGGACCCATCCCAGGTCAAGCCGCTGCGCATAAGGAGCATTGTGGGGCCCGTTGATTTGCTCACGCACCTTGTGCACCCTTAAGATGTCTCTTCCCAAGAGCAGGAGGATTGGAGCGTCCGGGTCCACAGCTGGAATCTTGTTGGCAACTGGCTGTAGGTGGGGCTGATGGCGTGCGACCTCTGGGGAGGGAATTTCCGTCCTATCATCTGGCATCATGTCACACTCAATTAAGGTGGGGAGGGGAAGCTGTAGTTTCCCATCCATGGACTCGATCATGAAGTTGCCAACTCTCTTACCCGTAGTCTCTCTTGTCCCCGAACAGGTTTTTAGTGTGTACGGAGCTGCGCTGGCTTTGACTTCAAAGAGATTGAAGAATTCTGTCTTCGCTAGAGACTTGTTACTTTGCTCATCAAGCATTGCATACATCTTGATTGCCTTCTCCTTTCTCCCTGCAGAATACGCTTTAACCAAGCAGATGTTGGAGCATGAGCATAGGCTGCTTGCATTTCCACAAACCTCTGTACACTTGGAGGTGACTGAAGAAGATGCGCTTTCGCTTTGCTCCCCGCTATCCTCTTCGACCACCGAGAGTGCTGCGGTTGACAAAGGAGGAGGATCTGGATGCAGGGCTGCGATGTGTTTTTCACTGTTGCACTCGAAGCACTTGATTGTCGCCTTGCAGTCTTTTGCCATGTGCATAGTCGACCCACAACACCGGAAGCAGATGTGATTCTCTTTCAGGTATGATTTGCGCTCGTCAATAGGCTTGCCTCTAAAGCTTTGACACTTTTTCAGTGGGTGGGGCTTCTTGTGTATTGGACACTGACGATCTGGGTCATCCACTTTATTCCCAGCAGAACTGGATTGGTTGACTGAGGGTTCGGCTAGAACATCTGTTTTGTGCATGCTCACAGAGGCTTTGTTGCTGTACTTTGTGGGTTTCTCTGTTCTCGAAGGAGCGTAACTGCTGGAGGTGGAGAAAGTGAAACTTGGATCATTCCTCACCTTTGCCTGTTGTTGGACGAACCTGGAGAAGAGAGAGAAGGGAGGAAATGCCACTCCATAGTCCTCCTTGTACTTGGATCCCTTAGCTATCCATTTCTCTTGAAGGTTGTAGGGGAGCTTTTCCACTATTGGGTTTACCCCACGAGCTGTATCCAAATACGAGAGGCCTGTCAGGTAACCTTCTCCCTTAGCACACTCCAGTTCGAGGAGAATGTCACCCAGTTCTTGAAGCTCCACATTATCTTTGTTGGTTAGTTTCGGAAAGTCCTCAATCTTCTTAAGCAGTGCGTGTTCAATGACTTCTGGTGTCCCATAACAGTCTTCGAGACATTGCCAAACCAGGTTGAGGCCTGCTGTGGGATTGCGGATGTGCACTGAGCAAATTCTCCTCGCTTGTTCTGACGACTCAGCTCCGAGCCGCTTTGTCATCAAATCTAGTTCTTCTCTGGCTGACAGATTCAAGTCCTTGGTGGTACTCAGGAAGGACGCTTTCCATGACCAATAATTTTCAGGACAGTCATCAAACTCTAGAAGACCTGAACTTAACAATTCTCGGCGGATGAGGTCTTGTGCACCTTGTGGCTTGGGTAAGGACTGCTTGGCTGGATTGGCCGAGTGCTGTGGAGGTCTCTGCAGGTAAGTCTTACTTGCTTCTTCTCTTTTAAGCTCAGTGTCTCCGAAAACAGGCTGTTTGTTACTGTGGTGAGTAGCTGGATCTGCATCGAGATACCTGGATGTTTCCTTGAAGAACAATTTGGAGTGTTGTTGGACATACTCACTTGTATGTTGCACTGGACTGAGGGGCTGCTCTAGAACATATGGTTCATGGCTGTGCTCCCCGCCTTCGTTCTCCTCACCTTCTTCATAAGCTGCAGCTTCAGCGGCAGCGGCAGCTCTCTGGCTTTGGAGAATGTGGAGACTGGCGTCGAGGTCAGCTCTCTGCTTCATCACACTAGCTTCTTTTTCAGCGAAGGACAATTGAGCCTGGGCAGCTTTTGCCTTGGCATGTGCTTTGGCGGCTGCAGAAGCTGTCGATGACGACGGTCTGCTGGACCGCCAAGATGATCTGGAGGATGCTTTAGAGGACAGTGACTTGGCATCATTTGCTCAAAGAGGCTCATGCTTCTCAGTTGGCTGGTCGACGTCCTCTATGGTATATTGTCTTCCTGAGCGTAGACTCATGGTAGCTGGGTGGTATCTTCTTGTGCTTGAGCCCGCTGTGCTGTTGTCTTTTCACTTTTCTGCACTTGCAGCGCGTTCCTATGCAGAGCTAGACAGGTAGCTAACAACTTGATATCTTCCCATAAAAATCACAAGGCTTGACTTTTCTTGTAAACTTTACTGAAAGATTCTTATGGTGAAACTGAAATACAATACAGAAGTGGAAGCATGCATTAGTACACAAGCACATAACTGATATGCATACACAAACTTAGGTAAGCATGAGCAACACGGTACATTTGGTATGTAACTTACCAAAACACGTGAAAACACAGCTTACTGTGAATATACATTTAGCAAACTGAAAGGCATTCTCTTACATTCACTTTAAATTAGCCCTGTACATAGTGCATCAAAATACAGCTACAAGTTAACCAGCTAGATACAGAGAGCGAGCAATTCACGGCTAGCTGTGTAGGTTTGCTTACAGAGAAAGGTTACAAACTAAACATTTTCTGCAAAATATAGTGTACACTAATCATCTATAACATTCTCAAGTACTTACAGACAAATAGTGTCCAAGGCCAAAGCGTAACAAGAAAATAACTGCAACACCATGTGTCGAGCTGCAGGTCTTGTGATATACAGCAATTTTACTTTACGGCAATTTTACTTTACTGCACTTTACTGCACTTGCTAGGTACCAAATATCCACTCGGTGGCGGCACACAATGGGAATCGACCCAAATTAATTAAACCCCTGAATTAACTTGAAAACTAACATAAATTCCTAAAGGAAGGCAGCACAGGACGCAATACTCCAGTTGTGGCCTAACCAGCACTTTATAAAGGTTCAGCATAACTTCTCTACTTTTGTACTCAATACCGCTATTTCACACACACACAGAATCACACAGAATCCCCACAGTGCAGATAGAGGCCATTTCGGCCCATCGAGCCTGCACCGACACATATCCCACCCTATCCCCGTAACCCCACGCATCCAATCCCCTAACACTAAGGGTCAATTTATCACAGCCAAATCAACCTAACCCGCACATCTTTGGACTTTATATTTATAAAGATCAAGGTCCCATATGCTTTGTTAACCACTCTCTCAATATGTCCTGCCACCTTCAGGAACCTATGCACATTAACTCCCAGGCCCCTCTGTCCCTGCACACTCTTTAAAACTGTGCCTCCCCCTGTTCCTTCTGCCAAAATGCATCACCTCACACTTCTCTGTATTAAATTCCATCTTCCACTTGTCTGCCCATTCTGCTAGCCTTTCTACATCCTGTTGCAGTCAATTGGTATCATCTTCACTGTTTTCCATACTCCCAAGCTTGGTGTCATCGGCAAATTTAGAAATTCTACTCTGTATTCCAATATCCGGGTCATTTATATATATCAAAAAAAGCAGTGGCCCCAGCACCGACCCTTGGGGAACACCACTGTCTACCATCCTCCAGTCTGAAAAACAGCCATTTACCACAACTCACTGTTTTCTGTCCTTAAGCCAATTCTTTATCCAAGCTGCCACTGACCCACCTATTCCATGAGCCTCAATTTTCTTAATCAGCCTGGTACTCTGTCAAGTGCCTTCCGAAAATCCATATAGACAACATCCATTGCATTCCCTTCATCAATCCTCTCTGTTACTTCATCAAAATATTCAATTAGATTAGTCAAACACGATCTGCCTTTTACAAATCCGTGTTGGCTCTCCTTAATTAGCTTAAACCTCTCCAATGCCAGTTAATTTTTTCCTCGATTATTGTTTCTAAAATTTTACCCACCACTGATGTTAAACTGACTGGCCTGTAGTTATTAGGATTGTCCTTACACCCTTTCTTGAACAATGGTGTCACATTTGCCACTTTCCAATCCTCAGGCACCTCCCCCGCCTCTAAGGAAGATTGGAAAATTATGGCAAGCCCTTCCGCTATCTCCTCCCCCAATTCTCTTAGCAACCTGGGGTGCAAGCCATCTGAACCAGGTGACTCGTCTACTCTAAGCATAACCAGCCTTTCTAGTACATCCTGTCTATCAATTTTCACCCCTTCCATTGCTTCTACCTTTTCCACTTCTACCGATATTTTGTCAGCATCCACCTCCTTAGTAAACACTGATACAAAGTACTCATTGAATATTCTAGCCTTGCCCTGCGCCTCTAAGTATATATCACCTTCTTTGTTTCTAATAGGCCCCACCCCGCCTCTTACTATTTATATGTTTAGAAAAGGCTTTTGGGTTCCCTTTTATGTTACCCGCTAATCTATTCTCAAGCACTTTCCTTGCCTCTCATTTCCATTTTCAGTTCCCCTCTGTATTTTTGTATTCGGCTTGGTTCTCTACTGAATTTTGAATTCGGCATTTATCATAAGCCTCCTTTTTCTGTTTCACTTAAATCTCTATGGCCTAGAAATTGGGCCACATACTGCCACGAGTTGCCATCTGATTGAAAAATGGCGGCCGCCACACTAGCACCCTTCTCTGGTGCGGGACTCGACAGCCTCAATTTTGGTGAGGGCCTCAGCGCAGCCAATAGCAGCGCTGGCCCTGTAAATGTAAATGAAGAGAGGGTGACATGCATACCTCAGCGAACTTTGGCCTTGGTGTTGAGGTCAGCACTGGATCCTAAGCTCGCCATGAAAACCCAGTGTTCAACAGACTAATAGAGACACTGTCAGCACCTCTTAAAGGGACTCGCACATCTTTGAGGTAAGTTTGCATTTAAGCTTTTGGACTGGATTTTTTAATTTTATTGAACTAGTGGCTTGGTGCAATAGATGTTAAAAGTTTTTAAAGTGTGCAGGGAGTGCTGCTGGATGCTTGCAAGGCCTCAGATAGTAAAGGAAGGCCTCTTGAGAAGACAGAAAATGCTGGAAATACTCAGCAGGTCAGGCAACATCCATAGGGAGAGAAACGGGGAGAAATTGAGTATAGCCCTATTTGGGTCGCCAGGGCGCTAAAATTAGCACCCCGGAAACATTCGCGCCCCCGCACCGGAAATTGAGTGGTTGCGCCCCAAAGGGAAGCGCGGCGCTACTGGAGGCGCACCGCATCCCTCTTGGGGCGCTGCGAGTGAATATCATGGCGCAACGTGCCGCAGTGCCACACGCTGCGGCACGTCGTGCTGCGGTATTGCAGGCCTTCCTCCCCTTCTTAAAGGGGAGGGGCTTTGTGCAGCATGATCTGGGGCCCAGCTGGGCCCCCGCGGATCGGGAGTGCAGGCAAAAGAGCCCGGCACCGAGGAGAAGTGCCGGGCTCTTGGAGCGCAGCTGGCACTCCGCGGGGGGGGGGGGGTTTCAGGAGGCCGAGGACGGGAGCGCTGGCAGGCGGCCAACAACAAGAATGGCCGCCCCGCACCTCACCTTTAATTTGCGCCTCCCCGACTGCAGGTACACCACCCTGACCCTGTCGGACATAGCGTCCGGCGGTAAATCAGGGGGCGCTGCCGAATATCGCGGCCGGGGCATCAGCGGGGCGCTGCGCACACCGATGACTTCAGCGGCGCAGCGCTAACGGTTAGCGCCACCACTAATGTCCCGCGGAATTTAGCGGGAGGCGTGGGCAGTGCCGCGCCCGGGCGTGAGTTGGCTTGCGACCCACTTAGCGCCCTCTTAAGGCGCTAACGGGTGGCGCAACCAACTGAATTTCTCCCCCACAGAGTTCACATGTTCTCACACACGCATTTTCAGGAGGGGTTGCTTAATAACATTTAGGACCAGGAAGCCTGCCTGATTCTTTCCTCAAATCAGGAGCACTGATGCAAATTATAACACCTGCAGCATTCCTTGGGCTGAGATCAACTAACTGGGCAGGACAAGACAGAACGGACAGTGATTGAAACTGGGACCTTCCTGTAGTGCCTGTCTCCGCTACTTATCAGATAAAGTCAGTGAGCCATCAGATGACTGGCACCACACCACTGAGTGGAAAGATTTTGTTATATTTTTTAGTTTGAAATTTCTGTCCTGTTCTGTGATGTAAGTGATCTGCTTCTTTGCTTGGTTGCTGCTCATTTTTAATATGCTATCAATTCAGATAGAAACTGATGGAATATGAAATGACTAGAGTTAAAAAAGGAATGGCTTCATCTGAGCAGATTGGCCCAGTAATTCCGGGCACAACGTGTGAGTACGGACGGGGTACTCACGCGTGTGCCCGGAGGAATTGCCGGTTTTCAGCATGCACAGCGCATGCGCTGAAAACCGGCATTTCCTGTCCTCTGACCCAAGGGGTTAAGAGGCAGAACGTGCGCGACTGCACAGGCAGCGCGTGCGCAGTGAAATTCCTTTTTTTTTCAGAGTTGCGCACGTGTAAAGGCCTCCGGTCTTTACGCGTGGAAAAGCAAGACGTAAGTATTTAGTTTTTCAGGTAAGTGGGCTTTTCCCACAGGTTTGTTATTTTTAAAGAATTTACAGGATGGTAAGTTTAGTTTTAGACCCTATTTTTTAAAAATTTATTTTTTTCAAAAAATTGATTAAGTGTTTAAAACATTTTTTAAAACTTATTTATAGTTATTATAATCAGTGGGATGTTTTTAAAATTTTTATTTAAAGTTAAAGTAGTGTTTTGGCAGCCCATACTTTTCATGAGTTTGACAGCTCTTACTGTCAAACTCATGAATAAGTTTCACCTCCCCTGATTGGCTGCAGAGTGCTCACCTGATCCCAGCCGGCACATCGCACTAACTACGCCGCTGGATCAGGTAAGCACAGCGCAGCGACATCTGAACCGGGCCTGTGACAGGAAATGCAAGCAAGCCCAGGCTTCAGATGTCGGCGCGCAGGGTGAGTGCAGATCGGGGGCTTGCACGCGCGGCAAGCCCCCGATCCTAATTTCAGGGCCATTATTGTTGTCTGCAAATTTTGTACGTGTTGAGCTTGTAGTGGTTTCCCTCCACTGAACTATCGCTGAAATACATTATTCAAATAAATGTAATAACTCCTACTACTATTATATCACAGAAAAATTTTGATGTAATTTACTTTCATTAATCTTAGCAGGAATATTATGTGGATAGACTGGAGAAGCTGGGGTTCTCCTTAGAGCAGAGAAGGTTGAGAGGAGATTTGATAGAGGTGCTCAATAGCATGAGGGGTCTAGACAGAGTAGATAGACAGAACTGTTCCCATTGGTGGAAGGGTCGAGAACCAGAGGACACGGATTTAAGGTGATTGGCAGAAGAACCAAAGGTGACATGAGGGAAATCTTCTTTACGCAGCGAGTGGTTATGATCTGGAATGCAATGCCTGAAAGGGTGGTAGAGGCAGATTCAATCATGGCTTTCAAAAGAGAATTGGGTAAGTACCTGAAGAAAAAAATTTGTAGGGCTACGGGGAAAGGGCGGAGGAGTGGGACTAGCTGAAGTGCTCTTGCAGAGAGCTGGCATGGGCTCGACGGGCCGAATGGCCTCCTTCTGTGCTGTAACCATTCTATGATTCTATTCTATACGTCAAGGTCGAGATGCTGCCTGACCTGCTGTGTATTTCCAGCATTTTATGCTTTTATTTCAGATTTACAGCATTCTCTTGCAGACGGGAGAGGAAGATGCGGAAGAGGAGGAAGCAACCCAGACAGCCCCTTTCTGGCCGAGATATCCCAGATGGAATCATCTGCGTGTGGTACCAGTGACCACAACCCCAATTCCCCTTTCCACAATTGTCCCACACCTTACCTTCCCTCTGTTACGGACCATCACAGCATCCTCTTGGCCCCGATACTGAAATAAAAACCACCACAAAGCAAACCTTCCAATCAACTTTATACGTCTATCCATCCAATATGACATCAAGAAATCAACTCATCACCCTTATGTATTCCCTTAGTGGCTGTCTTGTGTGTGCCTTTGCCTATCCTACTGATGTCATGCAGGGCTACCCCCATGGCTGCAGCATGGCTGGTGGAAGAATGCTGACTTTAATGGTGGATATTGCAAATGGCCTTGCTGGTCGACCTTGAGGAGCTGGTGGCTGGGAGTATGAAATCGAATGACGGTGTTCCTCCTCCTCTTCCTCTTCATCCCCCTTCCCCTCACTGGGCAGGCTGCCTTTCTTGGGTGTGTGAAATGAGGAAGACACAAGGGTGGAGATGTGGAAAGCAAGAGGTGAATGTGAGAAGGAGTATGAGGATATGAGCATCTTGTATCCTTTCGCTAGCCAAGGGCTCAGACATGCCCCTGCCGAGAATGGCCAGCACTGTCTCCTCCAAGGGGGTGAGATGAGCTAGGAATGGGAGGTGTGCCTCGTATTTGGTACAGGTTGTTGGTAGGTGAATAATTGGGGGGGGGGGGGGAGAGTTGTGCTTTGAGAAGTATGTGAGGCTTGTGGTGCAGTTGGTAGGAGGCGGCTTTTGAAGATGCATTCACTGACCTTGACCACTGGTCTGAGGTCATGAAGCTGCTTTGGGCACTGGAGCCAGGTGGTGGGGATAACACTGCTGGCAATGAAGACCTCGGTGATGTGGTCCCACATCGTTCTTTCTGGAGAGCCTCCTGGCCCCTGTGGGTAGAGGACCGCTCTTGCAGTGTTGACCCCCTGCACAAAGCTGGAGTGCTGCATGCGAGACTCTGGGTGTCCCTTCCCTGGCTTGATGAGCCATTTGTGTTCGTGCTGAAGCACTTTTCCCATTTTTGTAGGTGCGGAAGGGAATTCAGCTTTAAGAGCTGAAGACTCCCATTTGGGACTTCTTGTTAATTTTTTTTCCAGAAGGCAGTTGAGCTGTAAGGGCTAAAAACTGCATATTTTTACATTTTTATTTTTTAAATTTCAGAAGGTATTGCTCCTTTAAGAAACCGACGATGCTTTCTGAAATGACAGCCTTGCTTTCAGAGAGGCTGTTCTAGCTGCAATGACACTTCGGCCGTGCTATATTGGGGCCTGCTGCTAGGACAAACGCCACCAGGACGTCGTTGCAGTGTGAGTTAAGCCCTGGGCTAATGTTAATTAATCTCCAGCGCCAATTTCCTGGTCCTGCCAGCGCCACCATTTTCGTCGGCCATTGACACCCAGCAGCTTTTGTGGTGGTCACGAATTTCTAGGCCTATATCTTGTGTCATCCAGGGAGCTCGAGCTTTGGATGTCCATCCTTTTCCCCCTCGTGAGAATGTCTCTATTCTGTACCCAAACTATCTCTTCTTTAAAGGCTCATTTAACATTTTACCTGCCAATCTTTGATTCCAATCCAATTGGGCCAGCTCCCTTTTCAACTCACTGAAATTAGCCCTCCTCTAGTTGAATAACTTCTTAATGTCATGTGGAATGAACTGAATTTGTTGGACACTGACAGCTATGATGTTGTGGACCACGGGAGAATCTCCCGTGATGTTGCAGGGTGGGCATAACTAACTTTATTGGAGCAATCTGATTTTTATTTTCATGTTTTGCAGTAAACACATATTCATGAGCAGCTCCACATGTGCAACAAGTTAATCCATGGCTGTAAATGACCAAACTCAATGCCTGTCCTTATGTGTGGCTGTTTGCTTTCTTTTTTTTCCTCTATCTGTCCATCTCTCTTTACATATATATCCCTGCGTGTATCATTCTCATCCTTTCCTTACCCCATGACCTCTATATTTGTAGGTTTCTTCTGTCTAACCCTACATGTGTTTTCCCCCTGCTCTCTGTTTCTCTTTCTGATATAGTCTCTGAAAATGCTTCTTTATCTCTCTTTGCCCCTTTTTCTCTGAGTGGTTGAAGACAGGCGGTGCTGGGGAAGATGAGGCTGAGGAGTCACACTGCATGGACGAGGACATGAGTCCACTGATACTCTCCCACTGTCTTTAATCCCTTCCAATGCTCCAACATGGATCTGCATTGGCAAATTAAAATAAATCTATTTTTAATCAAGACAATAGGGTAGAAATTACGCTAAATTCCTCGCCCCAACAGAATAGAGGAATTAACCATTTCATTAGAAGAGCAAAGAGATATGGTACAAGCGCAATAAACATTTGGAAGTAACACTGCCGACAGTAATTTCTATCCTCAAATTTTTTTTAACTTCTATTTAAACCAAAAATGAAAGTGTGTTAAACTGTACCTAATGTTTTGTGCTACAATCTGGGCAAACTACTCCTTCACCAGCCTCAGCTAAGATTCACTGAATGAATATATATGGTCAATTTGTAGAGATGATCAAAAAATGGCAGAGGTATTAATATGTACTTGTGAGAAGGATATTGGAGAGGAAGCGAATCCTGCAGTGGTTGAGTACGAGATGAGTGACCTGATGGGATCATGTGGCGGAGCCACTGAATGACTCTGGGCAACTGTATATAATTCCCTTTAACGATGTTCTAACAACAGCCTAAGCCTGTACCATGGTGTTAGACATTACTTTGTTTTGTATATAGTGTTTTATATGTACGGGGCGTGGCCCCTTTAAGAGCACGGGTAAACGCGATGACGTCACGTCGCAAACCACGTGACTGCCCAAGCAGTCCTCGTGGAATCTCCATCTTGTTAAGACCTGTTTTCGTGGTTCTCCTGTATCGATCTCAACAAACTGTTTGAACTCGTTTAGTCTTACATTAAAGACCTGTTTGATTGATCTCCTGAGTTGACCTCAGTTATTAGTTAGGAATTCGTCAATTCCTACAATAAAAAGGTTTTAGATGTTATTTAAGCTAAGGGAATACAATGAACTAGGACCTGCCTGGATACATCCTAGGATCTTGAAGGAATTTATAGAAGCACTAGAATTTATATTTCACGGCTCTATTGAGTGTAGATCTGTGCTGGAGGACCGGAGAGTGTAAAGTGCAGTACCCATTTTAAAAAATGGAAATGGAGCTGATACAGGTAATTAGCTCACCATCCGTGGTAGGGAAGAGTCTTTAAGGATGAAATTCCCACTAGAGAAAATAGTTAAAACTAACCAGCACCAGTTTCAAAAGGGACGATAGTGCTTGCCAAACCTCATAGAATTCTTTAGAAACATAGAAGACAGGAGCAGGAGTAGGTCATTCGGTCCCTCCAGCCTGTTCTGCCATTTAATGAGATCATGGCTGATCATCCAAATTCAGTACCCTGTCCCTGCTTTCTCCCCATATCCCTTGATCCCTTTAGCCTTAAGAAATATATCTAACTCCTTATTGAATATATTTAATAAGTTGTTCTCAACTGCCTTCTGTGGTAGAGAATTCCACAGGTTCACCACTCTCTGGGTGAAGAAATTCCTCCTCACCTCAGTCCTAAATGGCTTACCCTTTATCCTTAGACTGTGACCCCTGGTTCTGGACTCCCCCGCCATTAGGAATATCCTTCCTGCATCTAGTCTGTCTAGTCCTGTTAGAATTTTATAAGTTTCAATGAGATCCCCTCTCATTCTTCTAAACTCTAGTGAATATAAGCCTAATCGACCCAATCTCTCTTCATACGTCATTCCTGCCATCCCAGGTATCAGTCTGGTGAATCTTCGCTGCACTCCCTCCATGGCAAGAACATCCTTCCTCAAGATAAGGTGACCAAAACTGCACACAATACTCAAGGTGTGGTCTCACCAAGGCCCTGTACAACTGCAGCAAGACATCCTTGCTCTTGTACTCAAATCCTCTCGCTATGAAGGCCAACATGAGGGGATAACAGCCATGGTAGATGGAGAAAGTGCAATGGATGTAGTGTATATGGACTTTAGAAAAGTCTTTGACAAGGTACCACACAGAAGATTACTGGAGAAGATTAAGGGGTAAAGAATTAGGGAAAGAATAGCAAACTGCATTAAAAATTGGGTAAAGGAAAGGATAGCAAACTTGATTGAAAATTGGTTATAAGGTAGAAAAGAGTATGAAGGGCAGTTATGTAGTGGTTGGAAGTGGGTAGTGGTGCCCCTCAGCGTTCAGTTCTGTTGTCACTTCTGCTACTGTGTATATTAATGATTTGGATATAGACCAACAGGAAGTGGTGACAAAATTTGATTCCAAATTTAATCCAGATTCATTAATATAAATTGTGAACAACATTGGTCTCAGCATTCTTCTTCTTAGGCAGTCCCTCGGAACCGAGGATGACTTGCTTCCACATTAAAAATGAGTTCACAGGTGACTGATTAGTCCAATGTGGGACCTACAGTCTCTGTCACAGGTGGGGCAGACGGTGGTTGAAGCGGTGGGTGGGTGGGGTGCTTGGGTTGACGTGCGCTCCTTCCACTGTTTGCGCTTGGCTTCCGCTTGCTCCCAGCGAAGAGACTCGAGGTGCTCGGCACCTTCCTGGATGCTTCTCCTCCACTTTGTGCGGTCTTGGGCCAGGGATTCCCAGGTGTCAGTGGGGATGTTGCACTTTTTCAAGGAGACTTTGAGGGTGTCCTTGAAGTGTTTCCTCTGCCCACCTCGGGCTCTCTTGCTGTGTCGGAGCTCCGAGTAGAGCATTTGTTTTGGGAGTCTCGTATCAGGCATGCGGACGATGTGGCCCATCCATCAGAGCTGATCGAGCATGGTCAAAGCTTCGATGTTGGGGATGTTGGCCTGAGCGAGAACACGGACGTTGGTGTGCCTATCCTGCCAATGGATTTGCAGGATTTGCAGAGGCAGCGTTTGTGGTACCTCTCCAGTGCTTTGAGGTGCCTGCTGTGCATGGTCCATGTCTCTGAAGCATACAGCAGGGCGGGTATCACTACTGCTCTGTAGACCATGAGCTTGGTGCTGAGTTTGAGGTCCTGGTCTTCAAACACTCTTCTTCAGGCGACCGAAGGCTGCACTGGCACACTGAAGGCGGTGTTGGACTTCATCGTCGATGTCTGCCCTTGTTGACAGTAGGCTCCCGAGGTATGGAAAGTGGTCCACATTGTTCAAGGCCTCGTCATGGATTTTGATAATCGGGAAGATGTACTGTGGGACGGGGACAGGTTGGTAGATGATCTTTGTCTTACGGATGTTTAGCATCAGGCCTATGCTCTCGTACGTTTCGGTGAAGGTGTTGACGATGGTTTGGAGTTCGACCTCAGTGTGCGCAGACGCAAGCATCGTCTGCATACTGTAATTCGATGACAGAGGATGGGACGACCTTGGATCTGGACTGGAGGCGACGGATTCTTGTGGAACACCACTTCACACCTTCTGCCACTCTGAATAGCTATCCTTTAGCCCTGCTCTCTGTTTTCTGTCTTGAAGCCAGCTAGTTATCCATTCTGCTACTTGTCCCTGACTCCGCATTCTCTGACCTTATTCATTAATCTATTATGTGGTATCTTATCGAAGGCCTTTTGGAAATCTAGATAAATTACATCTACTACTTTAACACTAAATAACACCACAATATACAAAGTCCCACAACCATATCAGAAATCATTTAAAACTTCAAGTAAACTACTTTTAACCAGAACCCGAAACTTCAACAAAACAAGTAAATACCAGTTCAACGCCAGTCCTATTGGCACTCTAATAACTCTCTCTGTTACTGTTTCAAAAAATTCAATGAGATTGGACAAGCAAGACTTTCCCTTTTGAAACCCATGCTGATTATTATATTTTGGTTTCTAGATGTTCTTCTATTTTCTCCTTTAGTAGCGATTCCATTATTTTTCCTACCACCGATGTTAAGCTGATTGGCCTATAGTTCCCCGGACATATTCTATCTCCCTTCTTAAATATAGATATTCTGTTAGCTATCTGCCAGTCCTCTGGCACTACACCTTTTTCTAATGAATTATTAAATATGTGTAGTAGTACCTCCGCTATCTCTTCCCAGGATTCTTTTAAAATGTTTGGATGTAATCTATCCAGACCAGGGATTTTATCCTCTTTGAGTTTGATTAGTTTATTTAGTATCTCTCCTCTTTTAATTTAAATGCGGTTATCACATTTCTAATCTCATCATCCAATGTCATGTCCACATGATCTGTCTCCCTGGTAAATACTGAAGCAAAGTAATTATTTAATATTTCTGCAATTTTGCTATTGCTGCCTGTGATTTTATCCTGTCCATCCCCTTAGTGGCCCTCTTCCCATTCCAACATTTTTTATTTATGTGCCTGTAGAATATTTTACCATTTTGTTTTATGTTCCTTGATAATTTAGTTTCATAGTTCCTCTTTGCCTTCCTAATTGATTTTTTGATTTGTCTCCTAATCTCTTTGTATTCTCCCTTGTCATGTTTTCCCCTGCTGTCCATGTACTTAGTGTATGTCTCTTTCCTTACCCTCAATTCTTTCCTTATGTCTTTATTCATCCATGGTGTCTCATTGGTGTTTATCTTGTTTTTTAGCGGAATATATTTTTCCTGGACCCTGTTGAACACCGTTTTAAATGTTTCCCATTGTTGCTCCACATCATTGTTTGCCGATATTGTTGCCCATTTCATTTTCCCGAGTTCTTTTCTCAGCCCCTCTTAATTGGATTTTCTCTAATCTATTGCCCTGGTTTTTGTCATACTTATGTCCTTCTCAATTATTATCTTAAAGTGTATTAAATTATGGTCACTATTGTCTAGATGTTCCCTACTTTTACTTCTCTTGTTCATTCCCCATTAGATCCAGTAGCGAATCCTCCCTTGTTGGGATTCTTACATATTGGGTTTGTAGACATTGTAGGAACTCCAATCCCTTATTCACTTTACCTACCTCTTCTGGCCAATTAAATTTGGGGTAGTTGAAATCCCCCATGATTATTATTCCATGTTTTTTACTAATTTCCTGAATTTGTTTGCATATTTCTTCCTCCACCTCCCTTCCAATATTAGGTGGGCTGTAGACTACCCCTATCAGCGTGATTGAGCCTTTATCTTTTATCTCTATCCATATGGATTCTATTTCTGTCTTATGGATAGCTGCGTCACTTTTTTCTACCACCAATATGTTATCCCTCAAGTACAGCTACACCACCTGGATAAATATATGAGGGAGAAGGGAATAGAGGGTTATAGAGTTAGATGAGGAAAGATGGAAGGAAGCTCAAGCGCATCGACATGGACTGGTTGGGCCACATAGCCTGTTTCTGTGCTGTATATCCTATGTAAAATTTGCACATGATACTAGTATAGCAGATATAGCTAATTCTTTAGTAGACCAAAAGAAACTGCAAAGGGATATTTATAAGATAATGGCAGATGGCATTCAGTATCATTAAGTACAAGGTAGTGCATTTTGGTTTTAAAACAGCAGTAATTATACTGAATGGAAGTAGGCTCAGTGATGTGGAAGAGCAGAGGGATAGTTCACAGACTATTGAAGGTAGTACCTCAGGTTAATAAGGCTGTAAAATAAAAGTTAACTGAATATCTTGAGGTTTAGAATATAAAGGGCAAAGGATAACGACAAATCTATAAAACCTGAAGAACGAGAGAGGGTGCATTGCAGCTGCTGCCTGGCATGAGACAATATGAAGACCTGAAAAATGGGGTCCTTTTTGATGAGAACAACACAAAGTACAGGTTATATAATAGAAGTATTTAAAAGTATGAAAGGATGGGGCAGGGTAGATAGAAGCAGACTGTTTCCAATAGTTAAGGGGTCAAGACAAGGTACCATAGATAAAAGATTAAATGCAAGAGAACCGAGGGTCAGAGAAACTTCTTCGCACACAGTTGTGAGGCTGTGGAATTCACTTCCAGGGTTAGTGGTTGAGGCAGAAACAATGCCACCATTCAAAATTAGATTGAGTAGGTGGATGAAGGAACAGGGTGGGTAAAGAAATATTTGCTCATGTGGAGGGCAAGGATTCAAAAAGGGATGAGGTTATTGAGCCTAATGTTCATCCAAGGAAATCTATTAACACTTTGTTGTCATGACTTGTATTTATAAAACATGTAACAGATTACACTTTTTTTAAAGTTTAATCAGAAAATACAGAATACCATTTTAGAAAGCCAAGAAAACAAATTTCAGAAACTATAGATACTTATTCAAGAAATTATCCCAATATTCAATAACCTTTATTTCTGTAATTTATGTTCTAAACAATGCTCATGAAGTTATTTACTATAGTAACAACATTCAATTTGTAATATGTAGGAAATTGCTTCAAGATGATTAACATATACCAAGTTTTAGAAGAATGAAAATGTGATCTATAGTATTTGGACGCGAGAAACTATTTGCATTTGTAATTGTTTACGAAGCAAATACAAAAGTCAGATTCCTGCATTTCCAACTTGAGTCGATAATATTCAAGAAAAAGATATGCCAACAGGGGAGAAAAAGCTATATAACATAATATTTATTGATTATATTTTGTTGCTTTAATAATCATCGTAGTTGACATTAGCACCATGGCGCATAGATTGGGAATAATGAGGGCCAATTGGAGAATTGCCATCATAATGGTGTTGGTTGTAATACCGGGAGTGATCATCGTGAACAGCGCCTTGGTGCACGCTCATCCAATACGCAACGGTTTCTTCAAATTTCTGCAGGATAATTTAAAAAATATGAATTAACTCTTTAAAATGATTATGTACTGAAAATTAACTATACTGTTAAATGAAAGGAGAAAGCACAGTTATGCTATGTGGGTGTCGCTGGCAGGCCAGCATTTATTGCCCATTCCTAATTGCCCTCGAGAAGGTGGTGGTGAGTCGCCTTCTTGAACCGCTGCAGTCCGTGTGGTGAAGGTACTTCCACAATGCTGTTACGGAGGGAGTTCCAGGATTTTGACCTAGCGACGATGAAGGAACGGCGATATACTTCGAAGTCAGGAAGTGGAAGAAAAATTAGTCATCCTCTGGACATAGCAGCTCCATTCAAGAAGATTGAAGAGTTCAAAGCAGTGCCTATTCTTTAATGATTTGCCAGAACTTTCACAAGAATTCCTCTTCAGTTAAAACTGAAGTCAAGCGTAGGTCACTTGCAGTCAGAATCAGGGGAATTTATAATGGGGAACAAAGAAATGGCAGACCAACGAAATACATATTTTGGTTCTGTCTTCACAAAGGAGGACACAAATAACCTCCCAGAGATGCCGGGGAACATAGGGTCTGATGAAAGGGTGGAACTGAAAGAAATCAGTATTTGTAGGGAAATGGTGTTAGGAAAATTGATGGGACTGAAGGCCGATAAATCCCCAGGGTACTTAAGGAAGTGGCCCTAGAAATAGTAGATGCATTGCTGGTCATCTTCCAGAACTCGATAGACTCTGGAACAGTACCCATGGATTGGAGGGTAGCTAATGTTACCCCACTATTCAAAAAAGGTGGTAGAGAAAAAGCAGGGAATTATAGACTGGTAAGCCTGACATCGGTAGTGGGGAAAATGCTAGAGTCCATTATAAAAGATGTAATAGCAGAGCACTTGGAAAACAGTGACAGGATCGGACAAAGTCAACATGGATTTACAAAAGGTAAATCATGCTTGACTAATCTACTGGAATTTTTTGAGGATGTAACTGGTAAAATAGATAAGGGAGAATCAGTGGATGTGGTGTATTTGGACTTTCAGAAGGCTTTCGATAAGGTCCCACATAAGAGATTAGCGTGCATAATTAAGGCACATGGGATTGGGGGCAAGGTATTGACTTGGATAGAGAACTGGTTGGCGGACAGAAAGCAAAGAGTTGGAATAAACGGGTCGTTTTCCGAGTGGCAGGCAGTGACTAGTGGGGTACCGCAAGGATTGGTCCTAGGACCCCAGCTGTTCACAATATATATTAATGAGCTGGACGAGGGAATTGGATGTAATATCTCCAAATTTGCAGATGACACAAAGCTGGGTGGGAGGGTATGCTGTGAGGAGGATGTCGTGAAACTCCAGTACGATTTGGACAGGTTGGGTGATTGGGCAGAAACATGGCAAATGCACTATAATGTGGATAAATGTGAGGTTATCCACTTTGGTGGCAAAAACAGGAAGGCAGATTATTATTTGAATGGCAATAGATTGGGAGAAGGGGAAGTGCAAAGAGACCTGGGTGTTCTTGTGCACCAGTCGCTGAAGGTAAGCATGCAGGTGCAGCAGGTGGTTAAGAAGGCAAGTGGTATGTTGGCCTCCGTAGCAAGAGGGTTCGAGTACAGGAACAAGGATGTCTTGTTACAGTTGTACAGGGCCTTGGTAAGACCGCACCTTGAGTATTGTGTGCAGTTTTGGTCGCCTTACCTGAGGAAGGACGTTCTTGCCATGGAGGGAGTGCAGCGAAGATTCACCAGGCTGATACCTGGGATGGCAGGAATGACGTATGAGGAGAGATTGTGTCGATTGGGCTTATACTCACTGGAGTCTAGAAGATTGAGAGGGGATCTCATCGAAACCTATAAAATTCTGTCAGGCCTGGACAGATGAGATGCAGGAAGGATGTTTCTGATGGCTGGGGAGTCCAGAACCAGGGGTCGTAGTCTAAGGATAAGGGATAAGCCATTTAGGACTGAAATGAGGAGGAATTTCTTCACCTAGAGAGTGGTGAACCTGTGGAATTCTCTGCCACAGAGGGCGGTGGAGGCCAGTTCATTAAATATATTCAAGAAAGAGTTGGATATATTTCTTAAGGCTAAAGGGATCAAGGGATATGGGGAGAAAGCAGGAACAGGGTACTGAATTTGGATGATCAGCCATGATTGCATTGAATGGCGGAGCAGGCTCAAGGGGCTGAATGGCCTACTCCTGCTCCTATCTTCTATGTTTCTATGTAACTGTTTCAGAAAATGTGCTGGTTTTGAAATGTATGATTATGCCAATTAATAGTGTCTCTAATATATTCCTTTATTTCTTTCTGCAAAATATTACCACTGTGTAATCTGGAATCTCTAGTGACCTCCATCATCACTGCAGTTTTCTATGGCCATAGTTTCTGCTGGGATGTCTCTATTCTAGAGCCAGGCCTGCTCCTGGGTCCTCAGTTCTCCACTGCGCTGCTGAGAATTTTTCACACCATGCTGAGCTAGCTGTGAACTGTTCCCGCTGGTTCTCATCTTCCTCTGGATTCTACTCCATTACTGCTGAATGACTTTTACTTTGGAACTTTCCATGGCTGTGGCTCTACTCACCCTCCAGAACGCCTCAGTCACCATTCACTGGACTGGCTCCTCAAGCTCCTACTAGTGCTCACGATCTTGAGTTCTCCTCAACTCCCCACAGCTATTTCCTTGGACAAAGTCTCTCATCTGCACTGATCTTGTGGATTTATTTCACCATTCCTTGGTTTTACTGCTCTCAGCCCTTGGGCTCCACTCCCACTGCTCCTCACTCATCTGCTGCTATACTGGAACTGCTGCTGTGCACTACTAATCAGAAAGACCACTATGGCCTTACCCCACCCCATCCCTTCTCCAGCTGTAACAAATCTCTGAGATCTCTGCAGTTCTCCAAATTTGCCCTCTTTTGCATCCCTCATTCCCACTACTTTCACCGCACCATTGGTGGCCTTGCCTCAGCTATCTAGACCCTAAGCTCTGTCATACCCTAAACCTCTGTGCCTCTCGACCTCTCTCTCTCTCCTTTAAGATCCTCCTTAAAACCTATCTCTTTAAGCACCTATTCTCTCCTTTTCTGGTTCTGTGTCATTTTTGTCCGATTATGCTTGCGTGAAGCACCGTGGGATGTTTTCCCATGTTAAATCTGTTATATAAATGCAAGTTGTTGCTTCCTCATGTTGCACGTCCTTTATATCCTACGCTTAATAGGACATTTAATTCAGAGTGGCTGGCTGAATGGCCACCAGCCATTAACCTAGATTTGGGTGCAGAAAATTCTATGCAGCTCAAGCCGACTTTAAAAATAGTTGTTCCCATTGTCTCCTGAGAATAAGAACACTAAAGCATTTGCAGAGTGAGACTGCAAGCAGCCATGCTTAGTGGATAAATTACAAGTAGTGGGAAGAAAACAGTTTCAAGGGCTTTTAAACAGCAGGGAATGTTCTTACTATGATGATGTCCCTTTCTTGAGAATCTCCTGTAATGGAGACTTAATAAAGTTGTCAAGAAAAAATGTATAGATGTGTTTTTTTTAGAATGGCACTTGAGGAGAGGGATCAGTACTTTTATTGAGAGGAAAAACTTAAATTGGTATAGGTCAAAAAACAACCTTGGGAGGTCTACTCAGTGACTAGCTACCAAAAGTCTAGATCAGCATCCTCCTCGCAGCTGCCAATTCTGCAATCAAAGGTATATCCAAGATTTAGTACTGACTGGCATTCATTTTAGCTCCATATTTTATAAGGTTGCCATAGTGACTCCAATTTTCCCCTAGAGATAGTAAATGACACAGATTATTTGGTTGTTTTATACTTGATTTTCATGACGTAGGTTTTTACCTGTTATTCATTTATTGCTATTTCACTTTGCAAAAAAGGGGGAGAAAAAACACAGATCTAGAAATTCACTAGTGTCTCAATGAGCTGTTAACATGTGAAAGTATCAAAATTTTAGATGGGCTTTTTTTTTGCTACAGTACACCCCGGCATTGAGTGACATCATTATGCATTGCTCTTCAGAAGTGATAATAATTGCTCAGTTAAATACACTGAGCTGCAAACAATCTGATAGCACATACTAGTCTTACCCAATAAACAAAAGATGATCAGAAGGGATAATGTATTTCAGCTCAAACAAAAGTATAAAATTGTGGCTTTATCCACAACTCTCAGGACTCTGAAGAAAAGCATAAACTCCTGCAGTGTCCACAAAATGTGGCATCAACTGCTGATGTATTTTATTTGTTATTGTTTGATATATTATAGGTATGTTAATGCTCACCGGATAGATCAGAGAGTTTGTCCAGTCAGCAGCTGAACAATGCAGACCCAAGAAAGTTCTAAGTTCAACTCTTGTCTATGTGAAATTAGCTGTTCAAGTCAGGGCAGAAGTAGGAGTGTTACTATTGGCCTCAGTGCACATGGAAAATAAACAGTGTTCCCACTTCTGATTACTAACCAACAAACCCTGTTGTGCATGCACATGTAGATAGCATACGATGCAGCACAGAAGAAAGCCATTCAGCACATCGTGCCTCTTTGGTAGAGCTATCCAATTAGCTCCACTCACCTGCTCTTTCCTCATAGCCCTGTAGATATTTTCCTTTCAAGTACACATCCAATTCCCTTTTGAAAGTTACTATTGAATCTGCTTTCACCACACTTTCAGGCAGTGCATTCCAGTTCATAACAACTAGCTGTGTAAAAAAATTGTTTCTGCATGTCACCTCGAGTTCTTTTGCCAATTACCTTAAATCTGTGTCCTTTGGTTACTGACCATTCTGCCACCAAGAACAGTTTCTCCTTATTTACTCTATCAAAACCGTTTACGATTTTGAACACCACTATGAAATCTCTTAACTTTTTCTGCTCTAAGGAGAACAAAGCCAACTTCTCCAGTGTCTCCACATAACTGAAGTCCCTCATCCCTGGTACCATTCTAGTAAATCTCTTCTACACCCTCTCTGAGGCCTTGACATCCTAATAAAGTGTGGTGCCTAGAATTGAACACAATACTCCAGCCGAGGCTTAACCAGTGTTTTATAAAAGCTTTAGCATAACATCCTTGCTTTTGTACTCTGTGCCTCTATTAATAAAGCTAAGGATCCCATATGCTTTTTAACAGCATTCTCAACTTGTTCTGCCACCTCAAAGACTTGTGTACATACACCCCCAGGTGTCTCTGTTCCTTCCTCCCCTTTAAAATTGTACCATTGCCTCTCCTCATTCTTCCTACCAAAATATATCACTTCACACTTCTCTGCTTTAAATTTCATCTGCCATGTGTCTGCCCATTTCACCAGTCTGTCTATGTCCTCCTGAAGTCTGTCACTATCCTCCACGTTGTTTACTACATTTCCGAGTTTCGTGCAAAATTTGAAATTCTATCCTGTATAGACAAGTCTAGGTCATTAATATATATCAAAAAGAGCAGTGGTCCAAATACCAATTCCTGGGAAACACCACTGTATACTTACCTCCAGTCGCAAAACAACTGTTTACCACTAATCTAATCTCTGTTTTCTATCCATTAGCCAATTTTGTATCGACGTTGCCATTGTTCCTTTAATCCCACAGCTTTAATTTTGCTAACAAGTCTATTATGTGGTACTTTATCAAATGTTTATTGAAAATCCATACACACAATATCAACCGCACTACCCTCAACAACCCTCTCCATTACTTCATCAAAGTATTCAATCAAGATAGTCAAACATGATTTTTCCTTTAAAAAATCCGTGTAAACTTATTTATTAGCGATTACTTTTTCCAAGTGTCAATTAATTTTGTTCCAGATTATTGTCTCAAAGTTTCCCACCACTGGTATTCGGTTGACTGGCCTGTAACTGCTGGGTTTATCCCCCTTACCTTTTTTGAACAGGGGTGTAACATTTGCAATCCTCCTCTGGCACCACTTCCATATCCAAGGAGCATTGGAAGATTGTGGCCAGAGCTGCTACAATTTCGACTCTTACTTCCTTCAGTAACCTAGGATGTGTCCCATCTGGACTAGGTGACTTTCTACTTTGAGGACTACCAACCTTTTAAGTAGCTCCTCTTTATCTTTTTTCTTCTTATCCAATATTGCTACTGCCTCGTCCTTTACTGCTACATTGACAGCATCCTCTTCTCTAGTGAAGGCCGATGCGAAATATTCATTTAGTACCTCAGCCATACCCTCTCCCTCCACAAGAATAGGATTACATAGGATAAATGGCACAAAACAGGCCATTCGGCCCGACCAGTCCATACTGGCGTTTATGCTCCACTTGAGCCTTCTCCCGTCTTTCCTCATCGCACTCTATCAGCATAACCCTCTATTCCCATCTCCCTCATATGTTTGTCCAGCCTCCCCTTAAATGCATCTATACTATTCGCTTCAACCACTCCCTGTGGTAGCGAGTTCCACATTCTCACCATTCTTTGGGTAAAGAAGTTTCTTCTGAATTCCCTATTGGATTTCTTGGTAACTATCTTATATTGATGGCCTCTAGTTTTGCTCTTCCCCACAAGTAGAAACATTCTCTCTGTATCCACTCTAGTAAAACCTTTCATAATTTTATAGACCTCTATTAGGTCACCCCTCCGCCTTTTTTCAAGAGAAAAGAGACCCAGCTTTCCTGATATATATAGCCTCACATTTCTGGTATCATCCTTGTAAATCTTCTCTGCACCCTCTCCAGTGCCTCTATATCCTTTTTATAATATGGCGACCAGAACTGCACGCAGTACTCCAAGTGTGGTCTAACCAAGGTTCGATACAGGTTTAGCATAATTTCACTACTTTTCAATTCTATCCCTCTAGAAATAAACCCTAGTGCTTAGTTTGCTTTTTTAAATGGCCTTCCTAACCTGTGGGGCAACTTTTAGTGATTTATATATTTGTACTCCTAGATCCCTTTGTTCCTCTACTCCACCTAGACTCAAACACTCCAAGTGATGTGACCTCCCTATTCTTCCTACCAAAATGTAATACCTCACATTGTGTTGAACTTAATTTGCCAATTATTTGCCCATTCTGCAAGTTTATTAATGTCCTCCTGTAATTTGTTGCAGTCCTTTTCAGTATTGACTATTCCCCCCAATTTGGTATCATCCAGAAATTTAGAAATTGTGTTTTTGATTCCAAAGTCTAAATCGTTAATGTAAATTGTGAACAACAGTGGTTCCAGCACTAATCCTTGTGGAACACCACTCCCCACCTTCTGTCATTGTGAATAGCTACCTTTTACCCCTACTCTCTGCTTTCTGTCTTGAAGCCAGCTAGCAATCCATTCTACTACTTTTTTTAAATTTTGTTTTTGATGGGATGTGGGCATCGCTGGCAAGGCCAGCATTTATTGCCCATCCCTAATTGCCCTTGAGAAGGTGGTGGTGAGCTGCTTTCTTGAACCGCTGCAGTCCATGTGGTGAAGGTACTTCCACAGTGCTGTTAGGGAGGGAGTTCCAGGATTTTATCCCAGCGACGATGAAGGAATGGCAATATACTTCTAAGTCAGGATGGTGTGTGACTTGGAGGGGAACTTGGAGGTGGTGGTGTTCCCATGCGTCTGCTGCCCTTGTTCTTCTAGGTGGAAGAGGTCGCGGGTTTGGGAGGTGCTGCCGAAGAAGCCTTGGTGAGTTGCTGCAGTGCATCTTGTAGATGGTACACACTGCAGCCACTGGTACACCGGTGGTGGAGGGAGTGAATGTTTAAGGGGTGGATGGGGTGCCAATCAAGCGGGCTGCTTTGTCCTGGATGGTGTCGAGCTTCTTGAGTGTTGTTGGAGCTGCACTCGTCCAGGCAAGTGAAGAGTATTCCATTACACCCCTTATTTGTGCCTTGTAGATGGTAGAAAGGCTTTGGGGTGTCAGGAGGTGAGACACTCGCTGCAGAATACCTAGCCTCTGACATGCTCTTGTAGCCACAGTATTTATGTGGCTGGTCCAGTTAAGTTTCTGGTTAATGGTGACCCCCAGGATGTTGATGGTGGGGGATTCGGTGATATTAATGCCATTGAATGTCAAGGGGCGGTGGTTAGACTCTTGCTTGTTGGAGATAGTCATTGCCTGGCACTTCTGTGGTGTGAATGTTACCTGTCACTTATCAGCCCAAGCCTGAACGTCGTTCAGGTCTTGTTGCATGCGGGCATGGACTGCTTCATTATCTGAGGAGTTGTGAATGGCACTGAAGACTGTGCAGTCATCAGCGAAAATCCCCATTTCTGACCTTATGTTGGAGGGAAGGTCATTGATGAAGCAGCTGAAGATGGTTGGGCCTAGGACACTGCCCTCTTTAGCTATCCCCTAGTCCTCTGGCACTACACCTTTTTCTAACAAATTATTAAATATGTGTAGTAATGTCTCTGCTGTCCCTTCCCTAGATTCTTTTAAAATACGGGGATGCAATCCATCCGAACCAGGGGTTTTATCCTCTTTGAGTTTGATTAGTTTGTTTAATATAGCCCCTTTTTTATTTTAAATGCACTTATCTCATTACTCATCTCGTCATTCAATGTCATGTCCACCTGTTCAATCTCCTTGGTAAATACCAAAGCGAAATAATGATTTAATATTTCTGCCATCTCCCTATCGTTCTGTGGTATTGTCCTGTCTATCCCTTAATGGCCCTATTCCCATCCCAACCTTCCTTTTTTTATTGATGTGCCTGTAAAATATTTTACTATTTTGTTTTATGTTCCTTGATAATTTAATTTCATAGTTCCTCTCTGCCTTCCTAATTGCTTTTTTGACTTCTCTCCTAATCCCTTCGTATTCTCTCTTATCATGCACTCCTCTGCTGTCTACGTACTTAATGTATGCCTCTTTCCTTACCCTCAATTGTTTCCTTATGTCTTTATTCATCTATGGAGTCTCATTAGTGTTTAGTTTGTTCTTTCCTTTTAGAGGAATATATTTTTCCTACACTCTGTTGAACACCATTTTAAATGTTTCCCATCATCATTCTATGTCGTTGTTTGCCAATATTGTTGCCCATTTTATTTTCCCAAGTTCTATTCTCAGCCTCTCAAAATCAGCTTTTCTCCAATCTATTAACTTGGTTTTTGTCATACTTATGTCCTTCTCTATTATCATCTTAAAGCGTATTATATTATGTTTCCCTACTTTCACTTCTCTTATCTGCTCTGGCTCATTCCCCATAACTAGATCCAATAGCGTATCCTCCCTTGTTGGGCTTTTTACATATTGGGTTAGAAAGGAGTCCTGTAGACATTGTAGGAGCTCCATTCCCTTATCCCCTTTACCTACCTCTTCTGTCCAATTAATATTGGGGTAGTTGAAATCCCCCATGATTATTATTCTATGTTTTTACTCATTTCTCGAATTTGTCTGTATAGTTCTTCCTCTACCTCCTTTCCACTATTAGGTGGTTTGTAGACTACTCCTATTAGTGTGATTAATTCTTTATTATCTTTTATCTCTATCCATATAGATTCTATTTTTGACTTGCTAATATCTACGTCCCTTTTTTCTACTGCCATTATGTTATCCCTAATAAGTACAGATTACTCCACCTCCCCTTTTTCCCCCTCTATCTTTTCTAAATATGTTATACCCTGCAATGTTTAATTCCCAGTCCCAATTTTTCTGTAGCCATGTCTCAGTAATCCCTACTATGTCTTGTTCCTCACAACGCATGATTGCCTCCAGCTCCCCTGTTTTATTATGGACACTGTGTGTATTGCTGTACAGACAGTTTAGCTCATTTTTAATAGGATTTCCTCTCATTTTATGTTTAACCATCTTTTTAGACTCCTGTTCTATAACTCTATTTTGCTCCCTTGCTGTCAATGGTCCTCCCTTACTTTATTCTTTCCTATGCTCACTTTTCCTGTTTTGTTTATGTTTAGGCTGCTTACGTTTCTTGTAGATTCCTCCGCCCTTCTTCCTAGTTTAAGGCTTTTGCCACTTCCCTATTTACCATTTCTGCTAGGACACGGGTCCCATCCCGGTTCAGGTGGCGCCCGTCCCATTGGTACAACTCCTTCCTGTCCCAGAACTGGTGCCCGTGTCGCATGATAAGGAACCCCTCTTTCCCACACCAGCCCTTTAACCACGTGTTAATTCTCCTGATCTGTCTCCTTTTATGCCAACTTGTACGTGGCTCAGCAATAATCCAGAGATTATTACCCTCAAGGTCCTGCTTTTTAATTTCGAGCCTAACTCCTGATACTCTTTCAGCAGGACCTCCTCCCTGTTCTTACCTATGTCGTTTGTTCCAACATGGACCACGACAACTGGATTTAAGCCCTCCCTTTCCAAGTGCCTCTCCAGCCGCCATGAGATATCCCTTACCCTGGTAGGCAACACACCCTTCAGGATTCTCATTCATGGCTGCAGAGGATGCTATCTATCCCTCTAATAAAATTGAGGCTCATGGAATAGGTTGGTCACTGGCAGCTTGGATAAGGAACTGCTTTAAGCGCAGAAAACAGCGAGTTGTGGTAAATGGCTGTTTTTCAGACTGGAGGATGGTAGACAGTGGTATTCCCCAAGGGTCGGTGCTGGGGCCACTGCTTTTTTTGATATATATAAATGACCTGGATATTGAAATACAGAGCAGAATTTCTAAATTTGCCGATGACACCAAACTTGGGGGTGTGGCAAACAGTGATGATGATACCAATCGACTGCAACAAGAGATAGAAAGGCTAACAGAATGGGCAGACAAGTGGCAGATGGAATTTAATACAGGGAAGTGTGAAGTGATGTATTTTGGCAGAAGGAACAGGGAGAGGCAATATACACTTAATGGCACAGTTTTAAAGAGTGTGCAGGGACAGAGGGACCTGGGAGTTAATGTGCATAGGTCCCTGAAGGTGGCGGGACATATTGAGAGAGTGGTTAACAAAGCATATGGGATCTTGGGCTTCATAAATAGAGGTATTGAGTACAAAAGTAGAGAAGTTATGCTGAACCTTTATAAAGCGCTGGTTAGGCCACAACTGGAGTATTGCGTCTAGTTCTGGTCACCACACTTTAGGAAGGATGTGAAGGCCCTTAAGAGGGTGCAGAGGAGATTTACCAGAATAGTTCTGGGGATGGGGATCTTAGCTACAAGGACAGGTTGGCGAAGCTGGATTTGTTTTCATTAGAGCAAAGGAGGTTGCGGGGTGATTTGATAGAGGTGTACAAAATTATGACGGGTTTGGATAGGCTAGACAGGGAAAGGCTGTTCCAACTAGTTGATGGTACAAGGACTAGGGGATACAGATTTAAGGTTTTGGGCAAGAGATACAGTGGGTGTGAGGAAAAACTTTTTTACGCAGCGAGTGGTGAGGACCTGGAACTCGCTGCCGATGGAAGTGGTGGAAGCGGAGACACTCAATGTTTTCAAGGGGAGACTGGATAGGCACTTGAGGGAAATAAACTTGCAGGGCTACGGGGATAGAGCGGGGGAATGAGACTGACTGGATTGCTCTAGAGAGCTGGCATGGACTCGATGGGCCAAAGAGCCTCCTTCTGTGCCGTTATGACTCTAATTATAGAGTGCCCTGTCACTACCACATTTCTATTCTGCTCTTCCCCCCCCCCCACCCTTTGACAGCCATGTGAGCCACGGTGCCTTGGTCTGTATTGTGGCTGTCCTCCCTGCAGTCTTTCTCCTTGTCCTCCCAGGTAATGAGTACTTTGTACCTGTTGGACAGGACCAGTGTCTGCGGAACCTCCATCTCAACCTCTCCTAAATCGCTGCTACCCGGCTCCCTAACAGTCATACCTTCCCTTTCCTGAACATGTGCTGTCCTCTGGGGTGTGACTGCATTCTGGATAAAACTGTCCAGAAATCCCTCCCCCTCCCTTGTGTGTCAGAGTGTCTCCAACTCGCACTCCAGCTCAATGACTCTGAGCCGGAGAGATTCGAGATGGAGCCATCTCCTGCAGACGTGTTCGGTCGGGACAGTCTCACCATCCACAAACTCCCACATACTACAGTCCAGACACACAACCTGCCCTGCTGTATCTTAGACTAGCCTTATTTTATGTATTTAATTAGGTAAAGTCTTTATTCAATGATTATTTATAATTATATTAAGTAGTTTAACTAGTTAAGCTATAAATTTAATACAGTTATAGTTTCTTGCCAACTGTCCTAGGTTAGAGAGAAAAAAAAACCTTAATACTCACCAACCAATCACCTACCTGCTGTCCTGTGATGTCATTCTGTTATTTTTTTGGAAATCGTCGACGGTTCCGCCGCTCCTGGTGTCTCCAATCAAGAAGATCTCCCTTCTGGTCCAAATTCAGCCCCACTCTTCTTTGACTACACTTTTACTATTTGTGTTTATAAAAGACATTTGGGTTCCCTTTTATGGTAGCTGCTAATCTATTCTCATAATCTCATTTTGCCCCTCTTTATATCTCCGCTCTACTTTTTGTATTCGGCTTGGCTCTCTACTGTATTCTGAATCTTACATTTGTCATAAGCCTCCTTTTTCTGTCATTTTAATCTCGATATCTTTGGTCATCTGGGGAGCTCTAGCTTTTGGATGCACTTCCTTTCCCCCTCGTGGGAATGTGTCTACTCTGTACCCAAACCATCTCCTCCTTGAAGGCTTCCCATTGTTCAATTACTATTTGGCCTACCAATTTTTGATTCTGTTAGGGTGAAAATTATATAGCTTAAAGCAGCAACATAAAGAGTTAAAGAATGTATTGTAAGAAGTGAACTTGTAAATAAGAAACAATGGCACAAGACAAAACAAACTCAGCTTAAGATGGGGCAGGAATTAACTGTTTGTGGCTGCTCCCATTAAAACCATTGCGCTTGACATTATCGTTGAACAGTTATTGAATGTGGGAAACACTAAATATTTCACAATTATTCAGTGGTGCAGCCTTCTGCAAACTATTTGCTGGAAGCCCTTTTGGATGTATTAATGTAATTCTACTATTCTATAATGCAAAGTAGATGAATCAAAATTGTGTGTATTGATGAGTTACAGTAATTGGTAGCTGCAAAACTGCGCATTTTGTAATTAACCGCCCAAAGTTCTAGAAGGTTCCATATCATTCCTGTGAGGACAGGGGAGTTGTTGCTGAGGGAGCGTGATTGGTTGAAGACACCTGTGTGTAATATTTTGCTATAGTGTATAAAAGAAGTTTTAATACCTTATTGCTGGGGGAACGTGATTGGATGAGGATAAGAGAATTGTTGCTGGGGGAACATAATTGGGTGAACACATTTGTGTGTAGTGTTTTGCCTGTATAAAAGAAGTTTGATATCACTGTAACGGTGAGAAGGTGACCACTAGACCGCGGGGTCTATGGCTCTTCTCCCAGAATGTTCTGTTAATAAACTGTGTACTTTTACTTTAAGACAGACTCGAGTGAATCTATTTTTCACCAACAATTGGCGTAGTCGGCAGATGCTCCGGAACTGAAAGACCGCCCGCACCAGTGAACCCGGATGAGAAGTCAAATTTTGACCGTCCAGAAATTGAGTCATCTGGGGAGGCAGAGGAACAGTGCCGTAGCATCACGAATCAAGTAAAAGTCTGCAAGAGGTAGGAGAACACAGTTGTATGGTGTGAATTATATGAAATAGGGAACACTGTGTTGCGATTAAAGTCGTGAAGGAACGAATGGTACTTGACTGATTGACACAGACAAGGAGGATACCTGTTTCATCAATCCTAGCCTGAGCCGGAATTAAGAGGGCAATTGGGCCTCACGTGATGGCCAGAATTAAGTAGGCTGAGAGACTCAAGTATCCTAGGATCGTGAGGTCGAGGACTATATATGTGTCTGACTGTGTGAGAAGGAAGAGAACGTAGGAGAAAGGGTAAGAGTAGGTCCGAATTGAGATACAAACGCCAAAATTGTCTAACCAGAAATTGTTTCAGGAGTTGCAGACCAGCCCGAATAGAGGAACTCAGCCGAAGGTAAGTCTGAAGTTGGACTAGTTATGGCATCGGGGAAAGAAATAGAGGGAGGACCCCCGGGTCTCTCGAGGTTCTATGCAGATGACCGGAAGGGTATGGTAGACAAGATGCGGAAGGATGGGTGGGACCCGTTTCAGACGCCAGCCGCTCAGAGGGAGTGGTGGGATAAACAGAAACAAAAAAGAGGCAAAAAGGCGGGAGTCATTTTGGTAAATCAATTGGTATCAATGATACAAAAGAATAGCGAATTGCGCTGTAGATTAATGAGGCATAGAGAAAGGATAGAAGTATTGGAACAGGAAAATGAGTTCCTGGAAAAATGGAACACAATGGAAAGATGGATATAGGATGGACAGGTCAGAACTTTGGAATGAAATAAATGTGGGACTATGCGCCGCATGAAGGGGGGTTGAGGAAAGGCCCCCACCTTACAACAAGGCGGAA
The DNA here is from genome assembly GCF_052327205.1 of Somniosus microcephalus. Lineage (NCBI taxonomy): Eukaryota > Metazoa > Chordata > Chondrichthyes > Squaliformes > Somniosidae > Somniosus > Somniosus microcephalus. The sequence continues at coordinate 154,886,449 of NC_140996.1, read as the reverse complement.
GCCACTGCACCACTAGAGGAATTTGTTTACTTAAGTGTATAAATATGCTGCGATTGCTGATGATTTTTGGAGTTGCTAGCCTAGCCCTTGACTAGGCATGCTCCCCTTGTGCACAAGTAAAATAAACTAACAATCTGACAGTACTGCTTGTGTGATAGAGTCTTACTCGGAGTCGAGATTTCGACAGTATTACTTGGAGGTTCCACCGAGATCGCTTACGACTTGCCGGTGAGTAAACGGACAAAAACACGGTGACTCTCTAAGGAAGGACCCTAACTGGCCAGTTATCGGTGATATTTTAATCACTAAAGGGGCCCTTCCTTGGACGGTGTGCAAGTGTAGTCTGTTTGTCTCAGCAGGAGTATTGCGATCTGTAAGACTCATTTCAGGGTTGAGTTGAAATTTTTGTAATCACTTCCTCTTTCAGCTTGACGGTAAAAGGAGACAGATTCCAAAACCTTGAACCCTGAAACAGGCTGGGCAGATTGTATAAGGGGAAGGTAAGAAAGACGTCGTCAGGTTAAGAAGGTCCCTGTTTCTTGTGTGATGGAAACAATTACCCTTGTGTGATAGGGAAAAATAAGAAGGGATGTGATCCTTGTTTGATAAGATCGATCCTTGTGTGATAGCAACTTAACAACTTTAAGATCCTGTGTTAAGGACTCAGTCTGTAGGGGCGTACAACGCAGACTGAGAATTGACTATATGTTTAGTTAGAGCATAAGGATTATAATCTGTATACCCCTTTGGGTTTTCGCAGTTTTTATTATCTTCGTAATATTATTATGTGCGTATTTTTGTGCGTCAATTGTCTGTGAGCTCGTAGGAAGACATAACAGGGAACTCAATAAGGGAGGTTGTGTCTCAGAAACACTTAAATTGGTGGAGAGTAAAGTGATCGGTTGATCGACACACCCGTGGTCCGTGTCCAACAGTATCTCACACACCCAGACTGAGCCCGAATTAAGAGCCCAAATGGGTCACGTGACAGCCAGGTGAAGTGGGCGTAGAGAACTCGGTTGGAACGGAAGGATTGTGATACCGAATACCTGTGATAACCTCAACCATTAAGAATGGGTGCCAGAGCAAGCAAAATACCAGAAAAAGGCACACCAGCCTGTTATATGCCCCAGAATTGTGGTCAGACATCAATAAATGACTCACCAAAATGGACCAAAAAGGGAAATAGGCCGTTTCCACCAGATGGTACATTTAACCTCGACAGGATAACGTGTCTCGAGGAGTGCCTCTTAAATAGAGACCCAGGGAGGAGTGGTAAGAAGGTGAATTGGTCAGTATTTGGAGACTGGAAACGAGAAGCTGAGAAAAGACGTGAGTGAAGTATCGAGGCTAGTAATGCAGGCCGTAGAAAGAAAAAAAAGCAAGTCAGGAAGGTCTTGGGGTTGTTTAATTACAGCAGGAATTTCATCCCAAACTTTGCAGCAATAGCAGAGCCATTTCAGAGACTGGTAAAAGGAGGGAACCCCGGTAATGGCGGGATTGACTGGAGACCTGAGCAGGAGAGCGCATATGGGGATTTGAAACAAGCCTTAATGGCGGCCCCCGGGCTGGGATTACCCGATATGGAGAAACCCTTCCATCTCCACTGTGAGAATGAGGGAGGATTCTACGCAGCAGTGACCCAGCAACATGGGGACAGAAGACGCCCAGTAGCGTATTATTCTACGCAACAGTCACCAGTTGTGGCAGGACTATCACGGTGTGTGGCGGCACTGGATTGTACGGCCTGGGCAGTAAAAGTGAGTGAACCAACTATGATGACCGGGGATATTATTTTACACACTAAGCACACTTTGGTAGAAATGTTAAACAATAACAAATTACGGTCAGTGTCCAACATGCGCAGAGCGCGTTGGGAGGCAGTCCTGATTCCCCGAGACAAGTCAGTTTTGATTGTCCGCGATACAGGGGAAAACCCGACGGAAGGTATGTTGGGGGGCAGGCGACCCCCATAGATGCGCTGACGTAGACGAGGAAGTAGGGGAAGGTAAAATACGAGATGAACCATTGGAAGGAGCATAAGTCACCTTGTACGTTGATGGGTCTAGAAAGTACATTGAGGGGGCCCCACATACAGGATGGGCGGTGGTCAATGGGCAGTTGAAAACCGAGGCGTCAGGACGACTCGATGGTGGGTTATCGACGCAGGTAGCGGAGATAGTAGCTTTAACAAAGGCGTTGGAATTGGCAAAGGGGAAAACAGCCAATATATATACAGATAGTAGATACGCCTTCGGAGTAGTACATGATTATATGACCGCTTGGGGGAGAAGGGGGTTTCTGACAGCTGGGGGGGATTCCATCAAACATGAGGAACGGATAAAGGCTCTCTTGGAAGCCGCAGAGGCTCCATTACAAGCAGCCGTGGTAAAAATAAAGGCACACCAGAAGCTGGAAAGCCCAGAGCAAAAAGGGAATCAGGCTGCAGATTTAGCAGCAAGACAAGCCCTTGAACAAGAACTAGTTGAGGAGAGAGTGTCAAGCGTCCAGGTAGAACACATAGACATCAGTGAGTTGCACAAAGATGTCTCTGAAGGAGAAAGACAAGAGTGGCATCGCACAGGGGGCAGGCCAGATTCCGGGGGAATCTGGCGAAAGGATGGAAAGGTGATGGCTCCGACATGTATCCGACAGATACTCCTGGAATTGCACCACAGGGATACCCACACAGGAAGGGGAGCAATGATTGAGTTATTAAGTAAAGAATGGTGGTGGCCAGGTTTGGGAAAGGACGTGGCAAAGTACTGTCAACGGTGCCTGAGGTGTGCACAGTATAACCCAGGGCGACCGATAAAGATACGATTAGCCCACCAACCCCGACCATGGGGGCCATGGGAAAATATACAGATAGACTCCACGGGTCCACTTCCCACTTCCAGGGGACGAAAATATTGTTTGATAGTCATAGATCAATTCACCAGATGGGTTGAGGCGTTTGCGATTCGGGATTGTACAGCCACCACTGTAGCTAAAATCATGGCAGAAGAAGTAATTCCCAGATGGGGAGTGCCAGTACAGATCGATTCCGACCAAGGGACACATTTTACAGGAGCTGTAGTGAAAAAGATATGTGAATGGATGGGAATAAAACAAAAATTCCACATCCCCAAAGTTCTGGGATGGTGGAACGAATGAATCGAACGACGGGCTTATCCCCGTACGAATTAATGACGGGAAGGGCAATGCGGCTTCCCCATGGAATAATAACTGGTGGGGAAGAGGTAGGCCCCCTCAAGGACAAAATCCGTAGATACGTATTGGAATTAAGTGACCAGTTGAAAGAAATGAGGCAATAAACTCGGGATCGGCAGGAGGAAAAGGACAAAGATTTGGAGTTAACTGCGCTCCCGTACATTCCTCCGGCGGGGACTAAGGTAATGGTTAAAAATCTACCTGAGAAACCTGGATTTGCACCAAAGTGGTCAGGGCCATACCAAATTCTAATTAGTGGGGATACGTGTGCTTGCATTGATATGAAGGGCATGGGACGATGGAAGCACTGGACGCAGTTGAAAGTCTATGACCCTTCATCAGCTTAGCAATGGCTACACCAGAACAGATACCCTTTACAGATAGCGAAGAATACATCGGGCAATACAAAGAATGGGAATGGATGATAGTACGAACATTGGTATGGATAATATGTATTATCCTAATGGGATACACCTTGGGGTGCATCCTGAAGTATGTATGGGAACAATCCCGCCGACCCCAACTAGCCCCAAGGCGGGAGGAAGTCCAAATGGTTATGTTCGAGGACTTAAGCTAATGATGATATTTTATCCATCCCCACAGGAGAATAGAATCTACAAGCAACAAACAGTTAGGGTTGGCGATATAGCCTTTGGGAAGTTGTTAACATAAAGTGATAAGAATTGTTCGATGTTAATGCAAGCGTAATGCGTGCGTGATTTCCGGTTCTTGTTAAAAAAAGGGGACAACTGTTGTAATAATGGAAAAAGGGATACTGCTGTTATGTGCGTGTGTAGTGGGTGCCTGCCTAATTGTTATGATGAGACAGGTCCCCGGACCAGAGAATGATAACAAGCGACGTAGAGAACTGAAGGTGAATACCTTTTTGTATATGTCCCACAAATATGCTATGGAAAACAATAAGGAAGGAGATTGTTGGATATGTACCCAAATCCCTATCCACTCTAAAGGAGGGATTCCTCTTAGACCTGTCCCACTTAATCTGTCAGAAGTAGTAGAGTGGTATATATACCAGAATGGCACACGCCAATCCCCCAGGATGATAAGAGTTGCGTCTGTGGTAAAAGACGGAGAGAGGCTTTGTCATTTTACCCCATATCTGCAGAGCCCTGGGAAGCGGGGGGATATTATATAAATACCTTCGAAGGGTGGTACCAACCAGGGTACGACTGCTCCCAACAGCCTCCCTTCCTCACCCAGGCCACAGGTATGGGAAGGCTACCGGGGACAATATGTTTACTAAGGAATTTGACTGGGGGAATATTCATAGGCACTAGTCGGTGCGCATATAACTTTACAGTAACTGGTACTGCTGATGGGTTTCCCCTTTATACGTCCTTTCAGTATTATGGTTGTACACTGGAAGTCCCATACGCCAACCAGACAGGTACTTTCAACTACTCCCTGGTAGCTGCAGGGTTTGATGTTGATAAAACCACCTCGTACAATGGGACATACTTTATTTGTGGCCACAAGGCATACCCCTGGTTGCCATGGGGCTGGACAGGATCATGTTACCTGGCATATGTAGTGCCATACATTTATCACTTGCCCTCTCTAGCGAATCATTATCATTATCGATCCAAAAGAGCTATTACTGAAACAGAACGATTCTTCGCTATCCTATTCCCCGGGTATGGAACGGCCAGGGCAATAAAAGAAATTTGGCTTGTAGCCTCGATTCTTGAGGAAGTAGCCAATGATACGGCTGAGTCACTGAGTAAAATTAACACCGAGATGGTGACAATATGCACAGTTGCCTTACAGAATAGAATGGCTCTAGATTATCTGCTAGTGAAGAAGGGTGGAACATGTGCCCTGATAGGATCTGAGTGTTGCACATACATTCCTGACAGTTCAGAAAATATAACTAATATGGTCGAACATATTCAGAAGGAGGTGGGAAAACTTAGACAACCACCTGAATCGACTCTGTGGAATTGGACAACCGGGTGGTTGGGATCAATCGGACCCTCATTGTTACATGGATTGATGTTGGTCTTTGTTATAATAATCCTATGTGCATTCTTAGCGATAAAATGTTGTTGTGCCCAATTGGCAAAAGATGTTGTACCTGCCGCACCAGTCGGACAGGAGCTTTGTTTATTTAGAAGTACAAACAGTTAGATGGAAAATGCTTATGCGCAGGTAACGTTTGTATGAATATTTGTATGAGAAATGTCTTAGAATATTTGTATGAGAAATGTCTTAGAGATAGAGTAGGGTTCAACAGTGGTTATGGCATAAGGCACAAGAAGAAACAGATAAACAGATGAAGAAGGAAACACGAACAAAAGAAAAGGAGAAAATGGATATCAAAAAGGACATGTTTTTGACACATCAGATAAGAATGAAGGATCAAAATGGACAATAGCCAATAATGGCATAAAGGAATCCTCAAGAGTGTCATAAACAATTGTGATCGTTGTTGGATTTCGTAAACGGATAACAAGGAGCTGCGTGCTGCCATTTTTACCCTGGTACATTGGTTCCCAGGACAAATCAAGTTTTGATCAGGGACCAACAGGCGGGACTGTTAGGGTGAAAATTATATAGCTTAAAGCAGCAACATAAAGAGTTAAAGAATGTATTGTAAGAAGTGAACTTGTAAATAAGAAACAATGGCACAAGACAAAACAAACTCAGCTTAAGACAGGGCAGGAATTAACTTTGTGTCTGCTCCCATTAAAACCACTGTGCTTGACATTATTGTTGAACCGTTATTGAATGTGGGAAACACTAAATATTTCACAATTATTCAGTGGTGCAGCCTTCTGCAAACTATTTGCTGGAAGCCCTTTTGGATGTATTAATGTAATTCTACTATTCTATAATGCAAAGTAGATGAATCAAAATTGTGTGTATTGATGAGTTACAGTAATTGGTAGCTGCAAAACTGCCCATTTTGTAATTAACCGCCCAAAGTTCTAGAAGGTTCCATATCATTCCTGTGAGGACAGGGGAGTTGTTGCTGAGGGAGCGTGATTGGTTGAAGACACCTGTGTGTAATATTTTGCTATAATATATAAAAGAAGTTTTAATACCTTGTTGCTGGGGGAACATAATTGGGTGAACACATTTGTGTGTAGTGTTTTGCCTGCATAAAAGAAGTTTGATATCACTGTAACGGTGAGAAGGTGACCACTAGACCGTGGGGTCTATGGCTCTTCTCCCAGAACGTTCTGTTAATAAACTGTGTACTTTTACTTTAAGACAGACTCGAGTGAATCTATTTTTCACCAACAATTCCAATCGACCTGGGCAAGATCCCTTTTTAACCCATTGAAATTAGCCCTTCTCCAGTTAAGTATTTTTATGCTTGATTGTTTCTTGTCCCTTTCCATAACTATTTTGTACCAAATATTATGATCACTGTTCCCCAACTGCTTCCCAACTGAAACATGCTCCACTTGCCCCACTTCATTCCCCAGAACTAGATCCAGCACTGCTTCCTTCCTCGTTGAGCTGGAAACACACTGATCAAGAAAGTTCTCTTGTACACATTTCAGGAATTCCTCCTCTTGTTGTCCTTTATACTGTTACTATCCCAGTCTATATTGGGATGAAGTTTCCCATTATCACTACTCTATAGTTCTTGCATATTTCTGTAATTTGCTCCTCTATCTCCTTCCCACTATTTGGTGGCCTATACCCGGTAATGTAATAGCTCCTCCATTGTTCCTTAATTCTAACCAGATAGATACTGTCTTTGACCCCTTAACTACATCATCCCTTTCCAGTGCTATAATAGTTTCTTTGATCAATATTGCCATCCCACACCCACCCATTTCTTTCCTTCCCTATCTTTTCTGAATACCTTGTAGCCAGGAATATTAAATTCCCAATCCTCCCCTTCAAATAGCAGAATCACAGCAATAAGCTCAGCTGTGTTTGCCCCCAACCCCCCTCCAGTAAGTTAATGCCTTCAGGGCAGGAGAGGTGGTGAGGGGAGAAAATTGTTGAGCAGGTAAAATTATATATTTAAATTGATTAAGAAAATGACATAAATTGAGTTTGACAAACAATTGTGGAGCATACTCACAGCTTCAGAAAATCCCATGTTAATAAACTGCTGATACCACTGCTGAACATCATCACGAGACCTATCCCACAGTTGCCGTTTTGAACGCTTCAAACTGTTCAAAAATTCTTTAGCCTTGGATTCAGGAAATGAAACAGCCAATTTCTCATCAGCTAAAAGATGTTAAAAATGGTGAAAATGTTTTTGAGCCATCCAAATTAGTAAGAACTTGTATTTACATAGCACCTTATAACCCAAAGCACTTAACAGTTGCATAACTTTAAAAGTAATTCAGTGAATGTTATGTACTAGTTCTATAAATGCTGTTCTACTTAAATGCTGTACCAGTATTTCATAGAGAGACTCACCATTGAAATATATGAAGTTGCTGTATTTACTGCCCACGCATTACCGGCACCCGGCTACCGACCATAGAGCATATATATCAGAAACGCTGCCTACGGAGGGCACGGTCCATCATCAAAGACCCTACCCACCCCAGCCACAGTCTGTTCGCCCTCCTACCATCTGGAAGACGCTACAGATGCATTCGCACCCGTACGACCAGATTTAGGAACAGCTTCTTTCCCAGGGCTGTCATCCTACTGAACTCCACAAATAAACACTAAAGCCTGCACATCTGCCAATGCACTTTATTATGGTCATATTTATGCTAATATACTGCAAGCCAAATGTATAAATGTATGTTGAATATTTAAGTGTCCTAATCCAAATTGTACACTCTCGGGAGCCGCAAGCCTACATTTCGTTGTACTGCACTTGTGCACTAACAATGACAATAAAAGTTGATTTGATTTGATTTGACATACTAAACTCACCAGAAAAGTTAGGGCTTGTCCATTCCACTGTAAGTAAATTTTTAACGGTGTGCTAAGTCTTAATTATTGCCAAACAACCATTCAGGCACTGAAAATTTACTTTTACAAGCATAGGGGGAAAAATTCAGTATCGCCCCGTCTGGGGCGCCATCATCAGCCGTGCGCGAAGTTTAGCGCCTGGCGCTAATTATCGCATCCGACGGCAAAGTTGGCTTTTATCGCTCCTGGAGGTGATTGAAGCGCTAAATCAGGCGCTTCACACCTGTCCTAAGGCACAAAGGCCGAGGAGCGAGGCGCTATCTCAGAGCGCTGGCGAAGCTCATGTGATGTCAGTCAACAATGGAACACAGACACACTGGCGCCAGCCAGTTCTTAAAGGGGAGTTCTGATGAAAGGTCATCGACCTGAAACGTTACCTCTGTTTCTCTCTTCACAGATGCCGCTTGACTAGCTGAGTTTCTCCAGCAGCTTCTGTTTTTATCTTAAAGGGGAGGGTTGATTTTGCTTTCCATCCACATCCTGCTCATTGCAGCCTTGAATCTCGGCCTGGTGAGACCTGTACATCAAATCTGCTGGAAAGAACAATGGAGAGACCCAGGGAAAGAGCTCAGAGTGCAGCCCCCACAGTCTCTTCTAAATAGATACAACGAAGTTCAAATCAAAATGAACCTGCAAAGTGCTGCTCAGTACCCAAAACTCCTTCACACAGCATTGAATCTCTCCAGAAGTCTCTCTCTCTCAGAATGCGTGGTCCAGAAATGTCATCAACAAAAAAAGGCAGGAAGCGGTCCCCTTTAAATAGCGCTCCCCCAGTCCCTTTCTGACTGCAAAATGCTCCCCTCAACCTGTCGTTGCTAGCGGCAGGCGGTAATGTAGAGGGTGCCACTCAATATCTGGTCCGGGGCGCTACCGGGCCGCTGCGCACTCGACTGACTTCACGATCTGCCAGCGCAAGAGATCGTGGTGGCAGTGTTTAGCGCCACCGCAAAATGTCTAGTTAATTTCGCGAGTGGCGCAAACATCGCCGCGCCCGGGCGCTAGTTGCTTTGCGTCCCATTAGTGCCCTCTTAAGGCGCTAATGCCTGGCAAACAACTGAATTTTTCCCCATAGAGTCTCATTCCTTCACCTTTCAATTATTGTTGGAAATTTAAATAAAAATTTCTTTGTCTCTTAATCCAATCTTTCTTTGCCTCTTTTTATTTCGCTTTCTGTACCTGAATTAACATTGAATTAAATATTCTAACTGACACTTCCTGCTTCGGACACTGTGCTGCTCATTAATGATTCTTCAATCTGGTTGCTTAAGGAGATGCACAGTTGCTTGCCCTGTTCACACAGATCCCAGATGTCCTGTTGCATTTTTTTTGATCATTGGCCAAGAGGAACTTCCAGTGCAAAAGTCTATGGGCAAGTTTGTTCACTGCTGACTGCAAAATCTGGCCCAATTGAGTACTTTGTACAACAGCCTTGTATAGAATTGAGACTTTATCAGCTGCAGCTACAGTCACAATAGTAAAGGAAAAAGTCTCCCAATTCAATTGAATGCTGATATAATAGTATGATGTTTGTTGCATTTGTTAGTCTTCAGCAATATCAGCCAATGATGTAATAGCAAAAGACTGCGGATGCTGGAAATACTCAGCAGGCCAGGCAGCATCCGTGGAGAGAGAAACAGAGTTAACGTTTCAGGTCTGGGACCCTTCATCAGAACTGGAAAAAGCTGGAGATGTAATAGATATTAAGCAGGTGCAGAGACAGGGGTGGGGGGGGGGGGGCGGTGCGGTTAGGAGGGGAGGAAGGAATAGAAAGAACACCCTGTGCTTTTGTAAGAGGCAGGAAAGATAAAATGTTGCAAATGGGAATGGCAAAAATCATACTGCATGAAAAATGGGGGCAGGGATAATTATCTGAAATTGTTAAACTCAATGTTGAGTCCGGCAGGCTGCGTGCGGAAGCTGAACGCCAACTCTCCAACACCTCCGCCTGGACCATGACCCCACTAGCAAACATCAAGCCATTGTTTCCAAGTGTGTCACTAACCTCATCTCCTCTGGAGATCTTCCCTCCATGGCCGCCAACCTCATAGTCCCCCAACCCCGCACAGCCTGCTTCTACCTCCTTCCCAAGATCCACAAACAGGACTGCCCTGGTAGACCCATCGTTTCAGCCTGTTCTTGCCCCACAGAACTTATCTCTTCCTATCTCGACTCTTTTTTCTCCCCTTATCCAGTCTCTTCCCACCTACATTCGCGACTCTTCCGATGCCCTCCGTCACTTTAACAGTTTCCAGTTTCCTGGCCCCAACCGTCTCCTTTTCACCATGGACATCCAATCCCTCTACACCTCCATCCCCCACCAGGACGGCCTTCGGGCGCTCCGTTTCTTCCTTGAACAGAGGCCCAACCAGTCCCCATCCACCACCACCCTCCTCCGCCTGGCTGAACTTGTTCTCACATTGAACAGCTTCTCCTTTGACTCCACTCACTTCCTCCAAATTAAAGGTGTTGCTATGGGAACCCGCATGGGTCCTTGCTATGCCTGCCTGTTCATGGGATATGTGGAACATTCTTTGTTCCAGTCCTACTCAGGTCCCCTCCCTCACCTCTTTTTCCGGTACATCGATGACTGTATTGGTGCCGTTTCCTGCTCTCGCCCTGAACTAGATAAGTTCATTCACTTTACTTCCAATTTCCACCCTTCCCTCACCGTCACATGGTCCATCTCCGACTCTTCCCTTCCCTTCCTTGACTTCTCCGTCTCCATTTCTGGCGATCGGCTTTCAACAAACATCCACTACAAGCCCACCGACTCCCACAGCTACCTGGACTACACTTCCTCCCACCCCGCTTCCTGTAAGGACTCTATTCCATTCTCCCAGTTTCTCCGTCTCCGCTGCGTCTGTTCTGACGATGCCGCCTTCCATACTAGTGCTTCCGACATGTCTTCCTTTTTCCTCAACCGAGGATTCCCCTCTACCGTGGTTGACATGGCCCTTGACTGTGTCCGTTCTATTTCCCGCACTTCTGCCCTCACCCCTGCCCCTCCCTCCCGGAACCACGATAGAGTTCCCCTTGTCCTCACCTTTCACCCCAGCAGCCTCCACATTCAACGGATCATCCTCCGCCATTTCCGCCACCTCCAACGTGATCCCACCACCAAACACATCTTCCCCTCACCTCCCCTTTCAGCATTCCGAAGGGACCGCTCCCTCCGCGACACCCTGGTCCACTCCTCAATCACCCCCAACAGCCCTTCTCCTTCACCTGGCACCTTCCCGTGCATGCGCAGGAGATGCAACACATGCCCTTTTACCTCCTCCCTTCCCACTGTCCAGGGCCCCAAACACGCCTTCCAGGTGAAACAGCGATTTACGTGTACTTCTTGCAATTTAATATGCTGTATTCGCTGCTCACGATGCGGTCTCCTCTACATTGGGGAGACCAAACGCAGATTGGGTGACCGCTTTGCGGAACACCTCCGTTCAGTCCGTAAGGGTGACCCTGAGCTTCCGGTCGCCTGTCACTTTAATTCACCGCTTCACTCCCACTCTGATCTCTCTGTCCTCGGGCTATTGCATTGCTGCAATGTAGCTCAACGTAAGCTCGAGGAACAGCACCTCATCTTTCAATTAGGCACTTTGCAGCCTGCCGGACTCAACATTGAGTTTAACAATTTCAGATAATTATCCCTGCCCCCATTTTTCACGCAGTATGATTTTTGCCATTCCCATTTGCAACATTTTATCTTTCCTGCCTCTTACAAAAGTACAGGGTGTTCTTTCTATTCCTTCCTCCCCTCCTAACCACCCCCCCTGTCTCTGCACCTGCTTAATATCTGTTACATCTCCAGCTTTTTCCAGTTCTGATGAAGGGTCCCAGACCTGAAACGTTAACTCTGTTTCTCTCTCCACGGATGCTGCCTGGCCTGCTGAGTATTTCCAGCATTTTCTGTTGTTATTTCAGCCAATGATGTGTTGTAACTAGGGATACTGGTTCCTTTAGGCTGGAGTTTGGGACCACATTGTTGACATGGCAGTTCTGAACAAATACAACCAATATCATCATGTGGGCTTTTCTGACAACACCTTTCTAATAGTAGCATCTTGAACATAGGGTAGTAACAAAAAAAAATTGTGATGCACTTTAACGTGTATCTTGTAATGAAGCAAATTACTTAAATACAGTTAGCCATAATAACAGACCATTTTTACAGTATTGCAATTGCAACCCAGCTTGCATTCCATTGTTAACATAGAAACATAGAAGATAGGAGCAGGAGTAGGTCATTCGGCCCCTCGAGCCTGCTCCGTCATTCAATGAGATCATGGCTGATCATCCAAACTCAGTACCCTGTCCCTGCTTTCTCCCCATATCCCTTGATTCCTTTAGCCTTAAGAAATATATCTAACTCCTTATTGAATATATTTAATGAATTGGCCTCAACTGCCTTCTGTGGTAGAGAATTCCACAGGTTCACCACTCTCGGTGAAGAAAACCCTCCTCATCTCAGTACTAAATGGCTTACTCCTTTATCCTCAGACTGTGACCCCTGGTTCTGGACTCCCCGCCATCGGGAACAGCCTTCCTGCATCTAGTCCTGTTAGAATTTTATAAGTTTCAATGAGATCCCCTCTCATTCTTCTAAACTCCAGCGAGTATAAGCCCAATTGACCCAATCTCTCCTCATACATCATTCCTGCCATCCCAGGTATCAGTCTGGTGAATCTTCGCTGCACTCCCTCCATGGCAAGAACATCCTTCCTCAGATAAGGCCACCAAAGCTGCACACAATACTCAAGGTGTGGTCTCACCAAGGCCCTGTACAACTGCAGCAAGACATCCTTGTTCCTGTACTCGAATCCTCTTGCTACGAAGGCCAACATACCATTTGCCTTCTTAACTGCCTGCTGCACCTGCATGCTTACCTTCAGCGACTGGTGCACAAGGACACCCAGCTCTCGTTGCACTTCCCCTTCTCCCAATCTATTGCCGTTCAGATAATAGTCTGCCTTCCTGTTTTTGTCATCAAAGTGGATAACCTCGCATTTATCCACATTATACTGCATCTGCCATGCATCTGCCCAATCACCCAACCTGTCCAAATCATACTGGATGACTTCTGAATTAACTTCTTTCCAAACTTAATACAAAAGAGGAGAACAGTTAAGTGAGTACAATTACTTTGCAAAATAATTCACTTAATAATTTTCCTCTGTATTAGGATACATAGCTAGGACAATTTAGTATCATACTAAAAGAACTATAGTACCCATGTACAAGGCACTGGTTAGGCCTTGTGGTGTATGTAACCGTTCCACCTTTAAGAGAACTATTTTAAGAGATGCACTACTTTATCTTGGCTGCTGTATACTGTAATACCGGTGGTGACCACACCGGTATATAAGTGCTGTGTAATGATTTATTGGGCAGTTCAGCCCTGACCTTCGACTAGTAAAGACCTGTTAAAGTTATTCTTGTGGTCTGTGTGCAGTGATTCATATTAACCATAACTGGAACACACAGACTTAACAGTGGCGACGAGTACGATCTTACCCTGCGGCAGAGATACATCCAAGGCAGTTTAACGGGCGTCGAGAAGAGGCATCCGCCCTCATCATCCTGCTGAGAAAAGACTCGGGTCTGAAGAGCAAAGGAAGAATCCTGACACGAAGCCTTCCATCAGTGACAGGCAGTGATCATCCCTTCTACCACGGTGGTGGGTAAGCCGATCAGCGACGAGCAACAAGTCGGCCACGTTGGCTGTGGAGTAGGGGAGGGAAAACGGAGGATATAAGGGCGGAGAACTCGACCACGGCCGGGGAAAAGAGCCGGACAGAAGCCGGGGCCAGAGGCGCTGAGACTGGGGCAGCGTAAGGCATGGGAGCCGCGGTGAATGCAAACGCAGCCGGTGTAAAAGACCGGGCTGCAAGCGGGCTGGGAGACGCAACAGCGTCGAGAGAGCTCGACCGCGACCAGTGAAAAAGGCCGGGCAGCTACCGAGGCCGCGAGGCGCAGCGACCAGGACAGCGTAAGGCGCGGGAGAAAATTTAAAAAAAACCGCGGAGAACTCAGCCGCAGCCGGTGGAAAGGACCAGACTGCAAGAGGGGCTGAGAGGCACGAATTGAGAACCGCTGGGGAGGCGCGAATGGCAGCAATATGGCAATCGCCATTACAGCCAGCGGGGGAGAAAGGCAAATGCGGGAAGCCACCATTTTCGTAGGCGGGGGAAGAAGACAAGCGCGGGAAACCGCCATTTTGAAAAAAAAAATTAAAAATTTCTTTTTGTTTCTCAAGAAGATTGCGAGGATGCCTAAGCGTGGTAACATCAACGATTTCGATCCCGATGTTGAAGATTGGGCCACGTATGTAGAACGCATAGAGATTTATTGTAAGGCAAATAAAATATCAGATGACGATAAAGCACTAACCTTACTAAACTCAATGGGTGCGAAGACATACGGGCTATTGAAGCATCTTCTATCACCAGCTAAACCGGCGGATCAGGCTTTCGCTAATATTGTTGCTGTCCTGATAAATCATTTGAACCCCACACCGCGGATGTTAGCGGAACGATTTAAATTTTATGCGAGAACGCAACTGAAAGAGGAAAGCAACGCGGAGTATTTAATTGAACTGCGTAAGCTAGCGAAATACTGTCAGTTTGGGGAAAGACTGACAGAGGCACTGAGAGACAAATTCGTGTGTGGATTGTCGAAAGAGGGAACACAAAAGCGGCTGCTTGAAGAGAATGATCTTACACTTGATAAGGCTGTCACTATTGCAGCATCGCACGAAGCCGCAGTGAGAGGCACTGCGGAAGTGCAGCTGAAGGCAGCGGTACTCAGCGTAGATCAAATGGCTTTGGGTACAGCGAAATGTTATCGTTGTGGAAAGACAACACACGATCAGAACCAATGCTGGTTTAAAAATCAGGAATGTAGAAAATGTGGCAAGCTTGGTCACATAGCTAAAGTATGCCGGTCAGGAAAGAAGACCAGCAACAAAAAGTCACCGCAGGAAAAGTGCAGAACGGTACATAAGGTGGCTGAGAAGAGTTCGGATGAACAGAATTCGGATTCAGACTCCAACAGCAAGGAACTGGGTAGTCTGAGAATTCACAATGTGAGTAAGGAAGCTGACCTACAAACTATCTGGGTCATACTTCAGATAGCAGGAGTGCAAGTGAAGATGGAATTGGACACCGGATCGGCGTTGACGGTCATGAATAAGCAAGATTACAAAAGGTTATTCACACATATTCCCCTACGGGATACGGAGATAGTATTGCAGACATACACGGGGCAAAGAGTATACCCCATCGGAAAGATAAAAGTCAAGGTGGTACACAAGGGCAAAGAACACCAAGGAATGGACTTATATGTACTACCTGAGGGAGGTCCACCACTTCTGGGACGGGAGTGGATCAGGAAAATAAATATGGACTGGCACTCCCTAAAAGCAATAATGGTAGATTCCGGAAAAAAAGATGTCAAACCTGAACGATTGTCCAGAATATTGGATGAGGGCATATGCAGCAGTGACAGTGACAAAGCAGAGAGTGAGAACTCGGTGAAGACAATCAGCTCAGACTCTGGAACTGATGATGGTAAGACCAGCCCATGTGCAAAAGACAAGTCTAAAATGGACTTGCAGACTAATGATGGAAAAACGAAGGAGTGCATAAATGCTTCAGAAGAGAACAAAGTATCAAAACAGAATTCCACTGAACAACAACAACATAGTTTGACAGAGAATTCTGAGTCTGTCCAGTCTACAGACATGCACATTTCTGAGGGCACTGCTGATTCAAAGAATGAAAAAGAATTGCTAACCAGAAATGAAAAGGAAAGTAAATCTGATAAACAAGTCACTCTGGTCCCGGATTCATTAACTCTCAATGGAGCAGTAGATTCTACCAATAGAAAGTCAAAGAAAAATTCTGATTCGGGTAGCATATCTGCATCCGATAGCGTTGACTTGAACATTTCCCTTTCAGGTGATCTCTCTTTAAACAAGGAAAGTGGCTCTCTTTAAACAAGGAAAGTGGCTCTCTATCAATACGGGGTAACCAAGCATACAACAAAACTCTGAAACGAACTAGAAAATTTGTTGTCGATGGAGTGGAAGTGAGTGTCACTACTTCAAAGATTATTGGTGAGGATGAGAAGAAAGCTGAGGAAATGCGATTCCTAAGGCGGCAGGAGCTGCCAGAGTTGCGGTTGCTTCAGAAGGAGGAACACCGGGCTCGAACTCAACTCAATTTCAAACTACAACAGCAATTAGAACAAATGATTCACCGTTTTGAGCAAGGGATGAATGCAAAGAAAAAGTTCTTTGACACAGAGTGGGAGAATCTGGAAAGACAGCAGAAGCAGCTGATTGAGAAAATGGAACAGGAACACACAAACCGTCTGCGCGATGAGGCCAAACGAATCAAAGCTGAGCAAGAAAGGGAATATGTCAAATTCATCGATCAGTTGAAAGCTAAGAAGAAAGAGTACCCTTTTGTGAGCAGTGTCAGCAGTAATAAGCCACTCAGGGAATTGGTGGCAGAGGCAAAAGCTGAAGTGATGGAGGAAATAGAAGACAATAGAGAGGAAGCAGAAGATGACGACTCATCTGAACCATTATCACCCCTACCAGGTCACGCATGTGGTCCCTCCGAACTGAGCCAAATCAGTCTGGAAGCAGAAAAACTTCCCAAGGTACTCGAGCCTTTAGAAGTCAACAATGCTGGTTCTGAAGTTACGAAAGTTCAAGCTGTTAAGTCCAGTGAAGGACTATTAGATGAGTCACCCCAGCAACGAGAACCAGAGACCCCTGAAAGGCGTTATCCATCTCGGATCAGGAGGCCTCCTCAGAGACTGAATCTGTGAACTGTTTTTACATGAAGTTGTGTATATATGTTATTATGTTATGTTAATGGGGAATATATACTGTTAAGCTAAAAAGGGAGGATTGTGGTGTATGTAACCGTTCCACCTTTAAGAGAACTATTTTAAGAGATGCACTACTTTATCTTGGCTGCTGTATACTGTAATACCGGTGGTGACCACACCGGTATATAAGTGCTGTGTAATGATTTATTGGGCAGTTCAGCCCTGACCTTCGACTAGTAAAGACCTGTTAAAGTTATTCTTGTGGTCTGTGTGCAGTGATTCATATTAACCATAACTGGAACACACAGTATTTCAGATGAGGCCTGTTAAGTCTGTGTACAGTTTTGATTCAGTCACATGGTGGGTAATATTGAGGCCCTCAAAGGAGGCCGAGTCTAATGATCCCTAGCCTAAAACTCCTTAGTTTTCATGGTAGACAGAGATCTGGGCCTTTTACTCCAGTAAAGTAGATTTCAGGGAAATGTAATTGAAGTATTTAAATGTTGATGGGACTCACCTGCATCTGTGTGGATAGACTATGTCAGCTAGATAGGTTAAGGAAAATAAGCTATACAAACATCGTACTCAGTTAGGTGTCAGGAGGTTTGTCTTTACTCACAAAGTTGTTGACGGCTCGGATTTGCTGCAATAGTTCAGAAAGGAATAGGAGGAATTCCTCGCTGTGGCGAATGTAAGTGTGCAGAACAAAAGATGAGACTAGAGTTTATAGCTGATGGTCACTGCAATCTCCTGGAACTTGTTTTTGAATTCCTTAGGGGATCAGAGAAGAATTTCCCACATTTTCTTCCCCTTGAATTGGCCTAGGTTTTAAAAAATATTTCTTTTTGCTTCTCTCAGGAGATTATGGCCCGTATTTTCTGATCCCTACAGGTGTGTACGAGGTGTGTACACACCCGTAAGGACATCGGAAATGCCGGTTTCAGGCATGTGAAGCGCATGCACTGAAAACTGACATTTCCGATTTGTCAAGAATCCATTGGACGCCTGTCCTGGAGAAGGGCCTTTGCAGGGGGAGAGTTCCGCCTTCTGCAGAACCTCCGCCTGCTGAAATCACTTCAAAATCTTACGCCTGGTAAAAGCAGGCCTGCTTTTACCAGCATAAGAGTTTAAAAAGGTTTAAAAAAAAAAAGATTTCCCCACTCATTTATAATTTAAAAATACAGGTCAACTATCCCTTATCCGCAATTCTGAAAATCGAAAGGCTCTGAAAACCGAAAGCTTTTTCGTGGAGCGTCTCTCAGTATTTCCAGTGTAAAAGCTTGAGCAGCTTGCACGGGAGTTTGCAGATTGCTGCGTGGCCGTATGCAACTTTGAGGAAACATTGCTGTTAACTATTTCTTTATAGTAATCTGGTTACCTAGCCAGGTTTGCATCCATCACTAGTGGTGTAGTTGTAGGGTAAACCTGACGGTTGCCTCTTGTCCATTTATAAGCATTATAATTATCCGTTCTGAAATCCGAAAAATTCCAAATTCCGAAAAACATCTGGCCCCAAGGTTTTCAGATAAGGGATAGTGCACCTGTACTTTAAAAAAGGTAAGCTTATTTTTAGCCCTGTAAAAAAATTTTTTTTTTTTTTTTCCAAAATGTTTTATTTTTGTTTAAAATATTTAATTTAATGTAATTTTAACTCATTTTTAAAGCGGGATTTAAAAAAAATTATTTAATGTTTTGATATCTTTTTTCAGTGATCCCCATTCACACTCTTGACCGGTCCATCTGTCAAAAGTATGAAGGGGGGATTCCCTTCTCCCATTGGTTGGCCTGGCCCACGTGAGCCTGGGGACGCTTGCGAACCGCATGCGCCCCTGGGATACCTGGGCCTTGCGCATTTCGTTGTAGAGAGGCCCAGGATCGGAACTGGCCAGACCTCGGGAGCCCTCAGGTAAGGGCATAGATTTTTTTCCTAATAGGAGGCATCCGCACGCAAGAAGCCTCCTGTCGGAAATTAGGGGCCTATATGAGGAAAAACTGGTAGTCACAATGTTTTGTTGCACGTGACTGTTTGCAACAGGTTCGATGTACCAGCTGGTCTTATCCTGGTCGTATATCCCAGAAATTAATAGTTACCTTGTACAATGCACTGGTCTACCCCCACTTTGAGCATTGGGTGCACTCCTGTAATTCATGTACAACAGGGAGGTCTTGTTATCCTTTCAGGAGGTACCAAGAAGGGCTACTAAGTTAATAAATAGGATTGGGCAACTGAACTAAGGAATTATTCAGAGTACTAGGGGTGTGTACATTGGAAAAAGAGATGGCTTAGAGGTGACATTTGTTAAATCCATGAATCTTAAGGTATGGTGTTCTTCAATAAATAGACAGAGACTGCAGATTAACAATCAACAGCTGTTCACTGGATGAGGGTAGTCTAAAAACTAACAGTACAGATCCCTGCTCAGGGCTTATATACAGGTGTAGTCACTGCCAGTACTACAGTATACAGGAGCTGTAAAAGTAGTTCTCTCTTAAAGGTACATACACTACAATTCCTCCCCTTTTAGATTAACAGTACCATAACATTCAATTAACAGTTAACACTTTTAACATGCACATTAACTGAAATAGTCCATTTATAGATTCAGTCTTTGGGGCGGCTTCCTGATTCTTTCTAGATAGCGCCTTTCCTGAGTGTCTTGCTCTTGGTGCGGAGGCGATTCTGGCCCCCTGTCGTCGGTTAGTTCATCAGCTTCCAATGCTACTGTTTCTGGGGTAGATGCTACCGGTATGTCGGGTTCATCACCAGGTACGCAAGACATGGGGTTGACTCGTTCTTGTGACGCTAGGATCTGATCGACATGGCGTCACACAATGTTCTCCCCAACATCCACTGTGTACATTAGTGGCCCCTGCCGTGTGCATATCGTTCCTGGTTGCCATTTCTCTGTTCGGTAGTCGCGGGCCAAGACTGGTTGTCCTACATTGAAGCTCCTTGTCGGCTTCTCATTGATGTGCTAGAATTGCTTATTCTCAACATTTCTTCGTACATTTGGTCTGAGCAAATCCAGACGAGGTCTCAACCTTCGGTTAAAGAACATCATGGCCGGGGTCTGGTTGGTAACTGCATGTGTCGCATTTCTGTAGGCTAACAGGAAATTGTCCACCTTATGCTGCAGTGGAATGTCATCATCGCACATGGCCCTTACTGCCTTTTTAAAGGTTTGTACGAACCTCTCAGCCAATCCATTTGTGGCTGGATGATACGGGGCGGATGTGTAATGCCTTACCCCATTCCTTCTCATAAATTTCCAAAACTCTTCGGACACAAACTGTGGTCCGTTATCAGAGCAAATCTGTTCTGGCAAGCCGTTCCTGGCAAATATGGTCCGTAGGACTGCAATCGTTTTATCCGTAGTGGTGGAGGACATTTTGATCACCTCAGGCCATTTCGAGTGTGCATCCACTGCTATTAAGAACATTGGCCTAGAAATTCAGTATAGCCACTTTTGGGGCGGTAAAGTCGGGCGGCCGCTAAAGTTTGCGCCCAGCGCAAAGCCGAGGCCACTTCGCCGATATTCGGTAGCATCGCCCTAAGAGGTTGCTGCAGCGCTAAAACTGGCGATGCACGACTATCTTTAGGCACTAAGCCGGTGGTGCTGAGTGATACCGCCGAGGCCGGGCGCAGCGCAGGTGCGGTGATTTCTTCATTGACGGCAGACACGCTGGCGCCGGCCATCTCTTAAAGGGGGAAGGGTCGATTTGTTTGGCTGCCACGCCCTGGACACTGCAGCCCTCCACCTAGGCCCAAGCACTGCTGCTGCAACTGTTTACCGCCCAGGACGATGCAGAAGGCCCGGGAGAGAGCGCTGCGCTTTAGCGAAGGTGACCTGAGGCTGCTGGTTAGCGCAGTGGAGCGAAGACGCCATGTTTTGTTTCCTGACAGTGGCAAGAAGCCGGTGCCCAGCGTCTACCGCAAAGCCTGGAGGGAGGTCTCCAACAGGGTGACATCCAACAGTGTGGTTGCCAGGAATCCTGTACAATGCAGGAAAAAGTTCAACGACCTCACTCGGATTGCCAGGGTGAGTACCCTTTCCAGTGTCCTCCTCATCCTTGCATGTGCACCTCACATTATGGACAAAGGGACCTGAAAGCCCTAATGGCCAGCCCTCATCCAGCAGCTATGGGACTGGCATGAACATCAATTGCACATTCTGCACTTTACACACTGTCCAAGCTATTCGACCATGGGAGGCAGTGCAGACAAGATCAGGGCTACACACCGTACTTAGAGGCCGTCCTTTCTCTTGCAGGCCAAGCTGGCTAACAACAAGCGTAGCCAGATTGCGACTGGGGGAGGCCGACCTCAGCACCAAGAGCTCACCGACCTAGACCAGCGCGTGGAGCGCATTATGGGAGTCCGTGTGATTGGCCCCGTTGCCACTGGAGATGCCGACCCTGTTCTGGGCACCAATGATAAGGACATCACCTTTTGGACCTCTCTCGTTCCACTTGCGCATCAGATCAACATCCTTTGCCACTGTCCGACCAATGCGGTGAATGGCACCACTCATGCCTCCCTCGCTGATGCCCTGTCCTCACTGCAAAGCTACTCTTGTGCCTTCCTGCTTTCAGATGGTGAATCGCCAGGTGAGGAGGCGGCCCCTGAAGCTGCCAGTGACAGCCCCTCGGAAGAGGAGGAAGAGGAGGAGGAGGAGGAAGAGGCAGCCGGCCCATCAGTGGCACCCTCAGCCGCGACAGCCCATGGCGATGTAGGGGACACGGCTTCCCTGGAGGGGAGCCTGGGGGAAGGGTTGGAGGAGAGTCAAGTTCCTGGGCCCAGCGGCCTGCAGCAACGCGGGAGGGGTGGGGAACCTCGGCGGCCTTCTCCCCAGAGGGTGAGTGCGGCCTCCAGTCCTGCGATGGTCAGCGCAGAGGAGGTGCGCCTCCTAGAGGAAATGGCCGTTGACTCGGAGCGCAGGCACACGGAGCTCATGGGGGTAGTGGCACGGATGCCTGACTCCATAGTCACTGGCTCGAAGTGTGGAGGAATTCGGGGCAGCACAGTCGGCGAGTACCCAAGTGCTCAGTCGTGCCGTCCAGTCACTGGCTGGTCTTATGCGGTCACAGACCAGGGCAACACGGGCACTAACTGGTGCCACACTGGCTGCATCAGCCAGGCATCGCCAGGGCACCCGCCGCGCTGCAGCAGCCCAGCGGGCTGTCCTTCAGCAGTTTGCTGCGCATGCTGCAGTGCTGGCCCGGGCGACTGCCACTGTATCAGGCGACCAGCGAGCACCTGCCATCAGCCAGCTTGCCCCCATTCCTGCAGCCGACACTGCCACTCCACCAGTGCAGCTGCCACCAGCTGCTGGACACACTGATGCCGCCCAGCCACAGCTGCAGCAGTCACCAGCCGGCCCCTCGAGGGCCAGAGCTCGTGCAGGCCGACCCCCAAGGGCATCTGCCGTCTCGCCATGTGCCCCTCAGGAGCCTTCCCCCAGCCTTGCTGCAGCCACTGGGCTCCAATTGAGGAGCAGCAGCAGGGCGGGCAGGGGCCGCACAAGTATGCGCAAGGCATCGCCCTCGCGGGCCATAAAGTAGAAGGTGTGGGCAAATGTTTTGTTTTTATGAAGGCCGAGGATGTTGTGTATGTTTTTTACGAAGGCCGAGGATGACGGTCATTTTTGTTTCACTGTTTTGTTAATCCTCTCCAGGTTGTGGGAGCGAGTTATGTGTCTGACTGTTTTTGGTTTTTTTTTTCTGTTTTTGTTTGTCATGTGGGAAGGGCACAGAGTTTGTGGAATAAACAATTTTCTTTATTCAGATTGTCCATGTTTGAACTTTGAAGTTTTTGTTGCCTTGACCGGCTGAGGGCTTGCGGAGCGGTAGCATTCATGTTCTTTCATTGGCACAAGCCATTCCGAGAGGGGGCCTAGAACCTACGTTCAATAAGCCACAGACGGGCGGCCCTTGCACCTTGTGCCTCCCTCCTGTGCTGGTCCTCCTCCTCCTGCTCCTCCTGAGGTGGTGCTCCAATCTGTGGTGGCAGTGCCGGAGTCCTGCGGATAGCCAGGTTGTGCAGCATGCAGCAAACGACCACAAAATGGGAGACTCGCTCCGGAGAATACTGCAGGGCTCCGCCGGAACGATCCAGGCAGCGGAACCATTGCTTCAGGACGCCGATTGTTTGTTCGATGATGTTCCTGGTCGCTTGATGGCTCTCCTTGTATGCCTCTTCAGCAGGGGTCCTGGGCGCGTGGAGCGGGGTCATGAGCCAGGTACACAAAGGATAGCCTTTGTCCCCAATAAGCCATCCTCGTGGCTGAGGCTGTGCCTGGAACATGTCAGCCACAGTAGTCTGTCGCAGGATGAAGGCATCGTGGCTGCTGCCTGGAAAGCGGGCATTGACAGCTAGGATGAGCTGCCTGTGGTCACACACCAGCTGCACGTTCAGCGAATGGTAGCCCTTCCGGTTGCGGTAATCCTCGGCATTCTCCACAGGTGCCCGCAAAGCCACATGCGTGCAGTCAATGGCGCCCTGCACCATGGGGAAGCCTGCTATTCTTCCAAATCCCATTGCACGCTGTTGCTGCTTGTCCAGGGTCATGGGGAAGGAGATGAACTGACGTCTCCTTCTGAAAAGGGCATTGGTCACCTGGCGGATGCAGCAATGCACGGCGAACTGGGAGATGTTAGCAATGTCCCCAGCAGCGGATTGGAAGGAGCCGGTGGCATAGAAGTTGAGAGCCACCGTCACCTTCACTGCCACCGACAGACGTCCTGCACCTCAGCTGTGGCTGCAGATCTCTCTGAAGCAGCTGGCAGATCTCTGTGACCACCTCCCTTCGGAATCGCAGCCTCCTAACACACTGCTCGTCAGACATGTTGAGATAGGAGAACTGCTGGCGGTAGACCCTGGGTGGGTAAGGCCTCCCTTGGCGACGCCTGTTGCCCCCTCTCCGTCTAGCCAGGGCTCGCACTCTCTCACGGCGTCTGTGAGCCCTTTGGATGTAATTGTGAAAGCCAGCGTTGACACCCATTGCTGCCCCCATAATATGCTGGCAAACAATGAGATATCAATGAGGCCAAAAACAATTGCAAAGCTGTGGCCTGAAGCCAGAAGTACCTGTCCTAGAGTTGGGCCAAAGCAGTAAGCTCTCTACCTTGGTCTCTCTCCAAAGATCCGTTTCATAAGAATGAGTGCTGCAAAATGGCAGCCTTTTATAGTGCAGGGGAAGTGCCCTTTAATTTGCGCTCCCCGCGGCCCGCATCGGCTGAGCACCGTTCCACTCAACAGTCGCTAGGGCCGCCAGGCGCACAATGGGCCGGCGTGACTGAAGATCCGGTTGGGGGCGCACAAAGGGCGTTGCACGAGGAAATGACGTCATGATCTGTGCGCGCAGCTGAGCGCGCGCAAAGACTTTGCGCCGGCGCTAAATGTCTACTGAAGTTGGGGCGAGGCACAGATCGCGCTGCGCCCGGGCGCTAAGCGCCTAGCGCTCGACATCTACTCCTCCTAAGGCGCTAACGGCTGGCACAACCAACTGAATTTCTAGCCCATTGAGTCCATGAATGGACCAGCAAAATCAATATGCACCCGTTGCCATGGAGAGGAGGGCCACTCCCATGGGTGTAGAGGGGCATGTGGTGGTGCATTTTGGACCTTCTGGCATCCTGAGCAGCTCTTTGTTAGGTCCTCGATTTGTTGATCGATTCCCGGCCACCACACAAGCCCTAGCAAGGCTTTTCATTTTCACCCCTCCCAGATGGCTTTCGTGAAGCTCATTTAGCACTCTCTCCCTTAACTTGGGTGGAATTACCACTCGGGATCCACACATCACTGTCCCCTGGCATACTGACAGCTGTTCTCTTCTGGATGAGAATGCTGGCAACAGTGAGTCGCCATGTGTTGGCCATCCCTTCACCGTCAAATCATATACCCGAGACAGTGTCGGATCATTTCGGGTCTCCTTCTCTATATCCGCGTTAGTTACTGGCAAGCGTTCAATTATAGTTGAATAAAATATTTCAACAGGGTCCACTGCTGGTACTTCCTCCGCAGTAGGCAGTGGCAGGCGTGATAGCCCATCAGCGTTTCCATGCAGCTTCGTGCCCTTATACTCTATTTCATATTGGTTCGCCCCTAGAAAAAGGGACCATCTTTGTAGCCGTTGCGCAGTCATCACCGGAACGCCCTTCTTTCGATTAAAGATGGAGACAAGTGGTTGGTGGTCAGTCAGCAAGGTGAACTTCTGCCCGTGCAGATAGTGGTTGAACTTTTTCACTCCCCATACTAGGCTGAGGGCCTCCGTGTCAATCTGGGCGTAGTTGCGCTTGGCTGAGGTTAGTGACAGAGACGCAAAGGTTACTGGCCTCTCCAACCCGTCTGGGAATTTGTGCGACAGCACCGCTCCAATACCATAGGGTGATGCATCACACGCCAACCGAATTGGCAGTGCTGGGTTGAAATGAGCCAACACCTCTTTTGATGTGATCAATTCTTTGCACTTCTGGAAAGCTCGTTTACATTCGTCATTCCACTTCCATGGTACCCCCGTTTGCAGTAGGGTGTTCAGTGGGTGTAATACTGTCGACAAATTTGGTAAGAACTTATGGTAGTAGTTCACCAGCCCGAGGAACGACCTCAGTTGTGACACATTTTCCGGTGCTGGAGCCTTGACTACTGCCTCAATCTTTTATCGGGACTTATGTAACCCCTCTTCATCAATAACGTGGCCACAATACGAGATCTGCTTCTGGAAAAACTCGCATTTGTGGCGATTAGCTCGTAGCCCATATTCCTTCAATCTAGTGAGCACCTACTCCAGGTTGACGAGGTGATCACTGTCATTTTCACCCGTGACCAGGATGTCATCCAAATAACACTGGGTCCCTGGAATTCCTTGCAGGACTTGATCCATTGCCCTTTGCCAAATAGCCGGAGCTGATGCTACCCCGAACACCAGCCGGTTGTATTGGTAGAGACCTTTGTGAGTGTTGATCGTGAGGTATTGTTTCGAGGCTTCTTCTACCTCCATTTGCAGGTACGCCTGGGCCAGATCAATCTTAGTGAAGCATTTTCCTCCAGATAGCGAGGCGAAAATATCTTCAATCCGCGGAAGCGGATATTGTACCGTGTGAAGGACTGGGTTCACTGTCACCTTAAAGTCCCCACAGATGCGAACCTTCTTTGGTTCCCCAGGCGTATTACTCAACGACCTCTTCATTACAGGAACGATGGGTGTAGCCCACTCGCTCCAGTCCACTTTGGACAGTACTCCTGAACGTTCCAAACCTTCCAGCTCTGCTTCGACGGCTGGGCGAATCGCATAAGGCACCGGTCTGGCCGTAAAAAACTTTGGGCTTGCATTTTCCTCTATTTTGATCGTCACTGTCATGCCTTTTAGTGTTCCGAGTCCCTCCTGGAACACTTCTTGTGCGTCAGTTAGCATTTTTGACAGTCGTCCGGGTGTGACGTCGTCATCCTTTTTGGCCTCTACCGTCAGTGCCTGTATGGAATGCCAATCTAACTGTATTTTCCGGATCCATTCACGTCCTAGTAGTAGTGGTCCTCCATCTGGCAATACATATAGATCCATTTTTGGTGTTTCCTTGCCGTTGTATATCACGTTAACCCTTATTTTTCCTTTGGGGTAGACTTTTTACCCCGTGTACGTCTTCAAGACAATCTCTGTATCTCTCAAGGGTATATGTGAGAATAGCCGCTTGTAGTCCCTTCGGTTTATGACTATCAGGGCTGATCCTGTGTCCAATTCCATTTTAACTTGGACTCCGTCTATCTTGAGCGTGACCCAGATAGTTTGGTGATCCTCCATTTTGATTACATTATGTAGTTTCAGACAACCCAGCTCCTTGCTTCCGGAGCCTGTATTGCTTTTCTGTTCGTCTGAACTACTCTCCATCACCTTATGTACCTTTCTGTACTTCTCCTGTGGAGATTTCTGGCTGCTGGTTTTCTTTCCCGACCTGCAAACTCTTGCTATGTGTCCTGCTTTTCCACACTGTCTGCACACTTGGTCCTTGAACCAACAATCCTTCTGGTCGTGTGTTGTTCTGCCGCAGCGATAACACTTCACTGCTCCATATGACATTTCATTGGTACCATATTCTTGCGGTCTTCGTTGTATCTCTGCAGTGCCCCGTGCGGCTGCTTCGTGTGATACTGCCATGCTGAAAGCCTTGTCCAGCGCAAGATCCTTTTCTGATGGAACCCAGAAACGGCTTCTTTCACTTTGAAGCCCACACACAAACTTGTCCCTTAACGTATCTGCTAGTCCCATTCCAAACTGGCAGTGTTTCGATAGCTTGCGCAGTTCCGTTAAATACTCAGCATTACTTTCGTCTTTATGCTGGTTCCTTTTGTGAAACTTAAATCTTTCTGCTATCAGCAGCGGTGTGGGGTTTAAGTGGTCCTGTAGGATTGCCACTATGCTTTCGAAATCCTTATCCACTGGCTTCTCTGGGGTTACTAGGTTTCGCAGTAAGTCATACATTTTTGCAACCATGGAATTCAAAAAAAACAGTGCTTTCCTAACATCTGGCACTTCATTCGCCTTGCAGTGCACCTCAATGCGTTCCAGATATGTTGCCCAATCTTCGACTTCATTGTTGAACGCTGTGACACTGCCACTCTTCGGCATCCCTGGGTGTGGTTCGACTGGCTAAAATGGCATCTCCCGCGCTCTCCCTTCTTCTCCGCTGGCTCAAAATGGCGTCTCCCGCGCTTCCCTTTCTTCCCGCGCTCGCCCTTCTTTTCCGCTGCGGCTTCAAAAATGGCATCTCCCGCGCTTTCCCTTCTTCTCCGCGGCTCAAATGGTGTCTCCCGCGCTTCCTTTCTTCCCCCGCGGACGCTGACCAGCCCTTGAGCCCTGGCTGCGCTCTGCGCGTTTTCCTGTGCGCCTCTCTCGTTGCCGCCGCTCGGTCCTGAACCCCGGCTGTGCTTTACCCTCTCTCTCTTTTTGTTTTCCATTGACGCCGCTCGGTCTTCAACCCCCGGCTGCGCCCTGTGCGCTTTACCCTCTCACTTACCCCGTCGACGCTGCTCGGCCTTTTCTGTGCCGTCGGTCGGCTCCAGCCGCCGCTGTCCGGGAAGGGTCTGCGCCGTACCTGTTGCCAGCCTGTTGCTGGATCGTCGTGGCTGGTGAACCAAGCCTGGCTCTCAACAGCCTCCCCTGCAATGTTCACTCTCTGCCGGATGACTGGGCGGTTGCTCCTGGTCGACGCCCGTGCTTCTGGCCTCGACTTTCTTCCACTGTCCTCCAGGAGCGAATCCCTGGGAGGAAATGCAGAGTTGCAGGTAGGTTCGAATCGACCTCCTCGCCACTGTTAAATCCGTGAATCTTAAGGTATGGTGTTCTTCAATAAATAGACGGAGACTGCAGATTAACAATCAACAGGTGTTTACTGGATGAGGGTAGTCTAAAAACTAACAGTACAGATCCCTGCTCAGGGCTTATATACAGGTGTGGTCACTGCTGGTACTACAGTATACAGGAGCTGTAAAAGTAGTTCTCTCTTAAAGGTACATACACTACAACATTGAGGTTCTTAACATCTTAAGGGAATTGATGTTCTACATTGATTATTTTGGAACCTAGTTCAAGTGAACATGGATGAAAAAAGGTGAATAAAGGAGCAAGAACACCACCGCCAAAACATTTAGCAGAGGAGGAAAATAAATGACTGCCAAACCTTTTGTGGGAGAGTTAGAAGAGATAACCAGAAGCATGGTAGAAGAGATGGTTTTTTGAGAAGGGTTTTAAAGGCAGGAAGGGAGGTGGAGGTATTTAGGGAGGTAACTAAGTTGGCTGAAGATCTGCCACCAATCATGGAGTAGAGAGAAGAGAAAAATACACAGAAGGCCAGAATCAGAGGACTTGCGAGCACAGGAGGGAATGCAAGGCTGCAGAGATCTGTAGATGACAGGAGATTTTAAATTCAGTGCTTTGTGGGACAAGGAGCCACTGTAGGTCACCAAAGACTGGGGGGGGGGGGGGGGGGGGGGAGGGGAACAGACAGACGTGGGGGAGGGGGGGGAAACAGACAGATGTGCGGGAGGGGGGGAGGAAACAGACAGACGTGGGGGAGGGGGGAGGGGAACAGACGGACATTGCGGGGGGAGAGACAGACAGACAGACGTGGGGGGGGAACAGACAGACGTGGGGTGGGGAGACAGACAGACAGACGTGGGGGGGGGAACAGGCAGACGTGGGGTGGGGAGACAGACAGACAGACGTGGGGGGGGGAACAGGCAGACGTGGGGGGGAGGGGAACAGACAGATGTGGGGGAGGGGGGGAGACAGACAGACATGGGGAGGGGGGGAGACAGACAGACATGGGGGGGGGAAACAGACAGACGTGGGGGAGGGGTGAGACAGACAGACAGGACAGGGTACAGGCTGTGGAATTTTGGATAACTTAGGTAGAGATCAGGTCGTCAGTAATGAGGTTAGATAAATCAAAAATCACATGTTTTGGGATCTTCTGTACCTTTTAAGAAATAGAAACATAGAAGATAGGAGCAGGAGTAGGCCATTCGGCCCTTCGAGCCTGCTCCGCCATTCAATGAGATCATGGCTGATCATTCAAATTCAGTACCCTGTCCCTGCCTTCTCCCCATATCCCTTGATCCCTTTAGCCTTAAGAAATATATCCAACTCTTTCTTGAATATATTTAATGAACTGGCCTCCACCGCCCTCTGCAGCAGATAATTCCACAGGTTCACCACTCTCTGGGTGAAAAAATTCCTCCTCATTTCAGTCCTAAATGTCCTACCCCTTATCCTTAGACTATGACCCCTGGTTCTGGACTCCCCGACCATCGGGAACATCCTTCCAGCATCTAGTCTGTCCAGGTCTGACAGAATTTTATAGGTTTCAATGAGATCCCCTCTCAACCTTCTAAACTCCAGTGAGTATAAGCCCAATCGACACAATCTCTCCTCATACGTCATTCCTGCCATCCCAGGTATCAGCCTGGTGAATCTTCGCTGCACTCCTTCCATGGCAAGAACGTCCTTCCTCAGATAAGGCGACCAAAACTGCACACAATACTCAAGGTGCGGTCTCACCAAGGCCCTGTACAACTGTAGCAAGACATCCTTGTTCCTGTACTCGAACGCTCTTGCTACGAAGGCCAACATACCATTTGCCTTCTTAACCGCCTGCTGCACCTGCATGCTTACCTTCAGCGACTGGTGCACAAGAATACCCAGGTCTCTTTGCACTTCCCCTTCTCCCAATCTATTGCCATTCAAATAATAATGTGCCTTCCTGTTTTTGCCACCAAAGTGGATAAACTCGCATTTATCCACATTATAGTGCATTTGCCATGTTTCTGCCCAATCATCTAACCTGTCCAAATCATACTGGAGTTTCACGACATCCTCCTCACTGCATACCCTCCCACCCAGCTTTGTGTCGTCTGCAAATTTGGAGATATTACATCCAATTCCCTCGTCCAGATCATTAATATATATATTGTGAACAGCTGGGGTCCTAGGACCGATCCCTGCGGAACCCCACTAGTCACTGCCTGCCACTCGGAAAATAACCCGTTTATTCCAACTCTTTGCTTTCTGTCCGCCAACCAGTTCTCTATCCAAGTCAATACCTTGCCCCCAATCCCATGTGCCTTAATTTTGCACGCTAATCCCTTATGTGGGACCTTATCGAAAGCCTTCTGAAAGTCCAAATACACCACATCCACTGGTTCTCCCTTATCTATTTTACCAGTTACATCCTCAAAAAATTCCAGTAGATTAGTCAAGCACGATTTACCTTTTGTAAATCCATGTTGACTTTGTCCGATCCTGTCACTGCTTTCCAAGTGCTCTGCTATTACATCTTTTAGAATGGACTCTAGCATTTTCCCCACTACCGATGTCAGGCTTACCGGTCTATAATTCCCCGCTTTTTCTCTGCCACCTTTTTTGAATAGTGGGGTAACATTAGCTACCCTCCAATCCATG
Source organism: Somniosus microcephalus (assembly GCF_052327205.1). Classification (NCBI taxonomy): domain Eukaryota; kingdom Metazoa; phylum Chordata; class Chondrichthyes; order Squaliformes; family Somniosidae; genus Somniosus; species Somniosus microcephalus. Next base: position 154,855,523 of record NC_140996.1, on the reverse strand, counting down.
GGTACTGTTCCAGAGTCTATCGAGTTCTGGAAGATGACCAGCAATGCATCTACTATTTCTAGGGCCACTTCCTTAAGCACCCTGGGGTGTAGATTATCAGGCCCTGGGGATTTATCGGCCTTCAGTCCCATCAATTTTCCTAACACCATTTCCCTACAAATACTGATTTCTTTCAGTTCCACCCTTTCATCAGACCCTATGTTCCCCGGTATTTCTGGGAGGTTATTTGTGTCCTCCTTTGTGAAGACAGAACCAAAATATGTATTTAGTTGGTCTGCCATTTCTTTGTTCTTCATTATAAATTCCCCCGATTCTGACTGCAAGGGACCTACGCTTGACTTCACCAATCTTTTTCTCTTCACATATCTATAAAAGCTTTGAGTCAGTTTTTATGTTCCCTGAAAGCTTACTCTCATATTCTATTTTCCCTTTCTTAATTAATCCCTTTGTCCTCCTTTGTTGAATCCTGAACTGCTCCCAATCCTTAGGATTATTGCTTTTTCTGGCCAATTTGTATGTCCTCTCCTTGGATCTTATGCTATCCCTAATTTCCCTTGTTACTCACGGTTGAGTCACCTTTTTTGTTTTATTTTTATGCCAAACTGGGATGAACAACTTCTGCAGTTCATCCATTCAGTCTTTGAATGTTTGCCATTGCCTATCCACCGTCACCCCTTTGAGTGCCATTCCCCAATGAATCCTACCCAACTCGCTCCTCAGACCATCGTAGTTTCCTTTATTTAAATTGAGGACCCTTGTTTCTGAGTCAACTACTTCATTCTCCATCTTCATGAAGAATTCGATCATATTATGATCGCTCCGACCCAAGGGGCCTCGTACAACAAGATTGCTAATAGGAGCAGGAGAAGGCCATTTGGCCCTTCGAGCCTGCTCCGCCATTCAGTAATATCATGGCTGATCTTCTACTTCAACTCCACCTTCCCGCACTATCCCCATATCCCTTAATTCCCCAAAATTTAGTGATCTGTCTTGAATATACTCAACGACTGAGCATCCACAGCTCTCTGGGGTGGAGAATTCCAAAGATTCACAACCCTTTGAGTGAAGAAATTTCTCCTCATCTCAGTCTTGAATGGCCAACCCCTTATTCTGAGACTGTGACCCTGTGTTCTAGATTCCCCAGCCAGGGGAAATATTTTCTCAGCATTAACCACGTCAAGCCCCTTAAGAATTTGATATATTTCAATTAGATCACCTCTCATTCTTCTAAACTCTGGGGAATATAGGCCTAGTCTACTTAATCTCTCCTCATAGGGTAATCCCCACATCCCAGGAACCAGTTGTGAACCTTCGTTGCACTCCCTCTGAGGCAAGTACGTCTTTCCTTAGGTAAGGAGACCAGAACTGTACACAGTACTCCAGGTGTGGCCTCACCAATGCCCTGTATAATTGTAGGAAGACTTCTTTACTGTTATACTCTAATCCCTTTGCAACAAAAGCTAACATACCATTTGCTTTCCTAATTGCTTGCTGTACCTACATGTTAATTTTTCTGTAATTCATGTACAAGGACACTCGGGTCTCTCTGAATGCAAACATTTCCCAATCTCTCACCATTCAAAAAATATTCTGCTTTTTTTTTTCCCTACCAAAGTGGGTAACTTCACACTTCCCCACATTGTATTCCATTTGCCATGTTCTTGCCCACTCAGTCAACCTGCCTATATCTCTCTGCAGCCTCTATGTCTTCCTCACAACTTGGATATATTACACTCAGTCCCTTCATCTAAGTCATTGATATAGATTGTAAGTAGCTGAGGCCCAAGCACTAATCCTTGCGGTACCCTGCTAGTTATAGCCTGCTAACCCGAAAAAGTCCCGTTTGTTCCTACTCTATTTTCTGTCCACTAACCAATCCTCAATCCATGCTAATATATTACCCCCAATCCCATGAGTCCCTCTTTTGTGTAATAATCTCTTGTGTGGCACCTTATTGAATGCTTTTTGAAAATCCAAATACACTACATCCACTGGTTCCCCCTTATCCATCCTACTAGTTACATCTTCAAAAAACTCCAACAGATTTGTCAAACACGATTTCCCTTTCATAAACATAAGAACATAAGAAATAGGAGCAGGAGTAGGCCAATCGGCCCCTCGAGCCTGCTCCGCCATTCAATAAGATCATGGCTGATCTGATCCTAACCGCCAATCCACTATCACAGAACCATCTCCTGAATCTAACAGAATTAGACACACGAAATAGGAGCAGGATCAGGCTACACGGCCTCTGGGCCCGCTCCACTACCCACAGGGCCATGACCGATCCGAACCTAGACTCATGTCCAAATTCCTGCCCGCTCCCCATAACCCTTTATTCCCTTTACTTCTAGGAAACTGTCTATTTCTGTTTTAAATTTATGTAATGATGTAGCTTCTACAGCTTTTTGGGGCAGCATATTCCATGGACCTACCACCCTCTGAGTGAAGTAGTTCCTCCTCATCTCAGTTTTGAAAGAGCAGCCCCTTATTCTAAGACTATGCCCCCTAGTTCTAGTTTCACCCATCATCGGGAACATCTTCCCCGCATCCACCCGATCCAACCCCTTCACAATCTTATATGTTTCAATAAGATCGCCTCTCATTCTTCTGAACTCCAATGAGTAGAGTCCCAATCTACTCAACCTCTCCTCATATGTCCATCCCCTCATCCCCGGGATTAACCGAGTGAACCTTCTTTGTACTGACTCGAGAGCAAGTATGTCCTTTCTTAAGTATGGACACCAAAACTGTACGCAGTATTCCAGGTGCGGTCTCACCAATACCTTGTACAACTGAAGCAATAGCTCCCTATTTTTATATTCTATCCCCCTAGCAATGAAAGCCAACATTCCATTGGCCTTCTTAATCACTTGCTGCACCTGCATACTAACCTTTTGAGTTTCGTGCACCAGGACCCCCAGATCCCTTTGTACTTCAGTACTTTCCAGTTTCTTGCCATTAAGATAATAACTTGCTCTACGATTTTTCCTGCCATGTTGACTCTGCCCAATCATACTACGATTTTCTAAGTGCCGTGTTACCCGTCCCTAATAATAGATTCTAGCATTTTGCCTACTACTGATGTCAGGCTAACTGGCCTATAGTTTCCCGTTTTTTCTCTTCCTCCTTTCTTAAATAGCGGGGTTATGTTTGCTACCTTCCAGTCCTTGGGGACTGTTCTAGCATCTAGGGAATTCTGGAAGATTAATGCCAGTGCATCCATTATCTCTGCAGCTACCTCTTTTAAAACCCTAGGATGCAGGTCGTCAGGTCCAGGGGATTTGTCGCCACTTAGTCCTATTAATTTCTCCAGTACTATGCCTTTACTTATACTGATTTCTTTAAGTTCCTCATTCTCTCTAGACCCTTGGTTCCCCATTATTTCCGGAATATTTTTTGTGTCTTCTACTGTGAAGACAGATACAAAGCATTTGTTTAATGTCTCTGCCATTTCCATATTGCCCATTATAATTTCTCCCATCTCTGCCTCTAATTGATTGTAGAATAACTAACACAATAACTACTAAGGAGCACTCAATGGAATAAATAAACCTCCTGCTAGATATTGTGATGGACTCTAGAAAGTGATGTTCATATTTATATATTTACATTGAAAATCAGGAATACAATGTGATCATTGACTTCTGTGGGAAGAATAGATATATATCTCATGGAGAAGGGTTGTTCCCTTCTGATTATACAATATTTTCACAACCCTGCTTCGGTCCTTGAGTTCCATGGGTCATTTCTGGCCGAAATGTACTGGAAAGTTGCCTGTTTGCGAACATTGTGTTTTAAAAAAAAAAAAGTTTGCCTACTTCGAAATCTGTTAATCACCATGCCTACCCCATGAAGCAGCTGCCGACCTATAAATCTTGCAGCAGCACCTGATTTCCTACCCACCGATTGGTGACTTCTCGACCGCAGGTATATTCCATCCCAGGCCTGTAAAGTCTGTGGGTTGTGCAGTAAATAAATACACAGACTTTTGAAGTACAAACAAACAGGTCTTTACTATTCAGAGGTCAGGGCGAATCTGCCCTAGTTATCCTGTAACATCACTTATATACTGGTGTGGTCACTGTCGGTATTACCGTATACAGAAGCCAATCAAATAGTGCCACACCTAAAGTAGTTCTCTTAAAGGTGAACGGTTACACTCAATCGTTCCCTTAAAGGTAGACGGGTACATACACTACAATCCTCCCTTTTTAGCTTATTACTTACAGGGTCCCCGTTAAACATACATATCTTCAACTTCACATAACAATTTACAGATATACTCTCGGTGGAGAACAAACAATTTACAGAGATAATTCCGGTGGAGTCAACGTCATATAAAACAGTTTACAGATATACTTTCGGTGGGAACAGTTCACAGGTTCAGTCTCTGCGGAAACAGTTCATAGATTCAGTCTCTGATCTTGACTCATTCCGAACAGCATCTCTTTGGTGTAGCCGGTTCACATGGCTAGCGTGACTCCTCCATAGCCTTTTTCTTAACGTAACAGCTTGACCTTCCGTCCTGTTGAACCAGCAGTGCGGACTTTTACAACCAACTGGCTGTCTTGATAATTTTCGGGTTTTCAACTAATTTAGCTCCTTTCATGGTGTCCCGCCGGAGATGATAGTATTTTAGACAGTTATTATCTCCTGCTTCTTCTTTTTCTTTTCTGCCTTTTTGAAACTCTCGGAGCTCCTTTCTCTGCGGCCATCTGTAGCGCCACCAACTCTCTATGTTCATTAGACCTTAAGTGCTTCATGCGGATTTCTGTACTTTGGGAGTTTTCATCACAAACTGGGCAGACCAGATCCTCGTAATATTCAGTGTCACTCAATAGGTCATGATAGTATTCGGGGTCGTCCTGAGTTAGGCCAGTGAAGGGCCCTTCTACTTCCTTCTTATCCAACTGGACGTTAGCCGACGGTGGTTCCTTCTCTGACCATCTTTCTTGAAAAGACTTCTTCAAGCATTCATATTCATCCCGCTCTTCCTGGGATGTCTGCCATTCCTTCACGCCTGGCCTCATTTGTGAGTTCAATACCTTCCCTTCCATCGGGGATTCCGTTATCAGGCTATTTAATCCTTCTACTGAAGTAGCTGTTTCCGCATTCTTCTGTTCCCCTTGACGTAATTCAGCATACTTTTGACATCCATGTGCAAGCTGTGTTGCCCCCTCAGCTCTCTCCGTGACTTTTGGAAGCTCTGAATTCTTTCCCTTTGAAACCTGAAACTCGTGTTCCCATTTTGGAGTCTTGTCCCTCAGCGTGTATAAGAGTTGGCTGGCTGTTAACTCTTCTACGGGGACACTGTGGATTAGCGCCTTCTCCATTTCATCCACCTTTCCCTCCAATGTTTTCACCTTCCTTTCCTCCGGTCTTTTGGTTTTAAGCGCTCGAAGAAATTGCGCCTTGGTGTTCTCTAACTCCTGATCAGGTGCCATTCCTACAGTCTCTGTGTTCCTTCCATTGGCCTTTCCTTCCACTGCCCGGATTCCTAGTTGAATATGTTCGTCATGTTGTTGGACCTCTGCCATTGCCGCCTCATATTTGTCTTGGGTTTCCTTCAATAATTTAACGAGTTCTTGGACATCTTGAATTTCACGTTCTGCTATGTCTTCCACCTCTAATTTTCCATCTACGGATGGAATCTCTACCGATGAGTCTGTCTTGGCCTGGAGCTCGTCAAACATTTCCTGCAGCCTTTGTAATTCTCGCTCATGTTCAAACTTTAGTTGTTCATATGCTTTCACTAAAACTAGCTTTTCGGAGGTTGCCGAGTTAACCCCTTCCAGGATTGTAGTCTGGGCCCGTTCATACTGTTCCTTCAACTTGTTACACTCTGCTTGCAACGAGTCGTAGAGATGAACTGGGATAAAATCCTGGCTTCCTGAAGATTCCTCTTCCTTTAGGTCGTTCTGTAAATAGTCTAGTTCCTGAACAGTTTCAGGGAGATGTGATCGGTACTTGGCCACGATGGCTCTATGGTCGCTCTTTTCTCGAGCTAGCTGTCTCTGTTGTCTTTCCAGGTTCTCCCATTCAGTGTCCCAGAACTTTTCCATATTTTTCATCTCTTGTACGAGACGGTCACTCCACTGTTCTAATTGTTGTCGTACTTTGACATAAGTTTGAGTCCGAGCTCGGTGTTCTTCCATCGTGGATGAATCCTTAGCTTGAACAGGCTCAGAATTCTCTGTCAACCTGGAGTTCTGCTCTGTAACTTTATTCTTCTTGGTGACATAAGTCTTTCTGCATGTCTTTGTTTCCTTCCCCATCGTCGGCAAGTCCCCTTTAGCCTTGTCATGCATATTTGAATTGGTCTTATCGTCATCCATCACAGAATCTGAGCTGATAGCTTGCACCGAATCCTCCTTCATTATGGCTTTTAGGTAGTGCCATTCCATGTCTATTTTCTTAATCCACTCCCGTCCTAGAAGTGGTGGTCCTCCCTCAGGTAATACGTACAAATTCATTCTTGGGTGTTCTTTCCCTCTATCTCTCACCTTGACTCTTATTTTCCCCATGGGGTATACATTATGCCCCGTGTATGTCTGTAATACGAACTTGGTATTTCTCAAAGGTATGTGAGAGAATAGCCGGTGGTAGTCCCTTCGGTTGATGACTGATAGAGCTGATCCAGTGTCCAGCTCCATTCGTACTTGGACTCCAGCTATTTTTAGTACGACCCAAATCGTTTGTAGATCAGTTTCTTTCCCCACATTGTGGATCTTCAGACTACCCAGCTCCTGGTTGTTTGGGTCTGAGTCTGAATTCTGTTCGTCTGAACTCTTTTCAGCCACCTTGTGTACCTTGTTGTACTTTTCTTGTGGTGGCTTCCGTTGATTGTTGGTCTTTTTCCCGGACCTGCATACCTTCGCGATGTGACCCAGTTTGCCACATTTCCGACACTCTTGGTTCTTAAACCAGCAGTGATTCTGGTCGTGCGTGGTCTTCCCACAACGGTAGCATTTTGTTGTGCTCGAAGTAATTTGGTCCACCCCGAGTGCCGCCGCCTTTAGCTGCATTTCGGCCGTTCCTTTCGCTGCGGCTTCATGTGATGCAGCTATGAGGACAGCCCTGTCCAGTGTGAGGTCGTTTTCTTCCAGTAGTCGCTTCTGCGTTCCTTCTTTGGACAATCCGCATACGAACTTGTCCCGCAGTGCCTCTGTCAGATTCCCTCCGAACTGGCAGTATTTCGCTAGCCTACGCAGTTCGACCAAGTATTCTGCATTGCTTTCGTCTTTCCTCTGCGTTCTTGCGTAGAATTTGAATCGCTCAGCCAGCATCAACGGTGTGGGGTTCAAGTGGTCCTTCAGCACAGCCACAATTTCTTCGAAGGTCTGATCCGCTGGTTTAGCTGGTGCTATTAGATGCTTCAAGAGCCCATATGTTTTTGCCCCCATCGAGTTTAGCAATGTTATCGCCTTGTCGTCTTCCTCTATTTTGTTGGCTTCGCAATAGATCTCTATGCGTTCCACGTACGTGGCCCAGTCTTCTATTTCAGAATTAAAATCGTTAATATTCCCTCGCTTAGGCATCTTTCTTTCTTTGAAGCAGCACAGTATTTCTTTAAGTATTATTTATTATCTTTTTTTTTCTAAAATGGCGGTTTTCCTGCGAAAATGGCGGTTTCCCGCTCTTCCCTTCTCTCTCTCTCTCTCTCTGCCCACTTCAATGGCAGTTAAGATGGCGGTTCTTTTCCCGCGAAAATGGCGGTTTCCCGCTCTTCCTTTCTCTCCCCGCCCACTTCAATGGCGGTTTCCCGCCTCTGTCGTCTTCTCCGCCTAATGGCGGCTTTCCGCGTTTCTCCCTGGTGTAAGGGGTACGCTTTCCCCACAGCGGACAGGTTCAGCCGCTGGGCTGGCTCTCGCACAGCTCCCCTTACTCGGCTCTGTCTTTTCCTCCCGCCCGCACGGCTTTACCGGCTCTGGGTACACCCCGTTAACGGAGGACAGTTCAGCCGCTGGACTGGCCCTCGCGCAGTCTCTCTCTCCCCGTGCTCGGCTCTGTCTCTCCCTCTCCCGCACGTTCGGTTCTACCGGCTCTGGGTACTCCGTAGGTGGAGAACAGTTCAGCCGCTGGACTGGCTCTCGCGCAGTCTCTCTCCCCGTTCTCGGCTCCTGTTCGCTCTCCCACTCCCGCACGTTCGGTTTTGCCGGCTCTGAGTACCCCGTTGGTGGAGAACAGCTCAGCCGCTGGACTGGCTCCTCGCAGTCTCTCACTCCGCACCCGGCTCTCACCCGCACGGTTCCCGTTCGCCTCCCCAGCCCTCTCGCAGACCGGTGTTTCCCTCCCCGGCTGCGGCTGGGTTTCTCCTCCCGCGCCTACTCGCAGGCTCAGCGCTTCGTGGCTGCGGTCGCTGCCCGGATTTTTCCCACCGATCGCGGTCTGGCTGTCACCCGACGCCGTTGGACCCGACTTTTGGCCGGTACAGCTCCCCCTCGACCGAGGTCGAGTGCTCTGCCCTTCTCCTCCGGATACTTCTACCCCTTCCCCTACTCACAGTCTCTTCGGCCGCCTTGTTTCTTGCTGGTCGGCTCACTCCACACCGTGGTAGCAGGGTAATCAGTGCCTGTTGCTGATGAAGCTTTTGTTGCTAGTCTTCCAGCTTCTGTAAAGTACCACACTTTCTGTTGTTGTAGCCTTGTGTTTTCTTTTGGTAGCACGACGAGGGCGGTTGCCTCTCTTCGACGCTCTTTGTTACTTTGCTATTCTTGCCGCAGGGTACGATCGGACTCGTCGCCACTGTAAAGTCTGTGGGTTGTGCAGTAAATAAATACACAGACTTTTGAAGTACAAACAGGTCTTTACTATTCAGAGGTCAGGGCGAATCTGCCCTAGTTATCCTGTAACATCACTTATATACTGGTGTGGTCACTGTCGGTATTACCGTATACAGAAGCCAATCAAATAGTGCCACACCTAAAGTAGTTCTCTTAAAGGTGAACGGTTACACTCAATCGTTCCCTTAAAGGTAGACGGGTACATACACTACAAGGCCCACATCATGTGATGAGGCAAAGTTCAGAAATGCAGCAGCCCTCGAATACCTTGCCCACATGGCCATTCTTCACAAGGTGAGCTCAGACAGTGATTAGACCATTCAACCCCTCAGTTCCTCCATGGGGATTTCAATGGCCCCATCTGAGAAATGGTTTGTCCTTTGGCCTCCTACATAAAGCTTACAAGAAACACCAAGATGATTTTCCTTACCATTTCTTTTCTCAATCATCTTGCGCAGTTTATTTCCACTTGACCCATCTGAAAAAGGAAATAAGTTGAAGGTATTTTGCATAGATAAAATAATGGAATAAAGTTATAAGGATCAATGGGGCAGATGATTAGTTGTTGAAATAAGATCAGTCAAGGCACATGCTTGTTCACACATACCATTTCTAATTCACTAATGCTACTGTTTTAAGTTCCTCCAGCAGAAAAAAAGTCTCCTGCTTCTACTGAGCATAATACTAGTTCTAATCAAAGTGTACAATTTTTTCTAACTAATTATTGTGTGTCTGGCTTGTTAAACTGTGCCTCTTTCTCCATCTACTTACCACAGTCTTGAACCAATAAAAGGCAAACACTAGCATTACAGATGTCAGATGTTCCTATTTTTGATCGGAATGATTATTTGCACACACAAATTCAAGTCGTTCTGCGCATGCGCACTGTACGGGGGCGGAGCCTAAAAAATGTCCTGCCACCCACCGGAGCCGCACACACGGAGCCGTCATTCCAACCGCACACGCGCTTACGTTTGCGGTAGGCGTGGGTGGAGGATTGGCTCTCTAACAGAAAGCAGAGAGTTGGGATAAATGGTTCGTTCTCAGATTGGCAACCAGTAACTAGTGGTGTTCCGCAGGGGTCAGTGCTGGGTCCCCAACTCTTTACAATCTATATTAACGATTTGGAGGAGGGGACCGAGTGTAACATATCAAAGTTTGCAGATGATACAAAGATGGGACGGAAAGTAGTGAGTGAGGAGGACATAAAAAACCTGCAAAGGGACATAGACAGGCTAAGTAAGTGGGCAGAGATTTGGCAGATGGAATACAATACTGGAAAGTGTGAGGTTATGCACTTTGGCAGGAAAAATCATAGAGCAAGTTATTATCTTAATGGCAAGAAACTGGAAAGTACTGAAGTACAAAGGGATCTGGGGGTCCTGGTGCACGAAACTCAAAAAGTTAGTATGCAGGTGCAGCAAGTGATTAAGAAGGCCAATGGAATGTTGGCTTTTATTGCTAGGGGGTTGGAATATAAAAACAGGGAGGTATTGCTGCCGGTTTACAAGGTATTGGTGAGGCCGCACCTGGAATACTACATACAGTTTTGGTGTCCATACTTAAGAAAAGACATACTTGCTCTCGAGTCAGTACAAAGAAGGTTCACTCGGTTAATCCCGGGGATGAGGGGGTGGTCATATGAGGAGAGGTTGAGTAGATTGGGACTCTACTCATTGGAGTTCAGAAGAATGAGAGGCGATCTTATTGAAACATATAAGATTGTGAAGGGGCTTGATCGGGTGGATGCGGTGAGGATGTTCCCAATGATGGGTGAAACTAGAACTAGGGGGCATAATCTTAAAATAAGGGGCTGCTCATTCAAAACTGAGATGAGGAGAAACTTCTTCACTCAGAGGGTGGTAGGTTTGTGGAATTTGCTGCCCCAGAAAGCTGTGGAAGCTACATCATTAAATAAATTTAAAACAGAAATAGATAGTTTCCTAGAAGTAAAGGGAATAAAGGGTTACGGGGAGCGGGCAGGAAATTGGACATGAGTCTGGGTTCGGAATGGTCATGGCCCTGTGGGTAGTGGAGCGGGCCCAGGGGCCGTGTAGCCTTGTTCTGCTCCTACTGTGTTCTAATTCTGTTAGATTTCAGGAGATGGTTTTATTCCTGTTCCTGGCTGGGGTGGAGATCGCCTTTACAGAAGGTAAGTACTGTAGAAAATATAGGGACAGAGTGATCTCCTGGAAGAATTTCGATCGCCTAGATGGGTCGGAGAGGAATTTCCCAGATTTTTTTCTCCCAAATTGGCCATTGGGTCTTTATCTGGTTTTTCGCCTCTCCCGGGAGATCACATGGGTTCGGGTGGATGCAGAGTGATAGAAGATTTGAGGTTAGGATCAGATCAGCCATGATCTTATTGAATGGTGGAGCAGGCTCGAGGGGCCGATTGGCCTACTCCTGCTCCTATTTCTTATGTTCTTATGTTCTAAAACCCGGAGCCCATTCACCGGCTGTAGGACCAGCTCGGGGGGGGGCGAAGGAGAGAGACGGTCAGGGAGTTCTGGGGCGGGGGTGGAGGGCAGGAGAAGGTCAGGAACTCAGGGGAGGAGAAGGTCAGGAAGGGGGATGGAGTGAGAGAAAGTCAGGAACTCGGGGTGGAGTGAGAGAAAGTCAGGAACTTGTTGAGGGGTGGGGGGGGGGCGGAAGATGGTCCTAACCCGGGAGGGTGAGCCCTGTCTGTTCTCTGAAAGCAGTAGTGTTAGCACTGTGAGCTCTAGAGCCTGGCTGTCACAATGAATGGGTCAAATTACACATTGCAAAGAACCTGATTGCTCAGGCAGGCAGGATCGAATTACACATTCAAGACAAACTGTTGAGTGTCCTGTCCTCCAAGGGGACCAATCAGAAATTTGGTGTTGCAAATAGTTACAGCCATTTTTGATTCTGTCTGACACTCCCACAAATTGGGCAATCTTTTTTCCGCAAAAGCTGACAGACATGAAACAGCTAACAGTTCAAGAACAGCCCTGATTATCAAGAGTATCATGTGAAAAAGTAACACAGGCTTGTAACTTAAGTATTCCCTCACTTGGATTGGAGGGGAAATAACATAAGAAACTGAAAGCAGAAGGGGAAAATCCATAAAATTATTATATTTGTAAGTAGTTCTGGGGACATATCACCATCTGGCTATTTTTTCCAAAATATATTTTTAATCTTGAAAATTAAAATGTCACTTTTTTAAAAAAATGTAAAAACTGAAGATCAATTCCCCCCCAAAAATTACATCAACAGTCAGTCTCCTATTTCCAACCCCCTCCTGCCCAGTTCACAGAAGCACTCTACCCCGTACAGCTCCCCACTATTTCTGAAACACATTCTCCTTCTACCCTCCCAATTTCTACTGGTATTCTGCCCTCCCCTCCCTGGCACTCTGTTTCTTCCCATCATACCTCAGTTCAAGCTGCTATGGTTTCCCTGCCTCCCTCAATTAATGCTAGCATACTTCCCTCACCCCTTCAGTTAATGCTGAATGGGTTCAGTTTGGCTCAGTTGCTAGAACTCTCGCCTATGAGTGAGAGGGTTGTGGGTTCAAGCCCCATTCCAGGACTTGAGCACATAATCTAGGCTGACAGTCCAGTACAGTACTGAGGGAGTGCTGCATTACTGGAGGTGCTACATTTCGGATGAGATATTAAAGTGAGGGCCTGTCCATATTGATGTATAAGATGCTATGCACAATTCAAGAGTTCTCCCAGTTTCCTAAGCAACATTCATCCCTCATCCAAACAGCGTATTTGGTTATTTATCTCTTTTGCTAATTAGCTGCTGTTTGCCTACATTACAAAAGTAATTAGCTGACTGAAATGCTTTGGAACATCCTGAAGACGTGAAAGGCACAATATAAATACAAGTTTGTTCATTTCCTCTTTCCCACCCCCCTCTCCACCCCCAGTTCATGATGACATTCTTCCCCCTCTTCTCAGTTAATAGAAGGCTCTCTTCTAGCCCTTCACTGAGCTAATAAGGCTCGTCCCCCACTCCAGTTTATGCTGGCACTCTTCCTCCCCCTCTCAAAGCTCCACTCCTTGCCTCTGTCCTTTTTGCTTTCTTTCTTCTCTTAACACTGCTCCTATTTGTGGCCTGCTGCTACTTAAGTTGATTCTAGCCGCTGTATACTGTAGATAGGACTTCCTGTTCTCATGAGAACTCCCACTTATGGTACACAAAGGCCGATGCCACTTCCATTAATGGTAACAGTTTTGGGGGGGGGGGGTGGAGGGGGGGTTCCAGACTGACTGATTGGGTTCCAGCAGACTAGGCCCTCAAAATGCTGAGGATAGCTTAACATGCCGATGGTTGACTCAGGCTTATCAACAGCCAAGCTTACAGAATATTGGAACCATCATTGTTGGAAAACAAGACCTTTACTACATAGGCCCAAAGGGAATATAAGGTGTAGGAACAAAAAAAAAGCAAAGCAAAATCTGTCATCTGGCAAGGCTAACTGCAGTAAGAGAAAACAAAAACAAGTCCAGGGAGGTCTCAGAATCTTTTCCTACAGTACTTGGCAGATCAAGCAATTATAATTGCCTTAGGCTTTCATCCATGTAGTTGAGAAACCAAAGTTTTGTACACTTCCCAGGAGACTGTAGACCAGCACAGGAGGGGAAATAAGATAGCATTAGTAACCCAGTTATAGACAAGAAGGACATCAATCCCAATCAACATAACCTTGGTTCCCTAACCCAACTAAATCCCAGGGACCAAGGACACACATTTGATCCTTAATTCTGCATAAACAAGAAATCTTAGCGTAGTCCTTCTGCAAGCAGAAAATGTGAATGTAAACTCAGCAAAATACAACAAAGAGGTTTGTACAAGTGAATATCTTGATAATATCTTTCTCCACGACAAAGCTATGCCATCTTAAGTGATGTCATTTTGTTTTGGCATAATTTACATCATGGGGGAGAAGTCACTATAGAAGTTATGGTTGGTGATACTAGCAGATGAACACAATGCATTCATAGGATAGACCTCTACTTCGATGTAAACTGGTTAACATTTAAAAAAATATTTATTCCAGGGATGTGGGCATCGCTGGCAAGGCCAGCATTTAATGGCCTCCCCTAATTGCCCTCGAGAAGGTGGTGGTGAGCCGCCTTCTTGAACCGCTGCAGTCCGTGTGGTGAAGATACTCCCACAGTGCTGTTGGGGAGGGAGTTCCAAGATTTTGACCAGCGTCAATGAAGGAATGGTGATATATTTCCAAGTCAGGATGGTGTGTAACTTGGAGGTCATGGTGTTCCCATGCGCCTGCTGCCGTTGTCCTTCTAGGTGGTAGAGGTCGTGGGTTTGGGAGGTGCTGTCGAAGAAGACTTGGCGAGTTGCTGCAGAGCATCTTGTAGATGGTACATACTGCAGCGACGGTGCGCTGTTGGTGGATGGAGTGAATGTTTAATGTGGCGGATGGGGTGCCAATCAAGTGGGCTGCTTTGTCCTGGATGGTGTTGAGCTTCCTGAATGTTGTTGGAGCTGCACTCATCCAGGCAAGTGGAGGGTATTCCATCACACTCCTGACTTGTACTTTGTAGATGGGGGAAAGGCTTTGGGGAGTTAGGAAGTGTGACACTCGTCGCAGAATACCCTGCCTCTGACCTGGTCTTGTAGCCACAGTATTTATGTGGTTGGTCCAGTTAAGTTTCTAATCAATGGTGACCCCCTAGGATGTTGATGGTGGGGGATTCGGCGATGATAATGCTGTCGAATGTCAAGGGGCAGTTGTTACGTCTGGGTATAATAAGATACAGACTGCAGCAGAAATAGTAACACAGGTGTTTACGCAACGTGGCTCACAGTTGAACTGATTGTACAGATTACTACTCAGTGCTATATACAGGTGTGGTCACTGCCGGTACTACAGTATACATGAGCTGTAAAAAGTAGTTCCCCCCCCTTAAAAGGTATATACATTATAATTCCTCCCCTTTTAGATTAACAGTACCTTAACACTCATTTAACAATTAAATATCAAACTAATTACAATTAACACTTTTAACATGCAACATTAGCTGAAAATAGTCTATTTATATATTCAGTCTTTGGGGAGGCCTCCTGATCCTTTCTGGATAGCGGCTTACCCGAGTGTCTTGCTCTTGGTGCGGAGGCGATTCTGGCCCCCTGTCGTCGGTTGGTTCATCAGCTTCCGATGCTACTGTTTCTGGGGTAGATGCGACCTGTACGTCGGGTTCATCACCAGGTACGTATGGGCGAGGCATGCGCTTGACTTGTTCCTGTGACTCTAGGATCTGGTCAGCATGGCGTCTCACGATGCTCTCCCCAACGTCCACTGTGTACATTAGTGGGCCCTGCCGTGTGCATATCGTTCCTGGCTGCCATTTTTCTGTTCGGTAGTCGCGGGCCAAGACTGGTTGCCCTACATTGAAGCTCCTTGTTGGCTTCTCATGGATGTGCTGGAATTGCTTACTCTCAACATCTCTTCATACGTTTGGTCTGAGCAAATCCAGGCGAGATCTTAACCTTCGGTTAAAGAACATCATGGCTGGGGCCTGGTTGGTGACTGCATGTGTCGCATTCCGGTAGGCGAACAGGAAATTGTCCACCTTGTGCTGCAGCGGAATGTTGTCATTGTACATAGCCTTTATTGCCTTCTTAAAGGTGTGTACGAACCTCTCAGCCAATCCATTTGTGGCTGGATGATACGGGGCGGATGTGTAATGCCTTACCCCATTCTTTTTCAAGAACCTCCGGAACTCTTCGGACACAAACTGTGGTCCGTTGTCTGAGCAAATCTGTTCTGGCAAGCCATTCCTGGCAAAAATGGTCCGTAGGACTGCAATAGTTTTCTCCATGGTGGTGGAGGACATTTTGATGACCTCAGGCAATTTCGAGTGCACATCCACGGCTATTAAGAACATTGAGTCCATGAATGGACCAGCAAAATCAATATGCACCCGTTGCCATGGAGATGAGGGCCACTCTCATGGGTGTAGAGGGGCCTGTGGTGGTGCATTTTGGACTTTCTGGCATCCTGAGTAGCTCTTGGTCAGGTCCTCGATTTGTTTATCGATTCCCGGCCACCACACATAAGCCCTGGCTAGGCTTTTCATTTTTACCCCTCCCAGATGACCCTCATGAAGCTCATTGAGCACTCTATCCCTTAACTTGGGTGGAATTACCACTCGGGATCCACACATCAAGGTCACCCGGCACACTGACAGCTGTTCTCTCCTTGTCGAGAATGCTGGCAACAGTGAGTCGCCATGTGCTGGCCATCCGTTCACCGTCAAAATCATATGCCCGAGACAGTGTCGGGTCATTTCGGGTTTCCTTTTCGATACAAGCTTTAGTTACCGGTAGGTATTCAACTATAGTCGAATGGAATATTTCGACAGGATCCACTGCTGGTGCTTCCTCCGCAGTAGGCAGTGGCAGGCATGATAGCCCAACAGCATTTCCATGCTGTTTCGTGCCCTTGTATTCAATCTCATAGTGGTGCGCCCCTAGAAAAAGTGACCATCTTTGTAGTCGTTGCGCAGTCATCACCGGAACGCCCTTCTTCGGATTAAAAATGGAGACAAGAGGCTGGTGATCAGTCAGCAAGGTGAATTTCTGCCCGTGCAGATAGTGATTGAACTTTTTCACTCCCCACACTAGGCTGAGGGCATCCCTGTCAATCTGGGCGTAGTTACGCTCGGCTGAGGTTAGTGATGGCGACGCAAAGGCTATTGGCCTCTCTGAGCCGTCCAAGAATTTGTGCGACAGCACCGCTGCAATGCCGTAGGGTGACGCATCACATGCCAACCGAATTGGTAATGCTGGGTTGTAATGGGCCAATACCTCTTTCGATGTGATTAGTGTCTTGCTCTTCTGGAAAGCTCGTCTACATTCGTCACTCCACTTCCATGGCACCCCAGTTTGCTGTAGGGTGTTCAGTGGGTGTAGTATTGTAGACAAATTTGGCAAGAACTAATGGTAGTAGTTTACCAGCCCGAGGAACGACCTCAGTTGTGACACATTTTCCGGTGCTGGAGCCTTGACTACTGCCTCAGTCTTCTCTGGGGACTTATGTAACCCCTCTTTATCGATAACGTGGCCACAATACGAGATCTGTTTTCTAAAAAACTCGCATTTGGGGCGGTTAGCTCGGAGCCCATATTCCTGCAATCTAGTGAGCACCTGCTCCAGGTTGGCAAGGTGATCACTCTCATTTTCGCCCGTGACCAGGATGTCGTCCAAATAACACTGGGTCCCTGGGATCCCTTGCAGGACTTGTTCCATTGCCCTCTGCCAAATAGCCGGAGCTGATGCTACCCCGAATACCAGCTGGTTGTATTGGTAGAGACTTTTAGGGGTGTTGATTGTGAGGTATTTTTTTGATGCTTCTTCTACCTCCATTTGCAGATACGCCTAGGCCAGATCAATCTTAGTGAAGCGTTTCCCTCCAGATAGCGAGGCGAAAATATCTTCAATCCGCAGAAGTGGATATTGTATGGTGTGAAGGACCGGGTTCACTGTTACCTTGAAGTCCCCACAGATGCGAACCTTCCTTGTTTCCCCAGGCGTGCAGCTCAACGACTTTTTCATCACAGGGACGATGGGTGTAGCCCACTCGCTCCAGCCTACCTTGGACAGTACACCTGAACGTTCCAGACTCTCCAGCTCTGCTTCGACGGCTGGGCGGATCGCATAAGGTACCGGTCTGGCCTTAAAACATTTTGGGCTTGCGTTTTCTTCAATTTTAATCGTCGCTGTCATGCCTTTTAGTGTTCCGAGTCCTTGCTGGAACACTTCTTTCGCGTCAGTTAGGATCTTTGACAGTCGCCCAGGTGTGACGTCGTCATCCTTTTTGTCAGCCACAGTCAGTGCCTGTATGGAATGCCAATCCAGTTGTATTTTCTGGATCCATTCATGTCCCAGTAATGGTGGTCCTCCATCTTGCAATACATACAGGTCTAGTTTTGGTGTTTCCTTACCGTTATATATAACGGTCACCCTTATTTTTCCTTTGGGGTAGACTTTTTGCCCCATGTACGTCTTCAAAATAATTTTTGTGTCTCTCAAGGGTATGTATGAGAATAGCCGCTCGTAGTCCCATCGGTTTATGACTGTTAGGGCTGATCCTGTGTCCAATAACATCTTTACCTGGACTCCTGCTATCTTGAGAGTGACCCAAATGGTTCGGTGATCCTCCGTTGTGATCACATTATGTAGTTTCAGACAACTCAGTTCCCTGCTTTCTGAGTAGTTATCACTCTTTTGTTCATCTGAACTATTCTCCGTCATCTTATGTACCTTCTTGTACTTTCCTTTGGTAGGTTTCTTATTGCTGGTTTTCTTTCCCGACCTGCAGACTCGTGCTATGTGTCCTACTTTTCCACACTGTCTGCACACTTTGTCTTTGAACCAGCAATCATTCTGGTCGTGTGTTGTTCTGCCGCAGCGATAGCACTTCTCTGTTCCATTTGACATTTCGTTTGTGCCATAATCTTGCGGTCTCTGTTGTATCTCTGCAGCGCCCTGTGCTGCTGCTTCATATGATACCGCAATGCTGAAAGCCTTTTCCAGCGTAAGGTCCTTTTCAGATAAAGGCCCTTTCTGGGTTCCTTCACTTTGAAGCCCACACACAAACTTGTCCCTTAAGGTATCTGCCAGTCCCGCTCCAAACTGGCAGTGTTTCGATAGTTTGTGCAGTTCTGTTAAATAATCAGCATTGCTTTCATCCTTATGCTGGTTCTGTTTGTGAAACTTGAATCTTTCTATCATCAGCAGCGGTGTGGGGTTTAAATGTTCCTGGAGTATCGTTACTATGTCTTCAAAACTCTTTTCCATTGGCTTCGTTGGGGTTACTAGATTTCGTAATAACCCATACGTCTTTGCACCCATTAAATTTAACAATACCGACACTTTCTTGTCATCTGACACCTCATTTGCCTTGCAGTACACCTCTATTCGCTCGACATATGTAGTCCAATCTTCGACTTCATTGTCAAATGCGGTGATACTGCCACTCTTCGGCATTTTGGGTGTGGTTTAAAATGGCGTCTCCCGCGCTTTCCTTCCTCCCCCGCTGCTGCCAACGCTGCACTCGGCGGTCCTCGTGGCATTGGCGGCGCCTCATGGGTTTCTGCGCATCTCTCTCTCCGACGCTGCTCGGCCCCTGAACACTGGCTGCGCCCTGTGCGTTCTGCCCTCTCTCTCTCTCTCTTCCCCCCCGTCGACGCTGCTCGGCCCTTTGCTGTGCCGCTCGGTCGGGCTCTAACCCGCCGCTGTCCGGGAAGGGTCTGCGCACTACCTGTTGCCAGCCCATTTCGCTGGACCACCTCGACTGGAAAGCCAAGCCTGGCTCTCAACAGCCTCCCCCGCAATTCTCGAGTCTCTGCTGGATGACTGGGCGGTTGCCCATGGTCGACGCCCGAGTCTCTGGCCTTGACCTCCAATCCACTGATCTCCAGGAACGAATCCCCGGGAGGTGATGCAGAGTTGCAGGTAGGTTCGAACCTGCCTCATCGCCAATGTTACGTCTGGGTATAATAAGATACAGACTGCAGCAGAAACAGTACAACAGGTGTTTACTCAACGTGGCTCATAGTTGAACTGACTGTACAGATTGCTACTCAGTGCTATATACAGGTGTGGTCACTGCCGGTACTACAGTATACATGAGATGTAAAAAGTAGTTCCCCCCCTTAAAGGTATATACATTACAGCAGTGGTTAGACTCTCTCTTGTTGGTGTTAATCATTGCCGGGCACTTGTGTGGCACAATTGTGTTACTTAACATCTACGTTAAAATAGCAGAGGAACGTTAAGTTTTCGTCTACCTAATATCACCAATAATCTCTAGGCTTGTGAGTAGCTACATTGGAGTTTCATTCATGAAGATTTTTTCTGGGCAATATTTCTAGAAAAAGCCTAAATGTGTTATTGTTTCAGCTTGGGTGATTTAAGACAGTGAAAACTCTCAAAATAAATTCAAACATTTTGGGCCACCAATTTTGGGAGGTTTTATTTTGGCTTCTCATCCAAGAGGGATATTTAGTATTGTCATTCTATTCACATTCAAATACTTACAAAGCACTTGCTTTGAAACCAGGTCAATAAAAATAGCTTGAGAAAAAAAGTTAATCTCCAGTCATTCATATTTTCTAAGCATTTAAAACCAGCAAAGGCTTGTATTAAGATTTGGTACTGCCAACTCTGAACTTACTCAAAATTAAACTGTGTAGAATTGAATAACTTCCTATATTCAAGATGTACGAGATTATTTTCTGAATGTGAGCTTTCAGCAGGGTGTCTTGCTTATGGTGAGGATACAAACCTTCCAATCCGAGAGAAATGAGAGTGAACACTCAGTCAAGCGTTCAGGGTGCAAGTTGAAGCCAAAATTTGATGGATTTCAGGATTGCTTTGCGACCCATGAGCTTTGAGTTATCACAAACACCTTCCTTTATTCTATTTGATACAAAATATATGAGTAAACTAAGCACTAATGTATGAATAATTGCTCAAAAATAATGGTGTGGCCCTCAAAACGATGAGGAGTTGAAGTTACTTTGTACATTATTAGCTAGAATTTCAGCATCGATGGCTGCCTTCTATTGCAGGGATATGTAAATATGAAAAGCACCTCTGATATACTGCCCAAATGTATTACAAACTATTGAAAAAAATCCTTTGTGCGAAACAAAATGCAAGATATTCTACAAATTAAGTGCCTAAACAATTTGAAACTCCCTGGGCACATCTCTTTGAAATCCTTTTACCTACCTGGGAATGTGAAAGTCACCAGAAGTACACAAAGAATCGCAATAGGAAGTCGGAATAGTTGAAGAGACATTGCTTGCAGATGATAGTTTGCTCAGTAGAACTGTTGTGAAGACTCAGATGGCTAAAGAGAAGAGAATAAGAATAAGACACAGCAAACACTGATCCAGTTAGCCTTAGGCTAGGGGAGTGTTCAAACAATATCTGTGATGAATCTTAATATAACCTTCAACTCTAACAGAAAAGGCTCTGCCATATCTTACCTTTTAAGTATAACATCTAACTATGCTATATAGCAAAATACAGTGAAAGAAATTCACAACCATTTCTTACAACAATGTAACGTTTTGTTGACTTCCTTGGCCTACGTCTATAAATATATTCCTTCTAAACCAAGATTATTAAAACGTTATGGCCAAATTTCCCCTGCTGCACTGTGCGTGAATGATATTTGTGCAGATACAAGGCAACAATGTTCCGGTTTACCTTGAACTACTACTTCAAGGTAAACTGTGATAGTAAGACAAGGGAATATAGGTTCAAACTGGGATATTGTGGCAAAGCCACCAAAGAGACTCTCACAGTAACTTGTACAATTGTCTTTAATCATTATTGTTACCTTTTAATGTTTGCCCTGTTTAAACAGCGTGGGATCGATAAAATCGCGATCTGACGCGATGATGTCATCACGTGATGTTCCCAACGGCGGGAAACGTGATGACGTCATGACGTCAGGGTTGGAGGGCGTTTCCAGTTAGTCCTCGTGGAGTGAGCTAGTGTACAGACTTGTTTGGATTTTCTCCTGCGTTTTTGTTTTGTAATACTTTCAGTGCATTAAACTAAGTTTGTTAACTACCAGTTTAGTTCACAGTGTTTTTGTTAGGAGTGCACAGACTCCTACAATATGGTAAATTTAGGAATGGTGTGGAGGCAGAAACCTTGGGAAATATTCCATGAAGTTGGTTGCTGTAATGGGAAACTAGATTGACGAACTAGGAGGAGCCAAATGGGTTTCCTTATTTTGCAGGCTGACAGAAATGAGGGGAGGGAGGGTGCCCCAATTAGGTCATTTTCATGATTCTCAAAAGTGTGAGGGGAAAAAAAAAAGAACAGATAACAATCATCCTCAGTAGCCTCTTGAAACTTTTGAAGAAAAATATCTTTGAAATGCACCTTAAAAGTGCATCTTTTAAATGCACCTTATCCTGAAGCCACAGTCCTGTAAAAACTGAAATATGAATAGGAACAGACACTTCTTGAATTGGGTACACAACCATTTGTTCCATTTCTACTGTAGACAGGTTATCAAATGCTATTGATTACTGAGCATTCATATTTATCTAAAAAGCAATATGTAGCTGTTTAAATGAACTGCCAATAACATTGCAGGAATGAACATAATTAAAATATGATTTCAGAAAATGCAATTGTGTTAGCAGTAATGAAAGCAAATTAATAAAACAATCATGACAAATCTGCAATAATTATCCTTTAAAGCTTAGTTCACAATCCGCTTAAATGGTGCAATCATCAAATGGTTTGTTCATCAGTTGTAGATTTCACAATTGTTTTTCAGAATGTCTCAACAAGTTCACTAATGTCCTTTAGGAAAGGAAATCTGCTGTCCTTACCTGGTCTGGCCTACATGTGTCTCCAGACCCACAGCAATGTGCTTGACTCTTAACGTGCTCTGAAATGGCCTAGCAAGCCACTCAGTTGTACCAAACTGCTACAAAGAAGAATAGTAAGAATAAAACTGGACGGACAACCCACCATCGACCTAGGCACTGGACACGACAATGGCACACTCGGCCCAGTCGACCCTGCAAAGTCCTCCTCACTAACATCTGGGGGCTTATGCCAAAATTGGGAGAGCTGTCCCACAGCTGTTCCAGTACAGCTATAACACTGGCATTTATCCGACAATGTGGAAAACTGCCCAGGTATGTCCTGTCCACAAAAAACAGGATCCAAAAAAATCCAAACTGGCCAATTACCATCCCATCAGTCTACTCTCAATCATCAGCAAAGTGATGGAAGGGGTCATCGACAGTGCTATCAAGCAGCACTTGCTCACCAATAACCTGCTCACTGATGCCCAGTTTGAGTTCCACCAGGACCACTCGGCTCCAGACCTCATTACAGCCTTGGTCCAAACATGGACAAAAGAGCTGAATTCCAGAGGTGAGGTGAGAGTGACTGCCCTTGATATCAAGGCAGCATTTGACTGAGTGTGGCATCAAGGAGCCCCAGTGAAACTGAAGTCAATGGGAATCAGGGGAAAACTCTCCACTGGCTGGAGTCATACCTAGCACAAAGGAAGATGGTTGTGATGGTTGGAGGTCAATCATCACAGCCTCAAGACATCGCTGCAGGTGTTCCTCATGGCAGTGTCCTAGGCCCAACCATCTTTAGCTACTTCATCAATGACCTTCCCTCCATCATAAGGTCATAGTCATAGATTTATACAGCACAGAAAGAGGCCCTTCGGCCCATCATGTCCTTGCCGGCCATCAAGCCCTATCTATTCTAATCCCATTTTCCAGCACTTGGTCCGTAGCCTTGTATGCTATGGCGTTTCAAGTGCTCATCTAAATGCTTCTTGAATGTTGTGAGGGTTCCTGCCTTTACCACCCTTTCAGGCAGTGAGTTCCAGATTCTAACCACCCTCTGCGTGAAAAGGTTTTTCCTCAAATCCCCTCTAAGCCTCCTGCCCCTTACCTTGAAACTATGCCCCCTGGTTATTGACCCCTCTACTAAGGGGAAAAGTTCCTTTCTATCTACCCTATCTATGCCCCTCATAATTTTGTACACCTCAATCAGGTCCCCCTCAGCCTTCTCTGCTCTAAGGAAAACAACCCCAGCCTGTCCAGTCTCTCTTCATAGCTGAAGCACTCCAGCCCAGGTAACATCCTGGCGAATCTCCTCTGCACCCTCTCCAATGCAATCACATTCTTCCTATAGTGTGGCGACCAGAACTGCACAGTATTCCGGCTGTGGCCTAACTAGCGTTTTGTACAGCTCCATCATAACCTCCCTGCTCTTATGTTCTGTGCCTAATGAAGGCAAGTATCCCATATGCTTTTTTAACCACCTTATCTACCTGTCCTGCTGCCTTCAGGGATCGAGGTCAGAAGTGGGGATGTTCTCTGATGACTGCACAGTGTTCAGTGCCATTTGCAACTCCTCAAATAATGAAGCAATCCATGCCCACATGTAGCAAGACCTGGACGACATTCAGGCTTGGGCTGATAAGTGGTAGGTAACATTCGCGCCACACAAGTGCCAGGCAATGATTATCTCCAACAAGCGAGCGTCTAACCACTGCCCCTTGATATTCAATGGCATAACCATTGCTGAATCCCCCACCATCAATATCCTGGGGGTCACCATTGACCAGAAACTTAACTGGACCAGCCACATAAATACTTTGGCAACAAGAGCAGGTCAGAGGCTGGGTATTCTGCGGCAAATGTCTCACCTCCTGACTCCCCAAAGCCTTTCCACCATCTACAAGGCAGGAGTGTGATGGAATACTCTCCACTTGCCTGGATGAGTGCAGCTCCAACAACACTCAAGAAGCTTGACACTGTCCAAGATAAAGCAGCCTGTTTGATTGGCACCCCATCCAGCACCTTAAACATTCACTCCCTCTACCACCGGCGTACCTTAGCTGCAGTGTGTACCATCTACCAGATGCACTGCAGCAACTCGCCAAGGCTTCTTCGGCAGCACCTCCCAAACCCGTGACCTCTTCCACCTAGAAGGACAAAGGCAGCAGGTGCATGGGAACACCATCACTTCCAAGTTCCCCTCCAAGTCACACACCATCCTAACTTGGAAGTATATCGCCGATCCTTCATCGTTACTGGGTCAAAATCCTGGAACTCCCTACCTGACAGCACTGTGGGAGCACCTTCACCACACAGACTGCAGCGGTTCAAGGCGGTGGCTCACCACCACCTTCTCAAGGACAACTAGGGATGGGCAATTAATGCTGGCCTTGCCAGCGACGCCCACATCACTTGAATGAACAAATAAGTGACAATCTCATTTCAGCAACTAGGCACTGCAAGCTCTTGCAGACCATTGGTGAGTGGTGAGAAAAGTTGTATTAAGGAATCCATTTTCCGTTGAAGACTCTATTTTGTAGCAAATATACAGCTGCTTCAGGAAACTGCAACAGCAGGCTTCTGGAACATATTCAAACCAGCCTAGACCCTCAAGGCCCCTCCATGGATGGTACAAGCTGGAGTCGTAAAGACAGTTGCCTGTTCTTTGTGTAGTTTTGACCTTCTGGTAGATAAATCTATCTTACAACCATGTACAGAGTTGTTTTTACCTTTCCTCTAAATGTAATCAGACACGCAGCCTATGCTATGTTTTAAGCCCACCATAGACGTAGATAAATGAAGGCAATGGATCTCACCCACTGGTACCATAGAGACAGCAAGTCTCTGGAATGCTGAGCTAATGGAAGTTAATGTAAACTGGGGAAAGTTCACGGAACGCAGGACTGGTGTGGCTAAGGGATAAACGTGAGTACTGGAACGCAAAGTTAGGATTTCAAGACCTGATCACCCTACTACAGATCTCAGTGGTCTTCTGCAGCAAGTCGCAACCTTTGCATCACCGTATGTGTTGTCTGTTGAGTATAATTTCCTCTAATAAATCTATAAGCGAAAGACTCTGCATCTACGGCTCTCATTCCTGGCACATGGACAAAGGCGGCAGACTTTGTATCCCAAAACAATGGAGTGTCATGCACTTTTTTTGGTGGGGCATGATGCTAATTGAAAAGTTTTAAAGATGTTTCCATTGTGAAGGGTGGGACTTGTGAGACCAGCAAGAACATGGAGCTCAGTGATGAGAAAAGTATGGATGAGCTTTGCGCTGTTTGTGGAAATGAGACAAGGGCAGAGGGGCTGGTGATGTTGCAGAAGAGGAAATGATATGGGGTTTGAAGAGTGGCTCAGGGTCAAACAACACATTGAGCTTGCACACCTTCTGACCCAACCTGAGAAAGCTGCAAGTTGGGTCAGTGACTAAGAAGTATTTGGCAAAAGTCAAACAGGATGCCTTTGGTCTTGTCAATATGGAGTTGAAAGAAGTTGTTTCTCATCCAAGACTTAATATTGGCAAAGTAGTTAGACAGCACAGTGGTGGTGAAGGAGTCAAGTGTGGTGGCTGAGAGGTAGAACTGCATGTCATCAGCATACATGTGGAAAGCTGATGACATTCCCACGATATTGCCAAGTGGCAGTAATGCAGATGAAGAAAAGAAATGGCCAGGGATGAATCACTGGGGCAAATCCAAGAAGACTGTGTGGGAGCAGGAGTAGAAGCCTCTATAGAAGATGGCCTAGCTTTGGTGGGATAGGTATGAATAGAACCAAGTAGGCAGTGCCACAGAGGAGAAATGGAGGAGGATGCATTGTGCAACAGAGTTGAAAGGTCGAGGGTGAAGGGAATAGCACACCACAGTCCGAATCACAAAGCTTGTTGTTGACTTTGACTAGGGCAGGCTCAGTGCTGTAGAACCTCTACCAATAGATCATATGCTGTAACTCTATAGGTTTTAATGCTGGCAGGCTGCCGATATGCATTTTAAACCAGTTGCATTAAAGACGTTCCAGTCCTCTCCTGTGTGTGTCTCCCTCCCTCACACACAGTAGATGTTCTAAAGCAGTTGTCAAGACATTATCCAGACAATTTTGAACTGGTCATGAATTGATGAGCCCACTTCTCAGAAGTTTATTACTCATCAGTAAAGAGTTGAATTAAAAGGTTTTTTGGCCAGTACTCAAGGACAGAGGAGATGATTTTCCAACTTCAAGGTGTCAGTGTGGAGCCTTGTAGTGCAGATCGGAAATTCAAGCTCATGCTGCACATTATTTACCGACCATTTAAGTTGAGAAATTACCCACTAATGGGCCATATTTAATAACACTTCTTAATAAGGTGCAGGTGTAGCATTAAAGCATATCTTAAAAACATAACACATTGTGCTTTCGACATAGTGATCACATTGCACACATCAGGATTCAGATGCAGTCAAAGATTAAAGCATTAATCTGTTGATATATCATCACATTTTACGGAGCGGTAACTGCTGCTAGTGTAGCAACGATTTTTTTTGTACTTTGCAAACAAATGTAGATTTCCAATTCACACCATGACTGTTAACTAATAAACCCAGGCCATCATTTGAAAATGTTAATTCCTCTTATCCAGCACTTTGTAGAAGGCTCATTAGCGTTTAATTAATGAACCCAGTTCAGAACCTGATACGGAGTTAGGCAACAGCCATCTAGCAAGTTGCAGGCAAAGTCAGCACAGTCAAGGCTCTGGGGAAAATAAATAAAAATAACCAAAACTGTAGCTGTAGCCATTAGAAAAAGACAAAATTAAAATTCAAAAGTTCAACAATTTTAATGGTGATATTTGTCTTGTTTTGCACACTTTGTACAAAAATAATAAATTGCAGGACAACGGAGTATTACAGTTTAAACTCTTTTAATGAAGCATCAGGTCTGTTCTGACTCAACATTACAGCACCGTGTGGACAAGATGGAGTCAGGACCCCTGGGTCTTCTAAACAATAGCAGTCCTTACAGATGCCTGCAGGCCAGTGACAACTCAGCATGTGATCACCTGAATAATAGGTATTCCTTACAGATGCCTGCGGGCCAATGATAATTCAGTATGCAAATGTTACATCCCCTTTCTTTTAGAAGAAAAATGTTATGCATTACTTTTGAACCTTTCTTCTACGTAATGTTCTCAGTAGCATCAACATATAAGTAAACTCAACATTTAACTAGCACTGAAAACATCTCAATGTTTCAATAACGATGTACAGTTTTTTTAGGGCAGCAATCCGCTTACACCCTTTGGCAGTTCACAAGTCAATGATAACTCTTAACCTCTCGTCCAGACCTTGTGTGGTATGGAACTGATCCTCTTGTTGGGATGACGGTGTTGTTCCTTGGTGTTCAGGAGGTGCCTGCAATTGCGGCGGTACACCTGTCCTTCTGGGGTGCGGACGTGATACGATTGCTCAGTGTCAGCTGGCTGGATGATGACTGCTGGCTTCCAGTAGTCATGCTCCTGGATTCTGACGGATTCTCCATTGTGCAGCGGCGGCAGTAGTCTAGCTGACCTATCATAGTATCTCTTTTGGTGTTGCTGTCTCTGTACACATTTTGCATGCACTTGCTTGCAGCTGACGACCTGCCAGGGCCTGTCTGGGATACGGTGAGGTATCATGGGCTCTTTGACATTTGATGGGCGGCGTTCTAGATAAATGGAACATTTTCCGACATGTCCTCAATGTGTTTGCACATTCCGGGCCAAAACATAATGTCACGTGCTCTTTGTTTGCATTTTTCCATGCCCATATGTCCAGCATGAATTTTTGTCAACATCTCTTCTCTGAGATTGGTAGGAATGATGATTTTCTCCCCTTTGAAGATGATTCTGTAGATTTGTGACAGTTCGTCTCTGTGGTTCCAGAATTCAGATATGCTCTGAGGGCATTTCCTCCTTTCCTCAGGCCATCCTTCATGTATGACTTTGCTCAGCAGTGCGAGTTGTGCATCTTTCTCTGTTCCTGCTCAGATCTCCTTCAGTTTTGAGTCACTCACAGGTAAGCTGTTGTACACCATGTGCACCTGCACATCCATGCCTTCACTGAGGCTGCTGTCCTGGTAGCTAAGAGACTTTCTGGAGAGCGTGCCTGCGACAGGAATGTCTTTGCCTGGACGGTGAATGATTGTGAAGTCATACTTCTGTAGCTGAAGGATCATTCTTGTAGCCTTGGTGGGGCTGCGGCTAGTGGTTTCCTCATGATTGACTCGAGGGGCTTGTGGTCGGATTCCACAATGACTTGTCGACCATAGACGTACTGGTGGAAATGCTTACATCCGAACAGAATTGCATATAGCTCTTTCTCGATTTGAGCATAGTTGATTTCACTGTCTGAGAGAGATCTGGAAGCGTAGCCGATGGGCTTTCCTTCTTGCAGTAATACTGCACCTAGTCCGTACTTTGACGCGTCCACTTGCAGTTTGAGCGCTTTGTTGGGGTCGAAGTAGACAAGAACTGGTCCTGGTTCTCTGGTGATTAGGTCTTTCATTTTCTGAAATGCTGTGTCATGTTATTTGTCCCACAGGAACTCATTGGATTGTTTGAGCAACTGACGCATGGGTGCGTTGATTTCGGAGAGGCTCGGGGCAAACTTGGCTAAGTAGTTAACCATGCCTAGTACTGTCTCTAGCTTTGCGTGGTTCTTCGGTGGCTCCATCTTCTTGATGGCAGAGATTTTCTCTGGATCCGGCTTAATGCCATCAGTTGAGAGGCGATGCCCGAAATAACTGATCTCGGTGGATCCGATTATGCTTTTCTCGGGGTTGAGCCGGATACCTTTCTCCCGTGATCTTTGTAGCATCGCATGGAGGTTCCTGTCATGTTCCTCTCTATTCCTGCCATAGATGAGGATGTTGTCTACGATTGCGACTACTCCATCGAGGTCTTCATAGGTTTCGTCGATCTTCCACTGGAATTCATCCTGAGCTGAGATAAGACCAAATGGTAAACGCAGAAATCGGTAGCGTCCAAATGGTGTGTTGAACGTTGTTAGCTTAGATGACTCTTCCGTGAGCTTGATAGTTCAGTATCCTGATTGTGCGTCCATTACACTGTAGTAACGTGCTCCCACTAGCTTGGGTGTGATGTCATCTAGCGTTGGTAGAGGGTAGTGAGGGCGTTTGATAGCCTTGTTCAAATCTCTGGGGTCGAGACAGACTCTGAGCTTGCCTGTACGTGGTTTCTCAACCACTACTAATGCGTTGACCCACTCTGTTGGTTCTGTTTCCCGGACGATGATTTCTGTATTCTCCATGCTCTGCAGCTCCTCCTTCAGGTGACTATGTAGAGCAAGGGGTATCCTTCTCGGTGGGCAAACCACAGGGGTTGCTGCTGGGTCGAGGTGAATAGTGCATTCACCTGGGAATAGTCCAATTCCTTTGAAAATGTCAGCAAACTCCTCCATGACTGTCTGCTTCTCAACTGGTGCTGTCAATGATAGCACTAGCTTGACGAGGTCCATGTCTAAACATGCCTTTAGACCTAGCACTGGAGGTGCTTGAGTGTCAACAATGTAAAAGTTCAACATCATGTCGCTTTCTTTGTACTTGCATTTCATCACGCATGTGCCTTTTACAATGAGCTGCTCACCCCCATAGCCGGTCAGTCTGCATGAGGTGGGCTGTAGCTCACACTCATCCTTCAAGCTGTGATACTCACTCAGAGGAATTACATTAACCTGAGATCCAGTGTCTAGTTTAAACTTAAGCTCTTTGCCCTGTTTTCCTATCTCAATAATCGGCATAGGCTTGCTCAGTCTCTGAAATCTGTTTTTCCTGTGACATAGAATCAATAAACAGTTTCTCTGCATTTGGCTCTCACTCACTGTGTACTGCTTTTCCAAAAACAGTCTTGCAAATTTTAGCAAAGTAGTTCCGTTTACCACATTTAGCACATTGCCTTCCTTTGGCAGGGCAGTACTCCTTTTCTCCATGCCAGTTGTTTCTACAATATCCACAGTTTTTGAAACGTTTTATGTCTGTCGCCCATTTTTAGAACTCTCGCTGTTCTTTCTGTTCTGAAACACGCTCTCTGGGCAGTGTTCTTTAGTGTGTATCTATTAACTGCATGCACTGTCTGTTCACGTGAGCTGCTCGTGGCGCCGGTTATGGTTTTCAACTGTGCTTGGGCTATCTCGTGCAATCTAGCTATGTCTATAGCTTTGTCCAGCGTTAGCCCGGACCCAACATTCAAAAGTTTCGCTCTCACTTTAGCTGAATGTATTCCAAACATGATGCGGTCTCTGACCATCTCATCTTTATCTGCATATACACAGTCTTTTACCAGCAGTTTTAACTCAGTCACGAACTGTTCAAGCGACTCACTAGCTCCTTGTACTTTCTCCTGAAACTTGTACTTAGCGAATATCGTATTTGTCTTGGGCATCACATATGCTTCAAAACGGTCAAAATAACTTTTCAGTATCTTTGCTTCATCTGCGGTGAGAGACCATGTGTTAAAAATGTCTCTCCCTTTTTCTCCGATCCACAAGAGTAGGTAGCTGCATCTTTCTTCCTCCCCTTTGCTTTTCAGTGGACCCAAGAACATCAATTCCACGTGTTGCTTGAACTTGCACCATTCTCTAGGTAAGTTCAAAGATCCCCAATTAATTTGAGGCAAGGGAGCTCCAACGATGTCCATTTCAAATCCCTGTTCTGACACCATGTCTTGTTTTGCACACTTAGTACAAAAATAATAAATTGCAGGACAACGGAGTATTACAGTTTAAACTATTTTAATGAAGCATCAGGTCTGTTCTGACTCACAACAGTACAGCACCGTGTGGACAAGATGGAGTCAGGACCCCTGGGTCTTCTAAACAATAGCAGTCCTTACAGATGCCTGCAGGCCAATGACAACTCAGCATGTGATCACGTGAATATAATAGGTATTCCTTACAGATGCCTGCAGGCCAATGATAATTCAGTATGCAAATGTTACAATATTCTTTAAGTTCTTGACCCGATGTTCAATTTAAATAGGATCTTACATTCTCTATTGTTAAACAGATTATATGAAATGGAATTTTACTGTCGATTACGAAACGGACTCTTACTGTCACTGCATTAACAACATTCTGCTGTTCCCGTTTGCTGTTACCTTGGTCCAAACTATATACAAAGAACGTCCAGTTAGAGATTCTTAACATTGAACACTCTCATTTGCAGTAGAGTACAGAAATCAAGATGAATTACCTGGAGCTGCTTGACTAAACTTGGGTAGACTCATTGGCTGGAATTTTCACTTTGAAGAGAGTGCGGGTTTGCGAGCAGGTGGGCAGTTAAAAATACTGAAATTGACAGCGCATCAGGGAACTGCCTTCATCCAGCCAACTTCCACCTTTAACTTCAACGCACTTTTCCACCGGAACAGTGACCCGCTCGGGAGAGGCGGATGACCTAATTGAAGTATTTAAGAGCTCATTAACAGGCTATTAATAGGCTTGTTAACATGATGTTGCAGCTTTTACTGGCTGTGCATGGGATTCATGAGCTTCCTGAACCTCGCCTGTGAAAGCAAGGCGAGAGCTGAGCAGCCATTGTGTGAGTTGAACAACTGTCATTTGAAAAAAAAATCAAAAATACTCACACCTGCTTCCTTGCCTAAGGAAAAGGCTCTTGCTGACACCATTTCTGCTGAGAATTTGCATGTGATTTCCACAACCTCGGGAGCCACTCTCACTACATTGGAGGATTATACCTCTGATCTCCACTTTACCTGGCATCTATCAGTACAGCATGGGTGCCATTTATGCTGTTTCACCTTAGACCTCAGATTCAGACCAAGATGAGCCCCAGCAGCAACAACAAAATCAACACCAGCAGCCGCGGCCTTTTCCTCACTGACCTGCCGCTCTACAGGAGAGAGGGGATGAGCACAGGGCTGCACCTCACCAGAGGCTTTCTGGACATGACTGAACAGCAGTGCTTCAGGAGGTTCAGGTTATCGCATCAGATCGTTGCAGACATTTGTAGATTGCTAGAAGACGACCTGCTGGGCATACCTTACCATTGATGTCAAAGTCACCACCGCCCTCAACTTCTTCACCTCAGGCTCCTTCCAGGGATCTGCAGCAGACATTTCCAGGATCTCACAGTCGGTCGCCCACAGATGCATCACCCAGGTGACCGATGCCATGTTTCACAAGTCAGGCACTTATGTACACTTTGCTACTGATGAAGCCAGTGTTACTGAGCAGGTTCGGCTTTGCGGCTCTGGCTGGCTTCCCACAGGTGCAGGGCATCATCAACTGTGCACATGTGGCCATCAAAGCACCTCCAGATCACCTAGGAGTGTTTATGAATCGGAAGGGCTCATCTGCAACCACAAAAAGATCATCATGCATATGTGCGCCAGATTCCCTGGCAGCTGTCATGACTCTTTCGTCCTGCGCCAGTCCACCTTCTCTCAGATCTTCGCACCTCCAAACAGACTTACCGGCTGGCTGCTGGAGACAAGGACTATCCACTGAACATGTGGCTGATGACACCCTTGAGGAGGCCAAGCAATGAGGCTGAGGAGCGCTATAATCAAAGTCACATGATGACCAGATGTATAATAGAGCAAGCAATTGGGATGCTGAAGATGCGCTTCAGATGCCTGGACAGATCTGGAGGAGCCCTTCAATACACACCAGCCAGGGTCTCCAGAATGATCATCGTATGCTGTGCATGAGACAACAAAGTACAGCAGCAAGGATTGGAGCTGCAGGAGGAACAAGGTGCAGAGCCTCTTCAGAGGAGAATGATGAGGAGGAGCAGATGGAACATGGAGGACGAGGAGGACGAGAAACCTGAGGTGGAGATGACACCAGAAGCGGCGCACATTGCTGCCCGGGAGGCTTGGGATGGCCTCATAATGGCACCAGTGCACCCAGATGCTGAACCAACATTTCCCTGCACCCCGACACCACAAAGCTGTTCTAAAATGACCAAATCATTCCTGTCACACACACACCCATTGCTCAAGGTTAAGTAATGTCTTGCCATTTCTCCAACTGACAAGGCCACTTCCCAGGTAGCAGGCAAAAATGGACAAGATGGGAAAGTGGTGTGAATAAATGAATTTCTGTGGCTCATAAATACAACTGAAACTTAACCCTCTAACATTTTGGAACACACCCATGTGCATACCCTTGTGCATCTACAATTATATCATTTTTGTTTTCCTACTACTTCTATGATGTGCAACCCCTGTGGCTTCAGCAGAGGTAGAGGCAGGCTGCTCATTTCCCTGCTCGGACTGCTTAGATACTTTTGGTGGATGTCCTCTGGGTTTTAGAGCCGGTGATGGCCCCGACAA
This sequence comes from Somniosus microcephalus, assembly GCF_052327205.1. Taxonomy (NCBI): domain Eukaryota; kingdom Metazoa; phylum Chordata; class Chondrichthyes; order Squaliformes; family Somniosidae; genus Somniosus; species Somniosus microcephalus. The sequence goes on along the minus strand of NC_140996.1, from coordinate 154,822,050 downwards.
AGTCTGCTCCTCCTGCAACTGTGCAGGGGCAGACTTGACCATTGGGATCCGAGGCAACATGTGGTGCTCTGACTTAAGGGGAGGCAATAGGGGAGAAGTGGGAGCGTTTGAGAAGAGCCCCCACTTCCATGTCCCCTGTCACCATCATCCCTCTCATGGGCCACCTGCACTTCCCTGCTAGCAAGGAGATGGAGAGCACATTGCTGCACATCAGTGGGCCGATGAAGGGCCAAATCTAGGTTTCTATCTATCCTAGATATGACTGCAATCAGAGCCTGCAAGCTGTTACTCACAACAAGCATGTTCTCGTTTGACTGGTGCATTAGCTGCTCCATGCAGGTGGCCATCCTTTCCATGGAAGAGCACATCGTAGCCATCGCCTGCGGCATGGTGCTGCTCATGTTGGAGATGGACTCCTCCATTCTCTCTACAATCGCGCACATCGCGACTGGAAAAGCTGCCAGAGCACCCGCATTTATTGCTGCTCCTCCAGAATCACTCTCTTTGTCGATGGCCCCCGAAGTTTAACATCTGCATCCAGCTGAGCAGAGCTTGGAGCATCCTGTACCCTCCGGCGAGGACTCTCCACTGCTGTCCCTGTCTCCTCTTGTTCACTTGTGATGTGTGAGACACCAGGTGACAACACTACTCTATGTCTCCCAGGACCCACCAACATGTGTGTATCTGCTGGGTGCGCATGGGTCTGGTGATGGTGCACCCTCAGAGACTGGAGCTTCTTCTGAGGAGTCGTCTTCCCCCTCCGGCTGGACAGTTGATGGGCCTGTGGGCGAGTAAAGACATGAATTAGAACTGTTAGGATAAGAATGTTTTAAATTACCATTGTGCATATGATCATATTTCACTGGCTGCTGACATTAAGTCACCATGAGTAACTGTTATATGCCATGCAGCTGTATGATATTTAATTCTGTCACCAGATTGCTGGGAGATCCCCCTCTCTCTAGCTCCCACTGCCAGCAGCTCCACAACTCCTTATGTCCAGCACCTCCTCCCCTGCTGCAGTCAATGGTGTGATAATTGGAGGGCCACCTCCGGTTCTCGGTGTTCTGTGCTCTTTTCTCCTGCAAGGAGCAAAGCAAGAAACTTTTGAGTGAGAGTCATGGAATGAGTGCAAGGAATGGATGGGCTACATCTGTAGAGAGTGATTATGAGGGAGTGGTGTGACATTGCCAAATGGCCTCCGTCTGTGGTGTTACTTCCTATGATTGGAATAAGATGAGGGCGAGTGTCAATGATGGTTAGTCAGATGGGGATGTGAGTAGGTACATAGAAGCCATGGTGTGGAGATGCCGGTGTTGGACTGGGGTGGACAAATGTAAGAAATCACACAACACCAGGTTATAGTCCAACAGCTTTATTTGAAATCACAAGCTTTCGGAGCACTGCTCCTTCGTCAGGTGAAGTGGAGAGATGCACAAAAACACAGCTTATATAGTCAGAATAATGTCAGATGTTGACAGGTAATCTTTCTAACTGCCATTTATCACACCTCGGCAGAGAGATAATCACAGCAATCAAAGGTGTAAATGGTGTCCAAACAGGTCAGTCAGGAAAACATTACATCAAAGAGCAATGAGGTGGGGTCACAAGGGGTCAAATGTTGCAGATGCTGGGGTCTGTATGAAAAACAAAAAAAAGACAAAAAACATTTTTTTTGCTGGAAATCACAGCAGGTCCGGCCGCATCTGTGTGGAGAGAACAAGCCAACGACGACTCGAGTCTGGATGACCCTACGTCAGGTGGGGTTACATGTAGCGTGACATGAACCCAAGATCCCGGTTCAGGCCGTCCTCATGGGTGCGGAACTTGGCTATCAGTTTCTGCTCGATGATTTTGCGTTGTCGTGTGTCTCGAAGGCCGCCTTGGATCGAGCAGAAACTGATAGCCAAGTTCCGCACCCATGAGGATGGCCTGAACCGGGATCTTGGGTTCATGTCACGCTACATGTAACCCCACCTGACGTAGGGTCATCCAGACTCGAGTCGTCATTGGCTTGTTCTCTCCACACAGATGCGGCCGGACCTGCTGTGATTTCCAGCAAAAAAAATGTTTTTTGTCTGTTTTTCATACAGACCCCAGCATCTGCAACATTTGACCCCTTGTGACCCCACCTCATTGCTCTTTGATGTAATGTTTTCCTGACTGCCCTGTTTGGACACCATTTACACCTTTGATTGCTGTGATTATCTCTCTGCCGAGGTGTGATAAATGGCAGTTAGAAAGATTACCTGTCAACATCTGACATTATTCTCTGACTGCGTTTTTATGCATCTCTCCACTTCACCTGATGAAGGAGCAGCGCTCAGAAAGCTTGTGATTTCAAATAAAGCTGTTGGACTATAACCTGGTGTTGTGTGATTTCTTACATAGGTACATAGACAGTGAGGGATGGGTGCACCTTGTAATGTAGGTTGGTGTGAGGAGTGATGTGCAGGAGTAGGCTTGGAAAGGCAGAGTGATGGGGTTGGGGGTGACACGCACATCAGGATGTAGTTGAATGTGGCATTGCACTCACCTTTCCTGACCTCATGAGGTCAGTAAATCACTTTGTGCACTGCATCCAGGACCTGGTAACCACATTCCTGCTGCTCACCTCTTCCGCGATCTCCAGCCTCTTTGTCTTGGCTGCTGGCCTCTTCCTCCTGTCACCAGCGAAGAGGACCTCCCTGCAGGCTCTCATTCCCTGGAGCAAGATTTCCAGGGAGGCATCACTAAATCTGGGGGCAGCCTTTTGGTGCTGAGCCTGCACTTTTGCTTAAAAATCTTCATTTTCAGACAACTAGCTTAGTCTCACAGTAAAGCAGTCTCCCCCCACCAACCTCTGCAGCACCTCCACCAACCTTCAACTGTCATCTGTGCATTGCGCCTTTAAATAGCTTAGCTGAAGTTGAGTCATCCGTGACGTCATCAGACCCGCTCCAGTTAATTGGCCAGGGAAGCCACATGACTGGTTTAGTTAAAAAGCCACTGCAGAAGGTGCTGATAGAACATCGGGATAGCAACCCGCTACATGGCTCCCCAGCATCCAACCCGATGGAAAGCTGAAGATTCAGCCCATTGTTTCTTCTGAGCACTCAGCACTGAAGCAAGGTTGTAAGAATTCCAGTCAGCTCTGCATTTCAATTTCTGACGACGGCAGTATAACTTCTTCTACTATATCAAGAAGCACAACATATCCAGTATTGGATTTCTTCTGAGTACAACAGTGAGATGAGCATCTGTTCAACTTTTTAAAATATTCATTCTGTCTTGCACTCTACGATGAGCAGTTCCATTTATCCAGTTGACTGCAACCACTAAATTCTAAAAAAATCAATTTAAAATTGCATGAGTCCCAAAGTGGAACAGATCAATTTTATAGTATATTCTGTTAAACATACCACTAACTTGAGATTATCAAAATCATAGATTACTGTATATCCTCAAAGGGATAGAGTTTCCACTTTCGGCGCAATTCACGATTCCAGCGCAAATTGCGCAGAAAATTGCGTATGTTTTGAAAAGTGTTCCCCCCCCAACCCACCACCGAGTTTTCACTCAAATTCATTTGCATATCGCCAACTGCAAAGTCTGCCATGAACCAACGCAATTGGGCAATGTTTAAAACTTAATGGGGGAAAAATTCTGTACCATAACGCTCCAGTTAGCGTCAGCAGATGGCACTAACGTGGCGCTACAGCATTATCAGCGGGGCGAGGCGAATCCGATGTTGCACGGCAAATCCTGCCCCCACCCCCCCACAGCACCACTGCTAACAGTTATTGCCAGGAGCCTCAACGCCAGGTGGGCCGTGACATCAGTGAGTGTGCAACGCTCAGAGTGCCCGATCTGTGAAATTGATTGTCGCCACCTACCAAAAACTCCTATCAGTAATGGTGACCATGAAACTACCGGATTGTTGTAATAACCCATCTGGTCCTTTAGGAAAGGAAATCTGCTGTCCTTACCTGGTCTGGCCTACATGTGACTCAGGCCCACAGCAACGTGTTTGACTCTCAACACCCCTCTGAATTTGCCTAGCAAGCCATTCAGTTATGACAAACTCTCACAACACGTACTGCACCGGTTCAAGAAGTGGCTCAATACCACCTTCTCAAGGGCAGGTAGGGATGCCAGCAATGCTCACATCCCGTGAACGAATTAAAAAAAAAAAACAATTTATGCGTTTGAACTAAACATTCATTTTGTAATCCTGATTTGAATCTTGCTGGCCTACAATAAGGATTCAACATCAACTGTTCAATACTATCCATCTAAAAGGAGGATGAAAAGTTATAGACAGGCTGTTTTTACACAGGGTTCCTTGTAAATATAGGTAAATGAGAAAGGAGTTCATGACACTCATCAGGCAAATGCAATTCCAGCCAGGTTTACAGTACTTTGCCCAATGATGGATTTATTTGATTTCCTCATATGTCCCACCTCCTTTCCCAAAGAAAGGAACTAATTCTGGGGTACAATTTCAGTGACAGTGGCAACCCTCCGCTACCTCACCCAAGTGAACATTCTTAATGTGTGAGCCTGGACAATGGGTCTCAGGGTCTTAATAAACAGCAGAGCCAGAGCCAAGCCCACCCAATCTAGTAATTCATACATACACTCTTTCAGCAGGGGTTGTTGTATAGAGTTCAGCAAGAACCATGACCAGATTTTCCTCTCTGTAACCTAAGGCCTTTAGGAAGTAGCATCTGTTTCCCCCAGCAGATCTCTGTCCATATGTTGAGGGATCGGGGGGTGGGGGATGGCGATAGAGGAAAAAGAAAGTAAGGAGCTTTACGATGAAAGATATCATTGATCACCATCACCCCCTTTCCAAGGTCTTTGAACAGGCCACTACTTCCCAGCTCCTTGCTCAATTCTCTCTCAACTTCCAATTCCAAGCTCTTGAATCCCCCAACCCGTTGCTGCCCTTCTGAGGTTGTGGAAGTGCTATATAAATGCAAGTGCTTTCTTTCTTTCTTTCTTTCCACAGTACTGAAAGGACACTAATCAATGAATGAAATTCTCCATAATTGTGTCTCCATAATTGTGACATTGCTGCATTATCACTCTGTTGAGTCTGTGCTTTTAAATGTAGTTATGCTGAATAACTGGACACAGACAACAGAATACTTAAACAGGTCTTTAGTAACTGAGGGTCAGGGCTGAACTGAAATACACTTTGCTCCACAGGGTTTTTATATACCGGTGTGGTCACCACCGGTACTACAATATACAGGAGCCATCAGAAAGTAGTCCATCACCTTAAGGTAGTCTCTTAAGGTGGTACAGGTTACATACACCACAATTCCTCCCCTTTTAGCTTAACAGTGTACACCCCAATTTAAACATAACATGGATAACATATATACAACTTTCATACAAAACTGTTCAAAGATTCAGTCTCTGAGGAGGCCTCCTGATCCGGGCCGGATAACACCTTTCAGGGGTCTCTGGTTCTCGTTGCTGGGGTGACTCATCCATTTGATCTCTTATGGATTGAACATCATCATGTACGTTCGAGTCTGAGGTAGATGCTACAGGCTCAATAACTTCTTCAACTGGGGTCTCTGCCGTAGACATGGGGTCGACCCTTGTTCTCGATTCCACAAGTTGGTCAGCATGACGTCGTATTACGTTCTCACCAACGTCTACCGTGTACATCAAGGGTCCTTGTCGGGCATGAATTGTTCCGGATTGCCATTCATCATTCCTATAGTCCCTGGCCAACACTGGTTGTCCTATTTCGAAACTCCGAGTGCCCTTGTTATTTACGTGCTGGAATTGCTTGTTTTCGACTTCCCTACGCACATTGGGTTTTAACAAATCCAACCGGGACCGCAACCTCCTGTTATAGAACATTATGGCAGGGCTTTGATTTGTCACTGCATGCGTGGCGTTTCGATATGCCATCAGGAAATTGTCCACCTTGTGTTGTAGTGGAATATGGTCTTCGCTCATGGCCTTTATCGCCTTTTTGAACGTTTGTACAAATCTCTCAGCCAACCCATTTGTAGCCGGATGATATGGGGCAGATGTATAGTGTTTCACCCCATTCTTTTTCATGAATTTCTGGAATTCTTCTGACACGAACTGTGGTCCGTTGTCTGAACATATTTGTTCCGGCAACCCATTCCTTGCAAATATGGTTCTTAGAACTGCGATCGTCTTTTCAGAGGTAGTGGTCGACATCTTAATCACTTCTGGCCATTTAGAATGTGCGTCTACCGCTATCAAAAACATGGAATCCATGAATGGACCTGCAAAGTCGATATGCACACGTTGCCATGGGGTTGAAGGCCATTCCCACGGATGCAGCGGTGCAATTGGAGGTGCGTTTTGAACTTTTTGGCACCCTGAGCAGCTTTTAGTCAGATCCTCTATTTGTTTGTCGATACCTGGCCACCACACATAAGCCCTAGCAAGGCCTTTCATCTCGACTCCCCCCAGATGACCTTCATGTAGTTCCTTCAGAACTCTCTCCCTTAATTTAGGAGGAATAATCACCCTTGTTCCATACATCAATGTGCCTTGACAGACGAATAGCTGTTCTCGTCTGGCTGAGAATGCAGGTAACAGTGGTTCGCCATGTGCTGGCCATCCCTTCACTGTCAAATCGTAGACCCGAGACAGTGTCGGGTCGTTTCGGGTCTCTCTCTCAATACTCGCATTGGTGACTGGTAAGCATTCGATGATGGTCGAGTGAAATATCGCGACAGGGTCAACTACCGGTGCCTCTTCCGCTGTAGGTAGTGGCAGGCGCGACAGCCCATCAGCATTACCATGTTGCTTTGTACCTTTGAATTCGATATCATATTGATGTGCCCCTAGGAAAAGGGACCATCTCTGAAGCCTCTGCGCCGTCATAACCGGAACACCCTTTTTAGGGTTAAAAATGGAAACCAACGGCTGGTGATCTGTCAGCAGCGTAAACCTTTGGCCTTGCAGGTAATGATTAAATTTCTTAACTCCCCACACGAGGCTGAGAGCCTCCCTATCTATCTGAGCATAGTTGCGCTCTGCGGAGGTCAATGATCTGGATGCGAACGCGACTGGCCTTTCCAAGCCATTTGGCAACTTATGTGAGAGCACTGCCCCGATACCATATGGAGAAGCATCACAAGCTAAACGAATAGGCAGCGTTGGGTTAAAGTGAGCCAACACTTCCTTAGAGGTGATCAGTGCCTTGCTTTTTTGAAAAGCCCGCTTACAGTCCTCGCTCCACTTCCATGGTACGCCCATTTGCAAAAGAGTGTTCAGCGGGTGTAACACCGTGGATAAATTTGGAAGAAACTTGTGGTAATAGTTAATCAACCCAAGGAACGACCTCAACTGGGATACATTTTCTGGAGCGGGAGCTTTCACAACAGCTTCGATCTTGTCAGGTGACTTGTGAAGCCCCTCCTGGTCAATGACGTGACCGCAGTACGAGATTCGCTTTTGAAAGAACTCACATTTCTGGCGATTAACTCTGAGTCCATATTCTTTCAATCTGGTGAGCACCTGCTCCAAATTCACGAGGTGTTCCTCATCATCTCCTGTAATCAGAATGTCGTCCAGGTAGCATTGTGTGCCTGGAATTCCCTGTAATACCTGCTCCATGGCCCTTTGCCAAATCGCTGGAGCCGATGCCACTCCAAAAACCAGTCTATTATACCGATATAAGCCCTTATGTGTGTTGATCGTGAGATACTGGTGTGACGCTTCATCAACTTCCATCTGTAGGTACGCCTGCGCCAGGTCTATCTTGGTGAAGTGTTTCCCGCCAGACAGCGAAGCGAAGATATCCTCAATCCATGGAAGTGGATATTGCACCGTGTGAAGAACCGGATTAACAGTGATCTTGAAATCGCCACAGATGCGAACCTTCCCAGGTTCCCCCAGCTTGTTGCTCAACGAACGCTTCATGACGGGAACAATGGGTGTGGCCCATTCGCTCCAGTCCACCTTTGACAGTACTCCTGAACGTTCTAGCCCTTCCAGCTCTGCTTCCACAGCAGGTCGTATCGCATAAGGTACCGGGTCTGGCTTTGAAAAATTTTGGGTTTGCATGTTCTTCAACCTTGATGTTTGCCGTAATTCCTTTCAGTTTTCCCAGTCCCTGTTGGAACACCTCCTTAGCATCGTCCAATATTTTGGACAGTCGTTTAGGTTTGACGTCGTCCTCTTTACAGGAATCTACAGTTAGTGCTTGTAAGGAATGCCAGTCCATATTTATTCTCCGGATCCATTCCCGTCCCAGTAGTGGCGGACCTCCCTCAGGTAACACATACAAGTCCATTCCCTGACTTTCATTACCATTGTAGACCACCTTTAACCTTTATCTTTCCGATGGGGTATACTCTTTGCCCCGTGTATGTTTTCAATACAATCTCCGTATCCCTCAGGGGAATGTGTGAGAATAACCTTTTGTAATCTTGCTTATTCATGACCGTCAATGCCGATCCAGTGTCCAATTCCATCTTCACTTGGACTCCTGCTATCCAAAGCATGACCCAGATAGTTTGGTGGTCTGCTGTGTTACCCACATTATGTATTTTTAGACAACCCAGTTCCTTACTGCTGGAGTCTGAATCCGTCTTCTGTTCATCCGAACTGTTCTCTGCCACCTTGTGTACTTTTTTGTACTTCTCCTGCGGCGACTTTTTGTTGCTGGTCTTCTTTCCTGACCGGCATACTCTCGCTATGTGACCAAGTTTGCCACATTGCCTGCATTCTTTATCTTTGAACCAGCACTGGTTCTGATCATGCGTTGTCCTTCCGCAACGATAGCACTTTACTGCGCCCAATGCCATTTCATTGGTGCTGAATTCCGATGGCCTTTGCTGCATTTCTGCAGTGCCTCGTGCTGCTGCCTCATGCGATGCTGCAATGCTGAAAGCTTTGTCCAGTGTAAGATCCTTTTCCTCTAGCAGTCGCTTCTGGGTTCCTTCCTTTAGTAGCCCACACACAAACTTATCTCTCAGAGCGTCTGCTAGTCCTGTAACGAACTGACAGTACTTTGATAACTTGCGCAGTTCGATTAAGAATTCAGTGTTGCTTTCCTCTTTAAGCTGAATTCTTTTGTAAAATTTAAATCGTTCCGCTATCAGCAGCGGCGTGGGGTTTAAATGCTCTTGCAGGATAGTAACAATATCCGCGAAACTCTTTCCTACCGGTTTATCTGGTGTTACAAGGTGCCTTAATAACCCGTACGTCTTCACCCCCATCGAGTTTAATAGGGTTAGTGCTTTCTTATCCGCCGGTACCTCATTTGCTGTACAGTACACTTCAACGCGTTCCACATAAGTGGCCCAATCTTCTACATCGCTATCAAAAGCAGTGATGTTACCCGTTTTTGGCATCCTTGTTGAGTTTCCTTTATTTTATTTTATTTTTCAAAATGGCGGCTTCCCGCGCTTGGCGGCTTTTCCCACACCTGTCTTCTTCCCCCGCCGACTAAAATGGCGATTACCGCGCTGTTGCCGTTATCGCCTCCCAGCGGTCCTTTATTTTCCCCGACGCTGCTGCTCTTATTCTCCGCCGCTCCCGCGGTCCTCGTGGACATCAACGCTTCCCTGGCTGCTGCGCGTCTCTGCCCCGATTGCAGTCCGGCCCCTGACACCGGCTGCGGTCATGTTCTCCACCCTTTTCTTCGTTTTCCCTCCCCTTCTCCCACTGACAACTCGGCCGACTTCCCCTCCGTGCCGCTCGATCGGGCTTACCCGCCGCTGTCATAGAAGGGATGATCACTGCCTGTCGTCGATGGTGGACTTCGTGGCCAGCAAACCAACCCGGGTTCCCGATGGCCTCCCGTGCGATGCAGTGCTCAGCAGGATGTTGAGGGCGGATGCCCCTTTTCGACGCCCGTTCTGAGGGCGAAGCTTCCTTGGATGCAAAACTGCCGCTAGGTACGATCAGACTCGTCGCCACTGTTGAGTCTGTGCTTATAAATGTAGTTATGCTGAATAACTGGACACAGACAACAGAATACTTAAATAGGTCTTTAGTAACTGAGGGTCAGGGCTGAACTGAAATACACTTTGCTCCACAGGGTTTTTATATACCGGTTTGGTCACCACCGGTACTACAATATACAGGAGCCATCAGAAAGTAGTCCATCACCTTAAGGTAGTCTCTTAAGGTGGTACAGGTTACATACACCACACACTCCTCATTGCCTTTGACTTCTCCGCAACATTTGACAATCGACCATGTCATTTTTCATCACCTCTCCTCCCTTGCCCAGCTCTATGAGACTGTCCTGGCATTGTTCCACTTCAACCTATTTGTATATGGCCAGAGCATCTCCAGAAATGACTATTCTTCTCTTCCCCTCCCCTCCAGGTCCCACCAAACATTTATCCTCGACGCCGTTCTCTTCCTCATCTCAACGCTGATCCCAAGCAACATTTCCTACAGTTATGGTGGGTATAAGAACATAAGAAATAGGAGCAGGAATAGGCCACTTGGCTCCTCGAGCCTGCTCAGCCATTCAATAAGGTCATGGCTGATCTTGGGCTCAAAGCCACTTCCCAACCCACTCCCCATAATCCTTCACTCCCTTATGTTGCAAAAATTTGTCTATCTCCACCTTAAATGTATTTAATGACCCAGCCTCCACACAACTCTGGGGCAGAGCATTCCACAGATTTACAACACAGAAACATAGAAGATAGGAGCAGGAGTAGGCCATTCGGCCCCTCGAGACCACTCCGCCATTTAATGAGATCATGGCTGATCATCCAAATTCAGTACCCTGTTCCTGCTTTCTCTCCATATCCCTTGATCCCTTTAGCCTCAAGAAATATATCCAACTCCTTCTTGAATATATTTAATGAATTGGCCCCAACTGCCTTCTGTGGTAGAGAATTCCACAGGTTCACCACTCTCTGGGTGAAGAAATTCCTCCTCATCTCAGTCCTAAATGGCTTACCCCTTATCCTTAGACTGTGACCCCTGGTTCTGGACTCCTCGGCCATCGGGAACATCCTTCCTGCGTTTAGTCTGTCTAGTCCTGTTAGAATTTTATAAGTTTCAATGAGATCCCCTCTCATTCTTCTAAACTCTAGCGAATATAAGCCTAATCGACCCAATCTCTCCTCATACATCATTCCTGCCATCCCCAGTATCAGTCTGGTGAATCTTCGCTGCACTCCCTCCATGGCAAGAACATCCTTCCTCAGATAAGGCGACCAAAACTGCACACAATATTCAAGGTGTGGTCTCACCAAGGCCCTGTACAACTGCAGCAAGACTTCCTTGCTCCTGTACTCAAATCCTCTCACTATGAAGGCCAACAAACCATTTGCCTTCTTAACCGCCTGCTGCACTTGCATGCTTACCTTCAGCGACTGGTGCACAAGGACACCCAGCTCTTGTTGCACTTCCCCTTTTCCCAATCTATTGCCGTTCAGATAATAATCTGCATTCCTGTTTTTGCCACCAAAGTGGATAACCTCGCATTTATCCACATTATACTGCATTTGCCATGCATCTGTCCAATCACCCAACCTGTCCAAATCGTACTGGAGTTTCTCTGCATCCTCCTCACAGCACACACACCCACCCAGCTTTGTGTCATCTGCAAACTTGGAAATATTACATCCAGTTCCCTCGTCTAGATCATTTATATATATTCTGAATAGCTGGGGTCCTAGCACCGATCCCTGCAGTACCCCACTAGTCACTGCCTGCCACTCGGAAAAAGACCAGTTTGTTCCAACTCTTTGCTTCCTGTCTGCCAACCAGTTCTCTATCCAAGACAGTACCTTACCCCCAATCCCATGCGCTTTAACTTTACACGCTAATCTCTTATGCGGGGCCTTATTGAAAACCTTCCGAAAGTCCAAATACACCACATCCACTGGTTCTCCCTTATCTATTCTACCAGTTACATCCTCAAAAAATTACAGTAGATTAGTCAAGCATGATTTACCTTTTGTAAATCCATGTTGACTTTGTCCGATCCTGTCACTGTTTTCCAAGTGCGCTGCTATTACATCTTTTATAATGGACTCTAGCATTTCCCCCAATACCGAAGTCAGGCTTACCGGTCTATAATTCCCCATTTTCTCTCTACCACCCTTCTTAAATAGTGGGGTAACATTAGCTACCCTCCAATCCATGGGAACTGTTCCAGAGTCTATAGAATTTTGGAAGATGACCAGCAATGCATCTACTATTTCTAGGGCCACTTCCTTAAGTACCCTCGGATGTAGATTATCAGGCCCTGGGGATTTATCGGCCTTCAATCCCGTCAATTTCCCTAACACCATTTCCCTACAAATACTGATTTCATTCAATTCCTCCCTCTCATTAGACACTATGTTCCCCGACATCTCTGGGAGGTTATTTGTGTCCTCCTTTGTGAAGACAGTACCAAAGTATGTATTTAATTGGTCTGCCATTTCTTTGTTCCCCATTATAAATTCCCCTGATTCTGACTGCAAGGGACCTATGCTTGACTTCACCAATCTTTTTCTCTTCACATATCTATAGAAGCTTTTACAGTCAGTTTTTATGTTCCCTGAAAGCTTACTCTCATAATCTATTTTCCCCCCTCTTAATTAATCCTTTTGTCCTCCTTTGCTGAATCCTAAACTGCTCCCAATCCTCAGGTTTGCTGCTTTTTCTGGGCAAATTATATGTCCTCTCCCTGGAACTTATGCTATCCCTAATTTCCCTTGTTAGCCACAGTTGAGTCACCATTTTTGTTTTATTTTTATGCCAAACAGGGATGAACAAATTCTGTACTTCATCCATACGATCTTTAAATGTTTGCCATTGCCTATCCACTGTCAACCCTTGAAGTAACATTCCCCAATCCATCCTAGCCAACTCGTGCCTCATACCAATGTAGTTTCCTTTATTTAAATTCAGGACCCTTGTCTCTGAGTCAACTACTTCACTCTCCATTTTAATGAAGAATTCTATCATATTATGATCGCTCCTCCCCAAGGGGCCTCGCACAATAAGATTGCTAATTAATCCTTTCTCATTACATAATACCCAGTCTAAGATGGCCTGATCTCTAGTTGGTTCCTCGACATATTGGTCCAGGAAACCATCCCGTAAACACTCTAGGAATTCCTCCTCCACAGTATTGTTACTAATTTGGTTAGCCCAAACTATATGTAGATTAAAGTCACCCATGATAACTATGTGCCCTTATTGCACGCGTCTCAACCCTCAGAGAAGAAATTCCTCCTCATCTCAGTTCTAAAAGGGCGACCCTTTATTCTAAAACTTTGCCCCCACATTCTATATTTCCCCACAAGGGGAAACAGCCTCTCTGCATCTACCTTGTCATGCCCCCTCAGTATCTTATATGTTTCAATAAGATCACCTCTCATTCTTCTAAATTCCAATGAGTATAGGCCCAGCCTGCTCAACCTTTCCTCATAAGTTAACCCCCTCATCTCTGGAATTAACCTAGTGACTCATCTTTGAACTGCCTCCAATGCAAGTATATCCTTCCTTACATAAGGAGACCAAAACTGTATGCAATACTGAAGGTGTGGTCTCACTAATATCCTTTACAGTTGTAGCAGGACTTCCCTGCTTTTATACTCCAACTCCTTTGAAATAAAGGCCAACATTCCATTTGCCTTTTTGATTACTTGCTGTACCTGCATGCTAACTTTTTGTGTTTCATGCACAAGGACCCCCAGGTCCCTCTGAACTGTAGCATTTTGTAGTCTCTCTCCATTTAAATAATAATTTGCTTTTTTATTTTTCCTTCCAAAGTGTATATCTTCGCACTTTCCCACATTATACTCCATCTGCCAAATGTTTGCCCACTCACTTAGCCTGTCTATATCCCTTTGCAGGTTCTTTGAGTCCTCTGCACAACTTGCTTTCCCACCCATCTTTGTATCATCCGCAAACTTGGCTACATTACACTCGGTCCCTTCGTCCAAGTCATTGATGTAGATTGTAAATAGTTGAGGTCCCAGCACCGATCCCATTGGCACCCCACTAGTTACCATTTGCCAACCGGAAAATGACCCATTTATCCCGACTCTCTGCTTTCTGTTAGTTAGCCAATTCTCTATCCATGCTAATATATTACCCCCAATTCCGTGAGCTCTTATCTTATGCAGTAATCTTTTATGTGGCACCTTATCGAGTGCTTTCTGGAAATCTAAATACACATCCACTGGTTCACCTTTGTCCACCCTGCTTGTTACCTCCTCAAAGAACTCCAGCAAGTTTGTTAAACATGATTTCCCTTTCATAAAATCATGCCGACTCTGCTTGACTGCATTATGATTTTCCAAATGCCCTGCTACTGCTTCCTTAATGAAGGACGTTAGGCTAACTGATCTATAGTTTCCTGTTTTCTGTCTCCCTCCTTTCTTAAATAGGGGTGTTACATTTGCGGTTTTCCGATCTGCTGGGACCGCTCCAGAATCCAGGGAATTTTGGTATATTGCAACCAATGCATCAACTATCTCTGCAGCCACTTCTTTTAAGACCCTGGGATGCAGGCCATCTGGTCCAGGGGACTTGTCATCTTTTAGTCCCATTATTTTATGGTATGGTAGCATAGTGGTTACTGTTGTGTCCGTGTATAATAAGACACAGACTGCAGGAGAACGGTACAACAGGTGTTTACTCAACGTGGCTCACAATGGAACTGATCTGTACAGATTACTACTCAGGACTATATACAGGTGTGGTCACTGCCGGTACTACAGTATACATGAGCTGTAAAAGATAGTTCCCCCCTTAAAGGTATATACATTACAATTCCTCCCCTTTTAGATTAACAGTACCACAACACTCATTTAACAATTAAATATCAAACTAATTACAATTAACACTTTTAACATGCAACATTAGCTGAAAATAGTCTATTTATATATTCAGTCTTTGGGGAGGCTTCCTGATCCTTTCTGGATAGTGCCTTTCCCGAGTGTCTTGCTCTTAGTGCGGTGGCGATTCTGGCCCCGTCGTCGGTTGGTTCATCAGCTTCCGATGCTACTGTTTCTGGGGTAGATGCGACCTGTACGTCGGGTTCATCACCAGGTACGTATGGGCGAGGCATGGGGTTGACTTGTTCCTGTGACTCTAGGATCTGGTCAGCATGGCATCTCACGATGCTCTCCCCAACGTCCACTGTGTACATTAGTGGGCCCTGCCGTGTGCATATCGTTCCTGGCTGCCATTTTTCTGTTCGGTAGTCGCGGGCCAAGACTGGTTGCCCTACATTGAAGCTCCTTGTTGGCTTCTCATGGATGTGCTGGAATTACTTACTCTCAACATCTCTTCATACGTTTGGTCTGAGCAAATCCAGGCGAGATCTTAACCTTCGGTTAAAGAAAATCATGGCTGGGCCCTGGTTGGTGACTGCATGTGTCGCATTCCGGTAGGCGAACAGGAAATTGTCCACCTTGTGCTGCAGCGGAATGTTGTCATTGTACATAGCCTTTATTGCCTTCTTAAAGGTTTGTACGAACCTCTCAGCCAATCCATTTGTGGCTGGATGATACGGGGCGGATGTGTAATGCCTTACCCCATTCTTATTCAAGAACCTCCGGAACTCTTCGGACACAAACTGTGGTCCGTTGTCGGAGCAAATCTGTTCTAGCAAGCCATTCCTGGCAAAAATGGTCCGTAGGACTGCAATAGTTTTCTCCATTGTGGTGGAGGACATTTTGATGACCTCAGACCATTTCGAGTGCGCATCCACGGCTATTAAGAACATTAAGTCCATGAATGGACCAGCAAAATCAATATGCACCCGTTGCCATGGAGATGAGGGCCACTCCCATGGGTGTAGAGGGGCCTGTGGTGGTGCATTTTGGACTTTCTGGCAACCTGAGCAGCTCTTGGTCAGGTCCTCGATTTGTTTATCAATTCCCGGCCACCACACATAAGCCCTGGCTAGGCTTTTCATTTTTACCCCTCCCAGATGACCCTCATGAAGCTCATTGAGCACTCTCTCCCTTAACTTGGGTGGAATTACCACTCGGGATCCACACATCAATGTCCCCCGGCACACTGACAGCTGTTCTCTCCTTGTCGAGAATGCTGGCAACAGTGAGTCGCCATGTGCTGGCCATCCCTTCACCGTCAAATCATATACCCGAGACAGTGTCGGGTCATTTCAAGTTTCCCTTTCGATACAAGCGTTAGTTACCGGTAGGTATTCAACTATAGTCGAATGGAATATTTCGACAGGATCCACTGCTGGTTCTTCCTCCGCAGTAGGCAGTGACAGGCGTGGTAGCCCATCAGCATTTCCATGCTGTTTCGTGCCCTTATATTCAATCTCATAGTGTTGCGCCCCTAGAAAAAGTGACCATCTTTGCAGTCGTTGCGCAGTCATCACCGGAACGCCCTTCTTCGGATTAAAAATGGAGACAAGAGGCTGGTGATCAGTCAGCAAGGTGAATTTCTGCCCGTGCAGATAGTGATTGAACTTTTTCACTCCCCCCACTAGGCTGAGGGCCTCCCTGTCAATCTGGGCGTAGTTACGCTGGGCTGAGGTTAGTGATCGTGACGCAAAGGCTATTGGCCTCTCTGAGCCGTCCGAGAATTTGTGCGACAGCACCGCTCCAATGCCGTAGGGTGACGCATCACATGCCAACCGAATTGGTAATGCTGAGTTGTAATGGGCCAATACCTCTTTCGATGTGATTAGTGTTTTGCTCTTCTGGAAAGCTCATCTGCATTTGTCAGTCCACTTCCATGGCACCCCAGTTTGCAGTAGGGTGTTCAGTGGGTGTAGTATTGTAGATAAATTTTGCAAGAACTTATGGCAGTAGTTTACCAGCCCGAGGGACGACCTCAGTTGTGAAACATTTTCCGGTGCTGGAGCCTTGACTACTGCCTCAATCTTCTCTGGGGACTTATGAAACCCCTCTTTATCGATAACATGGCCACAATACGAGATCCGTTTTCTAAAAAACTCGCATTTGGGGCGTTTAGCTCAGAGCCCATATTCCTGCAATCTAGTGAGCACCTGCTCCAGGTTGGCAAGGTGATCACTGTCATTTTCGCCCGTGACCAGGATGTCGTCCAAATAACACTGGGTCCCTGGGATCCCTTGCAGGACTTGTTCCATTGCCCTCTGCCAAATAGCCGGAGCTGATGCTACCCCGAATACCAGCTGGTTGTATTGGTAGAGACTTTTAGGGGTGTTGATTGTGAGGTATTTTTTTGATGCTTCTTCTACCTCCATTTGCAGATACGCCTAGGCCAGATCAATCTTAGTGAAGCGTTTCCCTCCAGATAGCGAGGCGAAAATATCTTCAATCCGCAGAAGTGGATATTGTATGGTGTGAAGGACCGGGTTCACTGTTACCTTAAAGTCCCCACAGATGCGAAACTTCCTTGGTTCCCCAGGCGTGCAGCTCAATGACTTTTTCATCACAGGGACGATGGGTGTATCCCACTTGCTCCAGTCTACCTTGGACAGTACACCTGAACGTTCCAGACTCTCCAGCTCTGCTTCGACAGCTGGGCGGATCGCATAAGGTACCGGCCTGGCCTTAAAAAATTTTGGGCTTGCGTTTTCTTCAATTTTAATCGTCGCCGTCATGCCTTTTAGTGTACTGAGTCCTTGCTGGAACACTTCTTTCGCGTCAGTTAGGATCTTTGACAGTCGCCCAGGTGTGACGTCGTCATCTTTTTTGTCAGCCACAGTCAGTGCCTGTATGGAATGCCAATCCAGTTGTATTTTCCGGAACCATTCACGTCCCAGTAATGGTGGTCCTCCATCTTGTAATACATACAGGTCTAGTTTTGGTGTTTCCTTACCGTTATATATAATGGTCACCCTTATTTTTCCTTTGGGGTAGACTTTTTGCCCCGTGTACGTCTTCAAAATAATTTTTGTGTCTCTCAAGTGTATGTGTGAGAATAGCCGCTCGTAGTCCCGTCGGTTTATGACTGTTAGGGCTGATCCTGTGTCATAGAAACATGTAAGATAGGAGCAGGAGTAGGCCATTCGGCCCTTCGAGCCTGCTCTGCCATTCACAGAATCACAGAAACCCCACAGTGCAGATAGAGGCCATTTCGGCCCATCGAGCCTGCACCGACACATATCCCACCCTATCCCCGTAACCCCATGTATTTAATCCCCCTAACACTAAGGGTCAATTTATCATAGCCAATCAACCTAACCCGCACATCTTTGGATTCAATGAGATCATGGCTGATCATTCAAATTCAGTACCCTGTCCCTGCCTTCTCCCCATATCCCTTGATCCCTTTAGCCTCAAGAAATATATCCAACTCTTTCTTGAATATATTTAATGAACTGGCCTCCACCGCCGTCTGTGGCAGAGAGTTCCACAGGTTCACCACTCTCTGGGTGAAGAAATTCCTCCTCATTTCAGTCCTAAATGTCCTACCCCTTATCCTTAGACTATGACCCCTGGTTCTGGACTCCCCGACCATCGGGAACATCCTTCCAGCATCTAGTCTGTCCAGGCCTGACAGAATTTTATAGGTTTCGATGAGATCCCCTCTCAATCTTCTAAACTCCAGTGAGTATAAGCCCAATCGACACAATCTCTCCTCATACGTCATTCCTGCCATCCCAGGTATCAGCCTGGTGAATCTTCGCTGAACTCCTTCCATGGCAAGAACGTCCTTCCTCAGATAAGGTGACCAAAACTGCACACAATACTCAAGGTGCGGTCTCACCAAGGCCCTGTACAACTGTAACAAGACATCCTTGTTCCTGTACTCGAACGCTCTTGCTACGAAGGCCAACATACCATTTGCCTTCTTAACCGCCTGCTGCACCTGCATACTTACCTTCAGCGACTGGTGCACAAGAACACCCAGGTCTCTTTGCACTTCCCCTTCTCCCAATCTATTGCCATTCAAATAATAATGTGCCTTCCTGTTTTTGCCACCAAAGTGGATAACCTCACATTTATCCACATTATAGTGCATTTGCCATGTTTCTGCCCAATCACCTAACCTGTCCAAATCGTACTGGAGTTTCATGACATCCTCCTTGCAGCATACCCTCCCACCCAGCTTTGTGTCGTCTGCAAATTTGGAGATATTACATCCAATTCCCTCATCCAGATCATTAATATATAGTGAACAGCTGGGGTCCTAGGACCGATCCTTGCGGTACCCCACTAGTCACTGCCTGCCACTCGGAAAACGACCCATTTATTCCAACTCTTTGCTTTCTGTCCGCCAACCAGTTCTCTATCCAAGTCAATACCTTGCCCCCAATCCCATGTGCCTTAATTTTGCATGCTAATCTCTTATGTGGGACCTTATCCAAAGCCTTCTGAAAGTCCAAAAACACCACATCCACTGGTTCTCCCTTATCTATTTTACCAGTTACATCCTCAAAAAATTCCAGTAGATTAGTCAAGCATGATTTACCTTTTGTAAATCCATGTTGACTTTGTCCGATCCTGTCACTGCTTTCCAAGTGCTCTGCTATTACATCTTTTATAATGGACTCTAGCATTTTCCCCACTACCGATGTCAGCCTTACCGGTCTATAATTCCCCGCTTTTTCTCTGCCACCTTTTTTGAATAGTGGGGTAACATTAGCTACCCTCCAATCCATGGGTACTGTTCCAGAGTCTATCGAGTTCTGGAAGATGACCAGCAATGCATCTACTATTTCTAGGGCCACTTCCTTAAGTACCCTGTGATGTAGATCATCAGGCCCTGGGGGATTTATCGGCCTTCAGTCCCATCAATTTTCCTAACACCATTTCCCTACAAATACTGATTTCTTTCAGTTCCACCCTTTCATCAGACCCTATGTTCCCCGGTATTTCTGGGAGGTTATTTGTGTCCTCCTTTGTGAAGACAGAACCAAAATATGTATTTAGTTGGTCTGCCATTTCTTTGTTCCCCATTATAAATTCCCCCGATTCTGACTGCAAGGGACCTACGCTTGACTTCACCAATCTTTTTCTCTTCACATTCCAATTCCATCTTTACCTGGACTCCTGCTATCTTGAGAGTGACCCAAATGGTTCGGTGATCCTCCGTTGTGATCACATTATGTAGTTTCAGACAACTCAGTTCCCTGCTTTCGGAGTCGTTATCACTCTTTTGTTTGTCTGAACTATTCTCCGTCATCTTATGTACCTTCTTGTACTTTTCTTTGGTAGGTTTCTTATTGCTGGTTTTCTTTCCCGGCCTGTAGACTTGTGCTATGTGTCCTACTTTTCCACACTGTCTGCACACTTTGTCTTTGAACCAGCAATCATTCTGGTCGTGTGTTGTTCTGCCGCAGCGATAGCACTCCTCTGTTCCATATGACATTTCGTTTGTGCCATATTCTTGCAGTCTCTGTTGTATCTCTGCAGCGCCCCGTGCTGCTGCTTCATATGATACCGCAATGCTGAAAGCCTTTTCCAGCGTAAGGTCCTTTTCAGATAAAAGCCGTTTTTGGGTTCCTTCACTTTGAAGCCCACACACAAACTTGTCCCTTAAGGTATCTGCCAGTCCCGCTCCAAACTGGCACTGTTTCGATAGTTTGCGCAATTCTGTTAAATAATCATCCTTGCTTTCATCCTTATGCTGGTTCCGTTTGTGAAACTTGAATCTTTCTGCTATCAGCAGCGGTGTGGGGTTTAAATGTTCCTTTAGTATCATTACTATGTCTTCAAAACTCTTTTCCATTGGCTTCGTTGGGGTTACTAGATTTCGTAATAAACCATACGTCTTTGCACCCATTAAATTGAACAATACCGACGCTTTCTTGTCATCTGACACCTCATTTGTCTTGCAGTACACCTCTATTCGTTCGACATATGTAGTCCAATCTTCGACTTCATTGTCAAATACGATGATACTGCCACTCTTCGGAATTTTGGGTGTGGTTTAAAATGGCGTCTCCCAATGACGTAAAATGGCGTCTCCCGCGCTTTCCTACGCCGCTCCTGGCGGTTCTCATGGCAATGGCGGCACCCTGTATGTTTCTGCGCATCTCTCTCTCCCTCTCTCCGACGCTGCTCAGCCCCTAAACACCGGCTGTGCCCTGTGCTGTGCCGCTCGGTCGGGCTCTAGCCCGCCGCTGTCCGAGAAGGGTCTGCGCACTACCTGTTGCCAGCCCGTTTCGCTGGACCACCTCGACTGGAAAGCCAAGCCTGGCTCTCGATAGCCTCCCCTGCAATTCGAGTCTCTGCTGGATGACTGGGCGGTTGCCCGTGGTCGACGCCCGAGTCTCTGGCCTTGACCTCCAATCCACTGATCTCCAGGAACGAATCCCCGGGAGGTGATGCAGAGTTGCAGGTAGGTTCGAACTTGCCTCGTCGCCAATGTTGTGTCCATGTATAATAAGACACAGACTGCGGAGAACGGTACAACAGGTGTTTACTCAACGTGGCTCACAGTGGAACTGATCTGTACAGATTACTACTCAGGGCTATGTACAGGTGTGGTCACTGCCGGTACTACAGTATACATGAGCTGTAAAAGATAGTTCCCCCCTTAAAGGTATATACATTACAATTACGTTACTGGACTAGTAATCCAGAGGCAAGAACAGAAAATGCTGGAGAAACTCAGGTCAGGCAACATCTGTGAAGAGAGAAACAGAGTTAATGTTTCAGGTCGATGACCTTAGTAATCCAGAGGTCTGGACTAATGATCCAGAGACACAAATTCAAATCCCACCACGGCAGCTGTGGAATTTAAATTCAGTTAATTAAATAAATCTGGAATAAAAAAAACTATCAGTAATGGTGACCATGAAACTATCGGATTGTCGTAAAAACCCATTGGGTTCACTAATGTCCTTTTGGGAAGGAAATCTGCCATCCTCATCCGGTCTGGCCTATATGTGACTCCAGATCCACAGCAATGTGGTTCACTCTTAACTGCCCTCTGAAATGGCCTAGCAAGCCACTCAGTTGTATTCAAGAAGGTGGCTCACCACCACTTTCTCAAGGGCAATTAGGGATGGGCAACACCCACATCCCATGAATGAATATAAAAAAGTTTCCACACATCTCTATTTCTCCACTATCTCTCTGATTCCTCATCCAATGGGAAGATCGAAGCCATCGCCTTCAGCCCCTGCCATAAATTCTGGTTCCTTGCCATTGACTCCCATCTCCCTCCCTAGCCATCGTTTCACAACTAGACGGTTCACAACTTCAGAGTCCTGTTTGACCCTGCCTTCTGGAAAAAAAACATTAAAAGTAATTCCAAAATGGCAGTCTTAAAGCTGATCTGACTTTCGGATGTTAAAAAATGGTAAATGTGCTTTAGCGCTTACACAAATGGTTCAACAAGCCAGGGAAGGGACACCCAGACTCTCGCACACAGCACTCCAACTTTCTGCAGGGCGTCAACACTGCAAAAGAGGTCCTCTATCCACAGGAGCCAGGAGGCCCTCCAGAATGAATGATGTGGGACCAGATCACCGAGGCTGTCACGACCTGGCTCCAGTGGCCAAAGAAGCTTCATGACCTCAGACCAGTGTTCAAGGTCAGTGAATGCATCTTCAAAAGCCAATTGCACCACTAAACTCACACACTGCTCATTGCATGACCCACCCTCAATCACTCACCTACCAACAATCTGTACCAAACACGAGGCACACCTCCAATTCCAAGCTTCACTTCACCCCCTTGAAGGAGGTGGTGCTGGCCATTCTTGGCAGGGGCATGTCTGAGCCCATGCCAGCAGTGGGGATGAAAGGATACAAGGTGCTGGTATCTTCATACGTTATCCTTCTTCTCACATCCCACTACCCTTCATCCCACAATATCTTCTGATTTACAAGGTGCGCACGGTGTAAGCATGCAGCTCTTGCTCGAGGATGAGGAGGAGAAGGAGAAAGAGAAGAAGAAACATGGTCACTCGATTTGACACACTCAGCCACCAGCTCCTCGAGGTCAACCAGCAAGGCCATCTGCAGTGTCCCCCACTGAAAGTCAGCAGCTTTCCACCAGCCACTGGAGTAGCACAGTGTGACATCAGTAGGATAGGCAAAGACATACACAAGACAGTCACAAAGGGAATGCACAAGGGTGATTGGAAAGTTTGCTTTGTGGTGGCTTTTATTTTAGCATTGTGACAAAGAGGATGTTGTGATGGTCAGTAAGAGGGAAGGTAAGGTGTGGGACAAATGTTGAAAGAAGAATTGAGGTTGTGGTCACTGGTACCACAGGAGGATGATTCCATCCCAGATATCCCAGCCAGAAAGGGGCTCACTGGGTTGCATCCTTCCTCCTCTTCTGCTTCCTTCTCTTCCCTTGGTGTGCAGATGCTGGCAATCTGAACTAAAAGCAGAAAATGCTGGAAATACTCAGCTGGTCAGGCAACATCTCGACCCGAGACGTGAACTCTGTTTCTCTCTCCACGGATGCTACTTGACCTGCTGAGTATTTCCAGCAATTTTTGTCTTCTCAGAGGCCTTCCTTTGCCATCTGAAGTCTTGCAAGCATCCAGCAGCACTCCCTGCACACTTGAAAAACTTTTATCATCTGTTGCACCAAGCCACTACTTCAATAAAATATTTTTTTTAAAGTCCAAAAGCTTAAATCCAAACTTACCTGAATGATGTGATGCTTTAAGAAGCGCTGACAACATCTCTGCAGGGCTGCTTCACACACGCTTTACTGAGCATGCTTAGGACCTGGCGTTAAACAGGCTGAAAATGGCGAAGTTTGCAGACGTGGCATCAAGTTGGCATTGCGTGCTGATTGACGTCACACTCTGCTCATTTACATTTCAGAGGCCAGCGGCGTTAGCGGCAGCGCTATGGCCCTTACTAAAATGGCAGCCACTGTGTCACGCTCCGGAGGCGGCACGAAGCGAGGCAGCTGCCATTATTTTGCACCAACTCAGCGGTAATGGCCGGCACACAGGTATCGAATTTCTAGGCCCTTGTCTTTAAATCCCTCCATGGTCTCATCCAATCCTATCTTCTCAACCTCCTCCAGCCCTATATTCTCCCTTCACCCCCACTCCCGAAACATACCAGTTCCTCTGATTCCAGCCTCCAGCAGCCTCCCTTCTCTTTGCCCCACCATTGGCAGAACTTTCAGCTGCCTGACTCCTACTCTCTGGAGAACTGTTGCTGCTAGTTTCTAAATTTCACAAGTCAGCAAATAGGGAGGGGGGTGGGGGGGAGGAAAGAGGATGCCACTGCCCTGATCTGCTCCTGCTTTCCTCTCACACAGTTCCCCCCCCCTCCTAGCTAGCAGCCAAAGATAGATAAAGGGAAAACCATTGTGCAAAAGGCTGAACTGGTTATGGACCCAGGCCAGTTTGGAGCTTACAAATGAACATCAGATTGGCCTGAATTGATACACAAATCCAGTACTGTTTTAATAAACTAAATAGCTTATGAGTCAAGCAAAAACATCTGTACACTGGACCAACTACTGTTAGCAAAATCTGAAACAATTAGCATGGACTGGAACATTGCCACCCGACTATTTAAGATACAGGTCAACTACTAGGAAAGTTAAAGAGAAGCTCTACATACGGTTACAATCTGAAGGATATTTTGCAGGTTTTAGTGTGTGCAGCAAATGGTAGGAATATGAACACAAAGTAATTTTTAAGAATGGTAAAATTATTCATATTTATTGCCTTTTAAGCCCAGTAAGCAGGGTATCACTAATTACCCTTATTAGAAAATAGACTATAGTAATTGAGGTGAGGAAGTACATAAATTTTACAGCTTAAGGTATTCTAAACAGAAATTAAAAGGTAAACCGTCCAGCTGACGTTGAACAAGTGATTGTTGTGTTTGAAGAGATAATTCAACCACTGGTGGATAAATGCAGCATGCGTTGTGGTACTGAGTCATACAGATCAAGAAGAGCCCAGGTTTGGTCCCTAGTTTATGTTGAGTTAGCTTATCTTCACGATAGTAATAGTATCTTTGGACTGTGCAGATGGGGTAAAAAAAATTCAGACTTTTCCCTCTGAATCATTGTCCAGGGAACCCTGCTGGAAACTGCACATATGGAATCTTAGTGCAGACAGAACCATACCTGCAAAAAAAACTATGAATAATTGATCGGTCTTAAACCTAGATTTCCAGTCCATTTTTATATATGGTCCAAAGTGGTCCCTTTAAATGTCACTTCTCAGTCCAAATGTGCCTTATCCTGAGTGTCAATTTCATTTCAAATAAATGATCTAAACTCACCGCATTCCCTACAAGAATGTCACAGAAACACATCAGCAATAACCTCAATATCATTCGCATAGATTTTCATACTGACATGAGGATTTTGCTCATAAAAAGATCAAAAGATGTCATATGGCACACAGTTAGCAGAAATCCATGGGAATTGCACATTATCACCCAATGTTACGGTACCTGTTCCACACTGGTGTTACTGGAATGGAAATTCTACCCTCTGGATCACAGGCTTCATAAAATGCAAATGTTACAATAGTTTTAACATAGGGCAAAAGTTCCTGCAAATATTCTATAGTGGGCTGGAGTTAAAGTTTCTCCTTTTAATAAGTTTGCCAAGAAAGTTGGGACTTAAAAAAAAAAAAAAAAAATTGTTTATGGGATGTGGGCATCGCTGGCAAGGCCAGCATTATTGTCCCTCCCTAATTGCCCTTGAGAAGGTGGTGGTGAGCCGCCTTCTTGAACCACTGCAGTCCATGTGATGAAGGTACTCCCACAGTGCTGTTAGGTAGGGAGTTCCAGGATTTTGACTCAGCAACGACGAAGGATCGGCAATATACTTCCAAGTCAGGATGGTGTGTGACTTGGAGGGGAACTTGGAGGTGGTGGTGTTCCCATGAGCCTGTTGCCCTTGTCCTTCTAAGTGGAAGAGGTTGCGGGTTTGGGAGGTGCTGCGAGTTGCTGCAGTGCATCTTGTAGATGGCACACGCTGCAGCCACGGCACGCCGGTGGTGGAGAGAGTGAATGTTTAAGGTGGTGGATGGGGTGCCAATCAAGTGGGCTGCTTTGTCCTGGATGGTGTCGAGCTTCTTGAATGTTGTTGGAGCTGCACTCATCCAGGCAAGTGGAGAGGATTCCATCACACTCCTTACTTGTGCCTTGTAGATGGTGGAAAGGCTTTGGGGAGTCAGGGGGTGAGACACTCGCCGCAGAATACCTAGCCTCCAACCTGCTTTTGTTGCCACAGTATTTATGTGGCTGGTCCAGTTAAGTTTCTGGTCAATGGTGACCCCCCAGGATGTTGATGGTGGGGGATTCGGCGATGGTATTGCCGTTGAATGTCAAGGGGTGGTGGTTAGACTCTCGCTTGTTGGAGATAGTCATTGCCTGTTGTTAAGGTTACCTTCCCCTGATTCCTATGCATCCTCTCCATGTACCATCTATAATGGCCAAGTTTCAAATCACAAGAGCAAAAATGAAAAAAGAGACACTAAAATAAACTGAATTAGGAAGACTTTTTTTGAATAGTTAATCTACCGATCCATATATAGAGTGTTATTTCCTTGCCCCAATTCTTTGCTATCTTTTCACCCATTCTTTGGTTTATCTGCTATCATAAAACATTGCACCCAGAGGACTGGCATAAAAGCTGTTCCCAGGCCTCTGCAAATGTAACAATTAATAATAGCAAATGTCTTTTTTTTTTGTTCTTGTTTATCCATGTTGCTAGGGTTTGTTAAGTGCTTTGGGACATCCTGTGGACCCGATAGGCACCATATAAATGCAAGTTCTTAATTTTCTGCTGCATATTAGAGACATGTGCTAACCACATACTAAAAGAAAATTCTATTCTCTCTACTGTGGATTGTACCACAGACGTCAGATGAGGTCAAAATAAACATGATCAATCAGGCAAATAAAGGAAATAAGTGCCATTAAGTTATGCTGCTATTAGCTTATTGAAATAATTTCATTGGAGAACCAACAATACAACCAGCCCTATTATAAATTTTGACGTGATGGCTTCAGAATT
Organism: Somniosus microcephalus; assembly: GCF_052327205.1. Lineage (NCBI taxonomy): Eukaryota > Metazoa > Chordata > Chondrichthyes > Squaliformes > Somniosidae > Somniosus > Somniosus microcephalus. The sequence goes on along the minus strand of NC_140996.1, from coordinate 154,795,207 downwards.
TGGCTTCACTTAATCCAAATATCAACGTGTCTAAATAAACACGGCAAGCTTGCAGCTCGGGAAATTAAATACTTGTCATGGGAAATTAATTCAGTAGTTTCTTTTATCTATGTATTGGGTAAAAAACATAAAATTAAGATTCGGCTAAGGAAACTGAACACATTTTAATAAAGCTTTTATTGACATTTAAAACATTTTCCTCATGCACTTTAAAAATATCCTGTTAAACAGTTGAAGTGTTAAACAAAATTAAATAACAGTGCATGCGTTATTAAGTGTTAAAAAAATGAAAGATACACAATTTTACAAAAGCTTTAAGTTAGCTCAAAAGTACATTGAGCTTTGAACCTTAAAATACTAGAATTTTAGGAGAGCACATCTACAAATTATATTCTCTATAAATCTTCTACTGGTCCATCAGGTTTCTAGAAAGACAGCACAATGTTCATTTCCTTGAGATAATGTCCTTTGTGAGCTAAATATAAAATAGTTTTACTGTTCTATTGTAAACAAAAGAAAAATCACACTTGGACCAGCTGGCAACCTTAAACCCCTAAAATAATTTTTGTTTTTCAATTCATTCAGTTTACCTTTGACAGGACAAGCGTTCTTTTCTTTCCCCTTCCAAGCGTGTGGAGAAAAACAGATATTCAAGCGTGTGGAGAAAAACAGATATTCAGTCTGCAGCAAAAGAGAACAGACTGTTCCTTATTCTATTTAGCACAGTCCAGTCTAACCTAGCCTAGCAAGCCGAGTCTGAAGTGAACACTATATCTAGAGGCAGAACAAAAATTCAACAGCAGAATCAGTTAGGCTAATGATGAGTCACATAGAAAGGAACTTTTATTAGTCATCTAACAAATCCTACATTAGGAGTCTGACAACGAGCGTTAAATAAGACTGACAGAATTGGGAATGCTTTCAATTTAAACAGAATAATTTTCAAGCTGCTATAAATTGCAAACAGATGTCTGTGTGATGTGTACCATAAAGAATTTGACAATACAGCAAGTGGTTTCTATTAACAAAAATCAGTAACAGATTTGCAGTCTGAAATGAATGTTCGCTGAATATATGACTTGTCAGCAAAATATCCCATTTTTGATCTTTCTAGTTTTGCTTAACTGTGGTTTTTCATTAATATTCAAATAACCAGACACACAGTTGCATAAATATGAAGATACCTTCACTAAGTTAAACACACACAGTCTACTCCTCTTAATTCAAATTGTCTGATAATTCAATTTTAACACACAATTGCCACTTGGCTGTGCTATTTAAATTGCTTAATTCTTTAGCCAACAAAATGACTTCTCATTATCAGACAAACTGTATTAGATCAGGCCAAAAGGGATATGCAATCATGTGGCGGGCTGCAATTTGCACAGAAAAGTCTCCAGTTTCTCTGAAAACTGAACATGCAGAACCTAATGCTTCGTCAGCCCTATAGATCACAAGGTAACATGCTCATTTATGTCAGTAAGCTACCACCAGGTAACAATTTCATTTTAAACAATCCTGTGGGGTTAATTGGGATATCTTGCATATATTGCATCACTTTCATAGGATCGTAATTGTATTGCTGATTAATATAGAAGCATCTGACTGCAGAATACAGCTACATCTGAGAGAGTGGGATATATGCTCTAACTGTACAAGGAGAGTAAAAATGACTCCACATTATATGTCACCTGATGATAATATACATTTTTGATAAAGTATTTTAATGTCAAGTAGAATATAAAATCTAGATTCAAAAGGACACGTCTGCCTGAAAAAAGTTTCTGCTACACAACTTTTTCTTTAAGATTAGAACTGCCAGAAAAAAATGCATAATGTTCTCCACAAGAATGTTACACTCAAGTGATGCAGCAACATATTTCAATGTTATTTAGGTCGTGAGGTTTCAAACAGTTATAACTAAGAAATATATTTTCAATTTATATACAGCAATATCAATTAGAAGATATAACAGTGTTTTCTGGTTTGGTCTGAAAGCCACTGTTGAAATTTGCTGTTGATCAGAATTTGGGATATAAAAAGGTTGGCTGGGCAATAGCTTGGCACTGTTACTCTGCATCCAGTGAAGAAGGGTTGAGGCCAATCACTGGATATTAAATATACAGGAAACTATTAAAACATTTAATGGAACTTAAAGTAGAAAAGACACTGGATGGTATGCATCATAATTTTTCAATGAATATTTGGAAATGGGAGAATGTGTCATAGGACTGTAGGACATCAAAAGTTACACCTCTGCTCAAGCTGTGAAATAGGTCAATTAGTCTTACCTCAGCTGTGGGTAATTTGAGAGTCTATAATGAACACGTAGGGCAAATCAGGACCTGTCAGCATTGACTTCTAAAGGGAAGGTAGAGATGCCTAATTTAAATAATTTTGGGGGGGAAGTCAGAGAGTGTGTAGATAAAGGGAATGTTATAGATTTTCAGAAAGTGTTTGATAAGATGCCACATTAATGACTTGTTACAAAGAATGAGGCACATGGCATTAAAGGTAATGTAGCCATGGGTAGAAGGATGGACTAGCACAGAAAGCAGAGTAGGGGTAAATGGAAGTTCTTTGAGTTTGCAGGATACAGGTAATGATGTGCCCCAGAGACCTGTGCTGAGGACTCTTGTTTCAACTTAGATAAATGATTTGGACATAGGCACAATAGGAATTATATTACTGTGTGTTGATGACATCAAATGTTTTATTTGGGGGGGGGGGGGGCGCATAGTAAACTGTGAACAGCAGAAACATTTACTGGAGGTTGTATAGATTCATAGAAATTGCAGCATAGAAGGAAGTCAGTGAGCCCATCATGCCTGTACCAGTGCTAACTCTTCAACGGAAGCTATCTACTGTAATCCCACTGAGGAGGAATTCAAGAAAAAATAGGTTAGCAGAGTGGGCAGATAGGTGGCAGGTGCAATTCAATACAAATAAATATGAAATAGTATATTTTGGGAGAGCTGTGAAAGGAAGCATACCCTAAATCATTGGATTCTTAACAGAGTGGAGGAACAGAGAGATGTAGGTGTGCAAATATATAGATCTTCAAGGAGTAGGAGTGCAGGTAGAAAAAGCCATAAAAGGAATCTGGGTTCTATACATGGGGCATTGGATGTGAAGTTAGTGATGTTGAATTTGTATCTGATATTAGCTAGGCCACAGTGGATTATTGCATGCCATTCTAGGCGCCTTATTATAGGAAGGATAGAAGAATCATGGAAAGGATGCAGTCAAATTTCAATAGAATGATACCAGAAATGAGAAGTTATAGATATGAAGAAAAGCTTGAATTTTTTTTTTTTTTATACACAGAAGTTTATTAGAACAGGAATGGTTTACCGTGAATGGCTAGTGAGGGGAAAAACTTCAACATCATTTAAAAAGGAATTGGCGGCGTATTTGAAAAGGAAGCTCAAAGGACATGGGAAAGGGCATGGGAGTGGGACTACAGTAGATAGCTACTGTTGAAAAGTTAGCACTGGTACAGGCATGATGGGCTCAATGACTTCCTTATATGCTGCAATTTCTATGATTCTATATAACCTCCAGTAAACGTTTATGCTGTTCAAAGTAAGGGATAAATGAAGGGCATTTTTTCTACATCTAACATTTGCAGTGGTGGTGGGACAGTTACTTTGTGTGCTAGATGTAGCAACAACAACAACTTCCATTTATATAACGCCTTTACTGCAGTAAAACATCCCAAGGCGCTTCACAGGGAGGTTATCAAACAAAAGCTTAGCCAAAGAGCTTGGTTTTAAGAAGCATCTTAAAGAAGGAGGTGTAGAGAGGCAGAGCTGTTTAGGGAGGGAATTTTAGAGCTTGGTGCCGAAAGAACTGAAGGCATAGCTGCCAATGGTGGGGTGAAGAAAATCAGGGATGGACAAAAGGCTAGAATAGGAGGAATGCAGAGTTCTGAGGGTTGTAGGGCTGGATGAGGTTACATAGCACAAAGAGGAAATCTCCCTCCCCCAGAGGTGACGCCACAGAGGTTTATAGTCGGGAGGGAGTGGCCCTGGGAGTCTTCAACATTGACTCTGGATCCTTTGAAGTCTCATGGCATCAGGTCAAACATGGGCAAGGAAACTTCCTGCTGATTACCACCTACTGCCCTTCCTCAGCTGAGGAATCAGTACTCCTCCATGTTGAACACCACTTGGAAGAAGCACTGAGAGTAGCAAGGGCATAGAATGTACTCTGGGTGAGGGACTTCAATGTGCATCACCAACAGTGACTTGGTAGCACTACTACTGACCGAGCTGTCTGAGCCCTGAAGGACATAACTGCCAGTCTGGGCCTGCGACAGGTGGTGAGAGAACCAACACGAGGGGAAAAACCTACTTGACCTCATCCTCACCAATCTACCTGTCGCAGATGCATCTGTCCATGACAGTATTGGTAGCAGTGACCACCGCACACTCATTGTGGAGACGAAGTCCCGTCATCACACTGAGGACACCCTCCATCGTGTTGTGTGGCACTACCACCGTGCTAAATAGGATAGATTCAGAACAGATCTAGGAGCTCAAAACTGGGCATCCAAGAGGCGCTGTGGGCCATCGGCAGCAGCAGAATTGTATTCCACCACAATCTGTAACCTCATGGCCTGGCAAATCCCTCACTCTGCCATTACCATCAAGCCAGGGGACCAACCCTGGTTCAATAAGGAGTGTAGAACAGCATGCCAGGAGCAGCACCAGGCGTACCTAAAAATCTGGTGCCAACCTGGGGAAGCTGTAACACAGGATTATATGCATGCTAAAAAGTGGAAGAGCATGCTATAAACAGGGCTAAGCGATCCCACAATCAACGGATCAGATCAAAGCTCTGCAGTCCTGCCACATCCAGTTGTGAATGGTGGTGGACCATTAAACAACTAACAATGATAGTAGAGCCCAGCACGTGAGGACAAAAGACAAGGCTGAAGCATTTGCAACCATCTTCAGCCAGAAGTGCTGAGTGGATGACCCATATCAGCCTACTGCTGACGGCCTCACCATCACAGAAGCCAGTCTTCAGCCAATTTGATTCACTCCACATGATATCAAGAAACGACTGAGCGCACTGGATACAGCAAAGGCTATGGGCCCAGGCAACATCCCGGCTATTGTGCTGAAGAATTGTGCTCCAGAACTAGCCGTGCCTCTAGCCAAGCTGTTCCAATACAGCTGCAACACTAGCATCTATCCAACAATGTGGAAAACTGCCCAGGTATGTCCTGTCCACAAAAAGCAGGACAAATCCAACCGTGCCAATTACCGTCCTATCAGTTTACTCTCAATCATCAGCAAAGGGATGAAAGGTGTCATCTACAGTGCTATCAAGTGGCACTTACTCATCTTCTTCTTCTTCTTCTTCTTAGGCAGTCCCCCAGAACTGAGGATGACTTGCTTCCACATTAAAAATGAGTTCTCAGGTGACTGATGAGTCCAATGCGGGACCTACAGTCTCTGTCGCAGGTGGGGCAGACGGTGGTTGAAGGGGCGGGTGGGTGGGGTGCTTGGGTTGACGTGCGCTCCTTCCGCTGCCTGCGCTTGGCTTCCGCTTTCTCCTGGCGAAGAGTCTCGAGGTGTTCGGTGCCTTCCCGGATGCTTCTCCACTTTGTGCGGTCTTGGGCCAGGGATTCCCAGGTGTCGGTGGGGATGTTACACTTTTTCAAGGAGGCTTTGAGGGTGTCTTTGAAGCGTTTCCTCTGCCCACCTGGGACTCTCTTGCTGTGCCGGAGCTCCGAGTAGAACGCATGTTTTGGTAGTCTCGTATCAGGCATGCAGACAATATGACCCGTCCATCCGACCTGATCGAGCGTGGTCAAAGCTTCGATGCTGGGGATGTTGACCTGAGCAAGAACACTGACGTTGGTGCGCCTATCCTGCCAATGGATTTGCAGGATCTTGTGGAGGCAGCGTTGGGGGTACCTCTCCAGTGCTTTGAGGTGCCTGCTGTACATGGTCCATGTCTCTGATGCATGCAGCAGGGCGGGTATCACTGCTGCTCTGTAGACCACGAGCTTAGTGCCGGGTTTGAGGTCCTGGTCTTCAAACACTCTTCCTCAGGCAACCGAAGGATGCACTGGCACAATGAAGGCGGTGTTGGACTTCATCGTTGACGTCTGCCCTTGTTGACGGAAGGCTCCCAAGGTATGGAAAGTGGTCCACGTTGTCCAAGGCCTTGTCGTGGATTTTGATAATCGGGGGGTAGTACTGTGTGGCGGGGGCAAGTTGGTAGAGGACCTTTATCTTACAGATGTTTAGTGTAAGGCCCATGCTCTCATACGCTTTGGTGAAGGTGTTGATGATGGTTTGTGTTGTGTCTGTGTATAATAAGACACAGACTGCAGGAGAACGGTACAACAGGTGTTTACTCAACGTGGTTCACGCTGGAACTGATCTGTACAGATTACTACTCAGTGCTATATACAGGTGTGGTCACCGCCGGTACTACAGTATACATGGGCTGTAAAAGATAGTTCCCCCCTTAAAGGTATATACATTACAATTCCTCCCCTTTTAGATTAACAGTACCATAACACTCATTTAACAATTAAATATCAAACTAATTACAATTATCACTTTTAACATGCAACATTAGCTGAAAATAGTCTATTTATATATTCAGTCTTTGGGGAGGCTTCCTGATCCTTTCTGGACAGCGCCTTTCCCGAGTGTCTTGCTCTTGGTGCGGAGACGATTCTGGCCCCCTGTCGTCGGTTGGTTCATCAGCTTCCGATGCTACTGTTTCTGGGGTAGATGCGACCTGTACATCGGGTTCATCACCAGGTACGTATGGGCGAGGCATGGGGTTGACTTGTTCCTGTGACTCTAGGATCTGGTCAGCATGGCATCTCACGATGCTCTCCCCAACGTCCACTGTGTACATTAGTGGGCCCTGCCGTGTGCATATCGCTCCTGGCTGCCATTTTTCTGTTCGGTAGTCGCGGGCCAAGACTGGTTGCCCTACATTGAAGCTCCTTGTTGGCTTCTCATGGATGTGCTGGAATTGCTTACTCTCAACATCTCTTCGTACGTTTGGTCTGAGCAAATCCAAGCGAGATCTTAACCTTCGGTTAAAGAACATCATGGCTGGGGCCTGGTTGGTGACTGCATGTGTCACATTCCGGTAGGCGAACAGGATAGTGGTTAGCACTGTTGCCTCACAGCGCCAGGGACCCGGGTTCGAATCCGGCCTCGGGCGACTGTGCAAACTCCACACAGACATTCTCCCCGTGTTTGCGTGGGTTTTCTCCGGGTGCTCCGGTTTCCTCCCACACTCCAAAAATGTGCGGGTTAGGTTGATTGGCTATGATAAATTGACCCTTAGTGTTAGGGGGATTAAATACATGGGGTTACAGGGATAGGGGGGGATATGTGTTGGTGTAGGGGTTACGGGGATCGGGTGGGATATGTGTCGGTGCAGGCTCGATGGGCCGAAATGGCCTCTATCTGCACTGTGGGGTTTCTGTGGTTCTGTGTTGTGCTGCAGCGGAATGTTGTCATTGTACATAGCCTTTATTGCCTTCTTAAAGGTTTGTACGAACCTCTCAGACAATCCATGTGTGGCTGGATGATACGGGGTGGATGTGTAATGCCTTACCCCATTCTTTTTCAAGAACCTCCGGAACTCTTCGGACACAAACTGTGGTCCGTTGTCGGAGCAAATCTGTTCTGGCAAGCCATTCCTGGCAAAAATGGTCTGTAGGACTGCAACAGTTTTCTCCGTGGTGGTGGAGGACATTTTGATGACCTTGGACCATTTCGAGTGCGTATCCACGGCTATTAAAAACATTGAGTGCATGAATGGACCAGCAAAATCAGTATGCACCCGTTGCCATGGAGATGAGGGCCACTCCCATGGGTGTAGAAGGGCCTGTGGTGGTGCATTTTGGACTTTCTGGCATACTGAGCAGCTCTTGGTCAGGTCCTCGATTTGTTTATCGATTCCCGGCCACCACACATAAGCCCTGGCTAGGCTTTTCATTTTTACCCCTCCCAGATGACCCTCATGAAGCTCATTGAGCGCTCGCTCCCTTAACTTGGGTGGAATTACCACTCGGGATCCACACATCAAGGTCCCCCGGCACACTGACAGCTGTTCTCTCCTTGTCGAGAATGCTGGCAACAGTGAGTCGCCATGTGCTGGCCATCTCTTCACCGTCAAATCATATACCCGAGACAGTGTCGGGTCATTTCGGGTTTCCTTTTCGATACAAGCGTTAGTTACCGGTAGGTTTTCAACTATAGTCGAATGGAATATTTCGACAGGATCCACTGCTGGTGCTTCCTCCGCAGTAGGCAGTGGCAGGCGTGATAGCCCATCAGCATTTCCATGCTGTTTCATGCCCTTATATTCAATCTCACAGTGGTGCGCCCTAGAAAAAGTGACCATCTTTGTAGTCGTTGTGCAGTCATCACTGGAACGCCCTTCTTTGGATTAAAAATAGAGACAAGAGGCTGGTGATCAGTCAGCAAGGTGAATTTCTGCCTGTGCAGATAGTGATTGAACTTTTTCACTCCCCACACTAGGCTGAGGGCCTCCCTGTCAATCTGGGCATAGTTACGCTCGGCTGAGGTTAGTGATCGTGACGCAAAGGCTATTGGCCTCTCTGAGCTGTCCGAGAATTTGTGCGACAGCACCGCTCCAATGCCGTAGGGTGATGCATCACATGCAAACTGAATTGGTAATGCCGGGTTGTAATGGGCCAATACCTCTTTCGATGTGATTAGTGTTTTGCTCTTCTGGAAAGTTCATCTACATTAGTCACTCCACTTCCATGGCATCCCAGTTTGCAGTAGGGTGTTCAGTGGGTGTAGTATTGTAGACAAATTTGGCAAGAACTTATGGTAGTAGTTTACCAGCCCGAGGAACGACCTTAGTTGTGACACATTTTCTGGCGCTGGAGCCTTGACTACTGCCTCAATCTTCTCTGGGGACTTATGTAACCCCTCTTTATCGATAACGTGGCCACAATACGAGATCTGTTTTCTAAAAAACTCGCATTTGGGGCGGCTAGCTCGGAGCCCATATTCCTGCAATCTAGTGAGCACCTGCTCCAGGTTGGCAAGGTGATCACTGTCATTTTCGCCCGTGACCAGGATGTCATCCAAATAACACTGGGTCCCTGGAATCCCTTGCAGGACTTGTTCCATTGCCCTCTACCAAATAGCCGGACATGATGCTACCCCGAATACCAGCCGGTTGTATTGGTAGAGACCTTTATGGGTGTTGATTGCGAGGTATTTTTTTGATGCTTCTTCTACCTCCATTTGCAGATACGCCTGGGCCAGATCAATCTTAGTGAAGCGTTTCCCTCCAGATAGCGAGGCGAAAATATCTTCAATCCGCGGAAGTGGATATTGTACGGTGTGAAGGACTGGGTTCACGGTTACCTTAAAGTCCCCACAGATGCGAAACTTCCTTGGTTCCCCAGGCGTGCTGCTCAACGACTTTTCATCACAGGGATGATGGGTGTAGCCCACTCGCTCCAGTCTACCTTGGACAGTGCACCTGAACATTCCAGACTCTCCAGCTCTGCTTCGACGGCTGGGCGGATCGCATAAGGTACCGGTCTGGCCTTAAAAAATTTTGGGCTTGCGTTTTCTTCAATTTTAATCATCGCTGTCATGCCTTTTAGTGTTCCGAGTCCTTGCTGGAACACTTCTTTCGCGTCAGTTAGGATCTTTGACAGTCGCCCAGGTGTGACGTCGTCATCCTTTTTGTCAGCCACAGTCAGTGCCTGTATGGAATGCCAATCCAGTTGTATTTTCCGGATCCATTCACGTCCCAGTAATGGTGGTCCTCCATCTTGCAATACATACAGGTCTAGTTTTGGTGTTTCCTTACCGTTATATATAACGGTCACCCTTATTTTTCCTTTGGGGTAGACTTTTTGCCCCATGTACGTCTTCAAAATAATTTTTGTGTCTCTCAAGGGTATGTGTGAGAATAGCCACTCGTAGTCCCGTTGGTTTATGACTGTTAGGGCTGATCCTGTGTCCAATAACATCTTTACCTGGACTCCTGCTATCTTGAGAGTGACCCAAATGGTTCGGTGATCCTCCGTTGTGATCACATTATGTAGTTTCAGACAACTCCGTTCCCTGTTTTCGGAGTCGTTATCACTCTTTTGTTCGTCTGAACTATTCTCCGTCATCCTATGTAGCTTCTTGTACTTTCCTTTGGTCGGTTTCTTATTGCTGGTTTTCTTTCCCGACCTGCAGACTCGTGCTCTGTGTCCTACTTTTCCACACTATCTGCACACTTTGTCTTTGAACCAGCAATCATTCTGGTCGTGTGTTGTTCTGCTGCAGCGATAGCACTTCTCTGTTCCGTATGACATTTCGTTTGTGCCATACTCTTGCGGTCTCTGTTGTATCTCTGCAGCGCCCCGTGCTGCTGCTTCATATGATACCGCAATGCTGAAAGCCTTTTCCAGCGTAAGGTCCTTTTCAGATAAAAGCCGTTTCCGGGTTCCTTCACTTTGAAGCCCACACACAAACTTGTCCCTTAAGGTATCTGCCAGTCCCGCTCCAAACTGGCAGTGTTTCGATAGTTTGCGCAGTTCTGTTAAATAATCAGCATTGCTTTCATCCTTATGCTGGTTCCGTTTGTGAAACTTGAATCTTTCTGCTCTCAGCAGCGGTGTGGGGTTTAAATGTTCCTGTAGTATCGTTACTATGTCTTCAAAACTCTTTTCCATTGGCTTCGTTGGGGTTACTAGATTTTGTAATAAACCATACGTGTTTGCACCCATTAAATTTAACAATACCGACGCTTTCTTGTCATCTGACACCTCATTTGCCTTGCAGTATACCTCTATTCGTTCGACATATATAGTCCAATCTTCGACTTCATTGTCAAATACGGTGATACTGCCACTCTTCGGCATTTTGGGTGTGGTTTAAAATGGCGTCTCCCAATGGCATCTCCCGCTGCTGCCAGCGCCGCTTCCGGTGGTTCTCGTGGCAATGGCGGCGCCATGTAGGTTTCGCGCGCTTCTCCTGCGCTGCTGCCAACGCCACTCTCGGCGGTCCTCGTGGCAATGGCGGCGCCTCGCGGGTTTCTGCACGTCTCTCTCTCTCTCCCCCTCTTCGACGCTTCTCGGCCCCTGAACACCGGCTGCACCCTGTGCACTCTGCCCTCTCTCTCTCCCCCCCCCCGTTGACACTGCTCAGCCCTTTGCTATGCCGCTCGGTCGGGCTCTAGCCCGCCGCTGTCCGGAAAGGGTCTGCGCACTACCTGTTGCCAGCCCATTTCGCTGGACCACCTCGACTGGAAAGCCAAGCCTGGCTCTCGACAGCCTCCCCCACAATTCTTGAGTCTCTGTTGGATGACTGGGCGGTTGCCCGTGGTCAACGCCCGAGTCTCTGGCCTTGACCTCCAATCCACTGATCTCCAGGAACGAATCCCTGGGAGGTGATGCAGAGTTGCAGGTAGGTTCGAACTTGCCTTGTCGCCAATGTTGTGTCTGTATATAATAAGACACAGACTGCAGGAGAACTTAAAGGTATATACATTACAGTTTGGAGTTCGACCTCCGAGTGAGCGCAGACGCAAGCGTCATCTGCATACTGTAATTCGATGACAGAGGATGGTAACTTGCTCACTGATGCCCAGTTTGGGTTCCGCCAAGACCACTCGGCTCCCGACCTCATTACAGCCTTGGTCCAAACATGAACAAAGGAGCTAAATTCCAGAGGTGAGGTGGGAGTGACTGCCCTTGCCATCAAGGAGCCCTAGTAAAACTTAAGTCAATGGGAATCGGGGGTGGGGGGAGGAAACGCTCCACTGGCTGGAGTCATACCTAGCACAAAGGAAGATGGTTGTGGTGGTTGAAGGTCAATCATCACAGCCCCAGGACATCGCTGCAGGGGTTTCTCAGGACAGTGTCCTCGGCCCAACCATCTTCAGCTGCTTCATCAATGACCTTCCCTCCAACATCAGGGAACATCCCCATTTCTGACCTTATGACTGCACAGTGGTCAGCACCATTCACAACTCCTCAGATAATGAAGCAGTCCATGCCCTCGTGCAACAAGACCTGGACGACGTTCAAGCTTGGGCTGATAAGTGGCAGGTAACATTTGTGCCACAGAAGTGCCAGGCAATGACTATCTCCAACAACTGAGAGTCTAACCACCTCCCCCTTGACATTCAATGGCAATACCATCGCTGAATCCCCCACCATCAACATCCTGGGGGTCACCATTGACCAGAAACTTAACTGGACCAGCCACATAAATACTGTGGCAACATGAGCAGGTCAGAGGCTAGGTATTCTGCGGTGAGTGTCTCATCTCCTGACTCCCCAAAGCCTTTCCACCATCTACAAGGCACAAGTCAGGAGTGTGATGGAATACTCTCCACTTGCCTGGATGAGTGCAGCTGCAACAACACTCAAGAAGCTCAACACCATGCAGGACAAAGCAGCCTGCTTGATTGGTACCCCATCCACCACCTTAAACATTCACTCCCTCCACCACCGGTGTACCGTGGCTGCAGTGTGTAACATCTATAAGATGCACTGCAGCAGCTCGCCAAGGCTTCTCCGGCAGCACTTCTCAAACCTGTGACCTCTTCCACCTAGAAGGACAAGAGCAGCAGGTGCATGGGAACACCACCACCTCCAAGTTCCCCTCCAAGTCACACACCATCCTGACTTAGACGTATATTGCCGATCCTTCATCGTCGCTGGGTCAAAATCCTGGAACTCCCTGCCTAACAGGACAAGGGCAGCAGGCACATGGGAACACCACCACCTCCAAGTTCTGTAGCAGTCGGCACAGACTCCATGGATTTTTAGAATACCCTTATTAAAAACTCGACAGGCTGTTTGGGCAGGAAGCAGTGAAAAACCACTCAAGCTGAAGGTGGCTCATGTAACCAGGTTGCATTCATATGGTAACGGACTTTCCTTGGGAACAATGGCCCAAGAGGCCCACTCCCAAGTCTTGAATACCGAAGCTGGTGACTCATTGTTTCTGGAGAAGATTAACTTAACAAGCTCATCAGCTGGGAGATCGAAATGAGTTCTAAACCATCCAAACCTGGGAGGGAGCCTGGAAACCACTTCCTTGAGGCCATGTGTCCATTAAAACCACAGACAGCGGTCGGTGTATTGGAGGGGTATATTAGAAAGCAGTTTGGATAGCTCTCTCTCTCTCCTGCCCTCCACACAACGGAACGTCAAGAAGAGCTGAGCCTTGCTCTTCCAACTGAGACGGACTTCGACTAAGGCTGGGACTCGCATGCCACAAGGTCGGTACGGAACCAGGTAGCCGAGACGTATGGGAGGAAGCTGCAAGCAAGATCAAAAGGCAATCTAAGTGAGCATTGCCAAGCCTACACACCCACAAGATCACTTAGCTGTGTGAGGGGGTGCCTGTATGTTCCCACCAAACCAGAGGGGGTTTAGCGTTGAAAGGGTCCTGTGATATTTAGTTCACGGGAAGGTGTTTTTAGGCCATGGTAAGTCAGCATGGCAGGGGCTTGTTGGACAAGTCAGGGTTGTACTGTTTTAAACTGTACTGTTGTGTTCATACCGCTCGTACTGTATGCGAGTGGAGTGGTTTTTGTCAGCCTTAATAAACACAGTACGGGTGAGCCCGAAAACGCTGTCCGTGTTCAAATCTGTCCTCAGTAATCCCTGTCATCCAGAACTTGTAGTAAGGAGGTATTGCATGCTCGCTATGGGTGGGGCGAAACCACTTACAATAATTGGCGATTGCAGCAGGGGCCATAGGAAATTGGCCACTGCAAAAACCGGTTACAGTTCCGCTCCAAGTCACACACCATCCTGACTTAGAAGTATATGCAGCCGCAGTACGCCGGTGGTGGAGGGAGTGAATGTTTAAGGTGGTGGATGGGGTGCCAATTAAGTGGGCTGCTTTGTCCTGGATGGTCCCTATACAGTGAGGGAGTACCTTCACCACAGACTGCAGTGGTTCAACACCACCTTCGCAAGGGCAATTAGGGATGGGCAATAATTGCTGGCCTTGCCAGCGACACCTACATCCCAGGAACAATTTTTTTTTAATGTAGAGTTGTACTTTTGCTACACCAAACCAATGTCTTTGGCTCAACCTTTACTACTCCACTGTGATATTTCCATTTTCACACCCACCTTCCTTGTAGCCTCCGAGAGTGCCAAATTAATCTTGTACTGTAGTCTCACACTCCAGGAATTAAGTACAGACTACTAAAATAGTATACTAGGAAGTATTTATTTAATCTGGTTAGGGAAGTAGTTTTCAGAATTTTCCTTCAGGAAATTAAAGAAGTTCTACAAAAGTAAAGGAAAGAGTTAAGAGTAAATTGTAAGATCAAAAAATATTCATGGTTTAACCTGGCATAAGTAACTTGTAAAGTGTATTGCAACTGTATTTAATAGCTCATGTCTCTGAGCACAGTTTGAGTGTACATGCAAGATTAGCTAAAATAGAATTAGAAAAAGATGACCAATAATAGACAGACCAGAGATGATGACTCACCACAACTATCCCCAAAGATTCAACCACCTGGTGGCACAAATTCATTCCACTAGGCAGCTCTGCACCCACACCGAGGGCATAGGCTGCCTATTCAAAGCTGTTACTTTGTCGGCAACACGTTGAATACAAGCGACAAACCTTGCCTTAATAAGTGGTAGCATAGCCTCGGGCACTGAACATAACTTATTATACAGTAATCAAGAGAACCCAGCTATAGCTGAGATATTGGACATCTTATAAACTTTACATGTATATGGTAGGTGTGTGGTCCAATCTGTGTACATGTTAGTAAAAAGGACAAAGATTATGCTGATATCTCGTAATATGTATAGAATGAATATTGGAAATTCCTGAATATATTCTGAAAAATGGGATGCATTCTACCATTTATCAATATCTTACAGTAGTCTATCGTGAAATAATGGCCCAGTAATCCCGTTCCAAATGCGTGAGTACAGTCGGGGTACTCACGCGCCTGGCCGGAGGAAATGCCGGTTTTCAGCATGCACAGCGCATGCGGGGAAAACCGGCATTTCCTGTCCTCTGAACGAAGGGGTTCAGAGGCACAGCGCGTGCGACTGCACAGGCAGCACGTGCGCAGTGAACTTCGTCGATTTCATTCATGGATTCAGTGAGGTTAAGTCCTTACAACTTACACATGAAAAAAGCATGTGTAAAGTTGCTCCAGAGGCTGTGGAGGAAGATATATTTTATCGTGGAGCTTCTGAAAGGCAATATTTTTGTTTGGGAAAGGGAGGAAAGTTATTTTAAGAAATGCTGAGGTAAGTTTTAAAGTGTAATTTTTTTTTTTTTTTTTTTTTTTTAAACGGGTTTTCTGTACTGTAGGTAGAAGGAGCAATTGTGGCTGTGAGAATTGAATTTGCTGTGTTTATTAAATGTGAAAATGACTGTTCTAAAATGAATAATGTAACATTTCCAACATTTTTAAGAAAGAAACTTTTCATCAGTAATATATTCTTTTAAGTAATTATGTATGTATGTCCGTATATATTCCTTTACGTATATGTATGTATGTATTCCTTTACTTATGTGTATGAATGTATGTATTTAATTATGACTTTCAGAGAAAGTAACTTATTGGAAAATCATAATTAAATACATACATTCATACACATAAGTAAAGGAATACATACATACATATACGTAAAGGAATATATACGGACATACATACATAATTACTTAAAAGAATATATTACTGATGAAAAGTTTCTAAGTAATTATGTATGTATGTCCGTATATATTCCTTTACGTATATGTATGTATGTATTCCTTTACTTATGTGTATGAATGTATGTATTTAATTATGATTTTCCAATAAGTTACTTTCTCTGAAAGTCATAATTAAATACATACATTCATACACATAAGTAAAGGAATATATACATACATACATATACGCAAAGGAATATATACAGACATACATACATAATTACTTAAAAGAATATATTACTGATGAAAAGTTTTTCTTAAAAATGTTGGAGTCATTTTCACATTTAATAAACACAGCAAATTCAACTCACATAGCCACAATTGCTCCTTCTACCTACAGTACTGAAAACCCGTTTTAAAAAACAAAAATAAACTTTAAAACTTACCTCAGCATTTCTTAAAATAACTTTCCTCCCTTTCCCAAACAAAAATATTGCCTTTCAGAAGCTCCACGATAAAATATATCTTCCTCCGCAGCCTCTGGAGCAACTGTACATGCTTTTTTCATGTGTAAGTTGTAAGGACTTAACCTCACTGAAAGCATGAATGAAACCGGCGAATTTTACTGCGCACGCGCTGCCTGTGCAGTCGCACGCGTTCTGCCGCTGAACCCCTTCGTTCAGAGGACAGGAAATGCCGGTTTTCCCCGCATGCGCTGTGCATGCTGAAAACCGGCATTTCCTTCGGCCAGACGCGTGAGTACCCCGACCGTACTCACGCGTTTGGAACGGAATTACTGGGCCAACATTTTACATGTCAATAAAATGAAAAATTTAACAATTGCACGATTTGCCCCCTCGCATCTGCGACTGAGGGTCCAAGGAGGTGCATTGCGCAAGAGGTCATCGTCGTACGTATCCTCACACTGTTCCCTTTCGGGAACTGTATGAAGTGGTGGAAGGATTTCTGGCCACGTTAACGCTTCTTCCGTGACCATAACCATCTTCATACCAGCCATTAGGGTGGTTAGTCCTATGGCACGAGGGTTTTACGGGCTCCCACAACCCATCTGAGGGAGGGGGGCCACCCACACCCGCGGACGCAAGTATCCCGCTGGATGTCCACCCAGAATTTATAGTTGGAGCTCCGACTCCACTTGCCGGGACTGTCTGGAGCGGGGTTCGAAACCCTACTCCTTCTGGCCCAGCGGCGGGGATTCTTACCGCTACGCAAAAGGCCCACTCCGCGCAAAAGGTGACACCCATAAGTTTCCTGTGCCTTTTCCCTCCCCGTGACTGGAGCCCTATGCTGCCACTTGAAAGACCAAGCTATCATCTGTCCTTTTTGCGGCGCCTTGGACTTCTCATTACCAATGATGAGCAGGCGCTGCGCCTCCACCTCATTGAGGAGATTGCTGAGGTCATCATCAGTTCAATTGAGAGTTCTTTTAATGCCGTGAATTGTGCTCATTCCAGCCATTTCACGTTGCTAATCGGAGTGGGCCTTTGGCATAGCGGTAGGATCCCCGCCGTTGGGCCAGACGGGGTAGGGTTTCGATCCCCGCTCCAGACGGTCCCGGCAAGTGGAGTCGGAGCTCCGGCTCTAAATTCTGGGTTGACATCCAGTGGGATATTTGTGTCCGTGGGTGTGGGTGGCCCCCCCTCCTCGTATAGCTTGTGGGAGCCCATAAAACCCTCCCGCCATAGGACTAACCACCCTAATGGCTGGTACAAAGATGGTTACGGTCACGGAAGGAGCGTTAATCACGACCATAAATCCTTCCACCACTTCATACAGTTCCCCAAAGGGAACAGTGTGAAGACACGTATGACGACGACGTTGCTAAATAAATAAATGGAATGAAGAAAATTCTTTCAGGGCTTTTAAAAGTCTTTAAATTGCTTTAATTCTGTTTAAAACTACTTCAGATTCTTCAAAATAATGTAAATGTTTTTAAAAGTTTATAAAAGTTACCAAAAGCTTCATAAAAATACCAAAAACCTATTTCAAATGCTGCTCTGCATGTAAAAATGCTTTGCAGCTTATGAGAAACATTGGGGGCGTGTCCTATTAAACTGAGACCTCAAGGGGCGTGTCTCAGTTGCACAGCGCGCTCCAGGCTTCGCGCTGGCTGCACTCCTGGGCGGCGTGATGTCAGACGCTGCCCGGGATTCTTCTCTTTCAAAAAGGAATTCCAGGCGTCCCTGGGAGGTGAACGGCAGGCGCGTCGGGTAAGTGCAGATCGGGGGCTTGCACGTGCGGCAAGCCCCCGATCCGAATTTCTGCCCCAATAGAATTGATTTTTATAGAAACATATAGATGGTAATATATTGTTCCCTCAGTGGGATTTTATTTCTATAATGTATCTTGCCATATTTCATGTACTAAAAACCAGTCATATTCTCAGACATAATTAATCTTATTATTCTAAACATATGTTGATTTAATATTGTGTCATACATAAACATCTGGCATTACGCTACCATTTATGATTTGCTATCAGATTTGTACCTTTCATTTAAATCTGCTCCAGCTGTGTGTAATATGGTTATCTGAAAGAATTTTTTGGATTCCATGGACAGGAGCAGTTTTTTGGAACTGAAATACATGATTTTTTCTTTTAATACATGTGATATTTATATTATTTCAACATATAAAATACAAGTTAAAAGCAATTTTACAAACTGAATTTGTTGTATACCTGTGTCATCTTTTTTATAAATCTGTTAACATATTCTGAAAGAATGGAATGGAATCACCAACAACATGCTTTTAGAGAATGAAACCAGGCAAAAATGTTCAATAGATCCCTTTGAAAACGACAATAGCATTTGTGCACCAGAGTGAATTGGCTGAATGCAGTGGGGATAACTAGTTAGATGTGTTATTTCTCTATTGAGCAGTTGTTTATTGACTTGTAATATTCAAAATAAGAGGTTTATTCCTTTTGCTTATATCTTAAGTGTCTTCTTTTCCTGCTCCACGCCAGTCTTATAGTGGAGTGAATCTTTCAGTATTATGGTTCTTCACCTTTTTGAATTAAACTGCAACTGCTTCTGGAATGTTTGATGCTCTTTTCTTCTGGGGCCTGAGCAGATTACATTAGAATGCCTCACCTCGTGCTAATTGTGAATGTATAATTATATCCTTCTTATAAATGTTCCACATGAATCTACTCAGTAAGTTTGTACTCAGAATAACACACTACAGCAATGTGATACAAGATAAGATGCAGAACTTCACAAAGCCTGTATGCATAGTACACAAAACACATTTTCTCTAGCTTATTCCCGATCAGCTGCTGTAACTTCAGCAGATGATCGGTGGGAACCCTGTTTACATGTATAGGAACTCCAGGACTGTAAACAACAACTTGTATTTATTTGGTACCTTTATCGTGAAAAACATCCCCAGATACTTCAGAGGTGCAATGAAAATGGATGCGGAACAAAAGGAGGGAAGATTAGGAGAGGTGACCAAAAGCTTGGATTTTAAGGAGGTTCTTAAAGGAAGAGCGGGAGGTGGAGAGGCAGAGGGGTTGAGAAAGAAAAGACTTGCATTTATATAGCGTCTTTCACGACCACCGGACATTTCAAAGCGCTTTACAGCCAATGAAGTACTTTTGAAGTGGAGACACTATTGTAATGTGGGAAGAGACCTGGGTGACTGAAGGCAAGGCCTCCAGAGGCAGGGCAAAAAGGGGAATTGAACAAGAGACTGGAGTTCAGGGGGGCATTATTGGGCTGGTAAGGTAAGAGAGATATGAAACTATAAATAATGGAGGAGTTTAAACACAAGGATAAGAATTTTAATTTGAGGCATTGAAGGACCGAGAGCCAAGGTAGGTCAGTTGGGACAGAGGTGATGGGCTATCGGGACTGATGCGGTATAGGATATGGGATGAGGTGAACTTTCTGGATGGTGGAGGATGGGAAGCTTCCCAGGAGAATGTCGAGTTATTGAGTTTGGAAATGACAAAGGCATATAAAAGGGCTGCAGCAGCAGATAGACGAAGATAGGAGCAGAGTAGTTGTTCCAACGCACTCCTGGCTGGCCTCCCACATTCCATCCTATGTAAACTTGAGGTCATCCAAAACTTGGCTGCTCATGTCCTAACTCGCACCAAGTCCCGTTCGCCCATCACCCCTGAGCTCGCTGACCTACATTGCTCCCGGTTAAGCAGCGCCTCAATTTCAAAATTCTCATCCTTTTTTTCAAATCCCTCCATGTCCTCGCCCTTTCCTATCTCTGTAATCTCCTCAACCTTTGGTGGCCGTGCCTTCTGTTGCCTAGGCCTTAAGCTCTGGAATTCCCCGCCTAAACCTGTCCGCCTCTCTACCTCCCTTTCCTCCTTTAAGACGCTCCTTAAAATCTACCTCTTTGACCAAGCTTTTGGTCACCTGCCTTAATTTATCCTTATGTGGATCGGTGTCAAATTTTTTGTCTTAAAATACTCCTGTGCAGCGCCTTGGGATGTTTTACTACGTTAAAGGTGCTATATAAATACAAGTTGTTGTTGTTTTGGCGGAGAAAGCAGGTGGTAGGTGATAGAGAGGATATGGGTTCAGAGCCTCAGATAGTTACAGTGAAGGAACTCTGTTTTTTCCAATGATGTGGTTTCCATCACTACTTTGCACATTGGCACCTCTTCAGGTCTGATAAATTCACTACCAAACTGTCAGAACTGATCATATGGCCTGGGAGATTTTGCTGCCCTAAGCATTTACTAATTTTGAATTCTGGTGAAGGTGGTTGGGATTGCAAGTTGTGAGGGAGCTTCATTTTGGTACCTTGGCATTCTAAATTGACATGGGCTGCTGAGTAATGGTGTATTGGTAATCTGCTTTATTACTTTGCAGCTTTGTGCTTCCTTCTGTCATTACTCTCCTCCACAGTGAGTTAATAAACAGAGAGATTACATTTTGTAGGCCTGTTTCCAACTGAATAGTTTGGGGATCAAGACAAAGGTGAACTTTTTTATTTTATCTTTCAAATTACACTTTGCATACATATATTTAATATTAACTTGTTTATACATAGCACATTCCACCTAATAATATACACACAGGCATATACTAGTATATTCCTTATCCTAGTGGAAAAGAACTCGATCAATCTCCTTAAAAGATAGTCATACGATCATGACGCCTATTTAAAATTAAATGATTGCAGAGTTAGGATTAACTTCAACATTCATTTTTCTGTCTTTTTATTATTGAACATGATAAAAGATGACATTATTGGAGGAACAAGTTTGGATCAGTTGCTGAGCTTGAGCAAATTCAACCAGCTATTTATCTTTTTTTTTTAAATGTTGTCATAACTGCATATTCAATTGACTGCCTCTTACTCAGTAACTCCTCGAAGGCATTTGCTCTTATGGTATCATCAGCATTCACACTTTAAACAAATATTCAAAAAACAAATCAACAGAACACAAACGATGTTAAAAAGTAAACATTGTTTTCTCCTCTTCTCATATGGAATACTGGTGCCCATCCCCCCTGCTCCCTCATTCAAGTGAATATTATTGATCTGTGCCTAGTGTCAGGAGGCTATTCTATCATATGAGATATCACAATCAGGCTTGATCCTGTCCTTGCCCGATGTCCAATGTGCCTGGTTCCAGTATGGGTCACTAAATAGTTCTCAGGAGCAGGAACACTGGATGAATTTCTCCCTCCCTAATCAGAGACCAATTTTGGCACCTCTCCCAACAACCCAACTGAGATCAGCTAACTCAGCACAGAGATCAAACTTTGGATCGTCCTGGTCTGTATGCCTCTGTTACTCATGAGATTAAGGAAAAGGATGTTAAATTGTATTATAATTCTTTTAAAAATGTGTATTAATGTTTTGCTTGCATTGGAATTCTGATGAATAATTTGTCCTTAAATAATGTGCATCAGAATTCCTCTGGTTAAAATTTATTTCACGTGTTGATTTTCCTTATTTCTTCAAAATGTTCATTTTCGGCATTCCTTCCCTTCCTTTGTTCCACAGCAATCTGGGTCTAAGCATACAGAGAAACCACCTTCCGTTTAGATGGATAAAGATCCCAGGGCTGGCTATTAGATTTTAGGTTATATTGCTGAATATACATTTAGGTGCATTGAATTGATGTTTTACAAGACACAGCAATTACAAGAGTTTGTCCGCAGGAGCTGTGACAACAATGGACTGTTAAATATTCACCCTACTTGGATGTATTGTAATTATTAATTGTGCTATATAGTATTTTGTCCATATTTTTGCTTTTGTAAATCAGCTAATCTACTATACATTAAAATTGATGAGTGCATCACAACATTCCATTTCAAAATGCATGGAAACACTTAAGTCAGACTCTGTATAGGAAAATGCATTTTAAAATGGTCGTCATGTGCATGCCGTATCCATTGCACTTGTAGGTGGCACTGTGACAGTAGTTTCCAATGTACTTAAAGTATCTTGACTGTACTTTGCTTTTGAACTAATGGTATGTGACAGGCTCCCTAGCACAATATCTATTCCAGTGCTATCATTGTCACAAAAAAGCAGGACTAAGTTCCGGAAAAGAAAAAGCAGCCAAATTAATTGAAACTATAACTTTTGTGTCCTCTGGGGGGGATAATTAACAAAACATTTTTCTTTCTAAAGCTGTTAATTATCATTAATCAAGCCTTCCCTAAGCACGTCTGTTGCATCCCTGCCTAACTACTTGTTCTGGGCTCCCTTCTTTCATGCCCTGCATAGCTCACTCATTCCCTCAGTCTAAACCCTCTCTCTGCTCCTTTCCACCCTGCAAAATTTAATGATCTGTACAACCTTGGTCCTAAGCCCTCCCTCCGTTGATTTAGTAACAACAACTTATATTTATACAGTGCCTGTAACATAGTAAAACATCCCAAGGCACTTCACAGGAGAGTTATAAAACAAAATTTGACACTGAGTCACATAAGGAGATATTACGGCAGCTTGGTCAAAGAGATAACTTTAAAGGAGTGTCTTATGGGAGGAAAGAGACAAAGAGCAATGTTCCCTATAAGCTGCGCGGCCCTGCAGCTCTCTGCCAGTCCTGCAGCTCTCTGCCAGTCCTGCGCAGCCTAGGCCCGGCTTTTTCAATGTAAAGTTTTGTGAAACTGTGAATAGGCCAAGTAGCCCTTTAAAGGGGCTGCGCAACCAAAATGAAAAGAAGAGGGAATATTGGTAGTGAGGCGGAGAGGTTTAGGGAGGGAATTCCAAAGCTTAGGGCCTTGGCAGCTGAAGGTATGGCCATCAGTGGTGGAAGGATCAAAATCAGGGATGCTCAAAAGGCCAGAATTAGAGGAACACAGATATCTTTGGGGGGGGGGGGGGGGTGCTGTAGGAAAAAATATAAAAACACATAGTAAGAGTTTTTATAGTTATATAAAAAGAAAAAGGGTGGCTAAAGTAAATGTTGGTCCCTTAGAGGAGGAGACCGGGAATTTAATGGTGGGAAATATGGAGATGGCAAAAACACAATGAATATTTTACATCAGTCTTTACAGTAGAAGACACTAAGAATATCCCAACACTGGACAAACAGGGGGCTAAAGGGGGGGGGAGGAGCTAAACACGATCAAAATCACTAAGGAAGTGGTACTCGGTAAAATAATGGGACTCAAGGCGAATAAATCACCTGGACCTGATGGCTTACATCCTAGGGTCTTGAGGGAAGTGGCGGTAGGGATTGTGGATGCATTGGTAATAATTTTCCAAAACTCCCTGGACTCGGCAAAGGTCCCGGCAGACTGGAAAACTGCTAATGTAACGCCCTTATTTAAAAAGGGCAGTAGACAGAAGGCTGGAAACTATAGACCGGTTAGCCTAAAATCTGTGGTAGGTAAAATTTTGGAGTCCATTATTAAGGAGACAGTAACAGGACATTTGCATAATCATAATTTAATAGGACAAAGTCAGCATGGTTTTATGAAGGGGAAGTCATGTTTGACAAATTTGCTGGAGTTCTTTGAGGAAGTAACATATAGGGTGGATAAAGGGGAACCAGTGGACGTAGTGTATTTAGACTTCCAAAAGGCATTTGACAAGGTGCCACACAAAAGATTATTGCTTAAGATAAAAATCACAGGATTGGGGGTAATATTCTGGCATGGATAGAGGATTGGCTATCTAACAGAAGGCAGAGAGTTGGGATAAATGGTTCATTCTCAGACTGGCAATCAGTAACTAGTGGTGTTCTGCAGGGGTCAGTGCTGGGTCCCCAACTCTTTACAATCTATATTAACGATTTGGAGGAGGGGACCGAGTGTAACATATCAAAGTTTGCAGATGATACTAAGATGGGAGGGAAAGCAGTGAGTGAGGAGGACATAAATAACCTGCAAGGGGACATAGACAGGCTAAGTAAGTGGGCAGAGATTTGGCAGATGGAATACAATACTGGAAAGTGTGAGGTTATGCACTTTGGCAGGAAAAATCATAGAGCAAGTTATTATCTTAATGGCAAGAAACTGGAAAGTACTGAAGTACAAAGGGATCTGGGGGTCCTGGTGCACGAAACTCAAAAGGTTAGTATGCAGGTGCAGCAAGTGATTAAGAAGGCCAATGGAATGTTGGCTTTCATTGCTAGGGGGATAGAATATAAAAATAGGGAGCTATTGCTTCAGTTGTACAAGGTATTGGTGAGACCGCACCTGGAATACTGCGTACAGTTTTGGTGTCCATACTTAAGAAAGGACATACTTGCTCTCAAGTCAGTACAAAGAAGGTTCACTCGGTTAATCCCGGGGATGAGGGGATGGACATATGAGGAGAGGTTGAGTAGATTGGGACTCTACTCATTGGAGTTCAGAAGAATGAGAGGCGATCTTATTGAAACATATAAGATTGTGAAGGGGTTGGATCGGGTGGATGCGGGGAGGATGTTCCCGATGATGGGTGAAACTAGAACTAGGGGGCATAGTCTTAGAATAAGGGGCTGCTCTTTCAAAACTGAGATGTGGAGGAACTACTTCACTCAGAGGGTGGTAGGTCCATGGAATATGCTGCCCCAAAAAGCTGTAGAAGCTACATCATTATATAAATTTAAAACAGAAATAGACAGTTTCCTAGAAGTAAAGGGAATTAAGGGTTACGGGGAACGGGCAGGAATTTGGACATGAGTCTAGGTTCGGATCGGTCATGGCCCTGTGGGTAGCGGAGCGGGCCCAGGGGCTGTGTAGCCTGATCCTGCTCCTATTTCGTGTGTCTAATTCTGTTAGATTCAGGAGATGGTTCTGTGATAGTGGATTGGCGGTTAGGATCAGATCAGCCATGATCTTATTGAATGGCGGAGCAGGTTCGAGGGGCCGATTGGCCTACTCCTGCTCCTATTTCTTATATCTTATGTTCTTATTACAGAGATAGGAAGGGGCAAGGCCATGAAGGGATTTGAAAACAAGGATGAGAATTTTAAAAATCGAGGCATTGCTTAACTAGGAGCCAATGTAGGTCAGTGAGCACAGGGGTGAAGGGTGAACGGGATTTGGTGCAAGTTAGGACACAGCCAGCAGTTTTGGATCACCTCAAGTTTATGGAGGGTAGAAAATGGGAGGCCAACAGGAATGCATTGGAATAGTCAAGTCTAGAGGTAACAAAGGCATGGATGAGGGTTTCAGCAGCAGATGAGCTGAGGCAGGGGTGGTGTCAGGCAATGTTACAGAGGTTGAAATAGGCGGTCTTAGTGATGACATGTGTAATGTATGTACCTTTAAGGGGGGAACTACTTTCTACAGCTCATGTATACTGTAGTACCGGCAGTGACCACACCTGTATATAACGCTGAGTAGTAATCTGTTGTTTCAGTTGCAGTTTGAACCACGTTGAGTAAACACCTGTTGTACCATTCTCTGCAGTCCTTTTCTTATTATTACACGGACATAACAGTGGTGACGAGCAAGTTCGAACCTACCTGCAACTCTGCATCACCTCCCAGGGATTCGCTCCTGGAGAACAGTGGAAGGTGGTCGAGTCCAGAAGCATGGGCGTCGACCACGGGCAACCGCCCAGTCATCCAGCGGAGATCTGAGCATCGCAGGGGAGGCTGTCGAGAGCCAGGCTTGGCTTTCCAGTCACGGTGGTCCAGCGAAACCGGCTGGCAACAGGTACTGCGCAGACCCTTCCCGGACAGCGACGGGCTAGAGCCCGATCGAGCGGCACAGAAAAAAGCTGAGCAGCGTCGACGGGGGGGGGGGGAGAGAGGGCAGAGTGCACAGGGCGCAGCCGGTGTTCAGGACCGAGCGGCGTCAACGGGGGAGAGAGGCGAGAGAGAGCAAAGCGCAGTCAGTGTTCAAGGGCCGAGCAGCGTCAACGGGGGAGAAAGCAGCGCACGAAACCCACAGGGTGTCGCCATTTGCCACGAGGACCGCCAAGAGCGGCGTTGGCAGCAGCATGGGAGACGCCATTTTAAGCCGCAGCAGGGAAGAAAGGAAAGCGCGGGAGACGCCATTTTAAGCCAGTCTAACCACACCCAAAAATGCCGAAGAGTGGCAGTATCACAGCGTTCGACAATGAAGTCAAAGATTGGACGACATATGTCAAATGCATAGAAGTATACTGCAAGGTGAATGAAGTGCCAGATGACAAGAAAGCGCTGGTATTGTTGAATTCAATGGGTGCAAAAATGTATGGCTTACTACGAAACCTAGTAACCCCAGAGAAGCCAATAGAAAAGGATTTTGAAAACAGTGTCAATCCTACAGGACCACTTAAACCCCACACCGCTGCGGATAGCAGAAAGATTTAAGTTTCACAAAAGGAACCAGCATAAAGATGAAAGTAATGCTGAGTGTTTAACGGAACTGCGCAAGCTATCGAAACACTGCCAGTTTGGAACGGGACTAGCAGAAACTTTAAGGGACAAGATTGTGTGTAGGCTTCAAAGTGAAGGAACCCACAAACGGCTTCTATCAGAAAAGGATCTTACGCTGGACAAGGCTTTCAGCATTGCAGTATCACACGAAGCAGCAGCATGGGGTGCTGCAGAGATACAATGGAGACCGCAAGAATATGGCACAAATGAAATGTCATATGGAACAGTGAAGTGCTATTGCTGCGGCAGAACAACACACGACCAGAATGATTGTTGGTTCAAGGACAAAGTGTGCAGACAGTGTGGAAAAGTAGGACACATAGCACGAGTCTGCAGGTCAGGAAAGAAAACCAGCAATAAGAAACCAACCAAAGGGAAGTGCAAGAAGGTACATAAGATAACGGAGAATAGTTCAGACGAACAAAAGAGTGATAACTACTCCGAAAGCAGGGAACTGAGTTGTCCGAAACTGCATAATGTGATCACAACGGAGGATCACCGAACCATTTGGGTCACTCTCAAGATAGCAGGAGTCCGGGTAAAGATGGAATTGGACACAGGATCAGCTCTAACAGTCATAAACTGACGGGACGACGAGCGGCTATTCTCACACATACCCTTGAGACATAAAAATTAATTTGAACACGTACACGGGGCAAAAAGTCTACCCCAAAGGAAAAATAAGGGAGACTGTTATATATAACGGTAAGGAAACACCAAAACTAGCCCTGTATGTATTGCAAGATGGAGGACCACCATTACTGGGACGTGAATGGATCCGTAAAATACAACTGGATTGGCATTCCATACAGGCACTGACTGTGGCTGACAAAAAGGATGACGATGTCACACCTGGGCGACTGTCAAAGATCCTAACTGACACGAAAGAACTGTTCCAGCAAGGACTTGGAACACTAAAAGGCATGACAGCGACGATTAAAATTGAAGAAAACGCAAGCCCAAAATTTGGAGAGTCTGGAACTTTCAGGTGCACTGTCCAAGGTAGACTGGAGCGAGTGAGCTACACCCATTGTCCCTGTGATGAAAAAGTCATTGAGCAGCACACCTGGGGAACCAAGGAAGGTTCGCATCTGTGGGGACTTTAAGGTAACAGTGAACCTGGTCCTTCACACCGTACAATATTCACTTCCGCGGATTGAAGATATTTTCGCCTCGCTATCTGGAGGGAAACGCTTCACTAAGATTGATCTGGCCCAGGCGTATCTGCAAATGGAGGTAGAAGCATCATCAAAAAAATACCTCACAATCAACACCCATAAATGTCTCTACCAATACAACCGACTGGTATTCGGGGTAGCATCAGCTCCGGCTATTTGGCAGAGGGCAATGGAACAAGTCCTGCAAGGGATCCCAGGGACCCAGTGTTATTTGGATGACATCCTGGTCACGGGCGAAAATGACAGTGGTCACCTTGCCAACCTGGAGCAGGTGCTCACTAGATTGCAGGAATATGGGCTCCGAGCTAACCGCCCCAAATGCGAGTTTTTTTAGAAAACAGATCTCGCATTGTGGCCACGTTATCGATAGAAGGGTTACATAAGTCCCCAGAGAAGATTGAGGCAGTAGTCAAGGTTCCAGCACCGGAAACTGTGTCACAACTGAGGTCGTTCCTCGGGCTGGTAAACTACTACCATAGGTTCTTGCCAAATTTGTCTACAATACTACACCCACTGAACACCCTACTGCAAACTGGGGTGCCATGGAAGTGGAGTGACGAATGTAGACGAGCTTTCCAGAAGAGCAAAACACTAATCACATCGAAAGAGGTATTGGCCCATTACAACCCAGCATTACCAATTCCGTTGGCTTGTGATGCGTCACCCTACGGCATTGGAGCGGTGCTGTCGCACAAATTCTCGGACGGCTCAGAGAGGCCAATAGCCTTTGCATCACGATCACTAACCTCAGCCGAGCGTAACTACGCCCAGATTGACAGGGAGGCATTCAGCCTAGTATGGGGAGTGAAAAAGTTCAATCACTATCTGCACGGGCAGAAATTCACCTTGCTGACTGATCACCAGCCTCTTGTCTCCATTTTTAATCCGAAGAAGGGTGTTCCGGTGATGACTGCGCAACGACTACAAAGACGGTCACTTTTTCTAGGGGCGCACCACTATGAGATTGAATATAAGGGCATGGAAATGCTGATGGGCTATCACACCTGCCACTGCCGAGGAAGCACCAGCAGTGGATCCTGTCGAAATATTCCATTCGACTATAGTTGAATACCTACCGGTAACTGACGCTTGTATCGAAAAGGAAACCCGAAATGACCCGACACTGTCTCGGGTATATGATTTGACGGTGAAGGGATGGCCAGCATATGGCGACCCACTGTTGCCAGCATTCTCGACAAGGAGAACACAGCTGTCAGTGTGCCGGGGGACCTTGATGTGTGGATCCCGAGTGGTAATTCCACCCAAGTTAAGGGAGAGAGTGCTCAATGAGCTTCATGAGGGTCATCTGGGAGGGGTAAAAATGAAAAGCCTAGCCAGGGCTTATGTGTGGTGGCCGGGAATCGATAAACAAATCGAGGACCTGACCAAGAGCTGCTCAGGATGCCAGGAAGTCCAAAATGCACCACCACAGGCCCCTCTACACCCATGGGAGTGGCCCTCATCTCCATGGCAACGGGTGCATATTGGTTTTGCTGGTCCATTCATGGACTCAATGTTCTTAATAGCCGTGGATGCGCACTTGAAATGGCCTGAGGTCATCAAAATGTCCTCCATCACCATGGAGAAAACTATTGCAGTCCTACGGACCATTTTTTTGCCAGGAATGGCTTGCCAGAACAGATTTGCTCCGAAGAGTTCCGGAGGTTCTTGAAAAAGAATGGGGTAAGGCATTACACATCCGCCCCGTATCATCCAGCCACAAATGGATTGGCTGAGAGGTTCGTACAAACCTTTAAGAAGGCAATAAAGGCTATGTACAATGACAACATTCCGCTGCAGCACAAGGTGGACAATTTCCTGTTCGCCTACCGGAATGCGACACATGCAGTCACCAACCAGGCCCCAGCCATGATGTTCTTTAACCGAAGGTTAAGATCTCGCCTGGATTTGCTCACACTAAACGTACGAAGAGATGTTGAGAGTAAGCAATTCCTGCACATCCATGAGAAGCCAACAAGGAGCTTCAATGTAGGGCAACCAGTCTTGGCCCGCGACTACCGAACAGAAAAATGGCAGCCAGGAACGATATGCACATGGCAGGGCCCACTAATGTACACAGTGGACGTTGGGGAGAGCATCGTGAGACGTCATGCTGACCAGATCCTAGAGTCACTGGAACAAGTCAACCCCATGCCTCGCCCATACGTACCTGGTGATGAACCTGACGTACAGGTAGCATCTGCCCCAGAAACAGTAGCATCGGAAGCTGATGAACCAACCGACGACAGGGGGCCAGAATCGCCTCTGCACCAAGAGCAAGACACTCGGGAAAGGCGCTATCCAGAAAGGATCAGGAAGCCTCCCCAAAGACTGAATTTATAAATAGACAATTTTTAGCTAATGTTGCATGTTAAAAGTGTTAATTGTAATTAGTTTGATATTTAATTGTTAAATGAGTGTTATGGTACTGTTAATCTAAAAGGGGAGGAATTGTAATGTATATACCTTTAAGGGGGGAACTATCTTTTACAGCTCATGTATACTGTAGTACCGGCAGTGACCACACCTGTATATAACGCTGAGTGGTAATCTGTTGTTTCAGTTGCAGTTTGAACCACGTTGAGTAAACACCTGTTGTACTGTTCTCTGCAGTCCTTTTCTTATTATTACACGGACGTTACAACGTGGATATGTGGTCGGAAGTTCATCTCGGGGTCAAATATGACACCAAAGTTGCAACAGTCTGATTCAGCCTCAGACAGTTGCTAGAGAGGGATGGAGTCAGTAGCTGCGGAACAGAGTTCGCGGCAGGGACCAAAGACAATGGCTTCCGTCTTTTCAATATTTAGTTGGAGGAAATTTCTGCTCATCCAGTGCTGGATGTCAGATAAGCAGTCTCACAATTTAGAGACCATGGAGGGGTCGAGAGAGGTGGTGATGAGGTAGAGCTCGGTGTCGTCAGTGTACATGTGGAAACTGACGCTGTATTTTCGGATGATGGCGCGAGGAGCAGCATTTAGATGAAAAATAGGTGGGGGCCCCAAGGATAGGTCCTTGGGGGACAACAGAGAGAACAGTGCGGGAGTGGGAAGAGAAGCCATTGCAGGTGATACTCTGACTACGATTAGATAAATAAGAATGGAACCAGGCGAGTGCAGTCCCATCCAGCTGGACGATGGTGGAGAGGCGTTGGAAGAGGATGGAGTGGTCAAAGGTGTCAAAGGCTGCAGACAGTTCGAGAAGGACGAGGAGGGATAGTTTACCTTTGTCACAGTCACATAGGATGTCATTTGTGACTTTGGTAAGAGTAGTTTCAGTATTGTGGCAGGGGCGAAAACCTGATTGGAGGGATTCAAACATGGTGCTCTGGGAAAGATGGGCACAGATTTGGGAAGTGACAACACATTGAAGGACTTTGGACAGGAAAGGGAGGTTGGAGACGGGGCGGTAGTTTGCAAGGACGGAGGGGTCAAGGGTTGTTTTTTTGAGGAGAGGGGTGAAGGCGGCAGATTTGAAGGAGAGGGGGACAGTACCCGAGGAGAGAGAGAACCATTAACAATATCAGCTAACGTGTGAGCCAGGAAGGGAAGTTGGGTGGTCAGCAGTTTAGTGAGAATAGGGTCTAGGGAGCAGGAAGTGGGTTTCATGGACAAGATGAGCTCAGAAAGGGCATGAGGGGAGATAGGAGAGAAACTAGAGAAAGATGCAATTTCAGGGCTAGGGCAGGGGGGAACCTTAGAGGAAGTGTGGCCTCGTGGGCTGGGAGAAGGGAGGGAAGTGACAGAGGCAGCTGATCGGATTATCTCAATCTTAGTGACAAAGGATTCCATGAGCTCCTCCCTTCCCACTGTCCAGGGCCCCAAACACCCCTTCCAGGTGAAACAGTGATTTACTTGTACTTCTTGCAATCTAGTATACTGTATTCGCTGCTCACGATGCGGTCTCCTCTACATTGGGGAGACCAAACGCAGATTGGGTAACCGTTTTGCGGACACCTCCGTTCAGTCCGTAAGGGTGACCCTGAGCTTCCGGTCGCCTGTTGCTTTAATTCTCCACTTCACTCCCACTCTGATCTCACTGTCCTCAGTCTATAACATTGTTCCAATGAAGCTCAACGTAAGCTTGAGGAACAGCACCTCATCTTTCGATTGGGCACTTTACAGCCCTCCGGACTCAACATTGAGTTCAACAATTTCAGATAATAATCCCTGCCCCCATTTTTCATGCTGTATGATTTTTGCCATTTCCATTTGCAACATTTTATCTTTCCTGCCTCTTACAAAAGCACAGATTGTTCCTTCAATTCATTCCTCCCCTCCTGTCTCTGCACCTGCTTAATATCTGTTACATCTCCAGCTATTTCCAGTTCTGATGAAGGGTCCCAGACCTGAAACGTTAACTCTGTTTCTCTGTCCACAGATGCTGCCTGGCCTGCTGAGTATTTCCAGCATTTTCTGTTGTTAGCACAGATAATGGTGGCAGCGCAGCACGGTGGCATAGTGGTTAGCACTGTTGCCTCACAGCGCCAGGGACCCGGGTTCGAATCCGGCCTCGGGTGACTGTCTGTGTGGAGTTTGCACATTCTCCCCGTGTTTGCGTGGGTTTTCTCCGGGTGCTCCGGTTTCCTCCCACAGTCCAAAGATGTGCGGGTTAGGTTGATTGGCTATGATAAATTGACCCTTAGTGTTAGGGGGATTAAATACGTGGGGATAGGGTGGGATATGTGTTGGTGTAGGTGTTACGGGGATCGGGTGGGATATGTGTCGGTGCAGGCTTGATGGGCCGAAATGGCCTCTATCTGCACTGTGGGGTTTCTGTGATTCTGTGATAAGCGTGATGCTCTTGTTTTACCCTGGAACCGATCTGATGTTAGATTGATTACTGACCTTGGGCTATGAAATTATGTATACATTGGAGGAGAGTTTATTTGTGTGCTCAGGACTATGCATGATGGATTGCATTTCTGCCTCAGACTGATCTTCATTCTGGTGCTGAATTTCACATAAACTGAGCACAGGAAGAAGACAGAAACCCTGTTTATTATACCCCTCAGGGGAGAGCTACAGACCATTGAAAACATCAAACTCTTTCATTTGTATAATTTATTCAACTGTGAATGTGATTTAGCATTGCACTCAAGTCTCAAAATTAGTATATTTTAATAACTCACTGCACGCTAGTCTACCTTTCTATCTGCATAATTCAATGGCACTGCAAATACGAATATACATTTTCAAACTAGCATTTTCACAAAATCTGAAGCTGGTCTCTATTCCAAGGTTAATGGGAACATTACGTGCATCCACTCAAACAAATTAGGTGAGGGAATCTCAGTGCTGGAGAATGGAAGCACAACCAAGAAGCACAGTAAAGCTCCTCTACTTGGGACCTAGCCACAGTCTCAGAAGAACACTTTACTACACCAATATGATCTTTCCCAATTTCTGATATCAGTCATCATATTTTGTGATTTAGATTATTACTTACTACAAATGACTGCTGAATTATCAGTAGTTTTGTGCTGTGGGCCCACTAGAAATTGGGTGGAGAATTATGAAAATCATTTCAAGTTTCATTCGCACATCTGATTGAAAAATAAACTTTCATTATACTAATGTTGGGTTGATTCAAACTCTCGTCCCAAAACTAAAGCTGCCCACAAAGATCTAGTGACTCTGTGGTGTGGATTTCACCTCTCCCGACGTTAATTTGAATCTGGCGCCAAGTCTAGGGGAACTCCAGCGTCCAGCAACAGTGATGTCATCAAGCTGGCTAAGCAGTCAATCACAGTGAAGAATTCTCACGGACAGCAAACCAGGATGTAAAATGCACTGATTATCCTTCACTTTTAATACATTTTACAGAGAGCGAAATAAAGATTGGGGTATACACATGGGATTAAGATAGAAGCTGAAATAGCAAGCAAACTTAAAAAAACAGAAATCATGGAATTTTTATCATGGAAAAATTTGACATTCTGTGGCAGAACCATTGAATGACTCTGGCTAACTGTATATAATTCTCTTTAACGATGTTCTAACACCAGCCTAAACCTGTACCATTGTGTTAGGCATTACTGTGTTTTGTATACAGAGTTTGCATGTACGGGGCGTGGTCCCTTTAAGAGCGCAGGCAAACGCGATGACGTCACGTCGCAAACCACAGGGCTGCCCAGGCAGTCCTCGTGGCATCTCCGTTGAGTAAAGACCTGTTTAATTGTTCTCTTGTGTCGATCTCCGTTATTCGTAGGAATTCGTTAATTCCTACAATTCCATAAATATAAAATTAGTTTTTCATGGCCAGAATAGTTGTTCAGCAGTAGTTATGACTCAGTATGCCATTAAATACCCAATTACACCTCATTGAACAAGACTTAACTTTTTGGGGGGTTTGAACAGCGATATTGGAGTGTAAAAGCTGAAGTTCTCGTCAGTTCTGTGATTTCAATTGGGGGGTCTTCAATAGCACGCCCTGTGGAGGAGCAGGGAACAACTGACAGTAACTTCTGGATTTCCACGTTTATCTGCGCATGTGTGGACACCAGAAGTTGCTGTCAGTTTCACAGTTGTAATGACGGTAAAAGCTGACAGTTTTGCCGTCATTACAATCGCAAACTCCGGGCCATTATATTATGTGTTATATGTAATATTGCTGTCATTATAAAATATCATTTTTTCTGGGGTTTTGATAGAACAAGTAAGGAGAAATTATTTCTTCTGGCAAGTGGTCAGTAACCAGAGGTCACAGATTTAAAATAATTTGTTAAAGAACTAGAGGGGAAATAAGGAGAAATGTCTTCACACAGAGGGTTGTTAAGATCTGGAACACACTACCTGAAAGGGTGGTGGAATCAGATTCCATAGGAGCTTTCAAAAGGCAATTGGACATGTACTTGAAGAAAACTAATTTACAGGGCTATTGGAAAAAAAGCTGGGATGTGTGACTGAATTGGACAGCTCTTTCAAAGAGTTGGAACAGGCGTGATGGGCCGAATGACCTCCTTCTGTGCTGTAAGATTCTATGATTCTAAAAGTTTTTAATCTGAGGGAGCCATCATACCTCAAAAGTGTCACAAATGTAACACTTGAAAGTATAAGACAGACAAAGCATATGTTACACTTGCACCTGATTGGTTCAACTATTGGCCCAGAAATTTGGGTCGGGGGCTTCCCGCATGTGCAAGCTCCCGACCTGCACTTACCTTGCGCACTGGCAGTTGAGCTGCAGGGCCCCGTGGAATTCCGCTCCGGGGCCTGGCCCAGCTGCCGGCACGCTGTGCTTGCGTGTCCCAGGGGCGTAGTTAGTGCGATGCATCCCCTGGGATCACGTGAGCCATGGGCAGCCAATCGGAGGAGGGAAAAGCCCATTCATAAGATTGACAGGAAGACCTGTCTAAACTTATGAATGCTACGGGGCTCAAAATAACAGTAAACCTTCAAATAAATTTGTTTTAAAAATCACACTTTTTAAATAAACTATAAATTACATTAAATAACTATTTTAAACAATAATTTAAATTTTTGAAAAAAATAATTTTATAAAAAAAGGGCTAAAAATAAACTTACCTTGCTTTAAAGTATTTAAAAATAATAAACCTGTGGAAAAAATGTTTTCATTTTAATTAATTGACCACTTACCTTGTAAAAAGCAGGCCTTACGCCTGCTTTTCAAATGTGTAAATCCTGCAGGCTTACCCTCCCGGGAAAACCTGCAAAAAAAACCTAAGTTCAAAGCGCACGCGCAGCCTCCACTGCGTGCGCGTTCGACCTCTGAACCTCTTCATTCAGAGGATCGGAAGTGCCAGTTTCCCACGCATGCGCAGTGCATTGCATACAAGAAACCGGCACTTCCATCGGGTCCACGTGCGAGTACCCCGTGCGTACTCACGCGTTGGGACCCGAATTTCTGGGCCAATGTATTCATAAAACAGCAAAAAATCATGTGAACAAACTTAAAAAAAAAAGTATTTGTAAAACAAAAAGATAGCTAGTCATTTCCTGCTGAACTCAATAGCTTGGTCTCACCTCAAGGGGAGAGGACAGGATTTACAAGCAGCTGCCGGTCTAGAGTATAAATCATAGAAACATACGTCACAGAAGGCAGTCATTCGGCCCATTGTGTCTGTGCCGGCTAAAAAAGAGCAATATAGCCTAAACCCACTTTCCAGCTCTTGGTCCGTAGCCCTGCAGGTTACAGCACTTCAAGTGCATATCCAAGTACTTTTTAAATGGGATGAGGGTTTCTGCCTCTACCACCCTTTCAGGCAGTGCGTTCCAGACCCCCACCACCCTCTGGATGAAGACATTTTGCCTCAACTCCCCTATAATCCTTCTACCAATTAATTAAAATCTATGCCCCCTGAGTATTGACCTCTCTACTAAGAGAAATAGGTCCTTCCTATCCACTCTATCTAGCTCCCTCATAATTTTATACAGTGCAATCAAATCTCCCCTGAGCCTCCTCTGTTCCAAAGAAAACAACCCCAGCCTGTCCAATCTTTCCTCATAGCGAAAATTCTCCAGTCCTGGCAACATCCTCATAAATCTCCTCTGTACCCTCTCTAGTGCAATCATATCTTTCCTGTAATGTGATGACCAGAGCTTTATGCAGTACTCTAGCTGTGGCCTAACTAGTGTTTTATACAATACTAACATAACCTGTGGGCCATCAACAGCAGCAGAATTGTACTCCACCACAATCTGTAACCTCATGGGCTGGCTTATCCCTCACTCTAACATTACCATCAAGCCAGGGGACCAACCCTGGTTCAATGACGAATGCAGAAGAGCATGCCAGGAGCAGCACCATGTGTACCTAAAAATGAGGCGTTAACCTGGGGAAGCTGCAGCACAGGACTACATGCATGCTAAACAGCGAAAGCAGCATTCTATAAACAGAGCTAAGCGATCCCACAATCAACGGATCAGATCAAAGCTCTGCAGTCCTGCCACACAGTGGTGGTGGACAATTAAACAACGAACAGGAGGAGGAGACTCCATGAATATCTCCATCCTCAATGATGGCAAAGCTCAGCATGTGAGTGCAAAAGACGAGGCTTAAGCATTTGCAACCATCTTCAGCGAGAAGTGCCGTGTGGATGATCCATATCGGCTTCTTCCTGAGGTCCCCACCATCACAGAAGTCAGTCTTCAGCCAATTCGATTCACTCCACATGATATCAAGAAAGGGCTGAACGCACTGGATACGGCAAAGGCTATGGGCCCAGACAACATCCCGGCTACCGTGCTGAAGGCTTGTGCTCCAGAACTAGCCGCACCGCTAGCCAAGCTGTTCCAGTACAGCTACAACTCTGGCATCTATCAGACAATGTGGAAAACTGCCCAGGTATGTGCTGTCCTCAGAAAGCAGGCCAAATCCAATCTGGCCAAATACCACCCCATCAGCCTACTCTCAAACATCAGCAAAGTGATGGAAGGTGTCGTCGACTGCTATCAAGCGGCACTTACTCACCAATAACCTACTCACCGATGCTCAGTTTGGGTTCCACTAGGACCACATTACAGCCTTGGCCCAAACATGGACAGAAGAGCTGAATTCCAGAGGTGTGGTGAGAGTGACTGCCCTTGACATCAAGGCAGCATTTGACCGAGTGTGGCATCAAGGAGCCCAAGTAAAATTGAAGTCAATGGGAATCAGGTGGAAAACTCTCCACTGGCTGGAGTCATACCTAGCACAAAGGAAGATGGTTATGGTTGTTGGAGGTCAATCATCTCAGTCCCAGGACATCACTGCAGGAGTTCCTCAAGACAGTGCCCAACCATCTTCAGCTGCTTCATCAATGACCTTCCCTCCATCATAAGGTCAGAAGTGGGGATGATCGCTGAAGATTTTACTGCATTCAGTTCCATTCACAACTTCCCAGATAATGAAGCACTCCATGTCCAACTAAAAGGCACAAGTTAGGAGTGAGAGGGAATACTCTCCCCTTGCCTGGATGAGTGCAGCTCCAACAACACTCAAGAAGCTCAACACCATCCTGGACAAAACAGCCTGCTTGATCGGCACACCATCCACCACCTTAAACATTCACTCCCTCCACCACTGGCGCACCGTGGCTGCAGTGTGTACCATCCACAAGATGCACTGCAGCAACTCGCCAAGGCTTCTTTGACAGCACCTCCCAAATCCATGACCTCTATCACCTAGAAGGACAAGGGCAGCAGGCGCATGGGAACACCATCACCTCCAAGTTCCAAACCATCCTGACTTGGAAATATATCGCTGTTCCTTCATCGTTGCTGGGTCAAAATCCTGGAACTCCCTACCTAACAGCAGTGTGGGAGTACCTTCACCACACCGACTGCAACAGTTCAAGGCGGCGGCTCACCACCACCTTCTCAAGGGCAATTATGGATGGGCAATAAATGCTGGCCTTGCCAGCAATGCCCACATCCCAGGAATGAATAAAATAAACCTCCCTGCTCTTATATTCTATGCCTCGGCTAATAAAGAAAAGTATCCTGTATGCCTTCTTATCTACCTGTCGTGTTATCTTCAGGGATCTGTGGACATGCACCACAAGGTCCCTCTGTTCCTCTACACTTCTCAGTATCCTACCATTTATTGTGCATCTCTTGCCTTGTTAGCCTTCCCCAAATGCATTACCTCACACTTCTCCAGATTTAATTCCATTTGCCACCTTTCTGCCCACCTGACCATTCCATTGATATAGTCTACAGCTTTCTTCCTCACTATAGACCATACGACTAACTTTTATATCATCTGCAAACTTTTAATTATGCCCCCTACATTGAAGTCTAAAGCATTGATATATACCACAAAAAACAAGGGACCTAGTACTGAGCCCCGCTGAACCCCACTGGAAACAGTCTTCCAGTCACAAAAACACCCGTCGACCATTACCCTTTGCTTTCTGCCACTGAGCCAATTTTGGATGCAATTGGACACTTTTGCTCGAATCCCATGGGCTTTTACTTTTCTGACCAGTCTGGCATGTGGAACCTTGTCAAAAGCCTTGCTAAAATTCATGTAAACTACATCAAACACACTACCCTCATCGACCCTCCTTGTTACCTCTTCAAAAAATTCAATCAAGTTAGTCAGATACAATCTTCCCTTAACAAATCTATGCTGACCACCCTTGATTAATCCGTACCTTTCTAAATGACGATTAATACTGTCCCTCAGAATATTTTCCAATAATTTGTCCACCCCCGAGGTTAGGTTGACTGGCCTGTAATTACTCGGTCTATCCCTTTCTCCCTTTTTAAACAACAGTACAACGCTAGCAGTTCTCCAGCATCATGCCTATAGCCAGAGATTATTGTAAAATGATGGTCAGAGCCTCCGCAATTCCCTCCCTTGCTTCTCTTAACAGCCTGGGTTACATTTCATCTGGGCCTGGTGATTTATCTACTTTCAAAGATGCTAAACCCCTTAATAATTCCTCTCGCACTATGTTTAACTCAGCTAATATTTCACATTTCTTCTCCTTAACTACAATGTCTGCATTGTCCCTCTCTTTTGTGAAGACAGGCACAATGTATTCATTAATAACCATACTCGTGTCTTCCACCTCCTCACACAGGTTACCTTTTTGGTCTCTAATAGGCCTCAGTTATCCTCTTGTTCTTTATGTATTTATAAAACATCTTTAGGTTTTCCTTGATTTTACTTGCCAATATTTTTTCAGGCCCTCTCTTTGCTTTCCTAATTTCCTTTTTAATTTCACCCCTGCACTTTCGATACTCTTCTCGGCTTTCTGCAGTATGAAGCTCTCGGTATCTGACATAAACTTCCCTTTTATGTCTTATCCTACCCTGTATGCTCCTTGACATCCAGGAGGCTCTAGATTTGTTAGTCCCACCCTTCTTTGTGGGAACATATTTACTCTGAACCCTCACCATCTCGTCCTTGAATGCCTCCCAGTGCTCTGACACTGATCTACCTTCAAGTAGCTGTTTCCAGTCCACTTTTGCTAAATCACATCTCAGCTTAGTAAAATTGGCCTTTCCCCAATTGATAACTTTTACTCCTGGTCTATCTATGTCCTTTTCCATAACTACGCTAAATCTACCTGAATTATGATCACTACCACCAAAACACTCTCCCACTGATACCCCTTCCACCTGCCCAGCTTCATTCCCTAAAACTAAGTCCAAAACTGCCCCCTCTCTTGTTGGGCTTGCTACATACTGGCTTAAAAATTCTCCTGAATGCATTTTAATAATTCTGCACCCTTTATACCTTTTACACTGATTCTATCCCAGTTAATATTAGGATAGTTGAAATCCCCTACTATTACGGTCCTATTGTTTTTGTACTTTTCAGAAATTTCCCTACATATTTGCTCTTCTATCTCCCTCTGTTTGGGAGTCTATAGTACACTCCCATCAGTGTGATTGTCCCTTTTTTGTTCTTCAGTTCAACCCATATGGCCTCATTTGATGATCGTTCTAACATATCATCCCTCCTCACAGCTGTAATTGTTTCTTTAACCAATATTGTGATCCCTCCTCCTTTTTTATCCCCCTATCTCATCTAAAAACCCTGTAACCAGGAATGTTGAGCTGCCATTCCTGCCCTTCTTTAAGCCATGTTTCAGTAATAGTTATGATATCATACTGCCACATGTCTATGTGCCCTCAGCTCATCTGCCTTATTTATTAGACTCCTTGCATTGAAGTATATACTGTACCATGAAGCACTGCCAAACTCCTTTGCTGTCTATTTTCTAGCCTTTGTTTCCTCTGCCTTCCAAACTCACTTACTAATTTTCTGCCTTCCATTTCCTGCTTTGCTTCGCTCCCTTCTGAATCTACTCTCAGGTTCCCATTCCCCTGCCAAGCTAGTTTAAACTCTCCCACCCCAACGAGGATATTGGTCCCAGCCCTGTTGAGGTGCAACCTGTCCCACCTCCCCCAGAACCGGTCCCAATGCCCCAGGAATCTAAAGCCCTCCCTCCTGCACCATCTCTCCAGCCACGGATTCATCTGCGTATCCTCCTATTTCTGAACTCACCAGCTTGTGGCACCAGGAGTAATCCGGAGATTACTGCCTCTGAGGTCCTGTTTATTAATCTCTTTCCTAGCTCCTTAAAGTTTGTCTGCAGCACCTCATTCCTTTTTCTACCTATGTCGTTGGTACCGATATGGATCACGACCTCTGGTTGTTCACCCTCCCCCCTCAATGTTCTGCAGCTGCTCAGTGACATCCTTGACCCTGGCACCAGGGAGGCAACATACCATCCTGGAATTATATCTGTGGCTACAGAAATGCCTGTCTGTTTCCCTATTGAATCCCCTATAAGGAGGGCAATTAATCATTCCCTTCTGCTTATTCCCACAATCAGGGGCAGCATTACTGCTTCAGAAGGATTTTTCCTTAAACGAATGTTCCTCAGCCTTCAATTTGCCTATTTAGAGTACTTCACCATGGGAAGTCATTGAGCAGGTAGATCATCAAATTTCAGTTTTTCTCCAGTTACACTATATAGTCTTAAAGAAAGAAGAAAAGGAAGTCTTGCATTTATATAGCACCTTTTACGATCTCAGGATGTCCCAAATTGCATTACTGCCAATGAAGTACTTTTCAAATGTAGTTACTGTTCTAAGTCTGCAAGGCAGCCATCATATCTTTAAAAGCGACAGGCCAGCTTAAATGCAGTTCCATCTTAGCAGCACACAACCTTCAAGTCTTTATGCCTATAAAATAATATATTGTCCGATATAGTATAACGTCCAAGTCATCATAAAACAGTGCATATTACTGCTTACCATGAATAATGCCAGGAAAATCACTAGTTCATTAATAAAAGCTTCTCAGAT
The DNA here is from genome assembly GCF_052327205.1 of Somniosus microcephalus. NCBI lineage: Eukaryota > Metazoa > Chordata > Chondrichthyes > Squaliformes > Somniosidae > Somniosus > Somniosus microcephalus. Next base: position 154,753,779 of record NC_140996.1, on the reverse strand, counting down.
ATGGAACCTTGTGCCTTATGAAAACCTAAGTATGTTACATGTACTGAATATGTATCTTCACACCATCACCCCCCCACCCCACCCCCCCCCAGATTCACCAGACTGATACCTGGGATGGCAGGAATGACATATGAAGAGAGATTGGGTCAATTAGGCTTATACTTGCTAGAGTTTAGAAGAATGAGGGGGGATCTCATTGAAACTTATAAAATTCTAACAGGACTAGACAGATTAGATGCAGGAAGGATGTTCCCGATGGCGGGAGAGTCCAGAACCAGGGGTCACAGGCTAAGGATAAGGGGTAAGCCATTTAGGACAGAGATGAGGAGGAATTTCTCCACCCAGAGAGTGGTGAACCTGTAGAATTCTCTGCCACAGAAGGCAGTTGAGGCCAATTCATTAAATATATTCAAGAAGGAGTTAGATATATTTCTTAAGGCTAAAGGGATCAAGGGATATGGGGAGAAAGCAGGGACAGTCTACTGAATTTGGATGATCAGCCATGATCTCATTAAATGGCGGAGCAGGCTCGAGCGGCCAAATGGCCGACTCCTGCTCCTATCTTCTATGTTTCTATGTATGCGCAGAACTCTGCTTTGCCACCACATTTAAATGTTTTGAAGTAGGCAGCTCAGTTTTTCCATAAAATTAAAAAGTATATACTAAGTTTATAAAGTGCCCAATAGGTCTAACAGATTGACTGAGCACCTTTAAAAACCACCTTGATACTAAATTGGAAGTAAACTCCATACTGTGCCAGGCCCAAGCAGTGCCACATCGCTCCCCCATCCCGCCAACTGGGTTCCTATCATTTGGCTTTAGTTCTGAGGTTGGATCAAGATCCGATTCTGGAGTTAGGATGCCATTTCTGATTAGATACACACCCAAAGCCATATTTGCATCCACACGAAAGTGGTTATATAATTGTAGCTGAAAATATTGCAGGCTATAACATACATTAAAATTAATGCCCATACCAAAAGTATAAAGATGGTAAAGAACAAAAGAATTCACAGTATTCAAAAATATGTGAAAACTTATTTAGACTCTGAAAGCTGTTGATAGTTCCATCTTCAAGAAGAGCAATTTCAGTTGACTCTAGGGCTAGAACCAGCTGGTGGCCCTATTCTCCTTTATCTAGAGCAGGAAGATTAGTTTGTTTCTGCTAACCCGGGCCCTGGGATGAGTTGCAGTGACTGCCAGTCCTGGTCTATTCATTGAATTAGCATGTGTGCCGATATTCATTGTTAGAAAATATAGGATCTTCTCTAAATGGATACACACAGACGGCTAGCTGTTGGGAGTTTTGGAGATACTAAGCGGATAACTACTTTTTGTATCATAAATTTTAAACTGGTACAATATAAACTAAAACACATTTAAAATCGTTCATTGCGAAGAGAAGATATCCTTACGCAACGCAAAATATAGAATGAAGGAGTTACAAACTTGGCTGCCTGTTTTTCAGTTACATACCCATTGAAGCTAGGAAAGCAATCAGCCCACAGAGCATCATCAAAACCTGTACCTGCTTCATGGCTTTGAACAGCTCAGAATTAATTCCAGGAAAATTGTATGTCACTATGCCACGAAATGACTTGCTTATCCAGGACCTGCAGAGGATTTTCTTTTTTTTAAAAAAAAACACAGGTTATTTAAACTTACTGGAAGAAAAGTATTGGATTTTTCATTAAAATGGAAAAGGCCAGAGGTAGAAATATTCTGCGCCTACCTGGGTTCCCTTAACTAGGCTATAAGGATTTCAATTCGTGCTGATGGATAAAATGAGATTATTGAGTCTGTGTGTTTATTTTTCAAATCATCAATCCAGATATATCACAGGACTATGCGATCCACTGGGGATGCGATATGAATTTCAGCAGCAAATTAAAGCCTCAAAAACCTTTTTATTTTTAAACTTGATTCTCTTTGTTTTAATTGTAGTACTAAAACCATGTCTTACAATGATCTGAGCTGTAATCAGTAACCAGGTAACCAAACTTATTGCATTTTAAAACTTTAATACAAGTAAACATGAAATATGTTTAACTTCAACCCATAACTAGCGAGCAGCGACAAAATCAGAAAACAGAAGGCAAAAAAAATAAAATACACAATTTAAAAAGGTCAGTAGATTTACTTTCATGTTGCTGTCAGATTGCATCTCAGCACCTTGCACTGGACTGGCTTTGACAGTTTAATTAATGTAATCCTTATGGTTTAAAAGGGAGAGGATGAAGAGTTTAATTCTAGGCATAATAAACTATGATGAATACCCTCACCATAAGAGAAAGGGCTGCTCGATTAGTTCTAATGACAATGAAGTGTGACCACCAGTCGTCTTAGGCCTGATGGTTTTAAAGCAGTGTTGTTCAATAGAAATTGCTGACTAGTCACAGATGGGCATGTCATGACACCCTTTTAACCACTTGCACTAATTATAGTGGAAAATGTCACTCACACAATACAGGTAAATGTACTTCACGTGTATATTTACCACCCTTCAGTAACCAAGGGAGTAAAACACAATGATCAAAAGGCACTCATACACTACTTTTCATATTACTGTACCATTTTACCAACAAACGCACGGAAAAATTAAAGTGCACATGAATATGCTGTGCAAAAGCCTATTGAGATCATATGTTCAATGATTCTGTTTATTACTCATTTTTAATTGTCCAGAAATGCAATTATCCACATCTGGATTCCAAATTAATCACAGTATTGGACAAAACGGCTTTAAAGCATTTAGTTGAAAGTCTTCAGGACAATTGGCGATCAGTCTCTCTCTAATCACTAACAACATCCTGTATGACTGTGACCATAATGCAATATTCCTCCTTGTCCTTTTCATAGCAATTGAAAGTCAATCTCACCATTTCCCAATGCATCTCTTCCATTATCCAGCTCCACAGGGCTGCCCATCCATGGTTCCATTCCTCCTTGTACCTCCATAACATTACCTATATCCATCCCTACTTCAGCCCCTTCCCCACTGAAACCCTTATATGTGCCTTCATCACCTCCAGACTTGAATACTCCGATGTTCACCTGGCTTTCACTCAAATGTAGCCAGAGCATCTCCAGCTATGGCTTCTCTTTCCATTTTTGCACCATCACCTCTGGAGTCCCCAAGGTCAATCCTTGCCCACCCCCCCTCCTCCTCCTCATCTACACGCTGACCCAGATGTGGGGTCAACTTCCACATGTATGCGGATGACAGCCAACTCTACTCTCCACCACTTCTCTTGATGCCTCCACTGCCTCTGTGCTGTCAAAATAACATGTCAACACATAGTTTTGAATGAATGTCAACTTCCATCAGCTCAACACTGAAGACAAAAGCCACCACCTTTAGTCCCTGCTACAAACACAATTCCCTTGCCAATGATTCTACCCCCTCCCCAGCCACACACTCCAGCTGAACCAGACTGTTTACAACTTTGGCGTCCTGTTCAAACTTTAGATGGTAAATCCTCTCCGTCAGATACACCACTTACTTCCATCTCCACAACATTACTTACCACTGCCCCTTTGACGCGGCAACCCTTATATGTGCCTTTATCACATTCACACTTGACTACTTCATTGTCCTCCTTGCTGGCCTTCCATCCGCCATTCTTCATAAATTCCATATTGTGCAGAACTCTGCTGCACATATCCTATCCCACATTAAGTCCCGCCCACCCATCTCCTCAGTGCTGGTTGACTCCCCATCCCCCAAGGACTCAATTTTGAAATCCTTCACTTTAAGTCCTTTAACCACCTGGATCCTGCCTGCATTTCATAGAATTATATAGAATACTAGCTGAAATGCCCGGCGGTACCGAGGGTCTTTTGAGGGCATGTTGTTGTTGGAAGAGAGAGAGCGCGAGCGACTGGGGGGGGGGGGGGGGGAAAAGAGAGAGAGCGCGAGCGACTGGGGGGGGGGGGGGGGAGGAAAGAGAGAGAGCGCGAGCGACTGGGGGGGGAAGGGAGAGAGAGAGCGCGAGCGACTGGGGGGGGGGAAGGGAGAGAGAGAGCGCGAGCGACTGGGGGGGGGAAAGAGGAGGGCGCGAGCGACTGGGGGGGGAAGAGAGAGAGAGAGCGCGAGCGACTGGGGGGGGGGGGGAAGAGGAGAGCGCGAGCGACTGGGGGGGAAAGAGAGAGAGAGCGCGAGCGACTGGGGGGGGAAAGAGGAGAGCGCGAGCGACTCGGGGGGGGGGGAAGAGGAGAGCGCGAGCGACTGGGGGGGGGGGGAAGAGGAGAGCGCGAGCGACTGGGGGGGGGGGAAGAGAGAGAGAGCGCGAGCGACTGGGGGGGGGGAAGAGAGAGAGAGCGCGAGCGACTGGGGGGGGGGGGGGAAAGAGAGAGAGAGCGCGAGCGACCTGGGGGGGGGGGGGGGAAAGAGGAGAGCGCGAGCGACTGGGGGGGGGGGAAGAGAGAGAGAGAGAGCACGAGCGACCGGGGGGGGGGGGGGGGGGGAGAGAGAGAGAGCGTGAGCGACGGGGGGGGGAGAGAGAGAGAGAGCGGGCGAGTGCGGGGGGGGGAGAAGAGCGGGCGAGTGCGGGGGGGGGAGGAGAGCGGGCGAGTGCGGGGGGGGGAGGAGAGCGGGCGAGTGCGGGGGGGGAGGAGAGCGGGCGAGTGCGGGGGGGGGAGGAGAGCGGGCGAGTGCGGGGGGGGGAGGAGAGCGGGCGAGTGCGGGGGGGGGGAGGAGAGCGGGCGAGTGCGGGGGGGGGGAGGAGAGCGGGCGAGTGCGGGGGGGGGGGGAGGAGAGCGGGCGAGTGCGGGGGGGGGAGGAGAGCGGGCGAGTGCGGGGGGGAGGAGAGCGGGCGAGTGCGGGGGGGGAGGAGAGCGGGCGAGTGCGGGGGGGGAGGAGAGCGGGCGAGTGCGGGGGGGGAGGAGAGCGGGCGAGTGCGGGGGGGAGGAGAGCGGGCGAGTGCGGGGGGGGAGGAGAGCGGGCGAGTGCGGGGGGGGGAGGAGAGCGGGCGAGTGCGGGGGGGGAGGAGAGCGGGCGAGTGCGGGGGGGAGGAGAGCGGGCGAGTGCGGGGGGGGAGGGGGGGGAGGAGAGCGGGCGAGTGCGGGGGGGGAGGAGAGCGGGCGAGTGCGGGGGGGGGGAGGAGAGCGGGCGAGTGCGGGGGGGGGAGGAGAGCGGGCGAGTGCGGGGGGGGGGAGGAGAGCGGGCGAGTGCGGGGGGGGAGGAGAGCGGGCGAGTGCGGGGGGGGAGGAGAGCGGGCGAGTGCGGGGGGGGAGGAGAGCGGGCGAGTGCGGGGGGGGGAGGAGAGCGGGCGAGTGCGGGGGGGGGAGGAGAGCGGGCGAGTGCGGGGGGGGGAGGAGAGCGGGCGAGTGCGGGGGGGGAGGAGAGCGGGCGAGTGCGGGGGGGGGGAGGAGAGCGGGCGAGTGCGGGGGGGGGAGGAGAGCGGGCGAGTGCGGGGGGGGAGGAGAGCGGGCGAGTGCGGGGGGGGAGGAGAGCGGGCGAGTGCGGGGGGGGGAGGAGAGCGGGCGAGTGCGGGGGGGGAGGAGAGCGGGCGAGTGCGGGGGGGGGAGGAGAGCGGGCGAGTGCGGAGAGCGGGCGAGTGCGGGGGGGGGGGGGGAGAGCGGGCGAGTGCGGGGGGGGGGAGGAGAGCGGGCGAGTGCGGGGGGGGGAGGAGAGCGGGCGAGTGCGGGGGGGGGGAGAGCGGGCGAGTGCGGGGGGGGGGGAGAGCGGGCGAGTGCGGGGGGGGGAGGAGAGCGAGCGACTGCGGGGGGGGAGGAGAGCGAGCGACTGCGGGGGGGGAGGAGAGCGAGCGACTGCGGGGGGGGAGGAGAGCGAGCGACTGCGGGGGGGGAGGAGAGCGAGCGACTGCGGGGGGGGAGGAGAGCGAGCGACTGCGGGGGGGGAGGAGAGCGAGCGACTGCGGGGGGGGAGGAGAGCGAGCGACTGCGGGGGGGGAGGAGAGCGAGCGACTGCGGGGGGGGAGGAGAGCGAGCGACTGCGGGGGGGTGAGGAGAGCGAGCGACTGCGGGGGGGGAGGAGAGCGAGCGACTGCGGGGGGGGAGGAGAGCGAGCGACTGCGGGGGGGGAGGAGAGCGAGCGACTGCGGGGGGGGAGGAGAGCGAGCGACTGCGGGGGGGGAGGAGAGCGAGCGACTGCGGGGGGGGAGGAGAGCGAGCGACTGCGGGGGGGGAGGAGAGCGAGGCGACTGCGGGGGGGGAGGAGAGCGAGCGACTGCGGGGGGGGAGGAGAGCGAGCGACTGCGGGGGGGAGGAGAGCGAGCGACTGCGGGGGGGGAGGAGAGCGAGCGACTGCGGGGGGGGGAGGAGAGCGAGCGACTGCGGGGGGGGGAGGAGAGCGAGCGACTGCGGGGGGGGGAGGAGAGCGAGCGACTGCGGGGGGGGGGAGGAGAGCGAGCGACTGCGGGGGGGGAGGAGAGCGAGCGACTGCGGGGGGGAGGAGAGCGAGCGACTGCGGGGGGGAGGAGAGCGAGCGACTGCGGGGGGGAGGAGAGCGAGCGACTGCGGGGGGGAGGAGAGCGAGCGACTGCGGGGGGGAGGAGAGCGAGCGACTGCGGGGGGGAGGAGAGCGAGCGACTGCGGGGGGGAGGAGAGCGAGCGACTGCGGGGGGGAGGAGAGCGAGCGACTGCGGGGGGGAGGAGAGCGAGCGACTGCGGGGGGGAGGAGAGCGAGCGACTGCGGGGGGGAGGAGAGCGAGCGACTGCGGGGGGGAGGAGAGCGAGCGACTGCGGGGGGGAGGAGAGCGAGCGACTGCGGGGGGGAGGAGAGCGAGCGACTGCGGGGGGGAGGAGAGCGAGCGACTGCGGGGGGGAGGAGAGCGAGCGACTGCGGGGGGGAGGAGAGCGAGCGACTGCGGGGGGGGAGGAGAGCGAGCGACTGCGGGGGGGAGGAGAGCGAGCGATTGGGGGGGGGGGGGAGGAGAGCGAGCGACTGGGGGGGGTGGGGGGGGAGGAGAGCGAGTGACCAGGGGGGTGGGGGGGGGAGAAAGAGTAGAGCGAGTGACCGGGGGGCGGAAAGAGTGAGAGCGACCGGGGGGGGGGGGGGGGGGGGGAGGAGAGAGAGAGCGACCGGTGGCGTGTGGGGGGGCGGGGGAAGAGAGAGCACGACCGGGGGGGGCGGAGAGAAAGAGAGAGAGCGACTGGGGGGGAAAGAGAGAGAGCGACTAGGGTGGGGGGGGGGGGGGGGGGAGAAAGAGAGAGAGCGACTTGGCGGGGGGGGGGAAAAGAGAGAGCGAGCGCGACTGGCGGGGGGAAAAGAGAGAGAGAGCGAGCGCGACTGGGCGGGGGGCGGGGAAGAGAGAGCGCGACGGGGGGGAAAGGGGAGGGAGCGACTGGGGGGGAAAGGGGAGGGCAGGTGGAGGGGGGAGGGGAGGGAGGAGGGGGAGCGGGGGGAGGGGAGGGGGAGAGGGGAGGGGAGAAGCACGATGTTACAGCTTGCCATAAACAGAGGGACAACCACTAAATATAAGAGTATATACAAATTATATGAATGTATCCTTATACACTCAGTGATATATCTGTTTATACACTATGGATCGATCTGTATTTATGTGTTCAACCATGAATGTACCTTGTCTTGCCAATAAAGCGATTTGAATTGAATGAGAGGGGGAGAGGGAGAGGAGGAGGGGAGGGGGAAGGAGGGGGGAGCCAGCAGACCCTCTTCCCTCTGCCGGCGATGGCTCCGCGGAGCTCCGTGTCGCCCCACGCACTGACATGCCGAGTGCAGCGCCCCGGTCAGCCCGAGCCCCGCCCTCCCGAGGCCAGGCCTGATGCGGCTTGAGACGGCCGATTGCGGCTGGCCGGGCCCGGTTGCCTTGGTAACCCTCCTCCCCTCTCCCGATCTCCAGGACCGGGCCTGAGCGGCTTGAGACGGCCGATTGCGGCTGGCGAGCCCGGTTGCCGGGGTAACCCTCTCCGCTCCCCCTCCCGAGCCCCCCCCCCTGCTAACCTGCTCGCTTCCCTCTGGCCGCGCTCTGTGTGGAGGTGCGCGTGCGCCGTGCAGCGCGAGCGTGAATTTCGCGCGAGGAGGTTGCAGTGAGCCCAGCCAGCCTTTACCAAGATGGCTGGCCGCTGGTTTGGAATCAGGCCCAGCCGGGGGCGGGGGCGGTGTGGGAGGAGCTTGCCACAAAACAATTGCCTAGGGTCCAGCATGGCTGGCAACAGACGCCCAGGCTTCGAGGCCTACCTGCAAAAACAGGGAAAGGTAGGAAAATTAATGAGATTAGATAAAAGATTTCGAAAGTAATTAACTTTTTTAATAAACAATGTGTGTTTTAAAAGCAATTTTTTTTTTTATAAAGACGCAGAAAGCGGGAAAAAGAAATGAAAAGTTTGGAATCAAGATGGCGGCGACTCACCTAGGTTCAGAATGATAAGGCCCGCCCACACACGCACCGATTGGTCAACCATCAGGTCACTGAACTGTAGGATTGGTCAATCATCACATCACTCAACTGTAGGATGGCCCACCCCCACTCGATGCAAATGAGCGGATAATGAGAGGTATTTTGAACATTTTTTGGATACCGTCGGCACAATTTTTGTGCGACCGTCGGCACAATTTTTGTCCAAGCAAAAAGTCAATATGCCTACAAGAGTCCCCTAATGATGAGCTTTCTTTTGATATAACGTATGTGTAGGTACGCTCTATAACTTTTGATTGTATAGCCGGCCAGAGAGACAGAGAGAGAGACAGAGAGAGAGACAGACAGAGAGACAGACAGAGAGAGAGACAGAGAGAGAGACAGAGAGAGAGACAGAGAGAGAGAGAGACAGACAGACAGACAGAGAGAGAGAGAGACAGAGAGAGAGAGACAGACACAGAGAGAGAGAGACAGACACAGAGAGAGAGAGACAGACAGAGAGAGAGAGAGAGACAGACAGAGAGACAGAGAGAGAGACAGAGAGAGAGAGACAGAGAGAGAGAGAGACAGAGAGAGAGAGAGACAGAGAGAGAGAGAGACAGAGAGAGAGAGAGACAGACAGACAGAGAGACAGACAGAGAGACAGACAGACAGAGACAGACAGACAGAGAGAGAGACAGACAGAGAGAGAGACAGACAGAGAGAGAGACAGACAGAGAGAGAGACAGACAGAGAGAGAGACAGACATATCCTTTTATATATATATATATATATATATATATATATATATAGATAGATAGATAGATAGATAGATATACAGCACAGAAACAGGCCATTCGGCCCAACCAATCCATGCCGGCTTTTATGCTCCACTAGAGCCTCCTCCCATCTTTCCTCAACTAATGTAAGAAGTCACACAACACCAGGTTATAGTCCAACAGCTTTATTTGAAATCACAAGCTTTCGGAGCGCTGCTCCTTTGTCAGGTGAAGCGCTCCGAAAGCTTGTGATTTCAAATAAAGCTGTTGGACTATAACCTGGTGTTGTGTGACTTCTTACATTTGTCCACCCCAGTCCAACTCCGGCATCTCCACACCATTCCTCAACTAACTATCAGCATAACCCTCTATTCCCATCTCCCTCATATGCTTACCTAGTTTCCCTTTAAATGTAATTGGCTATTACTATTTAATTCCCTCTGGTGGTCATTTTTCATTCTGCTTCTTTCTCCTTCTTTAATCAAGCTCCTTTTGGGTGAGGATACTATCTTTAAGTAAGAACTTCAAAGAAGGTATTAGAAGATACAAAGACAATTCAGTTGATACATTTAATCAGATGATGAAATGTTTTATTTATGTTAATTCTTATTGAGGCACAGAATTTTCAGTTACTGAGAAAATATGGTAGATGAAAATATTTCGAGAAAGCATTTTGAGTTATTTAATTGATTCTTCAAAAGGTTATGATGGTGAAAGTTGCCATAGGAAAAATGAAAAATGTGCATAGAAATTTATAAAAGTTGGCATAAAAATGTGAGCCAATTACATGATACCAAGTAAGATTTATAGACAAGAACTGCATGCAAACATAAGTTTTAATATACTATTAATTGGTTGATCTGTGGGTTTACACAAGGGAGTCAAGGCCCCCACCCTCCAATGTAGGCTTCAGGTGAAGCCAGGTTAGAGGGCAAGGGTTAATGTTGACAGATCATAATTCATTTCCCATTTTAAAGTTATACATTCTACCCTTATTTTTGAGATATTTGATATTATCTACATCTATATATTAAAAAATCTTATGCTTGCATGCAGTTCCTGTCAACCTTTCCATTATAAATTCCTGTATCTACATTTATAATGGAAAATACCTATGTATCTTGTCATACTCGAGGGCGTTGTTGATTGGAATAGGAGGGGCCAGTCACTAGGAGCTGGTATTCTTTCCAATCGGCACTAGACAACCCAGACGCCAATGCCCTAACATATAGAACATAGAAAATAAAAAAAATGGAACAAACCAACTAAATATACTAAAATATTTCCATTAGTAATTAAAAAACTGGTCACAACATCAAAAAGTCCAGTAGACTTCCCCGCAATGACTCTGCTGTTTAATGCAGCGAGTAGAGCACAGGTTTAGCCAGAGCATCTGCAACAATGGCTTCTCTTCCTCCTCCCTCACTGTTACATCCAGAGTCTCCCAAAATCCTATCCTTGGCCTTTTCCTCATCTATATACTGCTCCTTGGTGACACCATCAGAAGACATGGGGGCAGCATCCATATGAATACTTTTAACACCCAGCTCTACCTGTCCACCACCTCTCAATCCCTTTACCACTTCTGTGTGATCAGACTGCTTGCTTGGCATCCTGTCTTGAATGAGCCACAATTTATTCCAATTAAACATTGGGAAGACTGAAGCCATTGTCTTCGGCCCTGCATCAAACTCCATATCTTAGCCACTGACTCCATGCCCCTCCCCAGCCACCGTCTCAGGTTGAATGAGATTGTCCTATTCGACCGTGAGCTGAATTTCCAACCTTGTATGTTCTCCATCATAAAGACTGCCTACTTCCACCTCTAACATTTCCCACCTCGACTCCTACCTCAACCCATCTGCTGCTGAAACTCTCAAATGTTAAGAACACATGTATGATAATTTTTTGAAACCCAACTTATTCAAGAAAGGAAACCTCTAACACCAAATGTGGTCTTCAATTATGTCTCCAGTTCATTGTGGTTTTTCTACAGAATCTGTGCAGTTCCAGAATCTATTTTATTTTTGTTTGATATATTGTATAATTAAATGGCCTAACTATGGATATCAAAGATTTATGCCGTCAGTACTTGACACCTCCGAATGTTTTTATTAAAACTCATTCTTGATTACTGTGGTAAGCCACTTTTATCGTTCACTATCGTTACACTATGGTTATCACTGTTTATATTGTTACACTATGGTTATCACTGTTTACGCTGTTGTATCACTACACAAGGTCACCTCTTGCCACGCTGTTATACCTGGGCTGACCACAGCGGACTCCGCCCATGGCTCCGCCTGCTTGCCCAGGTATAAAGGTGGTCGACTGGCTGGTATTCCTCCTTGTTGGATCCGATCACCCACGAGGGTGGGCTCTGTTATTTAGCCAATAAAAACCTATAGTTACTAACTTAACTCGTCGCTTTTCATGAACTGAATTGATAGGTATATCAATTTTATTGGCTAAATTTTGAAATGTCTACAACGGAGCAGCCAAACGACCAGTCGGACGTACAGCCTCAGCCAAACGGCCATCTACAACAGCCCCAGCAGCCGGCCTGGCTACGAGCCCTCCGGCCGCCGTACCTGGATCTAAACCCACAGGCTGCGAATTCAGCCCTCGACTTTGAACACTGGCTGAGCTGCTTCGAAGCCTACCTGGGAGAATCCGGCGTGCCTCCGGCATCCAAACTAAGAGTTCTGACCGCTCAGGTGAGCCCTAAAGTATTTGCACTCATCCGGGACATTGCCACATACGAGGACGCCCTCAACCTGCTAAAAGAACAGTATCGGAGCCCTGTAAACTCAATGTACGCCAGGCATCTCCTAAGATCCCGCTCGCAACAGCCAGGAGAGTCGGTTGATGATTTCTTACGGGCGCTGCAAATACTCGGCAGGGACTGTGACTTTAAAGCCGTAACAGCTGCAGAACATACAGATGGAAACATCCGAGATGCCTTCGTGAAAGGCCTTCGGTCAGACTACTCACAGCAAAGACTGCTGGAATCAAAGGACCTCGACCTGAAAACAGCTGCTATCCTCGCTCGCTCCTTGGAAGTGGCCCATCGGGACCTCGAGGCGTACTCCAGGTACTGTGCTGCGCGACCCTGGGACTCGGGCCCGACCCCGGCTGCAATACCCCTCGCACCGCCGCCTCTGGGACCTACCACAGCGTCGGTGTCCCGGAACCGATCGGGACCGCCACCCCCGGTACCGGCTGCGACATCGGAGCCCCGCGATCGGGCCGCCGGCTGCTTCTTCTGTGGCCAGGCGAAACACCCGAGGGCGCGCTGCCCTGCAAGAAACGCGACCTGCTCCGACTGCCACAAGAAAGGCCACTTCGCGAAGGCCTGCAGGGGGAAAGCCACAGACGCCAGCAGTGCCTCATGCGAGTTGTGGGGGCGGCCATCTTTCATCAAGGCCACAGATGCCAGTATCCCCTCGTGTGAGTCGTGGGGGTGGCCATCTTTGATCAAGGCCACCGACGCCGGCAGTGCCTCATGTGAGTTGTGGGGGCGGCCATCTTCTCCGCCATTTTATTCAACATCGTGGGCGCCGCCATTTTGTTCACCACATTCGACCGCCACCTTGTCTCCAGACCTGACCACTGCCTCACCCACAGACTACAGCAGCTCGCTCAGCCATACACTAGCCTCCGTCACACTTGACCAAGCTCGCCCGCATCACCTGTCCAAGTCCATGATGGACATCAAAGTAAACGGCCACGCCACGACCTGCCTGTTCGACAGCGGAAGCATGGAGAGTTTCATCCATCCAGACACGGTGAGCCACTACTCCCTCACTGTCCGGCCAACGCGCAACCGGATCTCGATGGCGTCGAGGTCCCATTCTACAGACATCAGCGGCTACTGTGTTGTGACCCTGTCGGTTAGGGGCACGGAGTATAAAAATTTTTAACTTCTCGTCTTGCCCCAGCTCTGCGCTGCCGTCCTACTAGGGCTGGATTTCCAATCCCACCTTCAAAGTGTCACTTTGGCATACGGTGGACCCCTCCTCCCACTCACAGTCTACAACCAGCAGCTTTTAAACCGCCCACCGCGTACCACCTGCGGCCTATCCACCCTCAAGGTCCCGCCCCCCTCCCTGTTCGCTAACCTCACCCGTGACTGTAAACCCGTCGCTACCAAGAGCAGGCGGTACAGCGCCGGGGACAGAGCTTTTATTAGCTCCGAGGTGCAGCGACTCCTGAAGGAGGGCATCATCGAGAGAAGCAACAGCCCCTGGCGTGCCCAGGTCATAGTCGTTAAGACCGGCGATAAACACCGCCTGGTCATCGACTACAGCCAAACCATAAACCGGTACACCCAGCTGGACGCATACCCCCTTCCCCGCATATCTGATATGGTCAATCAGATTGCACAGTACCGGGTATTCTCTACCATCGACCTTAAGTCGGCCTATCACCAACTCCCTATCCGCCCTGAGGACCGCCAGTATACCGCCTTCGAGGCAAATGGCCGCCTCTACCACTTCCTTAGGGTTCCCTTCGGCGTCACCAACGGGGTTTCGGTCTTCCAAAGGGAGATGGACCGGATGGTTGACCAGAACGGGCTGCATGCCACGTTCTCTTATCTAGATAACGTCACCATCTGCGGCCGCGACCGGCAGGACCATCATGTTAATCTGGAGAGATTCCTCCGTATGGCCCAACGGCTGAACCTCACCTACAATAAGGAGAAATGTGTGTTTAACACCTTGCGCCTTGCCAACCTCGGCTGCGTAGTAGAGAATGGAGTCATCGGCCCCGACCCCGAAAGAATGCGCCCCCTCATGGAGCTTCCCCTCCCCCACTGTCCAAAGGCGCTGAAGAGAACCCTGGGGCTCTTCGCCTACTATGCCCAATGGGTGCCCAATTATGCGGACAAAGCCAGACCCCTCATGAAGTCCACCTCCTTCCCCCTGACGGCAGAAGCATGCGCAGCCTTCTCCCTCATAAAAGGAGACATTGCTAAGGCCACAATGCACGCGGTGGATGAGTCTATCCCTTTCCAAGTGGAGAGCGATGCATCCGACTTCGCCCTAGCTGCAACCCTTAACCAGGCGGGGAGACCTGTGGCCTTCTTCTCAAGGACCCTCCAGGGCCCTGAGATCCGACACTCTTCGGTCGAGAAGGAGGCCCAGGCGATCGTGGAGGCAGTACGACGCTGGAGGCATTACCTGGCAGGCAAACGATTTACCCTCCTCACCGACCAGCGCTCGGTCGCTTTTATGTTTAATAACAAGCTGAGAGGCAAAATCAAGAACGACAAGATCTTGAGGTGGAGAATCGTGCTCTCCACCTACGATTATGATATCTTGTACCGGCCTGGTAAACTGAACGAACCCCCAGATGCTCTATCACGAAGTACATGCGCCAACGCGCAAATTGATAGACTGCAGACCCTCCACAACGACCTCTGCCACCCCGGGGTCACCAGACTTTACCACTTCATTAAGGCCCGCAACCTGCCCTACTCCATCGAGGAGGTCAGGACCATGACCAGGAACTGCCAAACCTGTGCCGAATGCAAACCGCATTTCTTTAGGCCGGACAGAGCAAGCCTGATCAAGGCCACCCGCCCCTTCGAGCGCTTGAGCATCGATTTTAAGGGGCCCCTCCCGTCCTCTGACCGTAATGTGTACTTCCTCAACATTATTGATGAGTACTCCCGTTTCCCCTTTGCCTTCCCCTGCCCAGACATGACCAGTACCACGGTCATCAAATGCCTGAACGACCTCTTCGCCTTGTTCGGGTTCCCGAACTATATACATAGCGACCGGGGCTCATCCTTCATGAGCGAGGAACTTCGCCAGTTCCTACTAGCGAGAGGTATTGCTGCAAGCAGGACCACCAGCTACAACCCCCGAGGGAACGGCCAGGTGGAAAGAGAGAACGCGACTGTCTGGAAGGCCGTTCTCTTAGCCTTAAAGTCGAAGGGCCTCCCAACCTCTCGCTGGCAGGAAGTCCTCCCGGCAGCGCTGCATTCCATCCAGTCACTGCTTTGCACTGCCATTAACGCCACCCCCCATGAACGAATGTTTGTGTTCCCCAGGAAGTCGACTACGGGAACCTCGCTACCAACATGGCTGACTTCTCCGGGGCCCGTCTTGCTGCGAAAGCACGTGAGGGCCCATAAAACGGACCCCCTGGTCAAGAGGGTGGACCTCCTGCACGCCAACCCCCAGTACGCCTATGTGGCATACCCAGACGGGCGGGAGGACACAGTCTCCTTACGAGACCTCGCACCCTTGGGCAACCCTGAGACACCACCGTTACCCCCCACCACCCCTCCAAATCCAGCCCAGGTAGACGGCATGCCGGAACCCCACGAGCCTTCGCCGACCACGCAGACACCAGCATTAACATCGGATACTGCACCACCGCCGCCGCGCCGATCAGAAAGGCTTACGAGGCCTCTGGACAGACTGACATACCCGAACTGGTAGTACACTTCACCCCGCCGGACTCAAATTTAAACAAGGGGTGAATGTGGTAAACCACTTTTATCGTTCACTATCGTTACACTATGGTTATCACTGTTTACGCTGTTGTATCACTACACAAGGTCACCTCTTGCCACGCTGTTATACCTGGGCTGACCACAGCTGACTCCGCCCATGGCTCCGCCTGCTTGCCCAGGTATAAAGGTGGTCGACTGGCTGGTATTCCTCCTTGTTGGATCCGATCACCCACGAGGGTGGGCTCTGTTATTTAGCCAATAAAAACCTATAGTTACTAACTTAACTCGTCGCTTTTCATGAACAGAATTGATAGGTATATCAATTACTACGTTAATTTACGAGTTAATTTAATCCTTTTGAACACTGCGATATTTCAGCAAAATCACAAATGTAAACAAGAAAAAAATTATTGGAAATTTACCGAATCAGTTTTGCATAAGCATACAATTTAAAGTATATTAAAAATGACCCCTTAAAAATATACCTTGATTCCAATACTTTAATTGCTACGTTCGTCAAACACTCAAATTTTTCAATAAATTTAACACTTCAAAATAAGTTTACTTGTCAATAAAAATGGAGCAGCATTCTCCTTCATTTTACATTTTCTACAATTGGTGAATTCTTTGCAAGATATAAATTACCACAGAAAATTAGATTTTTGATAGTTTTATAATAAGACTACCAAAGGACCTTAAAATGCATTGTCTCTTTAGCCCTTTATCCACAAAACCATGCTTTCCTTAAACTTAAATAAATTACAATTCAAACTCAAACTTCAAAATAAATTCAATTTGTGTAATGCCATGATATCTTACTAGCTTACCTGAAGTTTCTGCAAGAGCGTGTGCTGGTTGCTTGAACGCAGAAACAGGAATGTAACCTTGAATGCTAACTTGATCCAGATCGCTGTAATCCTTTCCTATCACCACTGCCCAATCTGTGTATACACTTGGGATAAAGACATATACCACCATTCATTATGAAGAGTTTTCTTTTAACAAACTCCTTTAGCGATCAAGAGTCAGCTGAGACAAAAAACTTGATTTTTCAATAAAAATGCAAATGTCTTTCAAACCCATGATCAATATCTATAATTAATTTCACAAAAGAACTGTGTATATTTGTTGCAAATGCACTGAAGAACATACTACGAGATGGTCATGTTGATTTTAAAATCAATAACAAAACTATTTTCTGCAACTTGCATTTATATTAGCAACTTTTAACGTAAAAAATGTGCCTAGTGTAGTTAGGTGAAGCTCAAAATCATTTTTGTGAACTGTTAATGACAATCTAAAGGGTATGCTGTACTACTTTAAAAAAGCATGCAAGTCTACATTCTAACTGCATGAATTTAAAGGTTGTCTATCATTAGCAGTTATTAATGCTGGAACTTGTGTGCAGCCTGAAGTTTTAAAACCATGCTGATAGTGCTTTTTTTGGGTGGGTAATGACAATTTACCCAAGGACAAGAAATTCTGGTTAAATGCACTTCCCGAGTAAGGAGGAAAATCCTCTTGCAGGAATTCTCTTGGTTTAACAAAAATTACTGTGTGGCCATATATGAAATATATCACAACAATTCTTTGGCATTAGTTTTGTTCTATTGAGAGGAAGGGACAATTACACAATCACTTCCTAGGATGGTGGCCAATTCTCAAAAACTCAGCTGCATGACCTGTAGCTTCTAATGTCAGTGGGATTATTCCACTATATACCAACAATGTACCATAGTAGCAATGGGCATTTCTACACACTTGTTAGCTATTAGTCAAAGGACCATCAAAGACCACATAGGGTCACTGAAAGATGCCTTAGGACAGATTCAAATAGACTCCCAAAACATCGCAGCGATGTTAAATGATTAATGCACATCAGTCTTCAGTCCTATGGATGATGTCAAACCACCAGCTATGGGTTGCACTGTAGATAAGAAAATTGTAAATGTTAAAATAGCTGAGTATATTATTTTAGGCAGAATAAAGAAACTTAAAATAGATCTGGTTGCTGGTCCAGGTGACATCTACCCAATGGTGATTAAAGAGATGGGCTTTGCAAGCCCCGTGCCCATATCATTAACAGATCACTGGAGACTGAGATTATTCCACTGGATTGGAAGGATGGTCATGTATTTCCAGATTTCAAAAAAGGTGACAAGCCAGATCCCAGGAACTATAGCCCATTAGTCTGATGTCAATTATAGGCAAGATGCTTGAAGGGATCACAAGAGATCCCTTGGTACTTGGGGATCATCAAAATGTCATTAACAGGTAAAGAAAAATAATCAGAAAGGCTAATGGAATGCTGGCCTTTATATCTAGAGGACGAGAATACAAGGGGGTAGAAGTCATGCTACAGCTGTACAAAGCCCCAGTCAGACCACACCTGGAGTACGGTGAGCAGTTCTGGGCACCGCACCTTAGGAAGGATATATTGGCCTTTGAGGGAATGCAGCGTGGGTTTACCAGAATGATACCCAGACTCCAAGGGTTAAATTACGAGGAGATATTACACAGACTAGGGTTGTATTCCCTGGAATTTAAAAGGTTAAGGGCTGATTTGATCAAAGTTTTCAAGATATTAAGGGGAACAGGTAGGATTGATAGAGAGAAACTATTTCTGCTGGTTGGTGAGTCTAGGACTAGGGGGGTATAGTCTAAAAATTAGAACCAGACCTTTCAGGAGTGAAATCAGGAAACACTTACACACAAAAGGTGGTAGACCTTTGGAACTCTCTTCTGCAAACGGCAATTGATGGTAGATCAATTGTTAATTTTAAATCTGCAATTGATAGATTTTTGTTAACCAAAGGTATTAGGGGATATGGGGCAAAGGCAGGGATATGGAGTTAGGTTGCAGATCAGCCATGATCTCAATGAATGGCAGAACAGGCTCGAGGGGCTAAATGACCAACTCCTGTTCCTATGTTCCTAGATGCTCTTTATCAGATGGAAAAAAAGGAATCATAAGAACATAAGAAGTAGGAGCAGGAGTCGGCCATACAGCCCCTCGAGCCTGCTCCACCATTCAATAAGATCATGGCTGATCATCGACCTCAACTCCACTTTCCCGCCCGATCTTCATATCCCTTGATTCCCCTAGAGTCCAAAAATCTATCTGTCTCAGCTGTGAATATACGCAAAGACTCAGCATTCACAGGGGCAGAGAATTCCAAAGATTCACAACTCTGAGTGAAGAAATTCCTCCTCATCTCGGTCTTAAATGGCCTACCCCTTTTCCTGAGACTATGCCCCTAGTTCTAGACACCCCAGCCAGGGGAAACAACCTCTCAGCATCTACCCTGTCAATCCCCTTCAGAATCTTGTATGTTTCAATGAGATCACCTCTCATTCTTCTAAACGCGAGAGTATAGGCCCATTCTACACAATCTCTCATCATAGGACAACCCTCTCATCCCAGGAATCAATCTCGTGAACCTTTGTTGCACCGCCTCCAAGGCAAGTGTATCCTTCCTTAGATAAGGAGACCAAAAGTGAATAACCTCATTTCTCTACATTCTACTCCATCTGCCACCTTACTGCCCACTCACTTAGTCTATCTATATCCCTTTGCAGACTCTGTGTTCTCCTCACAGCTTACTGTCCCACCTAGCTTTGTATCATCAGCAAACTTGAATACATTACATTCGGTCCCTTCATCTAGGTCATTAATATAGATTGTAAATAGCCGAGGCCCCAACACTGATCCTTGCGGCACTCCACTAGTTACAGCCTGCCAACCTGAAAAAGGTCAGTTTATCACTACTCTTTTTTTGGCTGTTAACCAATCCTCTATCCATGCTACTGTATTACCCCCAACCCCATGAGCCGTAATCTTGTTTAATAACCTTTTATGTGGCACCTTATCGAATGCCTTTTGGAAATCCAAATATACTACATCCACTGGTTCCCCTTTATCTACCCTGCTAGTTTGTCAAACACAATTTCCCTTTCATAAAACCATGTTGACTCTGCCTAATCATGTTATGATTTTCTAACTGACCTGATACCACTTTCTTAACAATGGATTCCAGCGTTTTCCTGACGACTGATGTCAGGCTAACTGGCCTTTAGTTCCCTGTTTTCTCTCTCCCTCCTTTCTTGAATAGCAGTGTTACATTTGCGACCTTTCAATCCGCTGGAACCGTTCTAGATTCCAGGGAATTTTGGAAGATCAAAACCAATGCATCCACTATCTCTTCAGCAACCTCTTTCAGAACCCTAGGATGTAGGCAGTCAGGTCCAGGGGATTTGTCAGCTTTTAGTCCCATTAGTTTCTCTAGTACTTTTTCTTTGCTTATATTAATTACATTAAGTTCCTCACCCTCATTAGACCCTTGGTTCCCCACCATTTTTGGTATGCTTTTTGTGTCTTCTACTGTGAAGAAAGATACAAAATATTTGTTTAACATTTCTGCCATTTCCTTATTCCCCATAATAATTTCTCCTGTCTCAGCCTCTAAGGGACCAACGTTTACTTTTGCTACTCTTCCTTTTTACATACTTGTAGGAGCTCTTACAATCTGTTTTTATATTTCTTGCTAGCTTTCTCTCATATTCATTTTTTTCCCCTTTTTATCAGTTTTTTGATCATCCTTTGCTGGTTTCTTAAAATCTCCCAATCCTCAGGCTTACTACAGGAAACTTTCTGGTATCCGGCACGGACGGGACCGACGTGTTGCCGGTTCATCAACAATTCTGGATAACCGAACGCTATAGTAAAAAAAAGCAACAAACCCTGTGCTTCAAAACAATCGGCACAAGTTGCAAGCGTCTCTGTAGCTTAGCAACAGCTTCAGCTACACCCTTGCACAGCAACAAATGGAGTAAAAAAAGTAACTAAAAGTAAGTTACTTGAACCGACTCCTGAATTTTGCCAGTGGATAGAGCGTTCCGGTTATTTAGGGGCCAGTTAATCAAAAGTTTCCTGTACTATTCTTCGCAACATTCTAAGCATTTTCTTTCAATCTAATGCTATCCTTAACTTCTTTAGTTAGCCACGGTTGGAACACTTTTTCCGTGGAGTTTTTATTTCTCAATGGAATGTATTTTTGTTGAGAATTATGACATTTTTCTTTAAATGCTAGCCACTGCTTATCTACGGTCATAACTTTTAATCTATTTTTCCAATCTACCTTAGCCAACTCGCCCCTCATACCTATGTAATTGGCTTGATTTAAGTTTAAGACTCTTATTTTCAGACTTAGGCAAGTCACTCTCAAACTTAGTGAAATTCTATCATATAATGATTACTCTGCCCCAGAGGATCCTTTACTATGAAATTGCTAATTAATTACACAATACAAGATCTAAAATAGCCTGTTCCCTGGTTGGTTCCATGACGTATTGTTCTAGGAAACTGCCCCGAATGCATTCCATGAACTCGTCCTCCAGACTACCTTTGCCAATCATCAGAGACACTCAACCCGGGAACTAGAAGATTGTGTCTTCCATTTTGCTAGCGTTTTTTTTTAAGTTACTAGGTTAGTGTTTGAGGGTATCCCAGTAGGCATTGTCTACTTGGATTTTCGGTAAACCTTTGATAAGTACCTCACAATAGGTTATTCTGCAAGACAGAATCTTTACTAATGAGTGGGGAGTTGTTACAATGGATTAAGAATTGGCTGTATTCTCATAGGCAGAAAGTTGTTATTAACGGCTGTGGGTTTGCTTAGAGGCCAGTTAACAGCGGTGTCCCACAGGGATCAATGTTAGGGTCATTGATTTTTACTATCTTCATAAATGACCTAAGTGTGTTGGGGGAACGGTCTGCAAATTCGTGGATGATTTGAAAATTTGTGCAAGTGTTAGGGCTGTGAAGAAAAACATTCTGTAAGCAGATTTAGATGCACTAGGAGAATGGATCAAACTTCGGAAAATTGTATTTAACTTAGGTAAGTGCAACTCCAAGTATGCTTACACTTTACATGGAACAGAACTGAAATTGGTTGTGAGAAAAGAGATCTTGATGTTAAACTTCATAATTCTCTAAAGGTTCATGCCATAATGCCATTGCCAAGGCAAATAGGGTATTAGATTGTATTAACAGGACTATTCAATACAAAACAAAGCACATCATTTTGTCCTTGTACAAGAACTTGATTAGACTACATTTAGAATACTGCATCCAGCTTTGGTCCAAGATGGGCCAGAAATTCGGGTCCCCACGGGTGAGTACGCGCTGTGTACTCACGCGTAGGGCCACGAAAGTGCCGGTTTCGTGCATGCACTGCGCATGCGCTGGAAACCGGAACTTCCGTTCCCTTGAAGGGGTTCACAGGTCGAACGCGTGCGCTGCAGAGGCAGCGCGTATGCCTGGAACTTCCAATTTTATTTATTTATTTTACAGGTTTCTCCGGGAGAGTAAGTCTCTAGCAGCTGCGTGTTTAAAAAGCAGTCACAAGGCCTGCTTTTAACAAGGTAAGTGGTGAATTAAGTAAAATTAAAACATTTTTTCCACAGGTTTATTATTTTTAAATACTTTAAAGAAAGGTAAGTTTATTTTTAGCCCCGTTAAAAACTGTAATTAACTTTTGGATGATCAGCCATGATCTCATCGAATGGCGGAGCAGGCTCGAGGGGCTGAATGGCCTACTCCTGCTCCTATCGTCTATGTTTCTAAAAATTTTAAATGAGTCATTTTATGTAATTTATAGTTATTTTAAAAATGTGATTTAAAAAAAAATTGAAGTTTTAGTAAGGTTTTGGGGCCGATCTCTATTCATAAATTTGACAGGTTGGCTCTCCATGGCCCACGTGATCCCAGGGGATGCTTCGAACTAACTGCGCCCCTGGGATACGCAAGCACTGCGCGCTGGCAGCTGGAGGCGGCCCAGGATCGGAATCCCACGTGGGCCCACAGCTCAACGCGCTGGTAAGTGCAAGTCGGGGGTTTGCACCCGCAGGAAGCCTCCGACCCGAATTTCTGGCCCATGATGCTTAGTTGCCTTCACCATCGCCATAATTAAGTTTAAGCAGCTAAGCTTCTCTTGTAATCAGCCACACCAATGATTGACATCAGACATAAAACAATACCAAACTAATATACAAAAAAAGGGTAAGGCCTCGGCGTGTCTTTATTAATAAATGTTGTTTTATGATGAAAAACCCTTGATACTGGTGTATATATTCACCCTAATCTGTTACAACCAGTTACAAAACCAAGTACAGGTAAAGTTATCGCTTCCAATCAACAGAGGTGCGTGCAATGTTTTACTACATGTTTGCACTCTCCAATAATTCTTTTTGATTTTACAATGGTCAAAAAAAGCAGTTGGAGCTAAAGTAACATTTTAGGGGTGTACAAAGCCAGTTACCACACTTCATCATATGTTAAATATATTTAAGATTTCTTAGCACAATAAGTATCAGAATTTAAACTGCTGGGTGAATGCATTTCTACTTCATTTGATCTCTAAATCTGAAATACACAGTCGTACAGCAGTTTTTATTTCTACGGGCAAGGAAAGCTAAAAATGGAAGCAATCGTACTTGCAAGTCTGCTGAGAATAACTCCAAAGATGACAAGAAAAGGGCATGGCTTGACGCTCAGGAGGGGTGAGTGGCTAGATCAGATATAACTACTTTACAGAGGGTGGTGAATCTTTGGAATACACTGCAAAGGATGGCCGATAACATCAGTAATTTTAAGATTAAGTTGGAGAGGCATTTGATCAGAATTGAGGGGTACAGGTACTGAACGTGTATTTTTTTTTGAACTATGGAGTCAGCTGAATGGTCCAAAAAGGTCTTTTCCAGTAGTTTACATTCCTAAGATGTACTTGGGTTATCAATTAAAAAAAAACTTTCATTTTTAATCTCCAGATTCCCTTTCTTCCCCCTCAGTGGGTGGCCCACTGATCTTTGTGCTATTTGTAATTATTCTACAGGAGACATATTTATCAGGAAAAAGCCACAATATTGTGTTTCTTTTCCAAGATCCAATACCCTGCTACTACAAGATGCTCCACTTTTAGGCCTACCTATGAACTGAGGGCACACATTTCAATTGCATCTGGGGATTTTAACAGTCACCTTAAAGATGAACTGCAGACTTCTTTTCACCTCAACAACTCTCAAATATTGATAACGATGTCCATCCAAGACTTACTGCAATGGTATCTGTTGACATTTTCTAGCATCTGACTCTTGCACAGGATACACGAAAGTCACCATCTTATCACCATTAATTCTTCAACTCCATCCCCCAAATGTTGTCTGTCACTCTCTATTGCACCATTTGTCTTTCTCTTTATTTTATAAATACTGCTATGGTTATTCACAACTAAATTTTGCTGCCTCAGTTTCCTTCCAATATCAACACATCTTTCTTCAAAATTGTTTAAAATCAAAGCTTGGCATCAATCTAGCCAGTACACCTCAATTTATCTATTCTCTGACTTTAAATATTCTAGTGTCCCAATTATCAGCTGTAGCCCTTTGCCAATGTTACTAAATGAAAATAAATGTAAATGATTACTTAATTATATATGCTAGCTAGGTATTTAAATCATTTTCCTTCAAAAATTCAGTATAAAATAAGAGGTGCTCCACAGGATAAGATCCTTTGATGATCTTACCTGGTTGGGGAGGGGGGGTGGTGGGGGGGAAAGAGGTCAAAACTAAGTCAAATCCTACTCTCACCTAATGTCCACACACACACTGGTAGTAATCAGGAGTGGGACCCCTGACCCATTTTCTCCTCCCTAGGGGCACTGCATCAATTGTAGTACTTGGAACTGCCACCTCTGTTGACATGCTAATTCAGAAGAAAGTAGGTATCAGACCTGGTCCACATGGTTCAGCTACTTACTGGATTAAACTCACTCAACTGTTGAAGCAGCCTTGCATTATTCTTTTCAAAAAATTTATGGGGAGAGAAAGTTACTTTATAATTTTATAGAACTGCAAAAATGTTGTAGTATCCTATCCTGAAATAAAATTGTCATAATTTTAAAACAATTAATGCTGCTGTTCAAGTAACCACATTCATATTGACCTAAATGTGGCCCTCACTCATTTGGATTTAATCCTTTTAACTAAAGGCCCACTTACACGTGTCTAGACTATATCATATTTTTGTTAGATAGATCATTTATTAAATCAACTTCATGGGACAGGCCAGACAATTCTGAAAAAAAGATATATACCAAAGAGATGTACACATGAATCTTAGAAATATGCAGAGTATTCTTCTTAAACACTGGGAAAATGCAGAAATAACAGCTGAAAATCACAAGGGGCATCAAATTGCTAAGTTTCACATTGACTAACATAATTCTACCCATAAAATTCGATCAACAACTTCACGACAAAATTACAAAAATCATCAGGATTTGGAGAAACAAAATGGAATAAATGTAGTTTAAGAAACAAGCTGGGCCTCCGTGCAAATAGGTCCAATGTCTCTTCATTTGGTTTTGTGATGAAAGCTTGAAATCAATGTACAGTATTGTGCCATTATTATAAATTTAAAAGAAAACAAGGAACATAAAAGCACAACACTAAGTGGAACTATGAATTGCTGTTTGTTTGACGTAACTCACACTATGCTGAATGTTAGAAAAAATGAGACTGAGCACTGTTACACAAGGTATCAATGGTCAATCAATCCAAAAATGTGCAATGTGTGTGCAAACGATAAAACATCAAGTTTCATCATTTTAAAAATTGACATTATCCCATTTCATGGTTACATGTGGGGTTTGTCAAGTTAAAATGGCATTTTTCTTCATTACATAATTAAAGTCGTAATCAGCTCATGTAGTGTAAGCAGTGTAGAAAAATTCACAAATTACACGTCTAATGCCAGTAACCCCCAAAATGATCAGTTTTATTAATCTCACTTATTAGTGTCAACAACCTGCTACATATTATGGTGATAATTAAATATGTATTGTTTACTTGAAACAAGCATAAGGGCGCAAGAAACAAGCATAATGTGAGTGGCACAGCTGAGTGCACAGGTAACATTGCCAAACATTCAGCCTCATACATTACGGACACCTGATTTCCATTAATCCATTGAGAAATTGTGTACTCTGCAAATTACAGATCAAAATTTGCTATACTGTTATTTCTACAATCTTACCATCGTAGTCTAGTAAGTTAAATGGTAAAGTTCCATTAGTGTACTCTCTACATGAAATTTTAAAAAGTTTATATATCAGAGTACAGTATAGAGTACTTCTAGATTCTAGGAAATCTCATTAACTACTTGGTAAGCAAAAGCTACAGTATTTACTGCCACATGTGTTATATCTACTTTTCTCAATTAGCTGTAGCTTCAGTGCATTTAAACTGTGCCCAATGTCTTTGTCAAAAGGAAAATAATTAGTGAGCATTTTTAACTGGATTAATTATCACTGCATTTTCAAGGACAATATACCCCAATCATCCATATTTTCTAGCTAATTAAATGTACATTGGGGAATTTCTAGCCCAAGCGAGTGCTAAAGTGATCACCGAGAAACTGAAGAAGAGGTTCAACCTAACCTTTGGAAGGCAACGCAAGTTTAATAGAATTAAAGACATACAGGCAAATTAACAGGAAAAACAGACAAAATATAAAGGAAAAAAATAATTAAAGACACACAACAGAGCGGCGAATCCATAAAGAGAACCAAGAATGTATCAGAATCTCGTAACATCTCTGCATAATTGTTCAGATCTAAGGCTTTTCTCCATGTCAAACCTGGTCATTGCCAGGTCTGTAGCCTGCATCACTGCAAGGGTTTGATTAGATACAACTTCTCTCCGCGTTCACTTGTGAAGATAGGTGCCTTTTTGTAGTGTTCTACCAATTCATCCATGGTGTTAAATCGACGTTGCCCAATACAGTACACTCCATCTACTAGCTGGACCTTGAAATGTTTGTTCTTTCCTGATGCTTTTAGTGATATTGAGAGGTCACTTGGCTGAAAGAAAAATAATTGGTTAAGACTATATTGTTAACACAGGAATATCACCCTTAAAACATTTAATCCAGTAAAACCATCCGACCAGACTATTACAATTACACTATTTAGTCAGGATAAATTTAGCTATAAACTTGATGTTTTACTTCATAGCAATTAATCTTGATCCCGCCCCCCTCCCCACCGCAAGTAGAATTGATCGTTATATTTTATAATAATTACAAGCTAATACACACTTTTTAAGCCTTTAGCCTCTGTGGGGCATAGCACTGATCGTTATATCTTTTGAGGAATGCAGCAGCACCTCTATACTAAGAATGCTATGAACTAAAATGCTTTTTTTTGGTTCTGTGCAATTCATTAATTCTACTGGATTAGACAGCCCACAGAAATCATTTTTTGCAAGTGTTTTTAAAGGAACAACATGCATATTTGGAAAGCTGACCAAGTCTTTGGATACTCAAAGGCAGGTTGTAACTGTGTCAAGAGATGTTGTTAGAAAGTCAAAATTCTGGAAGATGGCTCTGAATCTTACATATTTAGACAAAGTTAAGCAAATATAAAGGGCACATTGTACTTTAAAAGGTAAATACCAAGCAACACTAATTAAGCCATTGAGTAGTCTTGAAATAAAAATGTCAGTGGATAGAAAACCTGAAGATTGAGGAAAGAACTGCTATGTACTTCACAAAGAATAACATTTGCACAGAAATTCATCATATAAAACAACTGGCACTTATAATACGGCCCAAAGGGGAACCCGTGAATTGCTGCTTCATGTGTGCCTGAGCCTCTGTTCATGGCCCAACTGGCTGGTGGATCGTGCCACTCCAGCCGTTCACTATTCTTGCTCCTTCTCAATCCTCAGTGAAATAAAGCAAGGGAGCACAATGAGGAGGTGGACTAATCTAGCCTCCAAAAAAAGTGAAATGGCTCCATCAAAACTGTATGACCTGTTCTAGACGTTCACAGAACAGCTGTGCAGATACTGATTGGCATTTTAAACCCCAGTGCCTGATTTGAGTTGAGCAAGTTATTCATAAAATGGCCAACTTCTGGGGACGAACGTTTGAATTTAGTTCTAGTAACACAATCCATATAGCTTGACTGATGGACAAGGATATGTTCTTTTAATTCACAAAAAGTGCAACTGGATAATGATGGAAATGTTATGGAATGTACAGAATCCGGCAATAGCACTCCTAAACAACGTACCACACTCAGAATCACAGAATCACAGAAATCCCACAGTGCAGATAGAGGCCATTTCAGCCCATCGAGCCTGCACCGACACATATCCCACCCGATCCCCGTAACCCCTACACCAACACATATCCCACCCTATCCCCGTAACCCCACGTATTTAATCCCCCTAACACTAAGGGTCAATTTATCATAGCCAATCATCCTAACCCGCACATCTTTGGACTGTGGGAGGAAACCGGAGCACCCGGAGGAAACCCACGCAAACACGGGGAGAATGTGCAAACTCCACACAGACAGTCACCCGAGGCCGGATTCGAACCCGGGTCCCTGGCGCTGTGAGGCAACAGTGCTAACCACTAGGCCACCGTGCTGCACTCGAGTGAACCAAAGTTAAAAAGCTGCATGTGATATTTGTACATGGAAATCTTTGGCAACAAAACACAAAATTCAGTTAAGGGAGAGACAGAACTAAACTGATAAAATTTCCATTCATTTCCTAATACAATGATTTCAAGAGAATTAAACAGTATTAACAGATTGGTAGATGATCTGCTGATACAGCCTTACGCTCACCATTAATGAAAGAAAACTTGCGGTCGTGGACAAATAATCTTTCTAACAACTTGAAAAAGGAAACATCTGCATTTCTGGAGGCATCAATAAGGATTTATTGCCTATGCTGATCCTAAGGTGGTTTTTCACAAAAATATTACGCCTCAACTCTTCTACTGTGAATGCAGAGAGAACAGGGGTGAATTTTTGTGACTTATGGATACAAGTTCTTAGTAAATTAGAAAATGGTAGATCTCTAATTTACTTCTTCCTCACTTTCCTCAGTCTATTTCAACATTGTAAAATTCAAAGATTGTAAAATATTTGAAGGGGAATAATTGCAGGGGCTATGGGGAAAGAGCAGGGATATGGGACTAACTAAATAACTCGTTCAAATAGCTGGCACATGGACCATGGGCTGGCATCCTTCTGTGCTGTATGATTCTACGAACAGAATAGGAAGAGTCTTAAAAGTACTAAACAGAGGCTGAAGTTTTCCTGGGAACAGGGGAGGGGGTTGGAAAATGAAAGTGAGGCCGATGGCAATATCTGCTTCACGAGATGAGGGAAGAAAGAAAGCGACTGACTAAAGCAAATAAATTCGGGGGTTTTCTTGAAGCCATGAACTTTTTCCTCCCTAGAGTGCATTCTTGAAGCCAAAGCACAAAATCCCACCTCTTTTGTGGAAGAAAACCAGCAGGGGAAAAACATTTTGTTCAAGATAGCAATAGTAAAAATATACATTAAAATTTTCACTTTAGGGGAGAAAACAGGAGACTTTGCACACACACACATATATAAAACATTGATACAGTGCAATAGTGCCATCTGTTGGCATTGAAACTGACGGAATATTCCCCTTTTAAAAAAACACAGAAATGAAAGTTTTATATCAAAATAAAGGAATTTTATTGGGAGGGGAAACCAGGAGCCATATTCACATGGGAAACTTAGCTTTGACATACAGTACACTTCTGCCCAGTCCTAAAACCCAAATGATAAAAATGCTACGAGTGCAATAGTGCAAGTCTGATAATACTGTCAGTGTAGGCAATACCTGATCTTAAGGAGAAATCTACATTTATCATGCAGTTTGTATAGAAAGGCATGAATACATTTTAAGCAAATTGGAAATGGAAACACCTGTTGCATGCCTTTTTATGCCATTATATTTAATGGTCACTTACTAAAGACATCTCTGTATTTGTAGTTCATGTTAGATCATTGCACAAGACTGAGCTAGTGACACTTAATGTGTGTATATATCTATGTAAATAAATAAATAAAATGCAAATAAAACCACAAATTTCTATTATCTATATCTGAAGCTTTCATTGTTTGAGAATGTATAATAGGTTAATCAACAGTCATAAATTATGGCACATAAATTTCAAATTAAAAAAAGTCAAAGGAAACCATTATATTAGATGCTTATATATGATGGCTGAAGCACTACCAATTGATAGCAATTACTAAAAATAAGTTTCTAATACTTGATCGATTAAACACTAGGCAAAACAAATACATATTTGTTACAATAATGCAAAATGAAAGAAGTGGATTTGTTTGCCAAACTAACAATCACTAAAAACTGGGACAAAGTGTGGTAAAATACTGTATTTGGCAATGGGAATTTTTGTTTCTCATAATAGCAATTAACAAAAAAGTATTAGTGCCCGTTTCTCGCCAATAAATTCCTTCAGCTCTATCTAACTCCCACTAATCACTCAACAGTTGCAATATGATATGTTAACTTACTCCTTCGCAATCTCAAAATGGTAAAAACTATACAACAAATATCACATTGCTGACTAGTGGTGCAACATGATACTTACCGATGATTCGCTATCTCTAACAAGAAAGTCACCGTCAATTCCTCTCTCGTTTAGAACCATTTCGGCCTGGTGTCGTGTGACACTACCATAGTACCATTCTTTTCCAGCAAACTTTCCTGTAGAAGATGGGCCAGTATAGCTGATCTGAGGAGCGTGTGAACTGCTCACAGCAGGTCCATCATTTAAGATTACTACATAGTTTTTAGGAACAAGACCAATTTGCCCTTTAGAATTTTGACACTTCCACCATTCTGGGTCATTCTCTGGTTTCTCAATGACATCCATAATTTCCCCCTTTTCAAAGTTTAGTTCTTCCTCTGTGACTGAGCTGAATGGGTAAAGAGTCTGCACCACATGAAGGACTTTTGTGGATTGCCCATTACTCACTGCTGCTCCAAGTCTGGAAGTGAAGAAGCTAGGTGAATCTGCAGTGGCCTCGTCAACTTCCTCCACAACATAATTAGATGGAAACCAACCAACTTGTCCATTGTAGCCACCTCTCCACCAACCATCACTACATTTTTCCATAACAGTAACACGTGACCCCTTCACAAGAGACAGTTCATCATCTCTCTCTGCCACATATGCAAATTTGACATATGCTGGAATATTTAAATCGTATATACGGTCAGAACTTCCACCATTTGAGGAGAATTCTGCATCTGTGCTTGGTGTAGGGGAAGCATCTCTTGCACTAGTTTTCCTTTTCGTTTTACCCAAACCTATGTGAAAACAGAAGAGGATAAAAAGATAAACTGCAACGTATAACAATGTAATGAACAATATTCTATTAAAACAAAGCAATGCAATATCAGGGTTTAAAAAAAGTCAAAGCTCATGTTTATCAGAAAGCATGTGAAAACAAATGAGCATTTGATTGGTAACCACTGGAGTCTGGGAGACTTCTCAGATACTGAAGCACTCAAATTAGTGTTATTGCCCAGCAGAGGCCTATATTGTAAAAAATCTAGTCAATACAGAATGCAGTGTGTTGCTCATATTTCTTCCAGCCTCGAGGGGTACTTTTTGGTCTCCAGATGCTTAATTAGGAACAATTATAGCTCCTCATTACCAAGTAGCAATTCAACAAATATTTTTAAAAGAATCCATTTAGTGTCAGGATCTGAACATTAACATTTCAGCTGTTGAGTGTTAATTTTTATTTATTTTAAAGTGTCACTTTTCAGGTATTCCCTTCCTGACAAAGCATTTCACAGAAATCACAGAAACCCCACAGTGCAGATAGAGGCCATTTCGGCCCATCGAGCCTGCACCGACACATATCCCACCCGATCCCCGTAACCCCTACACCAACACATATCCCACCCTATCCCCGTAACCCCACGTATTTAATCCCCCTAACACTAAGGGTCAATTTATCATAGCCAATCACCCTAACCCTCACATCTTTGGACTGTGGGAGGAAACCGGAGCATCCGGAGGAAACCCACGCAAACACGGGGAGAATGTGCAAACTCCACACAGACAGTCACCCGGGTCCCTGGCGCTGTGAGGCAACAGTGCTAACCACTATGCCACCGTGTGCAAATTTAGCTTCTTCCTGCCCCATAACAAAAATGGTTTTCCTTCCATAACTCCTTATTAAATGGAGTGTCCTACATATTGTATACAAGCACCTCAACATTTATATTTGCAAGGTGAGTGAAGAATTAGTTCAAATATATTCTGTATAGTCTTACTTGATTTACTATGTTCGTGGACGAGTTCAATCAGCCAGCCAACTCGTTTTTAACTGTACAATAACATACATAAAATACAGCACAATACTAGAGGGTTCTAAGCCTCTAGATTCAAATATTAAATGTGAGATGTAGATTCCCCTCTCTAACCAAACATGCAGCACACTTTGTGTCAGGGCTAATCTGTAAAGTGTTATGCCTAAGTGGGAGATGCAGTGGTCAAATCCATTAAAATACAGTATTCTGCAGCTAACAAAACTTTCCAAAGGAAAAGGGAAAGCTGAGGTTTGTCATGTCAGTAACTCTATTTGTTTCTTAAATGTTCTATAATTTAAGCAATAACAACTTCAACATCCTAATCCCCAACCAAACATAAGAACATAAGAAACAGGAGCTGGAGTAGGCCCCTCGAGCCTGCTCCGCCATTCAACAAGACCATGGCTGATCTTCTACCTCTATCTTGCACTATCTCAATATCCCTTACATTTTTTGGAAGTATCTACCTCTGTCTTGGATATACTCAACGACTGAGCATCCACAGCTCTCTGGGCTAGAGAATTCCAAAGATTCACAACCCTTGGAGTGAAAAAAAATTCTCCTCATCTTAGTCCTAAATGGCCGACCCCTTATTCTGAGGCTGTGACCCCGTGTTCCAGATTCCCCAGGCAGCAGAAACATTTTCCCAGCATTAACCCCGTCAAGCCCCTTAAGAATTTTATATGTTTCAATTAGATTACACCTCATTCTTCTAAACTCTAGGGAATATAGGCCTAGTCTACTCAATCTCTCCTCATAAGGCAATCCCCTCATCACAGGAACCAGTCTAGTTAACCTTTGTTGCACTCCCTTCTAAGGCAAGTATGTCTTTTCTTAGGTAAGGAGACCAGAACTGTACACACTACTCCAGGTGTGGCCTCACCAATGCCCTGTATAATTGCAGTAAGACTTCTTTACTCTTATACTCTAATCCCTTTGTAACAAAAGCTAACTAATTGCTTACTGTACCTGCATGTTAACTTTCTGTGATTCATGTACAAGGACACCCAGGTTCCTCTGAATGCAAATATTTCCCAGTCTCTCACCATTCAAAAAATATCCTGCTTTTTTGTTTTTCCTACCAAATTGGATAACTTCACACATCCCCACATTGTATTCCATTTGCCATGTTCTTGCCGACTCAGTCAACCGGTCTATATCTCTCTACAGCCTCTTTGCGTCCTCCTCACAGCTTACTTTCCAATCACCATCTCCCATCCCTGTTCCCTGTGGTACAGCCAAAACCGGCCATTACTCAAGGATCACCCAGGCTCTTTTTCTCTATTACTGACTGCCTCCTTAAACCTCTCTCCATCCCCTCACCCGAGTGAGAGGTGCTCATGGATTCTTCAGCCTCCAAGACAGAGACCGTTTGTTCAGCTGCTTCCCCTCCTTCCCTTGGCCCAAGTCAAAATTTTCCTAGCCTCCCCTGCCACTTTGTGCTGAACGCCCTGTCTCTCAGCAGAAATTGAATGGAAAAGAAGTCTTGCTAATTTTGCTGAACCCACAGTGCACCGTATTCCAAGTTACGAGAGTTTCTTACCAGCTTCAAAAACAAAAATCATTCATATCTTAGAATACTATATGAAAACATACTGGTATTAACAAATCAGGCAATAAAATCCTGCAAACAAGAAAGATATAGGAAGAATTTTTAAGACAACATAGAAGTATCAGTGAAAGAGCTCACGATGTTAAAATAGAAAAACATTTATTATAGTTCCCGAGTTAATTGCTAATGTTAAGTACTTCATAAAAAATGGCACTCAACATCCAAGCTTTCTCAAAGCAGCGCAGTTAATTGTGGCAGATAGCATTCTGCTGTTTTTTTGCACCTATTCCACTGAAAGCCAATGCTTTTGTGATTCTACATGTTATCATAGTCTACTACCTAGATTGTGTGTTGCTGGCACTGACTGGCTGTGCTGATTTGCAATATGACAGCATAAAAACACTGCTATTGTTGCTTCTGACAATCATCGGAAATAGCTAGAAATATCTTTGAATACATTCTCAAAGGAAACTGGCAAAAATTCAATTATTTGGTGGGGAGGGGAGAAAGATCAAAAATCTAAACAATATTAAGTTAAAACTTTTTTTTACATACACAGAATGCTACAAGTGATTGTATCTTACCTTTCATAATTAAATCCCCAGCTAATGACACTAGTTTGTCATTATTACCTACAGAATTTATGAAATGTACCACCAAAAACATGAAACTAAAATATTATCCATTGTCTTGTAACTTCAACGAGTTGTGAAGATGTTCAAAGCTCAGAACATACCACTGAGCCTCACTGTCATCTTTCTGCTCTTCCACATCATTTTATTATTGATCATAAGAAATATAAAATTAGATCAGATAATCAAGACAATTACACTACTACTTTATATTTTCATTGTACTTTAAATACAAATATGTGAATCCATATTAATGCAGATTCCAAAACACACAACAAAAAAAGTAATGTTTAACTAAAACTGAAGTAACCTGTGCAAGTTCAAAGTACTTGTGCTCCAAGGATTGGGGAATGAAATGTTTCCGCATTTTATCTCCTGGACCCCTAGGGCAGGTACAGCACATGTTTAAGTCCCAACAATCTGTCTTTAGACTGAACCTCTACTGCACAGGGTGACCATTCTAAAACTCACACCAACCGCTCTTTTAGCAAAAGTGGCATCAATTGGCACTAAATTGCCAAAGTATACACAGTTTACACTTGAACCCACTGGTAATTAAATTGAGTTTGCTCAACCTCATTTCCTAAAGAATGCTTACACACAGCGGAGAGGCATCTTCAGTTCATCGATCTGGCCTACGATTTAAACTCAGGTCCTCAATGCTAAGTGGACAACATTCTAACCCACAGTGCTACCTGTGACATTTTTTAATTGTTGACAATGAATTTTCAAATCAATTTGGTCCCTTGAATTTTTGCAGTCATTTTGCTGCTACAAGGTCTCTTCAAATGAAATTATTGAATCTATACCCTTCTTTTGTATACATGTTCACAGATGGTAGTAATAACCTTCACAATGCCCACATACTGGTAATGGGAAGAAGTGCATAAAAAAAGTTACCCACCAGTGTGCAACCATCTGTGTAGAAACATGCTGGTTCAGTTTAAAAAAAAATCAGTAGTAGAAGACCTTCTTGCTCTGGTGAAGCAAAAAAAACGCATTGATAGCAGTTGTGGACAAGCCCACAGCTAAGAAAACGGATAGTACACATTTCATCATGAGTGAGCTGTACAATAAAGTGACCAGAGTATAATACACAGCATACTAAAACAGAGACCATGGCATTAGGCTCACAGCTTTCTTTTGAGATTAAAGATTGAATTCTCTACAAGTTTTGGTTTTAAACATCTGGGTGTGGAGATTACAAGTAATCTGCAGTCTCTACATAGAATAACTGGGCGGAATTTTGTTCGGGAAGGCAGGTTGGGGGCGGGGGCTCCGAAGCAGGCGGGAAAACTGCGAGGCCAGGTTTCCCGCAGGGCCTGCCAATTTTACCGGCGGGGCCTAAATTTGAATGTGAGGCCTCGGTTTCCCGCCCGCAGCCAGCCAGCTTGAGAGGCTAGCTGGCTGCGGGCGTCGTGGCCTCAGTTACGAGGGGTCGGTCCAGGGTGAGGGACTGCAGGAGGGAGGGGGGGGGAAATAGAGGATCGGCAGGGGCTGGCAATTGGGGGTGGGGGGGGGGGGGGGGGAGGGGAGGGAAGAGTTTGAGGATCAACGGGGGCTGGCAAATCGGGGGGGGGGGTGGAGAGAGAAAGAGAAAGAGAGAAAGAGAGGTTTGCAGGATCAGTGGGGGATTGGTAGGCGATGGGATCAGCAGGCAAGCGGGGCTGGTGGTCAGGGATCGCGGGGGCGGCCGCAGAGAATCGGTGCTGGCCTCATCATCATCGTTGGGGGCGGGGGAGAAAGAGGCCTGGGGAATTGATTGGAGACCTCGTGGACGAGTCTCCGATCGCAGGGGGTGGAATAGGGAGAGACCCTGGATCCAGAAGGTAGGTATAAAGCCACTTACCTCCTGGATGCCGCAGTCCCCGCTTCTGTTTAACTGCCATAGATGATTAAAAACAAAATGGAGGGGAAAAGAGAGGCTTCCGGCCTCATTACAATATTTAAATTGAGGCAACGCCCCCTGGGAACGGGTTGGCTCTCCACCCACCCCCCCAGGAAAACCGGAAGTGGGCAGGATTAGAGGCAGGATCCGGTTAGGATTCACATTTTTAATTTTAACGGCCCCCATGCTCCAAACCCACCCGATTTTTAATGTGAAAATTCCGGCCACTATCTTGCATCAGAGAGAGGATCTGGCTGGATGCGATATACTGTTATTACGTAGACTCAGCACTTTAAGAACTCACTCCTCGGATTTCTACATCCATTTTAAAAACTTCCTGTTCATAGTCTCCTTAACATGCCTTGATTCACAGATTGCCTGTTTTTTTCTTTTGGTCACTGGTAAATGAGCAATAGCTAGACTTGGTCCTCTAAACAGCAGACAAGGGCAGGGTGCCTCCATTTTTTTGCTGCGCAGATTTGTTTCATGTTGAAGTGGATCCATACTCCAATTGTCCATTAAAAGGCATGGATAGAACATCTCCATATTTGTAACACAGTGTGACTTAGTCAAATAAAATGAGACACAATGTAGGGACACATTTCTTTAAATACCCAAGTGGTCTGAGAGTTCAAGCCTATGGGACAACCCTAATCATCACCCAAAGAGACTCCAACAGATACTGGGTGACGGATTTGATGGGTTACTATAATCCACACAATTGCAAGCTTATTTTGAAGGTCGTCATTTTTACCCTTACCTCCAGACACATCAAATACTGTCAAATATGCAATGGCAAGAGCCACATCATCATTAGTAACAGTGGAAGAGTATCACCTTTGTTCCTTTGGTGGTGTAATTGATGGTTTTGATCTATCCTTAATTTAATGAATTTGGTGTGCTCCAGCAATATAAAGGTGGCTTTGAAAAAAGATCTCGATATAGAAACAATAAGCAGAGTAATTTTAGCCTATCTGCACCACACCTACCAGCAATCATCCTTAGGAGGATCAACAGGAAATATTAAATTACATATATTACACACCACTGTACCTCCACAATGGAGCTGACCAGTATCTGATGCCAGTTCTGATGAAGCATCACACTGAAAAAAATTAACTTTCAAATGTTGATCAACCTCTGCATTTCCAGTTCTTATTTCACTACTTGATGAATGTTGGTGGGGTTTTGGAAGAGCCAATGACCTTGGCATTTCCAAACTCCCAAGCAAAACTGAAGTTTCAATTATACAGTTTCTTGTTACTAGCATTCAACATTAGAAACTTAAAGGTATTTGAGAATACCTGTCTGTATCGTGAAATAGTGAAGGGCATGCAATACACAGAAGGTTAAAATATAATTAGAGGTTTTTTTGGCAGTGATAAAAGTGAGGATTTTTTAAATAATGGCCCAGAAATTGCAGTCTCTGTGACAGCGCACTCGGACTACACCGTCGTGATCCATTTGAAAGGCCCCGCAACTTCCGGATTTCCTCATGCATGAAATCCGGAACTTGCAATCGGTCAAGGTACGCCTTGACAGATCATCCAAACCGCCTGAAAAATTAATATTGCTGGCATAGAGTTGGACTATTTGCCCAGCAATTGCCCACACAACTCTTACAGCTGGTAAAAGCTGGCACAGGGCCTGCTTTCATCAGCGTAAGGGAATATGTAAGGCTTAAATAAAACATGTAAAAATCCAAAATTATGCACATACACTTTATGCAAATATTGGCCCAGAATAAGATTTTTTAAATTATCAAAAAAAGGGTTCAAAACATTACATTTTTAAGGTTGGTGCAATGAAGGGATTTATGAATAAAATTGCAATTCAGTACATTTATAATTATTAGAATTCTGTACATTGTATAATTATTTGGGGATTCCATTGCATATTATTAGGGGGTTCCCTTCATAAATGATTGCAATAGAATTCTCCTTTGTCATTGGAGGACCGGGCCCACGTGATCCCAGGGACGCGTCCGAACCGCCTGCATCCCTGGGATCCGTGGGCCTTTACGCTGCCGTCCGCCTGGAGGACTGAGAACACAATTCTTTGCAGTCTGGACGCCAGGAGGTACTTTCACAATTGTTTCACGGGTCGGAGACGCACTCTGGAGGTATGCCTCTGACCGCAATTTCCAGGATCTTTTTCAATTCAAAATCAAATTATCGGACTTAGGAAATTACAACAATCTTGATCAATACAGTATAACTCATGAAGTATAGATTTGTATATGATTATTGAACCTTATTAACTAAAAGTAACTTGTATTAAGAAACCTATTTGAAAATGTTAGCTAATGAGAACTTAATGTTAGTTGCATCTGGTACTAGAGTGCATATGTCTCCAAACTGGATACTTTCAACTTTAGTGATTTATTTCCAGATACATAGGAACATAGGAACAGGAGTAGGCCATTTAGCCCCCGCAAGCCTGTTCCACCATTCAATGAGATCATTGCTGACCTGTGACCTAACTCCATATACCCAACTTTGCCCTATATCATAGAGTCATAGAGTTATACAGCACAGAAAGAGGCCCTTCGGCCCATCGTGTCCGTGCTGGCCATCAAGCCCCGTCTATTCTAATCCCATTTTCCAGCACTTGGTCCGTAGCCTTGTATGCTCTGGCGTTTCAAGTGCTCCTTCAATAACTTCGGTTAACAAAAAGCTATCAATCTCAGATTTAATATTAACAATTGACCTAGCATCAACTGCCGTTTGTGGAAGAGAGTCATGATCCTATTGAATGGCGGAGCAGGCCCGAGGGGCCGTATGGCCTACTCCTGCTCCTACTTCTTATGTTATGTTCCAAACTTCTACCACCATTTTCGTGTAGAAGTGTTTCCTAACTTCACTCCTGAAAGGCCTGGCTCCAATTTTAAGACGATGCTCCCTAGTCCTAGACTCCCCAACCAGCGGAAATAGTTTCTCTCTATCTACCTCAGCAGTTCCCCTTAATATCTTGAAAACTTCGATCAAATCACCCCTTAGCCTTCTAAATTCCAGGGAATACAACCCTACTGTGTGTAATCTCTCCTTGTAATTTAACCAGGCCAATAATTTGCCTTCAATACGTTTTTAACTTTGCCACCATGAAAGTGGGTGATGCAGCAAAACTTAGTTTAGTGACAACAATTCTATTACTGTACTTTGGCAGTGACTGGCTGGCTAGAACAATATTTTATGACAACATTTTTAGCCTTGCTAGCGGTAGAACAATTAAAACATTGATTCACTCCTTTTTCCTTGGAGAGACTTGACTGATATTGTGCAATATTTTGTTCCTTTCTCTTAATTTCACAAAGTCACAGAGTGCAGCTATCAATTGTGCTTGAATTTTATATATTGATTGGTTCAGTATTCACAAAGCTATTGGGCATGTATAGTACTGCTGGGAAACCTCAGTATCAAACTTTTTCTATTCAGTTAAACTTTTTTCTTGAACCACACCCAAGCAATGAAACATTTGGCCTGTAATCTCACTTTACAGAAAGTTAAAAAAAACATTTAAATACTGTATTCCTGTCAAGTGTTTAACAGACCACATATGTAACAAATTCAATAATAAATGGTTTTGAAAGCAGAAGTATGAGTTTGGATACATTCCAGATAAACCTCGAGATTGCTTTGTAGTTGCAGTATCAGCAGCAAAATAAGGAATGAATCAAATGCCTGCAACAACTTGTATTTGATTGGATGGCTAGACAAGATATCCCATTACAAAGATGGCTAGTCCACGAATACTCAGTTTGTACTGATATATAAAGATCAGAAGACCAGAGGCCGACCTAAATTCAACCTCTAATGAAAGCGTAAATGCACTGTATTCTGTAGTGGTCCTGATGTAAAACTTCCCTCTGGGAGTCTTGTACTGAGACCAGGATAGTATAGTCTGCACTTAATAGATCTGACACTAAATTGACCGTCATTTTGTTTGTCATTAATATTACATTCAATGTTAGAAATGGAATAAATTTAAGTAACTGGTATGCAAACATGTATGAATGTATTACAATATAAACATACAAGAACTGCAAGTGATGCTGCCCTGCTGAGAGACTGCGATGCAAGAACAGAGGAAGGAGCATAGGAACAGGAGTAGGCCATTCAGCACCTTGAGCCTGTTGCACCATTCAATTAGATCATGGCTGATCTATATCCTAACTCCATCCACCCGCCTTGGCTCCATATCCCTTAATAAACTTGGCTAGCAAAAATCTATCAATCTCAGATTTAAAACTATTAATTGAGCTTGCATCTACTGCTTTTTGAGAGAGGGTTCTACACTTCTACCACGCTTTGCATGAAGAAGTGTTTCCTAACTTCTCTCCTGAATAGCCAGGCTCTGATTTTAAGGTTATGTCCCCTTATCCTAGACTCCCCCACCAGCAAATAAAGTTCATCTCTATCTACCCTATCAATTCCTTTCAAAATCCTAAAAACCTCAATCAAATCACCCTTTAGCCTTCTATATCCCAGGGAATACAAGCCTAGTTTGTCATCTTTCCTCATAATCTAACCCTTGGAGGCCTGGTAACATTCCAGTGAATCTGTGCTGCACTCTTTCCAAGGCCAATATGTCCTTTCTAAGGTACAGTGCCCAGAACTGTACAAAGTACTCCAGATATGATCTAACCAGGGCTTTGTATAGCTGTCGCAAAACTTTAATCTACATATAGATTGGGCTAACCAAATTAGTAACAATATTGTGAAGGAAGAATTCCTAGAGTGCATACGGGATGGTTTCCTGGACCAATATGTCGAGGAACCAACTAGCGATCAGGCAATCTTAGACTCAGTATTATGTAATGAGAAAGGATTAATTAGCAATCTTGTTGTACGAGGCCCCTTGGGGAGGAGCGATCACAATATGACAGAATTCTTCATTAAGATGGAGAGTGAAGTAGTTGACTCAGACTAGGGTCCTGAATTTAAATAAAGGAAACTATGATGGTATGAGGCACGAGTGGGCTAGGATGGATTGGGGAACGTTACTTAAAGGGTAAATGGTGGATAGGCAATGGCAAACATTTAAAGATCGCATGGATGAACTACAGAATTTGTTCATCCCCGTCTGGCATAAAAATAAAACAAAAAAGGTGGCTCAACTGTGGCTAACAAGGGAAATTAGGGATAGCATAAGATCCAAGGAGAGTACATATAAATTGGCCAGAAAAAGCAGCAAACCTGAGGGTTGGTAGCAGTTTAGCGGTCAGCAAAGGAGGACAAAGGGATTAATTAAGAGGGGGGATATAGAGTATGAGAGTAAGCTTGCAGGGAACATAAAAACTGACTGTAAAAGCTTCTATAGATATGTGAAGAGAAAAAGATTGGTGAAGTCAAGCGTAGGTCCCTTGCAGTCAGAATCAGGGGAATTTATAATGGGGAACAAAGAAATGGCAGACCAATTAAATACATACTTTGGTTCTGTCTTCACAAAGAAGGACACAAATAACCTCCCAGAGATGTCGGGGAACATAGTGTCTAATGAGAGGGAGGAATTGAATGAAATCAGTATTTGTAGGGAAATGGTGTTAGGGAAATTGACGGGATTGAAGGCCGATAAATCCCCAGGGCCTGATAATCTATATCCTAGGGTTCTTAAGGAAGTGGCCCTAGAAATAGTAGATGCATTGCTGGTCATCTTCCAGAGTCTCTAGAATTTTGGAACAGTTCCCATGGATTGGAGGGTAGCTAATATAACCCCACTATTTAAAAAAGGTGGTAGAGAGAAAAAGGGGAATTATAGGCCGGTAAGCCTGACATCAGTAGTGGGGAAAATGCTAGAGTTCATTATAAAAGATGTGATAGCAGAGCACTTGGAAAACAGTGACAAGATCGGACAAAGTCAACATGGATTTACAAAAGGTAAATCATGCTTGACTAATCTACTGGAATTTTTTGAGAATGTAACTGGTAGAATAGATAAGGGAAACCAGTGGATGTGGTGTATTTGGACTTTCAGAAGGCTTTCGATAAGGTCCCGCATAAGAGATTGGCGTGCAAAGTTAAAGCACATGGGATTGGGGGTAAGGTACTGACTTGGATAGAGAACTGGTTGGCAGACAGGAAGCAAAGAGTTGGAAAAAACGGATCTTTTTCCGAGTGGCAGGCAGTGACTAGTGGGGTATTGCAGGGATCGGTGCTAGGACCCCAGCTATTCACAATATATATTAATGATCTAGACGAGGGAACTAGATGTAATATCTCCAGGTTTGCAGATGACACAAAGCTGGGTGGGCCTGTGTGCTGTGAGGATGCAGACAAACTCCAGTATGATTTGGACAGGTTGGGTGATTGGGCAGATGCAGTATAATGTGGATAAATGCGAGGTTATCCACTTTGGTGGCAAAAACAGGAAGGCAGATTATTATCCGAGCGGCAATAGTTTGGGAAAAGGGGAAATGCAACCTGAGACCTGGGCGTCCTTGTGCACCAGTCGCTGAAGGTAAACATGCAGGTGCAGCAGGCGGTTAAGGCGGCAAATGGTATGTTGGCCTTCATAGCGAGAGGATTCGAGTACAGGAACAAGGATGTCTTGCTGCAGTTGTACAGGGCCTTGGTGAGACCACACCTTGAGTATTGTGTGCAGTTTTGGTCGCCTTATCTGAGGAAGGATGTTCTTGCCATGGAGGGAGTGCAGTGAAGATTCACCAGACTGATACCTGGGATGGCAGGAATGATGTATGAAGAGAGATTGGGTCGATTAGGCTTATATTCGCTAGAGTTTAGAAGAATGAGAGGGGATCTCATTGAAACTTATAATATTCTGACAGGACTAGACAGACTAGATGCAGGAAGGATGTTCCCGATGGCGGGGGAGTCCAGAACCAGGGGTCACAGTCTAAGGATAAGGGGTAAGCCATTTAGGACAGAGATGAGGAGGAATTTCTTCACCCAGAGAGTGGTGAACCTGTGGAATTCTCTACCACAGAAGGCAGTTGAGGCCAATTCATTAAATATATTCAAGAAGGAGTTAGATATATTTCTTGAGGCTAAAGGGATATGGGGAGAAAGCAGGGACAGGGTACTGAATGTGGATGATCAGCCATGATCTCATTAAATGGCGGAGCAGGCTCGAGGAGCCGAATGGCCTACTCTTGCTCCGATCTTCTATGTTTCTATCCCTTTATATTCTAGCCCTCTAGTTATAAAGGCTAACTTGCATTACCCTTTTTGATTTTATTTTGAACTCAACTACCACATTTTAGTGATCTGTGTACACGGATCCCTAAATCTCTTTGGACCTCCACTGTTCCTAGCTTTTCACCATTTAAATACTACTCGGATCTATAATTTTTTGATCCAAAATGAATGACCTCACATTTACCAGCATTCAAAGCCACCTGTCAGTTTTGCCCACACACTTAATCTATCAATGTCTTTCTGTAATTTTATGCTCTTGTCTACACCACTAACTATGCCACCAATTTTGTGTCATCGGCAAACTTGGATATTTGGCTTTCTATAGTGTTACCTAAGTCATCAATAAATATAGTGAATAGCTGAGGCCCCAGCACAGATCCTTGTGGGACACTAGTCACTTCCTTCTAAATCAAATATATACTCATTATCCCTACTCTCTGTCCTCTACCAAGGTCAATAATTTGCCTTCAATTACATGAGCTTTAATTTTATCTAAGTCTCTTATGTGGAACCTTATCGAATGCCTTCTGGAAGTCCATACAAACTACATCCATAGACATTCCCCTGCCTACTACTTTAGTTACTTCCTCAAAAAATTAAATTAGGCTCATTAGATTTGTCTCTGTGGCTTTCTCTAATCAGCTCAAGTGCTCAGTCACTCTGTCCTTAATTATAGATTCCAATAACGTTCTCACAACAGATGTTAGAGTAACAGGTCTATAATTGCCTGGTTTCACTCTCACACCTTTCTTAAATAATGGTGTTGCATTTGCAATTTTCCAATCTAAAGCAACAATTCCTGAATTGAGAGCGCTTTGGAAGATGTCACTGGAACAACTTCACACAATGTGACATTGCAAAAACATCTTCAGTAGCTTGTCCATGCAAGATCTGGACTACACCAATTAAAATGGCAATTGTAAAATTAAAAAAATACTTCCATTTGCATTGTAGGAATTAAATACCGGTGTGAAAATAAAAATGAAAATGCTTATTATCGCCACAAAAAGCAAAACATCTGTTTTGTTTATATTCACTGTATTGGTAAATACATT
Source organism: Somniosus microcephalus (assembly GCF_052327205.1). Lineage (NCBI taxonomy): Eukaryota > Metazoa > Chordata > Chondrichthyes > Squaliformes > Somniosidae > Somniosus > Somniosus microcephalus. Next base: position 154,709,684 of record NC_140996.1, on the reverse strand, counting down.
TTCCATTGCACAATTTCAATGGAACCCAATATTGCTCATTGGCCCCTAGGACTGCAATTGCATCTCTGCAACACTATCCAAAAATACACAGAAAGGAAGAGTAGAGTATGGGAGAAAGGGTGAGGAGGAGGAGGAATTAGGAGGGTGGAGGAAGGGCAGAGAAGTGGGTACTGCTCAGTGGACTGCGTCTCTATCTGGGAAATCTTCCAGATGTTTGGGGGGGGGGGGGGGGGAGGGGATTGCCAATGACTGTTAAATTCAGCTAGTAGGGGGAGTGCTGGGGAAAGGGAATTCAGGCATGGGACAACCAGCCATTGGGGAGAAGAGGAAAATACCAGCCCGTGGAGGGTGGGGCTTTAGAGGAGAAATGCAGTCAGAAGTGAGGTTTACTCAAAAGGATAAAAATTATCCAGGACAGAGGTAGAGGAAACTGTAGCTAGTGGAAGGTTGAGGTAAGGAACTAGCAGCCAGCGGGCGAGTTAGGACAGGAAATATAGCCAGCAAGACTATAAGAATAAAACCAGACGGACCACCCAGTATCGACCTCGGCTATGGACACGACAACGGCACACCCAGCCCGGTCGACACTGCAAAGTCCTACTCACCAACATTTGGGGACTTGTGCCAAAATTGGGAGAGCTGTCCCACAGACTAGTCAAGCAACAGCCTGACATAGTCATACTTACAGAATCAGACCTTTCAGCCAATGTCCCAAACTCCTCCATCACCATCCCAGGGTATGTCCTTCCCAACAGAGGTGGCAGCACAGTGGTATACAGTTGGGAAGGGTTGGCCCTAGGAGTCCTCAACATTAACTCTGAACCCCATGAAGTCTCATGACTTCAGGTCAAGCATGGATAAGGAAACCTCCTGCTTATTACCACCTACCACCCTCCCTCAGCTGATAAATCAGTATTTCTCCATGTTGAACACCACTTGGGATAAGCACGGAGTGTAGCAAGGGCACAGAATGTACTCTGGGTGGAGGACTTCAATGTTCATCACCAAGAGTGGCTCGGTAGCACCACTACTGACCGAGCTAGCCGAGTCCTGAAGGACATAACTGCCAGTCTGGGCCTGCGACAGGTGGTGAGAACCAACACGAAGGAAAAACCTACTTGACCTCGTCCTCACCAATCTACTTGTCACAGATGCAGCTGTCCATGACAGCATTGGTAGCAGTGACCACCGCACAATCATTGTGGAGACGAAGTCCCGTCTTCACATTGAGGACCCCCTTCATTGTGTTGTGTGGCACTACCACTGTGCCAAATGGAATAGATTGAGAACAGATCTAGTAGCTCAAAACTGGGCATCCATGAGGTGCTGTGGGCCATCAGCAGCAGCAGAATTGTATTCCACCACAATCTGTAACCTCATGACCCGGCATATCACTCACTCTACCATTACCATCATGCCAGGGGATCAACCCTGGTTCAATAAGGAGTGTAGAAGAGCTTGCCAGGAGTAGCACCAGACGTACCTAAAAATGTAGTGCCAACCTGGGGAAGCTGCAACACAGGACTACATGCATGCTAAAAAGTGGAAGCAGCATACTATAGACAGAGCTAAGCGATCCCACAATCAACGGATCAGATCAAAGCTCTGCAGTCCTGCCACATCCAGTCGTGAATGGTGGTGGACCATGAAACAACTAACGGGAGGAGGAGGCTCCATGAATATCTCCATCTTCAATGATGGTGGAGCCCAGCATGTGAGTGCAAAAGATAAAGCTGAAGCGTTTGCAACCATCTTCAGCCAGAAGTGCTGAGTGGATGATCCATTATCAGCCTCCTCTTGAGGTTCCCACCACCACAGAAGCCAGTCTTCAACCAATTCGATTCACTCCACGTGATATCAAGAAACAGTTGAGTGCACTGGATACAGAAAAAGGCTGTGGGCCCCGACAACATCCCGGCTATCGTGCTGAAGACTTGTGCTCCAGAATTAGCTGCGCCTCTAGCCAAGCTGTTCCAGTACAACTATAACACTGGCATCTATCCGACAATGTGGAAAACTGCCCAGTTATGTCCTGTCCACAAAAAGCAGGACAAATCCAATCCGGCCAATCACCGCCCCATCAGTCTACTCTCAAATCATCAGCAAAGTGATAGAAGGTGTTGTCAACAGTGCTATCAAGCATCACTTACTCACCAATAACCTGCTCACTGATGCCCAGTTTGGGTTCCGCCAGGACCACTCAGCTCCCGACCTCATTACAGCCTTGGTCCAAACATGGACAAAAGAGCTGAATTCCAGAGATGAGGGGAGAGTGACTGCCCTTGACATCAAGGCAGCATTTGACCGAGTGTGGCATCAAGGAGTTCTAGTAAAACTTAAGTCAATGGGAATCGGGAGAGAAAACTCTCCACTGGCTGGAGTCATACCTAACACAAAGGAAGATGGTTGTGGTGGTTGGAGGTCAATCATCACAGCCACAGGACATCGCTGCAGGAGTTCCTCAGGGCAGTGTCCTAGGCCCAAACATCTTCAGCTGCTTCATCAATGACCTTCCCTCCATCAAAAGGTCAGAAGTGGGGATGTTCACTGATGATTGCACAGTGTTCAGTTCCATTCTCAAATCCTCAGATAATGAAGCAGTCCATGCTCGCATGCAGCAAGACCTGGACGACATTCAGGCTTGGGTTGATAAGTAGCAGGTAACATTCATGCCACACAAGTGCCAGGCAATGACTATCTCCAACAAGCGAACGTCTAACCACTGCCCCTTGACATTCAATGGCATGACCATCGCCAAATCCCCCACCATCAATATCCTGGGGGGGGTCACCATTGACCAGAAACTTAACTGGACCAGCCACATAAATACTGTGGCAACAAAAGCAGGTCAGAGGCTGGGCGTTCTGCACAGAGTGTCTCACCACCTGACTCCCCAAAACCTTTCCACCATCTACAAGGCACAAGTAAGGAGTGTGATGGAATACTCTCCACTTGCCTGGATGAGTGCAGCTCCAACAACACTCGAAGCTCGACACCATCCAGGGCAAAGCAACCCACTTGATTGGCACCCCATCCACCACCTTAAACATTCACTCCCTCCACCACCAGCATACTGTGGCTGCAGCGTGCATCATCTGCAAGATGCACTGCAGCAACTCGCCAAGGCTTCTTTGGCAGCACCTCCCAAACCCACGACCTCTTCCACCTAGAAGGACAAGGGCAACAGGTGCATGGGAACATCACCACCTCCAAAATCCCCTCCAAGTCACACACCATCCTGACTTGGAAGTATATCGTCGTTCCTTCATCATCTCTGGGTCAAAATCCTGGAACTCCCTCCCCAACAGCACTCTGTGCCCACATCCCATGAACGAATAAAAAAAACAGGGGGAAGGTGGGAGGGAGTCGGTAGGGGAAGTGCATGCTGCAGTGAACAAATGGTAATTTGAGTAATAAGGTGGAATGTGGCATTGGATGGCAACATACTAAACATTCATAAGAACATAAGAATTTGGAGCAGGAGTAGGCCATACGGCCCTTCGATCCTGCTCTGCCACTCAATAAGATCATGGCTGATCTGCAACCTCACTTTCCCTTCCGATCCCCATATCCCTCGATTCCCCTCGAGTCCAAAAATCTATCTATCGCAGCCTTGAATATGCTCAATGACTCAGCATCCACAGCCGTTTGGGCTAGAGAATTCCAAAGATTCACAACCCTCTGAAGAAATTCCTCATCTCAGTCTTAAATTGCCAACCCCTTATCCTGAGACTATGCCCCCTTGTTCTAGACTCTCCAGCCAGTGGAAACAACCTCTCAGCATTTACCCTGTCAATCCCCCTCAGAATCTTATATATTTCAATGAGATCACCTCTCATTCTTCTAAACTCCAGAGAGTATAGACCCATTCTACTCAATCTCTCCTCATAGGACAACCCTCTCATCCCAGGAATCAATCTGGTGAACCTTTGTTGCACCGCCACTATGGCAAATATATCCTTTCTCAGATAAGGAGACAAAAACTGTGCACAGTACTCCAGGTGTGGTCTCACCAAAGCCCTGTACAATTGTAGTAAGGCTTCCTTACTCTTGTACTCCAACCCCCTTGCAATAAAGGCCAACATGCCAGTTGCCTTCCTAATTGCTTTACGAATCTGTATGCTAACTTTGTGTTTCCCCGTACGAGGACACCTAAATCTCTCTGAACACCAACATTTAATAGTTTCTCACCATTTAAAAAAAAATTCTGTTTTTCTATTCTTCCTACCAAAGTGAATAACCTCACATTTCCCCACATTGTACTCCATCTGCCACCTCATTGCCCACTCACTTATCCTGTCTATATCTTTTTGCAGACTCTGTGTCCTCCTCACAGCTTACTTTCCCACCTAGCTTTGTATCGTCAGCAAACTTGGATACATTACAGACGGTCCCTTCATCCAAGTCATTAATATAGATTGTAAATAGCTGAGGCCCAAGCACTGATCCTTGCGGCACCCCACTAGTTACAGCCTGCCAACCTGAAAATGACCCGTTTAACCCTACTCTCTGTTTTCTGTCCGTTAACCAATCCTCTAGCCATGCTAATATATTACCCCAACCCCATATCTTGCGAAGCAACCTTTTATGTGGCACCTTATCGAATGCCTTTCAAAATCCAATATACTATATCTACTGGTTCCCCTTTATCTACCCTGCTAGTTACATCTTCAAAGAACTCCAATAAATTTGTTAAACACGATTTCCCATTCATAAAACCATGTTGGCTCTGCCTAATCATAATATGATTTAAGTGCCGTTACCATTTCCTTAATAATGGATTCCTACATATTTGTCTACACCCGACCCAGCTATTGCAATATTCTCAAAACTCTGGCCTAACTTTTGCTGATCATGCACAGAATAAGGAACTGTTTCTTAAAAGTACAAGATACTTTTTGTTATCAGCACATCTACCATTACTTCAAATATATTTTTGTAATAGACAGACCCTACAAAATAAACATACTCCTCTAGTTTGTATGAATATCATTCTTTCAGCAATTTTTTTATTTTTGACAAGCCGTTATAAGGTTTATGTTAAAAGGGGTCAGCTGTGGCTCAATGGTAGCACTCTCGCCTCTAAGTCAGAAGGTCATGGGTTCAAGCCTCACTCCAGAGTCTTGAGCACATAATTTAGGCTGACGCTCCAGCGCAGTACTGAGGGAGTGCTGCACTGTCGGAGGTGCAGTCTTTCAGCTGAGACATTAATCCCTCTCAGATGGATGTAAAAGATCCTACAACACTATTTTGAAGATGGGCAGGGGAGATCCCCCCCGGTGTTCCGGCCAATATTTATCACTCAACCAACATCACTAACAACAGATTACCTGGTCATAGCACATTGCTGGTTGTGGGAGGTTGCTGTTTGCAAATTGGCTGCCACGTTTCGTACATTATACAAGTGACTTCAAAAGTACTTAATTGGCTGTAAAACACTTTGGGATGTCCTGACGTCACCAAAGATGCTATATAAATGCAAGTCTTTCTTTTTTCTTTTATGGATTATAGCTTACCTGTAACATGGTAACACTAATAAAGTAGGAGAAAAAAATAAAAGCTGGACTGAAAACCATTCTTGATTGTTAAGAGGGGGAGGACAGCCTGCAATAATTATCCAAGTGCATTATGTTGGTGAAGGAAAAGCATGTTTGTCTTCTTTACTCCACTAACACTTGGAAATCCTGATTTCAAACAATCAGGCAACATTTAAATCTTCACATTAATGAGACTGAACAGGGACAGACCCAAATGCTTTGATGAATCAGAGCAGAAGAAATGTGTAACCCTCCACCATTCTAATAAATCAGATTGAAGAATCCTTCAGTTAAAATGTTGTACTTGCCTAATGTATCTTTGATGTTCTTTACAAGTGACCCCTTCTTTAAGCTGTTTTTCCTTTCTACATAGTTTGACGGAACATATCCAGTTTTGTTTGATGTATTTCTTACTCTCCACCAAGTTTTAGAGTCATCGAGCAGCCACAATCGCTCATTTTTCTTGATGTCAAGTTCTTGATCCTGCTGTGCTGTGTAATCCCACTTTGCTATAACAATAACTTCTTCTGTCATCTTTCATGGAGTCCTTCCTGTCAGAGACAACATAGTTCACCATTAAACAATGCATCAGTCAGCACAATCTCACCTTTGTCTACTCAATATTGAGAACCCATGCGCTAACCAATAACTGCAGTTTTTCCTTTTAAATGGTGACTCGCTTCTCCTTTGCAAAAATACAAAATGGGAAAAAATCACATACGTGCATTTTTTTAAAAGCTCCTTTCTCAACAGTGTCATTTTGGACTTGATCCTTCATAGATGTGGTCTAAATGGAATAGGAAGGTTAAAGTTCACATTAAAACAAAAGTACTGATCTAGTCTTGAATCTGGTTTCATTATCTGTTCCACCTGCTCGGCTGAGAACAGCTTCTGCAATCACATCACCATTCAAACCTTTACATGATTGCCGCATTAAGTTGAAACACTTTTCAAAATCCAAGCTGCCCCATTAGCAACCAGTAGCTCTGAAAGTCATCACTGTTGACTGTTAGCAATGGGTTCCAACATTGCTGCAATGTTGAGCTTTGATAAGAGATAAACACGTTCCTTTGAACACTTTAGTTAAAAACATACACAAATAGCCTCAAATTCTACATCATTAGTCACATTTATTATATCAGTTTAACTTTATAATGGTTAGTCAGTCAAATGATACAAAACACCCTCTCTGAGCCAAATGTAGCTATTTGGCTGCTCCATATGCAGCAACATCACCCGTCACGTTTCAAGAATTTTGATCGTTTTTCCATAGGTAGGACTTGGAAAATAAAAATTACTTTTAAATGTTGAGTTTTTAAAGCAAACTACTACAAACAAATTTAAAAAGGCACTGAAACCATATGTGGTTAAAATGGTAATGATGTAAAGTTTGATGCATGGTTTTCCTAAAGACTGTTAAGTAATTCATCAGCCTGTGTCAGCAAATGATAATCACTCATACCCACCATCTTGGGAAGTTTCCGGTCCTTTCGGACTGTGAACAGAGGGAGAAAAAATAGAGAGAGACAGGCACAGGCAGGCAATGAGGTCCAGAAATGGTTGTGAAGTTGGTCAAGGAAAGCTGTGACAGCAAGTTCTGACCAGGCCCAGAAGGAGAATATAGGTGGTTAATTAGTAGTTATTTTGTTTAAGTCAAGTAAAACAACCCACCGAGAAGCAAGGGGTTTTCACTATTTTGTATCATTACACAATGCTAAATTGTACAGATTGAACTAACCAAGTCTGATCATAACAGTACTTGCTGTGAAATAAACAGCTCAACGATTTGTATCTGGTCTCATCTAACCAAGTGCTTTTCAGTCCACCTTCTAAAAGACTGAAGAAGCACATGCACTGAAGACATGAATATCCAGTTCAGATTAAATGGAGAGACGATTGTTGTATCACAGGGTTACGCTATAGTTAGATATTCGGCGACAAGGCCAGGGGTTAGACTGATTACGGGAATGACTAATACTCTAGATAATATCCAAGGCAAGACACTAAATTTGCAAAATCATCACCCAAGTGCTGTGCTGGGTTCAGAATAATAGCCAGAGCTGGCATCTGATGAGGTACTGCATAGGAAACCTATTGTTAAAAGAAAGGCACATAGTATTAAAGGGAATGTGACAGTACAGTTGTCAGACTTATGCCATACACTAGGCATTCCAGTTACCTTGGAACGCTGGAGTCGCACTGCAGATATGCAGTCACATACATACGAGGGAACATTGGGCTTTGACTTTTAAAAGAAACTGGAGCACCAGGTAGTAGTCAGTATCTATTGTCCCTATTGGCACCATTATTAAAAATGCTTTGCTTGCACCACAGCTGTTCATACAACAATTTAGCAACAGTCTATCCCAAAACAACTTCAAAAGTAAAGAAATACAGAAATCTTTACGCCACTATAATCGGTAATTAAAGAACTGCCGAGTTCTTGCTCCTCTACCCTCAACCACATTTGAGTATTAGGGGAAAAAAACAGAAATGGTCTCAGGGCGTGAAATTTGGTTATGCCCCGTTTGGAGGTGGTAACCGAGTTAAGGCTGGACATTTAGCGCCCGGCGCAGAAGTACCGCCCCGGACGCTAAATTCGGCTTACCGCCCTGCACAGGAAGTGGAGCATAATCTCGGGCGTTCCACTTCCTGGTGGGGCGGTAACCGAGGCAGTGTCGGGGCACGATCGGCAGCGCTGCCACGTGTCAACACCCCTCCCCTTCAGTTAAAGGGGAGGGCCGCTACGCAGTCTGCAGGGCCTCCGATGGCCCACACTAGGCCACCAGGGCAGCGTGGAGCTGCATGATGGCGGCCAGGACCAGCCACGGCCCACCACGGAGGGCCGACCTGGAAGTGGTGTCATGGGTCGCAGCCGCACCTCCCCTTTAAATACCACCCCGCAAGTGGCGGTCGGCCCAGTTCGCGACCCCCGAGGCTGGTGCTGACACCGCCCGTGACAGCCTAGCGGGGTGCAGCCGAGTTTCTGCTGCGGGGCGCTAAGGGGCCACAGTGCATGGCGATGATGTAACTGCTGGCAGCGCAGTGGCCCGGGGTGCTACCGGCAGGGGCGCTGCACTATCAGGTAGTGCCTCGGCAACGCTCTGCCGAATTTCTCGGGAGGTGCTTTTCCGCCACAACCCCCCCCAGGCGATAATCCCTTTGCATACAATAGCAAAATACTGCGGATGCTGGAAATCTGAAATAACAACAGAAAATGCTGGAAATACTCAGCAGGCCAGGCAGCATCTGTGGAGAGAGAAACAGAGTTAACGTTTCAGGTCTGGGACCCTTCATCAGAACTGGAAATAGCTGGAAGTGTAACAGATATTAAGCAGGTGCAGAGACCAGGGGGGTGGTGGTGGTGGGGGGGGGGGGGGGGGGGGGTGGTGGTTGGAGGGGAGGAAGGAATTGAAAGAACATACTGTGAAAATGTTGCAAATGGGAATGGCAAAATCATACTGCATGAAAATTGGGGGCAGGGATTATTATCTGAAATTGTTGAACTCGATAGTGAGTCCGGAAGGTTGTAAAGTGCCTAATCGAAAGACGAGGTGCTGCTCCTCGAGCTTACGCTGAGCTTCATTGGAACAATGTAATAGGCTGAGGACAGAGAGATCAGAGTGGGAGCGAAGCGGAGAATTAAAGTGACAGGCGACCGGAAGCTCAGGGTCACCCTTACGGACTGAACGGAGGTGTTCCGCAAAGCGGTCGCCCAATCTGTGTTTGGTCTCCCCAATGTAGAGGAGACCGCATCGTGAGCAGCGAATACAGTATATTAAATTGCAAGAAGTACAAGTAAATCGCTGTTTCACCTGGAAGGGGTGTTTGGGGCCCTGGACAGTGGGAAGGGAGGAGGTAAAAGGGCATGTGTTGCATCTCCTGCGCTTGCACGAGAAGGTGCCAGGTGAAGGAGAAGGGCTGTTGGGGGTGCTTGAGGAGTGGACCAGGGTGTCGCGGAGGGAGCGGTCCCTTCGGAATGCTGAAAGGGGAGGTGAGGGGAAGATGTGTTTGGTGGTGGGATCACGTTGGAGGTGGCGGAAATGGCGGAGGATGATCCGTTGAATGTGGAGGCTGCTGGGGTGAAAGGCGAGGACAAGGGGAACCCTATCGTGGTTCTGGGAGGGAGGGAAAGGGGCGAGAGCAGAAGTGCGGGAAATGGAACAGACACGGTCAAGGGCCGTGTCAACCACAGTAGAGGGGAATCCTCGGTTGAGGAAAAAGGAAGACATGTCGGAAGCACTGGTATGGAAGGTGGCATCGTCAGAACAGACGCAGCGGAGACGGAGAAACTGCGAGAATGGAATAGAGTCCTTACAGGAAGCGGGGTGGGAGGAAGTCTAGTCCAGGTAGCTGTGGGATAAGCCCTTTGCATCCAGTTAGCGCCCCCCGGAGGCAATAATGGCAGACGCAAAGGAACCGAATTTCCAGTCCTTAGATTTTGTCGATATGACAGTGGTAACTTAGTTTTAAAATTAAAATTGTCGATATAATAAATTTGCATTTTAAACCCTGAAAAGAGCTCAAGTTGAAACAATCCAGATTTCTTCTCCTCCCACCCAAACTTACTATACCAACGCCGCCACCCACCCCCCACCACCCCCATCCCCCCGCCCGGTTTTTCATTTTTTTAAGCTTACCATTGTCCTTAATTTTTCTATTTCTTTTATTTGGACTTAAACCACAAACCTTGCTTCCGATTTCCTTCACAAAAAACTTGCTTTCTTTTTCTGTTCGGCGTTCTGATTACGTTGAGTCCAATTGTATTACTTTATACACTCGAGAGAGAATGCTCAGAAAATAAATACTGATGACATACACGCAACATTTTTCAATTTCCCCCAATCTTTTTTCAAACCTTATTTCCTCTTCCCCCTCCCCATTTTCTAGTTTTTGGAAAGGTCCGAAATGGACCAAGAAAATTTCAGGGATTTTTTTCAGAAATTAAACCGAAAATGCAGAGCTCCAACAATAAGACATGCATCTTACACAACCTCATCCTTGGGGACATCATCCAAAGACATGGGAACAGCTTCTACCTGTCGGCTGACAACACCTAGCTGTACCTCTCTCAACCCTTCTACTGCCTCTATGCTCTCAGACTACTTGTCTTGACTTCCAATCTTGGTTGCTCTGCAATTTCTTCCAGTTAAACATAGTCTTTGGCCCTCGTCACAAACTCCATACCCTTGCCACTGATTCCACCCCCTCTCTCGCCATTGTCTCAGGTTGAACCAGACTGTTCACATCATTGCTATTCTATTCGACCCCAAGCTGAGCTTCCTACCCCATACCCTCTCAATCACAAAGATCACCTATTTCCACTGCGTAACTTTGCCTCCCTCCACCCCTGCTTTTGCCTCAGCCCATCTGCCGTTGAAACCCTCATTTCATGCCTTTGTCACTTCCAGACTTGATTGGCTGGCCTACCGTTCTCCACACACTAAACTTCAGCTCATCAAAAACTCTGCCACCTGTACCATGTCCTGCTCACCATCACGTTTGTCCTCGCTGACCTATAATTCTTATTCTTGTGTATAAGTCCCTTCATGGCCTCACCCCTCCCTACATCTGTAACGTCTGCCAACCCTACAACTCCTCAGAACTCTGTTCCTCCAACTCAGGCCCCTTGCGCATCCCTCCCTCCCTTTGCCCCACCGTTACCAGTGTGCTTTCAGCCACCTAGGCCACATGATTTGGAATTTCCACACCCTCTACTCACTTAAGACAATCCTGAAAACCCACCTCTTTGACCAAGCATTTGGTCACCACTTCTAATATCTCCTTCTTTGGCTCGGTCTCCATTTTTGTTTGATTATACCTCTGTGAAGCACATTGGGACGTTTTCTATGTTAATGGCGCTATATAAATGCAAGATGTTCTTCCTGCGGCATTGTTTCTGTTGCCGCCGCTGTTTTGGGGCTACATTGATGGAGATGACAGAGCGGATTAGGCGGTGGTCTGTCCAGCAGTCATCAGCTCCTGTCATGGCGCGGGTGATGCGGACATCCTTGCGGTCCCTCGTTCGGACGATGACGTAGTCCAGCAGATGCCAGTGCTTGGAACGAGGGTGCTGCCATGAAGCCTTGTACTTGTCTCTCTAACGGAACAAGGTGTTGGTTATGACGAGGCCATGTTCTAAGCATTTCGACAGGAGGAGGGTACCGTTGGAGTTGGCTTTCCCTACCCCCTCTCTGCCTGTGGAGCACAATAAGACCCCGCTAAGAAAGCCCTATTCAGCCTGCGCCTCACAAACAACCTGACGACTCCCAGTGATGCAGAGACACAGAGTGCCCACAGCATCTGGTCTGCACTCAAGGCCTCCATAATCAGCACCTGTGAAGAGACGCTCGGTCATTCAACCAGGAAACACCAAGACTGGTTTGACGAGAATGACCAGGAGATAATAAGCCGCAAGCGCAAGGCATTTCTGATCTGGAAACAGCAACAGAACTCGAGAGCAAGAAAGCAGCTCTACAGAAGCCTGAAGGCCGAGGTCCAACAAAAAACTCACGACCTAAAGAACAGATGGTGGGTGGAGAAAGCGCAGGAGATCCAGCAGCTAGCCGACAACCACGACATGCGTGGATTCTTTAGCGCAGTCAAGACCATCTACGGCCCAAGCACCCAAGGCCCTTCCCCACTGCGGGCCAAGAACGGAGGTGTACTCATCAAGGACAGGGAGGCAGTCAGTGCCCGCTGGAAGGAGCACTTCGAAGATCTCTTTAACCACGACTCTGTCTTCGACAAGAGTGTCCTCAACTCCATCCCACAGCATGCTACCCGCCACCATCTCAGCACAACCCCAGCCCGGCATAAGGTTGAAAACTGAACAAGGCCTCAGGAGCAGATGGAATCCCCGCCGAGGCACTAAAGCATGGCAGAGAAGCACTACTGGCGCGAATTCATGAACTCATTTCTCTTATCTGGAAGGAGGAGAGCATGCCAGGGGATCTCAGAGATGCCGTAATTGTGACCATCTTCAAGAAAGGGGACAAGTCCGATTGCAGTAATTAGAGGAGTTTCCCTGCTATCTGCCACAGGGAAAGTCATCGCAAGAATCCTCCTCAATCGCCTTCTCCCAGTGGCCGAAGAGCTCCTCTCAGAGTCGCAATGCGGATTCCGCCCACTAAGGGGCACAATGGACATGATCTTCACCGCACGTCAATTACAAGAGAAATGCAGGGAACAGCACCAACCACTGTACATGGCCTTTTTTGATCTCACAAAGGCCTTCGACGCTGTCAACCATGAGGGATTATGGAGTGTCCACCTCAAATTCAGCTGCTCTCAAAAGTTTGTCGCCATCCTCCGCCTGCTTCACGACGACATGCAAGCCGTGATCCTGACCAACGGTTCCACCACAGACCCAATTCACATACGAACCAGGGTCAAGCAAGGCTGTCATCGCACCAACGCTCTTCTCGATCTTCCTTGCTGCAATGCTCCACTCACCCTCAGTAAGCTCTCCACTGGAGTGGAGCTAATTTACAGAACAAACGGGAAACTGTTCAACCTCCATTGCCTCCAGCCCAGATCCAAGGTCATCCCATCCTCTGTCGTCGAATTACAGTATGCAGACGATGCTTGTGTCTGCGCTCACTTGGCGGTCGAACTCCAAACCATCATCAACACCTTCACCAAAGCATACGAGAGCATGGGCCTTACACTAAACATCTGTAAGACAAAGGTCCTCTACCAACCTCCCCCCGCCACACAGTGCTGCCCCCCGATTATCAAAATCCATGAAAAAGCCTTGGACAATGTGGACCACTTTCCATACCTCGGGAGCCTACTGTCAACAAGGGCAGACGTCGACGACGAAGTCCAACACCGCCTTCAGTGTACCAGTGCAGCCTTCGGTTGCCTGAGGAAGAGGAGTGTTTGAAGACCAGGACCTCAAACCTGGCACTAAGCTCATGGTCTACAGGACAGCAGTGATACCCGCCCTGCTGTATGCCTCAGAGACATGGACCATGTACAGCAGGCACCTCAAAGCACTGGAGCGGTACCACCAACGTTGCCTCCACAAGATCCTGCAAATCCATTGGCAGGATAGGCGCACCAACGTCAGTGTTCTTGCTCAGGCCAACATCCCCAGCATCGAAGCTCTGACTACGTTCAATCAACTCCGAGGGACGGGTCACATTGTCCGCATGCCCGATACGAGACTCCCAAAACAAGCGCTCTACTCGGAGCTCCAGCACGGCAAGAGAGCCCCAGGTGGGCAGAGGAAACGCTTCAAGGACACCCTCAAAGCCTCCTTGAAAAAGTGTAACATCCGCACCGACACCTGGGAATCCCTGGCCCAAGACCGCACAAAGTGGAGGAGAAGCATCCGGGAAGGCGCTGAACACCGAGTCTCTGCGCCGGGAGCAAGTGGAAGCCAAGCGCAGGCAACGCAAGGAGCGCACGTCAACCCAAGCACCCCACCCACCCGCTCCTTCAACCACCGTCTGCCCCACCTGTGACAGACTGTAGGTCCCGCATTGGACTCATCAGCCACCTGAGAACTCATTTTTAATGTGGAAGCAAGTCATCCTCGGTTCTGAGGGACTGCCTAAGAAGATGATGATGTTGGTACGCTCAGTCCTAAAATCAGTTTGGCCTTCAATTCTTTCAAATAGACCAATTTCTTTCTATTTCTTTATCGAATTGTACATCTATTCTAAATGTTGAGTTTAGCAATGAAAATGAGTATCTTAAGTTTTTCCCATCCTCCTAGAATCCTCTGGCTTTTAAAACCCAAGCTTGGAATCACCTTGTAATGTATATACCTTTAAGGGGGGAACTATCTTTTACAGCTCATGTATACTGCAGTACCGGCAGTGACCACACCTGTATATAGCACTGAGTAGTAATCTGTACAGATCAGTTCTAGTGTGAGCCACGTTGAGTAAACAACTGTTGTACCGTTCCCCTGCAGTCTGTGTCTTATTATACACGGACACAACATTGGCGACGAGGCAAGTTCGAACCTACCTGCAACTCTGCATCACCTCCCGGGGATTCGTTCCTGGAGATCAGTGGATTGGAGGTCAAGGCCAGAGACTCGGGCGTCGACCACGGGCAACCGCCCAGTCATCCAGCAGAGACTCGAGAATTGCGGGGGAGGCTGTCGAGAGCCAGGCTTGGCTTTCCAGTCGAGGTGGTCCAGCGAAACGGGCTGGCAACAGGTAGTGCGCAGACCCTTCCAGGACAGCGGCGGGCTAGAGCCCGACCAAGCGGCACAGCAAAGGGCCGAGCAGCGTCGACGGGGGAGAGAGAGAGAGCAGAGTGCAGCCGGTGTTCAGGGGCTGAGCAGCGTCGAAGAGAGGGAGAGACGCGCAGAAACCCGCGAGGCGCCGCCACTGCCACGAGGACCGCCGAGAGCGGCGTTGGCAGCAGCGCAGGAGAAGCGCGCGAAACCTACAGGGCGCCGCCATTGCCACGAGAACAGCCGAGAGCGGCGTTGGCAGCAGCGGGGGAGGAAGGAAAGCGTGGGAGACGCCATTTTAAACCACACCCAAAATGCCGAAGAGTGGCAGTATCACCGCATTTGACAATGAAGTCGAAGATTGGACTACATATGTCAAACGAATAGAGGTATACTGCAAGGCAAATGAGGTGTCAGATGACAAGAAAGCGTCGGTATTGTTAAATTTAATGGGTGCAAAGACGTATGGTTTATTACGAAATCTAGTAACCCCAACGAAGCCAATGGAAAAGAGTTTTGAAGCCATAGTAACGATACTACAGGAACATTTAAACCCCACACCGCTGCTGAGAGCAGAAAGATTCAAGTTTCACAAACGGAACCAGCATAAGGATGAAAGCAATGCTGTTTATTTAACAGAACTGCGCAAACTATCGAAACACTGCCAGTTTGGAGCGGGACTGGCAGATACCTTAAGGGACAAGTTTGTGTGTGGGCTTCAAAGTGAAGGAACCCAGAAACGGCTTTTATCTGAAAAGGACCTTACGCTGGAAAAGGCTTTCAGCATTGCGCTATCATATGAAGCAGCAGCACAGGGCGCTGCAGAGATACAACAGAGACCGCAAGAATATGGCACAAACGAAATGTCATATGGAACAGAGAAGTGCTATCGCTGCGGCAGAACAACACACGACCAGAATGATTGCTGGTTCAAAGACAAAGTGTGCAGACAGTGTGGAAAAGTAGGACACATAGCACGAGTCTGCAGGTCGGGAAAGAAAACCAGCAATAAGAAACCTACCAAAGGAAAGTACAAGAAGGTACATAAGATGACGGAGAATAGTTCAGACAAACAAAAGAGTGATAACGACTCCGAAAGCAGGGAACTGAGTTGTCTGAAACTACATAATGTGATCACAACGGAGGATCACCAAACCATTTGGGTCACTCTCAAGATAGCAGGAGCCCAGGTAAAGATGTTATTGGACACAGGATCAGCCCTAACAGTCATAAACCGACGGGACTACGAGCAGCTATTCTCACACATACCCTTGAGAGACACAAAAATTATTTTGAAGACGTATACGGGGCAAAAATTCTACCCCAAAGGAAAAATAAGGGTGACCGTTATATATAACGGTAAGGAAACACCAAAACTAGACTTGTATGTATTGCAAGATGGAGGGCCACCATTACTGGGACGTGAATGGATCCGGAAAATACAACTGGATTGGCATTCCATACAGGCACTGACTGTGGCTGACAAAAAGGATGACGACGTCACACCTGGGCGACTGTCAAAGATCCTAACTGACGCGAAAGAAGTGTTCCAGCAAGGACTCGGAACACTAAAAGGCATGACAGCGACGATTAAAATTGAAGAAAACGTAAGCCCAAAATTTTTTAAGGCCAGACCGGTAGCTTATGCGATCCGCCCAGCCGTCGAAGCAGAGCTGGAGAGTCTGGAACGTTCAGGTGTACTGTCCAAGGTAGACTGGAGCGAGTGGGCTACACCCATCGTCCCTGTGACGAAAAAGTCGTTGAGCAGCACGCCTGGGGAACCAAGGAAGGTTCGCATTTGTGGGGACTTTAAGGTAACAGTGAACCCGGTCCTTCACACCGTACAATATCCACTTCCGCGGATTGAAGATATTTTCGCCTAGCTATCTGGAGGGAAACGCTTCATTAAGATTGATCTGGCCCAGGCGTATCTGCAAATGGAGGTAGAAGAAGCATCAAAAAAATACCTCACGATCAACACCCATAAAGATCTCTACCAATACAACCGGCTGGTATTCGGGGTAGCATCAGCTCCGGCTATTTGGCAGAGGGCAATGGAACAAGTCCTGCAAGGGATCCCAGGGACCCAGTGTTATTTCGACGACATCCTGGTCACGGGCGAAAATGACAGTGATCACCTTGCCAACCTGGAGCAGGTGCTCACTAGATTGCAGGAATATGGGCTCCAAGCTAACCGCCCCAAATGCGAGTTTTTTAGAAAACAGATCTCGTATTGTGGCCATGTTATCGATAAAGAGAGGTTACATAAGACCCCAGAGAATATTGAGGCAGTGGTCAAGGCTCCAGCACCGGAAAATGTGTCACAACTGAGGTCGTTCCTCGGGCTGGTAAACTACTACCATAAGTTCTTGCCAAATTTGTCTACAATACTACACCCACTGAACACCCTACTGCAAACTGGGGTGCCATGGAAGTGGACTGACAAATGTAGACGAGCTTTCCAGAAGAGCAAAACACTAATCACATCGAAAGAGGTATTGGCCCATTACAACCCAGCATTACCAATTCGGTTGGCATGTGATGCGTCACCCTACGGCATTGGAGCGGTGCTGTCGCACAAATTCTCGGACGGCTCAGAGAGGCCAATAGCCTTTGCGTCACGATCAATAACCTCAGCCGAGCGTAACTACGCCCAGATTGACAGGGAGGCCCTCAGCCTAGTGTGGGGAGTGAAAAAGTTCAATCACTATCTGCACGGGCAGAAATTCACCTTGCTGACTGATCACCAGCCTCTTGTCTCCATTTTTAATCCGAAGGGGGGCGTTCCGGTGATGACTGCGCAACGACTACAAAGATGGTCACTTTTTCTAGGGGCGCACCACTATGAGATTGAATACAAGGGCACGAAACAGCATGGAAATGCTGTTGGGCTATCACGCCTGCCACTGCCTACTGCGGAGGAAGCACCAGCAGTGGATCCTGTCGAAATATTCCATTCGACTATAGTTGAATATGTATCGAAAAGGAAACCCGAAATGACCCGACACTGTCTCGGGTATATGATTTGACGGTGAAGGGATGGCCAGCACATGGCGACTCACTGTTGCCAGCATTCTCGACAAGGAGAGAACAGCCGTCAGTGTGCCGGGGGACCTTGATGTGTGGATCCCGAGTGGTAATTCCACCCAAGTTAAGGGATAGAGTGCTCAATGAGCTTCATGAGGGTCATCTGGGAGGGGTAAAAATGAAAAGCCTAGCCAGGGCTTGTGTGGTGGCCGGGAATCGATAAACAAATCGAGGACCTGACCAAGAACAAATCGAGGACCTGACCAAGAGCTGCTCAGGATGCCAGAAAGTCCAAAATGCACCACCACAGGCCCCTCTACACCCATGGGAGTGGCCCTCATCTCCATGGCAACGGGTGCATATTGATTTTGCTGGTCCATTCATGGACTCAATGTTCTTAATAGCCGTGGATGCGCACTCGAAATGGCCTGAGGTCATCAAAATGTCCTCCACCACCACGGAGAAAACTATTGCAGTCCTACGGACCATTTTTGCCAGGAATGGCTTGCCAGAACAGATTTGCTCCGACAACGGACCACAGTTTGTGTCCGAAGAGTTCCGGAGGTTCTTGAAAAAGAATGGGGTAAGGCATTACACATCCGCCCCGTATCATCCAGCCACAAATGGATTGGCTGAGAGGTTCGTACAAACCTTTAAGAAAGCAATAAAGGCTATGTACAATGACAACATTCCGCTGCAGCACAAGGTGGACAATTTCCTGTTCGCCTACCAGAATGCGACACATGCAGTCACCAACCAGGCCCCAGCCATGATGTTCTTTAACCGAAGGTTAAGATCTCGCCTGGATTTGCTCAGACCAAACGTACGAAGAGATGTTGAGAGTAAGCAATTCCAGCACATCCATGAGAAGCCAACAAGGAGCTTCAATGTAGGGCAACCAGTCTTGGCCCATGACTATCGAACAGAAAAATGGCAGCCAGGAACGATATGCACACGGCAGGGCCCACTAATGTACACAGTGGACGTTGGGGAGAGCATCGTGAGACACCATGCTGACCAGATCCTAGAGTAACAGGAACAAGTCAACCCCATGCCTCGCCCATACGTACCTGGTGATGAACCCGACGTACAGGTCGCATCTACCCCAGAAACAGTAGCATCGGAAGCTGATGAACCAACCGACGACAGGGGGCCAGAATCGCCTCCGCACCAAGAGCAAGACACTCGGGAAAGGCGCTATCCAGAAAGGATCAGGAAGCCTCCCCAAAGACTGAATATATAAATAGACTATTTTCAGCTAATGTTGCATGTTAAAAGTGTTAATTGTAATTAGTTTGATATTTAATTGTTAAATGAGTGTTATGATACTGTTAATCTAAAAGGGGAGGAATTGTAATGTATATACCTTTAAGGGGGGAACTATCTTTTACAGCTCATGTATACTGCAGTACCGGCAGCGACCACACCTGTATATAGCACGGAGTAGTAATCTGTACAGATCAGTTCCAGTGTGAGCCACGTTGAGTAAACACCTGTTATACCGTTCTCCTGCAGTCTGTGTCTTATTGTACACGGACACAACACACCTAATCATTAGTTCTTGATTTATTTTCTTTTATTCCTTTCAACCGTGATGATGGACCACACTATGGGCCTTTGCCCATCATCTTGGTTTCTAACTTTAAAAAAAACGACACCATCAGGAGTCGAGTCTGAGAATGCAATTTTGGATAACATGAATCTAGAATGACATATTAATAAAAGACAAACTTGCATTTATATAGTGCCTTTCACGACCTCAGGATGTCCCGAAGCGCTTTACAACCAATGAAGTACTTTTGAATTGTAATCACTGTTGTAATACATCAGAAGTTCAGGGTTATCTGAGGCAGTGCGAAACAGGAGACAGGAATGAGTGGGATGCATCACAGCAGTCACCTTGTGACTGTGGAGATGAGGGAAGAACTCAGGAGGTTCAAATAAACCCAAGGACCAGCTATTGCAGTGCATGGTTTTGCAGGAGGCAAGGAGGTTTATGTCTAATTGTTAATCTGATGTTGTTTTCAGAGGAGATTTCTCTCCACTATTTATTATATATATTTGGTTACTGCGTAAGTCAGAGGTCATATTTCACCAGGACTGATCTGTATTTTTGCTAACTGAAAAAGATCAGCATTTTTCAGAAATTCTCAAAGCATTAATTCAAAGGATTTCTAAAATGTGCAAACTGCAGCTGTAACTCAAACTTAAAAGCACTTAGCAGTTTCCATAAATCCCACTCAAATATTCAATCAGAACTTCCAGTGGAATACTTGGATGTCAGTGCTGCAGTGCTTGCCAAGGACCAGCATGGACAATCAGAAATTACACTGTTATATACTGAGAAACTTTTACAAACACAAAGCACTACAGTACGTAGGGAACTTTCATAGACTAAAGGCTGTACAAGAATACCAGAGAGATCTGATTTTATAAAAAACACAAGCTCGGTCAGAAACCCATGACCATACAAGAGTCTCCTGTGCAATCTACAATTAGACTCCGTTTGCCCGATATCTAGTACACATTCTCTCCCCTCCTCCGCCTCCCCGCCATTTAATAATATGGCTGATCTTCGACCTCAACTCCATTTTCCCACCCGATTCCCATATCCCTTGATTCCCCAAGAGTCCAAAAATCTATATCTCAGCCATGAATATACACAGCACTGACATACAAGTATTCTACTGAAAGTTCCGATAGGGTATGCACAGAGCATCAGTAGGCCTCCTGCTGCTTGCCCAGCCAGAACCACTCTACCTGCTGCGGCATTGATTTAAAGGTCATCTGTAGAAATGTAGAAAAAATCCCAGTGAGCCAGGCTGCCTGATAAATCAAAAGTGCTCTGGAGTGCTATGAATCTGCCTCGCTCAGGTTATCAGATTACTGAGTCTACTGCAGAAGGTTGACTTGGTTCCAAACTTCTATCACCAAGCATGACTCTTGGAGCCAGCTCAACCCTGAAAAGACCCTACTTAACTTGTCTCCCTCGGCATCTGACGGAGGTTCTCTCTCTGGAACCTTAGTGAGCATCGTGCCTTGGACATACGAGTGCATATTCTAATTCCTGGCCTTCAGATAACTTTTTCCAGCAGCTGTTACCTAAGGTTTAAGTTACCTCATCTGCTATGCGACAAACATCTGTTTTCAGTGTGGAAGCTCCTACAGAGAGCAGCTTATGATGTACCAGCAACCATTACATTCTAAAGGTCCAAGTTCAATGTTACATACCAACTCAGCACTAACTAATGATCTACATTCTCATGTGAGGTGCTTTGGCAAAAATGTGTGTCCACCTTGAAGCTGACACTCACTTCTGGGTACTAAGCGATTGGTAGCATGGGTCAGAGCCCTGCCCATTGGCAATTAGTGCTCTCTTTTGTGACAAGCCCACCTCACAACTTGATTCTGAGGAACTCTTTCCAATGCATGCTGAAGGGTTCTGAACCATTAGGTACACAGAACAAAATTAATTGCACTATAAAAATATTTTTTCCACTGTGACAGGAGCGATGATCTAATCTGTCGAATCAGAGACTCCACAAAACTACAATGGCTAGTAGACGTCATAAAAATGTGCTTATTTTCTTCAAGAAGTTTAAACTCACTTTTGGGACATGGTTTGATACAGACTATGTTCTATGATGCAGGATTCATAATACTTGGAGAATGTGGAAGCCCACATTTGCCCATCCAAACTCAGCTGAGGTTTACATGCTCAAACGGGTTAAGGTGGGGTTCTTGCAGAAAATCCACATCTGGCCAATCTTTTGGCAAGTAAAAAAATCCTTTTAATTGATTAATTGAGCCTCCTGACATTTAGGGATATTATTTCGACATCAGCCATATTGCGGATTAATGTGACTCTGTTTGACAGGGTCCCAAGGGCTGGGCTGCAGATCCATATAGGGTACAATGAGGTTGTGGCGGGGTGGGGATGGAGGATTGCCCTTGGTTGGAGCACAGAATTCCCCGCCACTCTGCCAATTTGCTAGTGTGCTTCTGCAAGTAATAGCATGTGTTGAATGATCCCAGGATTGCATATGGTTGATTCCCTGCCCCTCCCGTACCTCTCCATTGCACAAGGCTGCAGTTCTAGTGAGGAATCCTTTCCGAGTGTTGAGCAGGGGAAGTCATCAAAACTAGTTCAGCTCTCTCTTCTGCCTGGTCTAGTTTGGCAGGAGTGCAGAGGCATGTTAATGGTCTTCAAGGAGGCTGATGGACTGCCAACTTATGTTTGTTATCACCTTCAACTAGTAAATATCAGTCTACAGAGCAGTGGTACAATCTTACCTGAGCTCAGAGCACTGGCTGTAGCAGTGGCCTGGCTGCTTGCATAATGGTAAGCACATGGCACTAAAAGGTGAGGTCACAGTTCTTGTTATATAAGAGTTCTGAGGGAAAGTTATAATCTGGGCCTGAGGCACTATGCTGGTTGTTCAAGGACTGAGCACTACATTTCCTGTTTTTATGTTGCAGGAAGGAAGGGGCACCCTTTGGTGAGGGGATGTTGACAGGGGAATGAGAACTCACTATTTTCAGTTCAAGAGGGAACACTAACCTATAATGCACCTCCGTAATAATGACAGGGAAAGGTCAGCGTGAACTGAAATAATGAAAGCCGTAGAAGCGTAGCTGTTCCTTGATTCTTGCACAAACCAAGCCGATTTCTTTTGTGGAAATCAGTAGTCAAGTGATCCAGCTGTGGAACAGAAACCAGGAGGTGCCTGCAAAATTAAATTACTTCAACGACCGAGAACATCGCAACAACATCTGCATCATCAACATCCCCGAGGACAGAGTAAAAACATACCTACTCATGTTATACAGAAAACCCTACGAACCATCCTCAACCTCAAGAAACAACCTAATCGAAACCTGGACAGAGCTCACAGAACACTTGCCCCTGCACCTGGATTCAAAACACCTCAGGGCATTTGGGTTGCAAATCCTTAGTTAGCAAGCAAAAGAAAAAAAGCAATCAAGCTTTCAAGTAGTCTAAAAGTGAAGTAAAACTTTCTTGTTTTATAATTAAACTATAACATTACTCTGGATGCATCATATGTGCTCTAATAAGAATCCCAGACTTTGGCTGCATGTTATTATTACTGGACCACAAAGGCAGTGAGCTCAGTTAGTCGGAATAAATTAATAGCCAAATTATCTGTTGCATTCATTCGTGGTAAAATACACTTATCTCCTTCAACAGTAAAATTTCTTCTTGATCTCTTACAATACAGAGTACATTGTGTTCTCCACAGAAACTTAGTGAAGCGCCAAGGACAATCTATGGCTTAATCAGTTGGACATATGTAATATTGGCTTTCAAGAAGTAACTATATTCATTATAAGTTTTAATACAACTGTTATATTTATGAATTGTCATGAATGGAAACATTAATTAACAATAATCTACCAAATATATATTAATCTCAAACAGGGCATTTAGTAGGGGAAAAATGGCGAGTTAAAAGAACAGTTGGGAGGTTTACCATATATACTTAACACTGACTATGCTTGGATAAAAATGCAATTTTTTATGCAAGTTGATTATTGTGACAAGCTGTGTCACTTTGTCGCAGTTAGTTCTGTGCTGTAAAATTCTATATAATTTTATAATTAGCAAACCCAAATCTCAGAACAAAATAAAGAATACAGGGCCCAGTTCTAAATTTTCCCAGTAGTATTGCACTGATGTCAAATGCTAAAGCTGGAAAAACCCAACAGTTCCTTGGTTAAGTTAGGATTATTTCAATAATACTGCAATTTGAACACCCTCACATCCAAAACGTGTCATCCCACATGGAACCTCAGCAGAAATGGCCTGTACAGCAGCATGGTAAGCACCAACGTTTACTCACCGTTCCTAAACACTTACACGGCTCATATAATGGGCATGAGGACCTCGAAGAATTTCAGAGACAATGGCCTAGAAATTCACTATGGCCCCGCCAGCTGGCTAGCGCCCAAAAGTTAGCGCTGGGCGCGGAGCCATTTGCGACCGTCAGATATTCACTTTTTGCGCCCCAAGTCGGAACCGGGCACTATTCCAGGGTGTGCCCGCCCCCGCTTGGGGCGCTGAAACTGAATTTCAGCGCTCTAGGCGCCGCTGCGTCACCCGCTGCGGAGCGGCAGGCTGCGGTACTGCAGGCCTCCTCCTTCTCTTAAGGTGGAGGTGCCTGCAACGGGGAGATCGCCGCTGGATAGTGCCGGCAAATGAGCCCGGCACCACGGAGAAGTGCCGGGTTCGCGGAAAGCAGCCGGCAATGCCGCGGGGGGGGGGGGGGTGAGTTGGAGGAGGCCGGGGAAGGAGGTGCGGGCAGGCGGCCGCCAAAAAAGCGGCCGGCCGCACCTCCACCTTAAAGCACCCCACTAAGGCTACAGTACGGTCCCGTTTTCTGGTCGCTGTTTGCGGCCGCTGCGGAAGAGGCGGCCGCAACTAAATATGGGGATCGGGCCGGTATCGGGGCACTGCGCACACCGATGACGTCATCGGTGCCGGCGCAGCGCTAACGGCTACCGCCACCATTACCGCTGCGCTGAATATCAGCGCAAACTCCTGTATTGGCGCAGAAGCCCTCTTTAGGCGGTAACTGGGCGCAAAGCTGGCAGCGCCTTACTGAATTTCTAGGCCTATTACTTTAAACATTTTAATTAGATTATTTATTCTTATCTAACCCAGATTGAAGAAGCAGCCATTTTATAACATGTGGGCAAGTCAGATTATTAAGCAAGCTTCAACGGTCTTGCTCAAGAGTCAACTCACTGAAACAGGACAGTGCTGCTTAGAGGCTAGAGAGAAATGCTGGAAACCAGCTAACTAGAACTGATAAAATAAATATCACCTCTGTATGATATGAATGCATATCTAATATACAGACAGCTGTCTTCGATGAACTGTCCAAAATGTTCATCGGCTTCCAGACAATGAGCTTTCAAGTGCAGTATTGTTGGGTGAATAACGACAGGGTAGACAGAGAAAGTAACTGAACCTTAGCTAATAAATACAAGTTTTAAAAAACAATATCAAAACTAGAATGCCATCACTGTCTTAAGTACAACATGAAAATCCTCAGGTTTCAAATAACTTGTACTTTATACACAGAACTTGGTTCATCACATGGTAGAAAATTTCAAAATTGGAGGCTTACTTGGTACTGTGGCAGCCATTAACTGCTTTGAAGAGATGGGATTAGCAGCCTTTGGTCGCAAGGTGATGATGGTGGTGTCACACAATTTACAACTGCTGGCTGAAATACATGAGAAACTACAAATGTAAACATGGAGGGTTTTTCCTTTCAACATAAACTTCATAAAAATTAATTTACTACCATTAAAGGAAGATTTTCCTGCGTTACCGATCATCTTGCTCTCTCCTAAAACAGGAACTGAGAAAAAGGGTGGAAAATCAAAAGCACAAAGCCCCTAGATCTCTGCAAATTACAGCAGCAAAGCAGTGTAACATCATCCTTCAAAAATATTGGCCAAAGGAGTTACACATAATGGCTATCAAAAGTAAATTAAACAGGAAAGTTAAACTCATTTCTATGTTCTAGTATGCACTCCAGTTAACAAGAATTTACAGATAAAATTGACAAGTAAATACTTGAGGCACTTTATAAAACATATACTACACAATGCAACACATTCACAGCCCAAATCAGTCATTTTTGTACAAAATGGTAATTTCTCCCCCCCCCACCAATTTTCTCTCCTCCTTCAGGTTGCTGACTCGTGCTGGTGTACAGCTCCACAGGCAGCACAACCCTTTGGTACCTGACCCAAGTGCAATTCTTAACGAAAGAGCTTATACACTGAAAGTTAGTTGGCTATTCAACTGTTGAGTCATCAGAGCTGAACCTGTTGCTGTCCTCATTGTGTGTCCAGACATGCAGCTTCTAAATAGAGAAAAAGAAGTGTAAACCTGGCTGTTCCCCAAACTCTCAACCCCAACCGCTTCCCCACCCACTAGTCCAAGGGCACCGAGACCAACTGCTACCTCTTCCTACCACCCTAACTAAAATAAACTAACTCAGCACAGACCAGGAACCAAGGACATTTCTGGTCTGTATGGAAAAGCCTTGCACCACATGACACATATACCTATTGAGATAGTGGGATGATCAAAAAAATCTTGTACTGGGTAAAATGATAATATGGTAAAGTACCAATAGGTGTTACAGTAGTTAAACATGCAATAACAGCATTTAGGGTTATCTATTTATCAAAACATTAAAAAAAAAATCTTAAGACTTGACTGTTAGATTAAGTGACAACTGTGCAACTATTTTATTACAATTAGGGAACCAGGCACAGCATCATGTGTCAGTATACGGTAGCCTAAAAACCTTCCCATGTCCATAAACTGACTGATTACTGATGCAAAACAGCTGCAGAAGCAGTTCCAGAACGGCACTAACTACAGGGGTTTTTAAATCTGCATTTCAAAGTCTTTTCTCCTGGCAGAGATTTTCAAACAATACTTCCTGCAAGCATCTGGGATCAAGGAAAATCTGGCCAACCTTGATTTGGGTCAAGACTAGCTTGGTTGACCTTGCTGGGTGCCAGCTTTAAACGGATTCTAACACAGAGGTGAGCAAAAGAAAACACTTACGACTAGCAATGAAGTAGAAATGAGGAATTGTTTCTATTGTTAGATTTCACTGTTGTTTGTTCATCTCAAGGCTCAGTCTGCACAGGAAAACCAGTGTTGGCACGAACACTCTGAATGCTACCTTCCAAACCCCATGATCATGGTTTTACAATGGCTGCTTGTAACACTGAGCAGCTAATTGTGGTCCAATTCTGCAGACAGACTCACCAGACCAGTTTTTCCTCCTCCTGAAATGGCACACTCCAATGCCAACTCAGGAGTCCATTTATCAGCATATAGTCAGGAACGGCTTTATGAACCCATGCAGGTTCGAATTCACTGCCTTCTGGAGTTCAAGTCCATGTAGAGCTAAATATGCTAATGACCTATCAGTACTTTAATTACCTTTTGGCTCTCGAGAACCATTTTAACCTAGAAACACGAGAAAAATAGGTTGAACAGTACGATACAAATCTATGTGGTACAAATCTGCATCAAAAATAGCCAGTATCTCATTAACTCCTTTAAAAAGGAGCTGAATTAATATCGTTAAGAAAAGGATTAAAGGTTATAAGGAGTAGTATAGAAATAAAATGATCAAATACTCTCTAGGGACTACAGGAACACAAACCACTGGTGTCAGCAGCATTTTGGTAAATAGCAATGGGCACCAGTGAGTGGCTGTACATGACCTGGCATTGCACCGGTGTTCTTGTCAAAACTATGCTTATTTTGCAAAAAGCAGACATTGCAGCTTCAATTTAAATGGACTTGCAGAGAAAAAAAAGAGACAAATCAAGACTCAGAAGCCTTCATTTAAATGAGGAAAGTCAAGGAGAACCTTATCTTAAATAGGCCAATAGGAATTCATAGAGATCTCTCCAATATTTCAAAGATAATCCAGTGCGTAGCTGAATAAAAGAAACTAGGAATGTCCCACATTTATATACGTGTTAGTACATGTTGAATGCTAGATAGGGTGGGATAATTAGCCTCTACCTCTGGGTTACAAAGCGAGAAAAAACACAGCCATGATTCCTGGTCCTAATCCAAATATGCTGGGCGTCCAGTCTGTGGGTGTCATCCGAGGACATGATCAGACTCAGCTTTGATGCTCCTGTAGTCAAATAGTTAGCCAACACTCTCAATCAAAGCATCACACTTGAATATTACAAGCAAGGTACAACAGGCTGACCAGTGCCCATTGAACCACACCCCAAAGAGCAAGATTATTCAAGAAAGGAGGAGGGAAGAAAACTGGCAGAGAGTTTCAAAAAATGTATTTCAGTAAAGCAAGCTACATGCAGAAAAAAAAAGACAAAAGTAGTCAGTGTAATTTATCTTACAAGTGGATTTGTAATGTAGATCCTTGCACACATATTTGAAGTTTATGCTTCAGTGCTTGAAAAGGTTAACATTCATGGGTTATGTGTTAAAACAGGGAGGTCACTTTAAAAAAAAAATAAAACCATTAGGCAAAATATTGTCAGATAAATGCATTTTATTGGGCCATATGGTATTTAAGTTCATAAAAATATTTCAAATTAAAAATATTCATTTATATAGCATCTTTAACCTAAAAAAAATCCTGAAGCACTTCACAGAAGGTGTGTGGAAAACACACAGTAAGCCAGGAAAAGAAACCAAAATCATGGACAAAGAAATGGGTCTTTAGGTTTTTAAAAAGAGGGAGATGGAAAGGTAGGGGGGTTTACGGAGGGAACTCTAGAGACCAGGACCCAGTCGGCTGAAGGCTCTGCAGCCAATGGCAGGTCGAAGGGCAGGAGAATGCACAAGAGACTGGAGGCAGAGGAGCGGAGATTTGGGAGGAATACAAATTAAGTAAACAACCCATGTTAACGTTAACCCTCCACATGTACAAATAACTCTAATCACATTTACCCAGCGTTCCCATAGCTTCAGCTCCTTTTCCTTCATGCACCTATCCAATCTAATCTTGAATCCTAAATTAAACATCCCATAATTAGTTCAATTTTTAAGTACAGAACATGAATTATGTCTTAAAATAAATCATATTCATAATGTAATTTGCTTCCATGTGTCATCTTTTGTCTGACACACCAGGTTTACATATTATACAGGGCAATACTAGCTCAACCAAAATGGAGTTAACAACCAGTGCTACAAATTAATGTTAACATAATTTATAAAAACAGCATGTATGAGACTCAATCACATTTAAAATAAATACATTTGTGTGTTATGGATGTTACATTATTTCACTTCTCTACTATGCAACGAATGAGACAGCTATCCCATGGTCCTAAAGTTTAACAGGTAGAATGCCATCAAGGTTTGACAGGAGAGTTTCTAACTAGCACTCATATGCTAATAGTGTAGGTTATGTCTTTCTAGATTGACAGGACATGCTAATGTTGCTGAACATTACAGAAGTTTATAGGACTGACTCCTTGATTGTGTGCTCACAGCAAGGACCGATGCTTGAGGAATCGTGGACCTGTAGACCTTGATTTTCCATTCATTTAAATTAACTATGGCTTGGTGGAAATGGTATGTCTTTTACCTGTGTTTGCTGCAGCAGGCTGAGACCTTACAGCATCACCTCTGGAGCAGGTAACAACAGACAGGACTGAGTACTGTTAGAGGGTTATCCACTAATTTCATAGAACTGGAGCTGGGGGAGGGGGGGGGGGGGGGGGCGGTGACAGTATTATCAGCTCAAGGACTTTACTAGTTTATAGATGGATGGAAAACCAGGAGTTGAAGGATCGTGGTTTCTCAACTAGAATGTGCCGTGAGTGCCCAATCAGGAAATCAGCCTTTACTTTATTTTCTGCACAACTGGAGTTCATCCATCAAGGAACTTAGTTGAACACTGCAATTTCTTTTTAACCATTGGGACTCAATGCATCAATTTAGTTGGAACAATAGAGTGGTTTTATGTCAAATTTCTGAACCATAAATTTCAACCAACCGTAGTCCTCATCAAAAACTAGAATTAAATGACAAGACAATTTCTACTTATTAACACTGCAATCCTGAGTCAATCTAGAAGCCTGTTTATAAAAAATGACTTAAAGTCAAGACCACTCGGCTCCTGACCTCACTACAGCCTTGGTCCAAGCATGGACAAAGGAGCTGAATTCCAGAGGTGAGGTGAGAGTGACTGCCCTTGACAACAAGGTAGCATTTGACTGAGTGTGGCATCAAGGTCAGAAATGGGGATGTTCAGCACCATTCACAACTCCTCAGATAATGAAGCAGTCCATGCCCGCATGCAACAAGACCTGGACGACGTTCAGGCTTGGGCTGATAAGTGGCAGGTAACATTCGCACCACACAAGTGCCAGGCAATGACTATCTCCAACAAGAGAGAGTCTAACCACCGCCCCTTGACATTCAACGGCATTACCATCGGCGAATCCCCCATCAACATCCTGGGGGTCACCATAGACCAGAAACTGAACCAGCCACATAAATACTGTGACAACAAGAGTAGGTCAGAGGCTCGGTATTCTGCAGCGAGTGTCTTACCTTCCGACTCCCCAAAGCCTTTCCACCATCTACAAGGCACAAGTAAGGAGTGTGATGGAATACTCTCCACTTGCCTGGATGAGTGCAGCTCCAACAACACTCAAGAAGCTTGACACCATCCAAGACAAAGCAGCCCACTTGATTGGCACCCCATCCACCACCTTAAACATTCACTCCCTCAACCACCGGCATACCGTGGCTGCAGTGTGTACCATCTACAAGATGCACTGCAGCAACTCGCCAAGGCTTCTTCGGCAGCACCTCCCAAACCCGCGACCTCTTCCACCTAGAAGGACAAGGGCAGCAGGCACATGGGAACGCCACCACCTCCAAGTTCTCCTCCAAGTCACACACCATTCTGACTTAGAAATATATCGTCGTTCCTTCATTGTCGCTGGCTCAAAACCCTGGAACTCCCTACCTAACAGCACTGTGGGATTACCTTCACCACATGGACTGCAGCGGTTCAAGGCGGCGGCTCACCACCACCTTCTCAAATGGGCATAAATACTGGCCTTGCCAGCGACGCTCACATCCCATAAACAAATAAAAAAAATAAACAGAAGGTTGAAATCAAATTAGGTTACAGCCTAATTTGTCAGATATCTTAGCAGTTAAAACAGAAACAGTGAAAAAGGTCACCCCACTACATCATAAAGCAAAAACCAACAGTCTAAAGTTATTTTTATCATTTATATGGCTCTCTGTACTGGAGTTAAATTTATGTTTAAAACAGTTAAATATCAAATTTTAGTAGAATAAAGCTGCTGGATACCCTCATCTAAAAATAGTTATTTCTTTAGTGATAGCATAGTGACTTTGAACTATTTCAGCATTTATTTTATGGAAATTTTGAACAACAATGGA
Source organism: Somniosus microcephalus (assembly GCF_052327205.1). Classification (NCBI taxonomy): domain Eukaryota; kingdom Metazoa; phylum Chordata; class Chondrichthyes; order Squaliformes; family Somniosidae; genus Somniosus; species Somniosus microcephalus. The sequence goes on along the minus strand of NC_140996.1, from coordinate 154,678,948 downwards.
AATGTCACGCCATACTGATTAGCTTACAGTAATTGCACTTTCATCCCATGGAACAAAAGCCCAGCGCTGATCCTGATATGAAGTGCTTTAAACTAATAAAGAGGGGTAGGAGGGGGGCAGGAAGAGTCTGGTTGGAAAAATAATGGTCTGGAACTTGCTGGAGCAGGGCATCTCATGCGTCGCTTATAATTAAGACTTTTTCCTGCACTCTTCAACTCAAAATATTTTTGCGCCCAAACTTGCTGGAAGTGAGAGCTGATAACGGCGTGGCAAGGGCAACAGTACATTTGGGACCTTCATGACCAGCAGGACCAACTGTGTATCTCCTTAACCAATGAGATTTAATGATTGAGAAATAAAGAGAGGAACGACTGAGAGGGAGGGTGAATTAGAGTCAAATCAGGTACAGAAATCAAAATAAAGAGGGAAAGAAAGATTGGATTAAGAGAGATGGAGAGAGAGAGAGAGAAGAAAGACAGAAAGGAAAAGTAAGAATTTTAAAAAAATGTAAAATAAAATCTCCAGCAATTCACTACCTGAAGGAATGAGACTCCACAGTTTAAATTGTTCACTTTCTGGGCCAGAGAGGATGATTGGCAGTCATTAACAATTATCACATTATTAAAAGGGTACTTGCACTGTTAATTACTAGACTTAACTTTGTGTCGAGTTTAATGGGCAATTAATGTGCAAATCCAGCAATTTCTTAAAAATAAATAATGGGAAGGCTAAGGGCGAGTTGTTGTTTGTGCGAAGCGAACGGCAGAGCAAAGTAAATCGGCCACCAAGTTCTGGAGATTTGGAAGTCATGGCATAAGGGAACAGTAGCATAGTGGTAATGTCACTGGGCCAGTAATCCAGAGGGCTGGACTAATGATCTAGAGCCGCGAGTTCAAATCCCACCACAGCAGCTGGAATTTAAATTCAGTTAATTATATAAACCTGGAATAAAAACCTAGTATCAGTAATGGTAACCATGAAACTCAGACGGTCGTTAAAAACCTAACAACTTGAATTTATATAGTGCCTTTAACGTAGTAAAATGTTCCAAGGCACTGCACAGGAGTATTTTATGACAAAAAAATGACACCAATCCACATAAGGATAAATTAGGGCAGGTGACCAAAAGCTTGGTCAAAGAGGTAGGTTTTAAGGAGGAAAGAGAGGCAGCCAGATTTAGGCAGGGAACTCCAGTGCTTAGGGCCAAGGCAACAGAAGGCACGGCCACCAAAAGTTGAGCGATTATAATCAGGGACGCCCAAGAGGGCAGAATTAGAGGAGTGCAGATATCTCGGGGGGTTGTGGGGCTGAAGGAGATTACAGAGATAGGAAGGGGCGAGGCCATGGAGGGATTACAAGGATGAGAATTTTGAAATCGAGGCACTTCTTAACCGGGAGCCAATGTAGGTCAGCGAGCACAGGGGAGATGAGGCTTGTAATAAGGGAACATCTATAATTATGGGGGATTTTAACTATCATATTAATTGGACAAATCAAATTGGGCAGGACAGCCTTGAGGATGAGTTCATTGAGTGTATTAGGGATGGGTTTCTTGAGCAGTATGTAACTGAACCGACCAGGGGGCAAGCAACCTTAGATCTGGTCCTGTGTAACGAGACAGGATTAATTAAAAATGTCCTAGTAAAGGATCCCCTTGGAATGAGTGACCATAACATGGTTGAATTCCATATTCAATTAGAGGGTGAGAAGGTTGGATCTCAAACAAGCGTGCTGAGCTTGAATAAAGGAGACTATGAAGGTATGAGAGCAGAATTGAGTAGAGTGGATTGGGAAAATAGATTAAAGGGTAAGACGATACATGATCAGTGATGTACATTTAAGAAGTTATTTTACAACTTCCAAAAAAAATATATTCCACTGAGAAGAAAAGGGTGTAAAAGAAAAGACAGCCATCCGTGGCTAAGTAAAGAAATTAAGGATAGTATTCGACTAAAAACAAGGGCATATAAGGTAGCCAAATCTAGTGGGAGGATAGAGGATTGGGAAAACTTTAAAAGCAAAAAATAACAAAAAGTTTGATTAAGAAAGGGAAGATAGATTATGAAAGTAAATTAGCAAAAAATATAAAAACAGATAGTAAGAGTTTTTATAGTTATACAAAAAGAAAAAGGGTGGCTAAAGTAAATGTTGGTCCCTTAGAGGATGAGACCGGGAAATTAATGGTGGGAAATATGGAGATGGCAAAAACACTGAATGAATATTTTGTATCAGTCTTTACAGTAGAAGACACTAAGAATATCCCAACACTGGACAAACAGGGGGCTATAGGGGGGGGAGGAGCTAAACACGATCAAAATCACTAAGGAAGTGGTACTCGGTAAAATAATGGGACTCAAGGCGGATAAATCACCTGGACCTGATGGCTTACATCCTAGGGTCTTGAGGGAAGTGGCGGTAGGGATTGTGGATGCATTGGTAATAATTTTCCAAAACTCCCTGGAATCAGCAAAGGTCCCGGCAGACTGGAAAACTGCTAATGTAACGCCCTTATTTAAAAAGGGCAGTAGACAGAAGGCTGGAAACTATAGACCGGTTAGCCTAACATCTGTGGTAGGTAAAATTTTGGAGTCCATTATTAAGGAGACAGTAACAGGACATTTGGATAATCATAATTTAATAGGGCAAAGTCAGCATGGTTTTATGACGGGGAAGTCATGTTTGACAAATTTGCTGGAGTTCTTTGAGGAAGTAACATATAGGGTGGATAAAGGGGAACCAGTGGACGTAGTGTATTTAGACTTCCAAAAGGCATTTGACAAGGTGCCACACAAAAGATTATTGCTTAAGATAAAAAATCACGTGATTGGGGGTAATATTTTGGCATGGATAGAGGATTGGCTATCTAACAGAAAGCAGAGAGTTGGGATAAATGGTTCATTCTCGGACTGGCAATCAGTAACTAGTGGTGTTCCACAGGGGTCAGTGCTGGGTCCCCAACTCTTTACAATCTATATTAACGATTTGGAGGAGGGGACCGAGTGTAACATATCAAAGTTTGCAGATGATACTAAGATGGGAGGGAAAGTAGTGAGTGAGGAGGACATAAAAAACCTGCAAGGGGACATAGACAGGCTAAGTAAGTGGGCAGAGATTTGGCAGATGGAATACAATACTGGAAAGTGTGAGGTTATGCACTTTGGCAGGAAAAATCGTAGAGCAAGTTATTATCTTAATGGCAAGAAACTGGAAAGTACTGAAGTACAAAGGGATCTGGGGGTCCTGGTGCACGAAACTCAAAAGGTTAGTATGCAGGTGCAGCAAGTGATTAAGAAGGCCAATGGAATGTTGGCTTTCATTGCTAGGGGGATAGAATATAAAAATAGGGAGGTATTGCTTCAGTTGTACAAGGTATTGGTGAGACCGCACCTGGAATACTGCATACAGTTTTGGTGTCCATACTTAAGAAAAGACATACTTGCTCTCGAGTCAGTACAAAGAAGGTTCACTCGGTTAATCCCGGGGATGAGGGGATGGACATATGAGGAGAGGTTGAGTAGATTGGGACTCTACTCATTGGAGTTCAGAAGAATGAGAGGCGATCTTATTGAAACATGTAAGATTGTGAAGGGGTTGGATCGGGTGGATGCGGGGAGGATGTTCCCGATGATGGGTGAAACTAGAACTAGGGGGCATAGTCTTAGAATAAGGGGCTGCTCTTTCAAAACTGAGATGAGGAGGAACTACTTCACTCAGAGGGTGGGAGGTCCATGGAATATGCTGCCCCAAAAAGCTGTAGAAGCTACATCATTACATAAATTTAAAACAGAAATAGACAGTTTCCTAGAAGTAAAGGGAATAAAGGGTTATGGGGAACGGGCAGGAATTTGGACATGAGTCTAGGTTCGGATCGGTCATGGCCCTGTGGGTAGCGGAGCGGGCCCAGGGGCCGTGTAGCCTGATCCTGCTCCTATTTCGTGTGTCTAATTCTGTTAGATTCAGGAGATGGTTCAGTGATAGTAGATTGGCGGTTAGGATCAGATCAGCCATGATCTTATTGAATGGCGGAGCAGGCTCGAGGGGCCGATTGGCCTACTCCTGCTCCTATTTCTTATGTTCTTATGAACAGGAATGGGAACGGCATCTGGTTCACTGGTCCTTTAGGGAAGGAAATCTTCCTAAACCGTCATTACCTGGTTTGGCCTATGTGACCCCAGGCTCACAGCAATGTGGTCGACTCTTGTGCCCTCTGAAATGGCCTAGCAAGCCACTCAATAAGAATGAAACCGGACAGACCACCCGGCATCGGCTCCGGACACGGCAACGGCACACCCAGCAAAGTCCTCCTCACCAACATCTGGGGCCAAAATTGGGAGGGCTGTCCCACAGACTAGTCAAGCAACAGCCCGACATAGTCATACTCACAGAATCATACCTTTCAGCCAATGTCCCAAACTCCTCCATCACCATCCCTGGGTATGTCATGTCCTGTCCCACTGGGTGGTGGCACAGTAGTATACAGTCGGGAAGGTGTGGCCCTGGGAGTCCTCAACATTGACTCCGTACCCCATGAAGTCTCATGGCTTCAGATCAAGCATGGGCAAGGAAACCTCCTGCTGATTACCACCTACCGCCCTCCCTCAGCTGATGAATCAGTACTTCTCCATGTTGAACACCACTTGGAAGAAACACAGAATAGCAAGGGCACAGAATGTACGCTGGGCGGGGGACTTCAATAAAGGAGTTGAATTCCAGAGGTGTGGTGAGAGTGACTGCCCTTGACGTCAAGGCAGCATTTGACCGAGTGTGGCATCAAGGAGCCCTAGTAAAACTGAAGTCAATGAGAATCCGGGGAAAAACGCTCCACTGGCTGGAGTCATACCTAGCACAAAGGAAGATGGTTGTGGTGGTTGAAGGTCAATCATCAAAGCCCCAGAACATCGCTCCAGGAGTTCCTCAGGGTAGTGTCCTAGGCCCAACAATCTTTAGCTGATTCATCAATGACCTTCCCTCCAACATAAGGTAAGAAATGGTGATGTTTGCTGATGACTGCACAGTGTTCAGTGCCATTCACAACTCCTCAGATAATGAAGCAGTCTGTGCCCGCATGCAACAAGAGCTGGTTAACGTCCAGGCTTGGGCTGATAAGTGGCAGGTAACATTCTCGTCACAGAAATAGAAACATAGACGATAGGAGCAGGAGTAGGCCATTCGACAGCTCGAGCCTGCTCCGCCATTCAATGAGATCATGGCTGATCATCCAAACTCAGTACCCTGTCCCTTCCTTCTCCCCATATTCCTTGATCCCTTTAGCCTTAAGAAATATATCTAACTCCTTCTTGAATATATTTAATGAATTGGCCCCAACTGCCTTCTGTGGTAGAGAATTCCACAGGTTCACCACTCTGGGTGAAGAAATTCCTCCTCACCTCAGTCCTAAATGGCTTACCCCTTATCCTTAGACTGTGACCCCTGGTTCTGGACTCCCCGACCATCGGGAACATCCTTCCTGCATCTACTCCTGTTAGAATTTTATAAGTTTCAATGAGATCCCAACTCATTCTTCTAAACTCCAGCGAGTATAAGCCCAATCAACCCAATCTCTTCTCATATGTCATTCCTGCCATCCCAGGTATCAGTCTGGTGAATCTTCACTGCACTCCCTCCATGGCAAGAACATCCTTCCTCAGATAAGGCGACCAAAACTGCACACAATACTCAAGGTGTGGTCTCACCAAGGCCCTGTACAACTGCAGCAAGACATCCTTGTTCCTGTACTCAAACCCTCTCGCTACGAAGGCCAACATACCATTTGCCTTCTTAACCGCCTGCTGCACCTGCATGCTTACCTTCAGCAACTGGTGCACAAGGACACCCAGGTCTCGTTGCACTTCCCCTTCTCCCAATCTATTGCCATTCAGATAATAATCTGCCTTCCTGTTTTTGCCACCAAAGTGGATAACCTCGCATTTACCCACATTATACTGCATCTGCCCAATCACCCAACCTGTCCAAATCATACTGGAGTTTCTCGGCATCCTCCTCACAGCACACACACCCACCCAGCTTTGTGTCGTCTGCAAACTTGGAGATATTACATCTAGTTCCCTCGTCTAGATCATTAATAAATATTGTGAATAGCTGGGGTCCTAGGACCGATCCCTGCGGTACACCACTAGTCACTGCCTGCCACTCGGAAAAAGAGCCGTTTACTCTTTGCTTTCTGTCTGCCAACCAGTTCTCTATCCGCCAACCAGTTCTCTATCCAAGTCAGTAACTTGCCCCCAATCCCATGTGCCTTAACTTTACACGCTAATCTCTTCTGAAAGTCCAAATACATCACATCCACTGGTTCTCCCTTATCTATTCTACCAGTTACATCCTCAAAAAATTCCAGTAGGTTAGTCAAGCACGAATTACCTTTTGTAAATCCATGTTGACTTTGTCCGATCCTGTCACTGTTTTCCAAGTGCTCTGCTATTACATCTTTTATAATGGACTCTAGCATTTTCCCCACTACTGATGTCAGGCTTACCGGTCTATAATTCCCAGTTTTCTCTCTACCACCTTTTTTGAACAGTGGGGTAACATTAGCTACCCTCCAATCCATGGGAACTGTTCCAGAGTCTATAGAATTTTGGAAGATGACCAGCAATGCATCTACTATTTCTAGGGCTACTTCCTCAAGTACCCTAGGATGTAGATTATCAGGCCCTGGGGATTTATCGGCCTTCAATCCCATCAATTTCCCTAACACCATTTCCCTACAAATACTGATTTCATTCAGTTCCTCCCTCTCATTAGACCCTATGTTCCCTGACATCTCTGGGAGGTTATTTGTGTCCTCCTTTGTGAAGGCAGAACCAAAGTATGTATTTAATTGGTCTGCCATTTCTTTCACCAATCTTTTTTTCTTCACTTATCTATAAAAGCTTTTACAGTCAGTTTTTATATTCCGTGCAAGCTTACTCTCATACTCTATTTCCCCCCTCTTAATTAATCCCTTTGTCCTCCTTTGCTGAATCCTAAACTGCTCCCAATCCTCAGGTTTACTGCTTTTTCTGGCCAATTTACATGTCCTCTCCTTGGATCTTATGCTATCCCTAATTTCCCTTGTTAGCCACTGTTGAGTCACCTTTTTTGTTTTATTTTTATGCCAAGCAGGGATGAACAATTTCTATAGCTCATTCACGCGATCTCTGAATGTTTGCCATTGCCTATCCACCGTCAACCCTTTAAGTAACATTCCCCAATCAATCCTACCCAACTCACGCCTCATACAATCATAGTTTCCTTTATTTAAATTCAGGACCCTAGTCTCAGTCAAATACTTCACTCTCCATCTTAATGAAGAATTCTATCATATTATGATCGCTCCGTCCCAGGGGCCTCGTGCAACAAGATTGCTAATTAATCCTTTCTCATTACATAATACCCAGTCTAAGATGGCCTGGTCTCTCGTTGGTTCCTTGACATATTGGTCCAGGGAACCATCCCGTATATACTCCAGGAATTCCTCCTCCACAATATTGTTACTAATTTGGTTAGCCCAATCTATATGTAGATTAAAGTCACCCATGATAACTGCTGTGCCCTTATTGCACGCGTCTAATTTCCTGTTTAATGCCATCCCCAACCTCCGCATTACTGTTTGGGGGTCTGTATACCACTCCCACCAACATTTTCTGCGCCCCTTGGGATTTCTCAGTTCTACCCATACAGATTCCACATCATCAGAGCTAATATCCTTCCTTACAATTGCGTTAATTTCCTCTTTAACCAGCAATGCTACCCCACCTCCTTTTCCTTTTTGCCTGTCTTTCCTGAATATTGAATACACCTGGATGTTGAGTTCCCAGCCTTGGTCACCCTGGAGCCATGTTTCTGTAATCCCAATCATATATCCGTTTCCCTCTATTTGCGCAGCTAATTCATCCACCTTATTACGAATGCTCCTCGCATTAAGACACAAAGCCTTCAGGCTTGTTTTTTTTTTAACACTCTTGGACCTTTTAGAATTATTATTTACTGTGGCCATGTTTGATTTAAACCCTTGAATTCTCTGACTGCCACCTTTGCTTTTCTCTTTCCTGTCTTTTGCTTCTATCCTTATTTCCCTTTTCTCTGTCTCCCTGCTCAGGTTCCCAACCCCCTGCCATTTTAGTTTAAACCCTCCCCTAGAGCACCAGCAAACACTCCCCTTAGGACATCGGTCCCGGTCCTGCCCAGGTGCAAACCGTCCAGTTTGTACTGGTCCCACCTCCCCCAGAACCGGTTCCAATGTCCCAGGAATTTAAATCCCTCCCCTTGCACCATTCCTCTAGCCACGTATTCATCCGAAATGCCAGGCAATGACCATCTCCAACAAGCGAGATCTAACCACCGCCCCCTTGACATTCAATGGCATTACCATTGCCGAATCCCCCACCATCAACATCCTGGGGGTCACCATTGACCAGAAACTTAACTGGACCAGCCACATAAATACTGTGGCAACATGAGCAGGTCAGAGGCTAGGCATTCTGCGGCAAGTATCTCATCTCCTGACTCCCCAAAGCCTTTCCACCATCTACAAGGCACAAGTAAAGAGTGTGCTGGAATACTCTCCACTTGCCTGGATGAGTGCAGCTCCAACAACACTGAAGAAGCTCGACACCATCCAGGACAAAGCAGCCCGCTTGACTAGCACCCCATGCACCACCTTAAACATTCACTCCCTCCACCACCGGCGTACCGTGGCTGCAGTGTGTACCATCTACAAGATGCACTGCAGCAACTCGCCAAGGCTTCTTCGGCAGCACTTCCCAAACCCGAGACCTCTTCCACCTAGAAGGACAAGGGCAGCAGGCGCATGGGAACACCACCACCTCCAAGTTCCCCTCCAAGTCACACACCATTCTGACTTAGAAGTATATCTCCAATCCTTCATCGTTGCTGGCTCAAAACCCTGGAACTCCCTACCTAACAGCACTGTGGGAGTACCTTCTCCACATGGACTGCAGTAGTTCAAGGCGGCGGCTCACCATCACCTTCTCAAGGGCAATGAGTGATGGGCAATAAATGCCGGCCTTGCCAGCCACACCCACATCCCATAAACGAATTTAAAAAACTCTCAATCCCCTGAATTTGCTGGCCGATTTGAACACTAATGACGGTGTGCACCATTCACATGCTGTTATTTCTTCAGCAAGTTCCGGCCCAATAACTTAAAGATATTAAAAGGCGTATAAGAACAATGATCAGAGTCCAAGAAGAAATGATAATGAGCTGGACTTTGCTCTCGGCCACGAACGAACGGCGTCAACTGTTCATTATACTTACCCACAGATTTTGCACTGAAACTTACTGTAATTAGAAAACCCTCTACAAGGGGATCTGGGACATGTGTGAACAGGACAAGTAACTGTGCATCTCCTTAACCAATCAGATTGAAGAATAGTTAAGGTGGCACGCAGAGTCGGAACCAGGAAGTATCAGTTAGAATATTTAATTCAATGTCAAATCAGGCACATAAAGCAAAATTGAGGGGGAAAGATGCGATTGAGAGAGAGATAAGAGACAGAAAGAAAAAGTTAAAAAAAACTCCAACAATAATAAAAATCTGAATGAGACTCCACACTTGTAAAAGTAAATTTTCAGTGCCAGAGAGGTTGTTTGAAAGTAATTAAGACTTATCATGCCGTTAAAAATTTACTTACACTGGAATAGACTAGTTCTAACTTTTTCTGGCGAGTTCAGTGTGCATCTATCACGCACAGACAACAACTTCATACCATTCCTTGCATTTCAATGCAGTCTCTCGGCGCGATACCAGTATAGCAAAGCTTCTGGAGAAGCAGGGCATCTCGGACAGCAATTTCCTGATTTCCGCGTTTAACTGCACGTGTAGTCACTAGAAGTTGTTGTCCGATTTACACTTTAATTATGGTGAGTGCCGTTAGCCTCACTGTTATTTCTACAGAAGAATCCGACCCATTATTAATAGTTCAGGAACCGAAAAGGGCATAGAATGCAATTGTAAAAGCTGTTAAAAATAAAACAGCAGCCATAAGAGAGTTAGTGATGAATAACAAGCCGGAATTAATTAACAATCTGACTGTAAGTGACCATTTTGTGAATAGTGACCATAATATGATTGAATCTGATATTAGGTTTGAGAGGAAGAAGCAAGAGTCAGTAACCAAAATTTTCAATTTAAGTAAGACAAACTTCAAAGGGATGAGAAATAAATTGACCACTGTAAACTGGGCTGAGCTGTTAATATGGGTAAACCTAATAGTGGAAAGTATTCAAAGAAGTATTTGAAACCAGTACATATCCCTAAATGGCAAAAGTTCCACTTGTGCAGTTCATGAACCATGATCAACAAACAAGGTAAGAGGCAATATTAAGCTAAAAGAAAAGGCTTACACAAATGCAAGGATAAGTGGAAATGCAGCAGACTTGGAGAGCTATAGAAACAACCAAGGGATACAAAGAAAGTAATGAGGCGCAAAAAGGGAGTATGAACAAAAATTTGCAAGACACATCAAAGCTAATAGTAAAAGTTTGTGTGAATATATTGAGAAAAAGAGCGGTAAGCAGGAATATGGGCTCATTAAAGACAGATGCAGGTAATACTATGATGATAGTAATGAAATGGCAGACTTATTAAATTAATACTTGGTATCCGTTTTCACAGTGGAACCTAAAAATAAGTCAAGGGAGGAATTTAGTGGATTCGATACTGTAGGTATTCATGGTCACCGATGTAGGTATTGGACGAATTCCTACTTAATAATCGAGTTCGACTCCAGGAGAACAATCAAATAGTTCTTTAATGCAGGAACAGATGAATACAAGCAGGTTGCCGAGATCGGTACAGGAGAGCCATGCAGTAGGTCTTATCCGGACGGAGACGCCACGAGGACTGAGTAGGCAGTCCCGTGGATTGCGTGATGACGTCATCGCGTTCTTCCCACGCTTGGGTAGTCACGTGACTTGCGTGATGACGTCATTGCGTTTGCCCGCGCTTGGGACGGTCACGTGATGTGCGACGTGACGGCATCGCGTTTACCCGGCACTGCAGCTGGCCGTTGCAGCCAAAGTCGCAGGAGCGGGAGGCCGAGCTGGGCCGGCGGCCGTCGCGGGAGGCCGAGCCGGGCCGGCGATTGTCGCGGGAGGCCGAGCTGGGCCGGCTCGCGTTTACCCGCGTCATCGCGTTTGCCCGCGTCGGGTCGCGCTCTTAAAGGGGCAACGGCCCGAACATGCAAACTCTATACAAACGTAGTTAAAGGGAATTATGTAGGTAAGTAAGGGGCACTCGGTGGTACCGCTACATGCGCCCCCCCCCCAGAATTCGCTTTAACGATCGGCGTCAAATGATGAGATGGTCTGACGAGCCTGTCTGAACGACTCCTGTAGTCTCGAGACAGAGACTGCTAGGTGGCTGACGGTCTGGCGGGCGGTCATACTTGGGTTGGCGTAACGACGATGGGTGGTCGGTGGTCTCGCCTTGGCGGGCGAGGTCCAAATATGTGCTGGTCGTGAGCAGATCCTTGCGTGCGTCGTGGCGGATAAAACGTATCCAGCCTTGCGAAGGACCGTGGCGTCATGGCGAATAAAACGTATTTAGCCATGCGAAGGACCGTGGAAGCGTGTGACCTCTGTAGCCCGTGGTTCGAAGCGGGCGCCGGGGCGAAACAGCTGGCCGCGTCATAGCGACTGGCAGGTTGGGCAGATGCGGACCATGGCTCCGTTAGTGTTGGGAAAAGGTCTGCAGTCTGACGAAATCTGCAGGAACGCCAAACGGGTGATCCAGGAGGCAAAAAAACACGGGTCCGGGCAGGTCGGTGAACTCGCTGACAGGCGAGCAAACTCTCCGGCAGTCGGGAACGCACGGAAGGGTGCGTGCTGTAGTGCTACTACGGTAACACAGAAGAGAGTGAACCGTTGCTGCGTTGATCAGTGATCGGTGATGACAGCAATTTTTGCGTGGCCGATCGTGGCCGCAGGATGCCCGTTGGACCCATCCTCGCTGGCCGAGCTGGGCCGGCGGCCGTCGCGGGAGGCCAAGCCGGGCCGGCAATTGTCGTGGGAGGCCGAGCTGGGCCGGCTCGCGTTTACCCGCGTCATCGCGTTTGCCCGCGTTCTTAAAGGGGCAACGACCCGAACATGCAAACTCTATACAAATGTAGTTAAAGGGAATTATGTAGGTAAGTAAGGGACACTCGGTGGTAACGCTACAATACAAGTAAAAAATGGTATTGGAGAAAGTAATGGGATTGAAGGTAGACAAATCTCCAGTTTCCACTCTAAGGTAATAACAGAAACAGGTGGGGAATTGCAGATGCGTTGTCATAATTTTCCAAGATTTGGGAATTGTGCTTTTGCATTGGAAAATTGCAAATGTCACTCCATTAGTTAAGACAGGAGGGAAGGAGAAACCAGGAAATTACAGACCTGCCAGTTTATCAGTTGCGGGGAAGTTACTGGAATCGATCAAGGGAAGTTACTGGAATCGATCAAGGGAAGTTACTGGAATCGATCAAGGGAAGTTACTGGAATCGATCAAGGGAAGTTACTGGAATCGATCAAGGGAAGTTACTGGAATCGATCAAGGGAAGTTACTGGAATCGATCAGGGACATCGTGACTGAGCATTCGAACATGCGAGATGATCAAAGCGAGTTGGTATGGATTTGTGACGGGTAGGTCATGTCTGATTAATCTAGCTGAATTTTTTTTTAGGTCAGTGGAGTGTCTATGGATATTGTCTCTATGGACATGTTCAAATGCTCAGTCACTCAGATTTCAGTAACTTCCTCACAACTGATGTTAAACTGGCACAATCTTAAAATCAGAGCTAGGCCATTCATGAGTGAAATCAGGAAGCACTTTTTCACACAAAGGGTATTGGAACTGTGGAATCCTCTGCCCCCAAAATGGCTATGGATGCTGAGTCAATTGAAATATTCAAGTCTGAGATTGACAGATTTTTATTAGGTAAAGGTACCAAAGGATATGGATCAAAGGTGGGTAAATGGAGTTGAGGCAGCCATGATCTAACTGAATGGTTGTACAGGCTTGAGGGGCTGAATGGCCTACTCTTGTTCCTATGTTACTCAGTTTCTGGACTACCATAATGGGCTACATTCTCATGCCTTAGCTGAGAATTGCCAACGTTCATACATGGAATGGCCAAATTCGGACGATGCTCAAATTTCAACTCGGGGTTTCTGAGTTGGAGTTCAATACTGTACTGCTCAAGTTAATAGACTTCCAATGCTCTGCAATTTGTGCTAACATGTACGACAGCTCTTTAAATGGAAAGCTGAGGTGCAGTGGTTGCATGCAGGGTCATAAAGCAGGGTGGCTTGAAGCCATGGATACATTAAAAAAAAAATCAGAACATTGAAATTGGGGCGAGTGGGAATGTGGGACTTAAGGCAGATAAGGACATGGATTGCAAATTATAACGGCAAGATAAAATTGAAAATTAAATCTAAGACCAAAAGATTATAAACCAGACTACTAACCTTTCACTACTGACTGAAGTCTTGACTTAGAGAACTGAAAACTTGCTAGTTTATCGACATTAAATTCTAGTTATGGTAAATTTTTAAAATCCTTGCAAAATTATATATTTAATAGTCAGCTGAATATGAGCCTGGATTCCTCTACTTGTAAGGGGATGTTGCAATGACTATGTACAACGTGAACAAGTATTCCAAATAAGCTGGAATGCAGACAATACAGCTTTTCTCTAATATCAATAACTCAAGTGTATGAGCATCAGTGTCAATAATGAACACAGCATTCTTCTACATTGACCCTAACCATAACTCACAACTATTATAACAGGGAATAACACTGGCACAAATGCAGTGAGAAATTCTTTAAGGTCTCTATTCAACAAAATAAGAATTAACTGTACAAGGGCAACATTATGAAAATCATTAAACATGAATTGATTCATAAGTACATCTGTTTGCAGAGTCGTCTATTCTACTAATCTTTAGCCTACATATTTTTGTCTGCTGTGCTGCAGAATGTGGATTTTCAAAGTCAATTCAACATGTAGGAATGCCAGTATGTTGACTTCCAATAAGCATAACAGTTACCTCAAAATATTCAGGAAGATCAAAGGCTGACTTTGGCATGATATGAAGCACACTGCCAGCATACCAATATTGTAACCGTATGAAACCTAGCATCAGAGGGGTGGAGCTTTTCTGCCAGTCTGTAATGGTTGTGGCACGGGGTGGATTTACACTGCCAAGTTCACACCAAAGTAGGGGCAATGCTAGATTAGTTACGGCACAAATTTAACAATGGATATGGAGTGATAAATGTCTCGCCAGCAGGGAAAAGAATGGCCTGTAATTTGCAACTCCTATGGGTGCGTACGCACCCATAAGGGCCACACAAGTCTCGGGTTTTCATGCGCGAGAACCCGGAACTTATGATCTGTCAAGAACGTATCCCGAGAAAAGACATCCGCGCGCGGGCAGAGAGTTGGGCTAACTTGTACCGAGCGAAAGCCCGTGAAATTCTTACGCAAGGCCTGCTTCTACCAGCATAAGAGAGAGTTTAAAAAATATTTTTTTTTTCTCCAATCATTTAGACATTAAAACACCTGTGCAATAAGGTAAGGTTATTTTTAGCCCCTTTAAAACATTCAAATTTATTTTTCAAAAAGTTATATTTTTGTTTTAAATATTTAATTAAATGGCATTTTAATTAATTTTAAATATGCAATATGTTTTAAATTTGATGTGTACATGTATTTTCTGGGGGAATCCCATTCATGCTTATGGGTTATCCGTACATACGGGAACCCCATAAGCATCAATGGGAATCCCCCTTCTTTCATTCGTTGGGCCAGCCCACATGATCCCAGGCGCATTTGCAAACTGCCTGCGCCCCTGGGATAAGCGGGCCGCTACCCGCGGGTACCCAGAGGCGCCCAGGACTGCGAATCTCCGTACCTCCCGGACCACCAGATACGCGGGCACTAGTACAAAGGAAGATGGTTGTGGTGGTTGGTGGTCAATCATCACAGCCCCAGGACATCGCTGCAGGAGTTCCTCAGCACAGTGTCCTAGGCCCAACCATCTTCAGCTGCTCATCAATAACCTTCCCTCCAACATAAGGTCAAAAATGGGGATGTTCGCTGATGACTGCACAGTGTTCAGTTCCATTCGCAATTCCTTACATAATAAAGCAGTCCATGCCCACATGCAACATGACCTGGACAACAGTCAGGCTTGGGCTGATAAGTGGCAGGTAACATTCGCGCCACTTAAGTGCCAAGCAATGACTATCTCCAACAAGCGAGAGTCTAACCACCGCCCCTTGACATGCAATGGCATTACCACTGCTGAATCCCCCACCATCAACATCCTGGGGGATCACCATTGACCAGAAACTTAACCGGACCAGCTACATAAATATTGTGGCAACAAGAGCTGGTCGGAGGCTGGGTATTCTGCAGCGAGTGTCTCACCTCCCGACTTCCCAAAGCCTTTCCACCATCTACAAGGCACAAGTAAGAAGTGTGATGGAATACTCGCCACTTGCCTGGTTGAGTGCAGCTCCAACAACACTCATGAAGCTCGACACCATCCAGGACACAGCAGCCCGCTTGATTGGCACCCCATCCACCTCCTTAAACATTCATTCCCACCACCACTGGCATACCGTGGCTGCAGTGTGTACCATCTACAAGATGCACTGAGGCAACTCACCAAGGCTCCTTTGGCAGCACCTCCAAAACCCACAACCTCTACCACCTAGAAGGACAAGGGCAGCAGGCGCATGGGAACACCACCACCTCCAAGTCACACACCATCCTGACTTGGAAGTATATCTGATGTGCCAAATAACTGCCCGAATCCGAAGTTAAAGCTTAAGACTGAAGCCTTTTATTAAATAAGAATCATGGCAGAGTTAACAGAGTCCATCCTCGACCGAGCCCTTGGTAGAACATACCAGAAGAGGGGCGGGGCCAGGGAGGAGCATTAGTGGTTCCCCCCCCGGTGGAACATTCCAGACATTACAAGTACAAATATCAGAACACAGTTATTTCATCACATTCACCCCCTGCTATAGATTCAGTCTGTCAGGAGGTCTGATAATCCTCTGGGAACGACGTAACTCTTGCTGAGGCTCCTCCAGGAGTACTAACTCCGGTTCATTCGAATTCCCAGAATCATCAGTATTTTCCACACTGAGGGTTTGTGTCTCTGAAGGTCCAATACCACGATTGAAAACTCTACTCTCTGAGTTGAACTCTTTGAGCTCCAGCAGGTGCAAGATCTTTAATAGAGACCGTATCCTCTCGCCCATCCGAATATTGAATATACGCATACTGGGGATTAGCATGGAGGAGTTGTACTTCCTCCACCAGTGGATCAGTCTTGTGGCCTCTCACATGTCTGCGCAACACAGGGCCCGTGGTCGTCAACCATGTGGGTAACGATACTCCATTAGTAGCTTTTCTTGGAAAACTAAACATCCTTTCATGAGGGGTGGCATTCGTCGCTGTACACAAAAGAGACCTTATGGAATGCAGCACGTCTGGCAGGACATCCTGCCAGCGAGAGGTCGGCAGGCCTCGTGACTTCAGAGACAGTACGATAGCCTTCCACACTGTCGCATTTTCTTTCTCGACCCGCCCATTACCACGAGGGTTATAGCTGGTAGTTCTACTCGTTGCAATCCCCTTCGATAGCAAAAACTGTCGTAATTCTTCGCTCATAAAGGAAGAACCCCTATCACTATGTATACAGTTAGGCATGCCGAACAAGGAAAACAGTTGGCAGAGGCATTTAATTACAACAGCACTAGTCACATCCGGACAAGGGATAACAAAAGGGAACCGAGAGTACTCGTCTATAATATTAAGAAAATAGACATTATGGTCGCTCGATGGAAGGGGACCTTTAAAATCGAGACTCAAACGCTCAAATGGTCGAGTTGCTTTAATAAGATGAGCTGGCTCGGACGGCTTATAGAAGCGGGGTTTGCATTCAGCACAAACATGACAGGTTCTGGTCATTGTCTGGACCTCCTCAATAGAGTAGGGTAGATTGTGGGACTTAATGAAGTGGTTCATTCTGGTAACCCCAGGGTGGCAGAGTGCGTCATGGAGACTTTGAAGCTTATCTGTACCTAGACTAGCACATACTCCTCGTGACAAAGCATCCGATGGCTCATTAAATACTCCAGGCCTGTACTGAATATCATAGTCATATATTCGCCATCTTAAAATCTTATCATTTTTGATCTTGCCTCTCTGCTTAGTGTTGAACATAAAGGCCACTGATCGCTGGTCAGTAATGAGCGTAAAACGTTGGCCAGCGAGATAATGTCTCCAATACCTGACTGCTTCAATAATTGCCTGTGCCTCCTTTTCCACTGAAGAATGTCGAACTTCTGATCCTTGCAATGTACGAGAGAAGAAGGCTACTGGTCTACCAGCTTGGTGAAGAGTTGCTGCCAACGCAAAATCAGATGCATCACTTTCCACTTGAAATGGGATCTTCTCATCCACGGCACATACCACTGCCTTCTCAATGTCCCGTTTGATATTAAGGAAAGCCTCCTGAGCTTCCGCCGATAGCGGAAAAGACGTCGACTTAATAAGAGGTCGGACTTTATCCGAGTAGCTAGCCACCCACTGGGCATAGTACGAGAAGAATCCCAGACACCTTCTTAAGGCTTTTACAGTGTGAGGTAAAGGTAATTCCTTAAGTGGGCGTAATCTTTCAGGGTCTGGCCCAATTAGCCCATTCTCCACAACGCAACCAAGAATACACAAACGTGTAGTATTGAAGGTACACTTGTTTTCGTTGTAGGTCAGGTTTAACCTCTTTGCAGTCTCTAGGAACTTCGCGAGATTTTGATCATGCTCCCGTTGGTCACGCCCACAGATGGTAACATTGTCCAGGTACGGGAATGTTGCTTCCAACGTGTATTCATCCACCATATGATCCATCTCCCGTTGGAAGACGGATACCCCATTCGTCACTCCAAAGGGCACCCGAAGGAATTGGAACAGGCGCCCATTAGCTTCGAAGGCCGTATAAGGTCGGTCTTCTATTTTGATGGGGAGTTGATGGTAGGCAGACTTTAAATCAATGGTGGAGAACACGCGGTACTGAGCTATCTGGTTCACCATCTCAGAAATATGAGGCAAAGGATAGGCGTCTAATTGGGTATACAAGTTTATAGTCTGGCTATAATTGACCACAAGTCTTTTCTTCTCATTAGTTTTAACCACCACCACCTGGGCACGCCACGGGCTACCACTGTGTTCGATGATTCCCTCCCGTTGAAGCCTTCCACTTCCTCTTTTATAAATGTTTTATCTTCTGAACTATACCGTCGACTCTTAGTCGCTATAGGTCTACAATTAGGAGCAAGGTTCGCAAACAAAGAAGGCGGGCTTACGTTTAAAGTAGAAAGGCTGCAGATTGTGAGTGGAGGCTGGGATCCACCATACTTAAGGGTAACGCTCTCATGCTGACACTGGAAGTCCAAGCCTAATATTAAGTTCACACACAACTGAGGTAATATGAGGAGTTTAAAGTCCTTATACTCCGTATCCTTAACGGTCAATGTGACTTTACAATATCCAGTTACCTCCGAAGTAAGGGATTTGGACGCCATCACAATTTCACTTCGAGTAGGATACACCTTCAATGAACAGGAGTTAACAAGGTTGGGGTGTATAAAACTTTCAGTACTGCCACAGTCTATCAAACACCCAGTAGGACGACCATTAATCTTAATGTCCATCATAGATTTTGACAAGGAACACGATATAGTCTGGTCAACCGTAGCCGAGGCTAGAGTAAAACGATAGGCGGCAGCAGAGAAGACATCGGGTACAGGATTACCCTTACACGCTTTACTAAAATGTCCCCGTTTCTTACATTTAAAACAGGTAGCCTCTCTGGCTTGGCAACTTTGCCTGGGGTGTTTAGATTGGCCACAAAAATAACACTTAGACCCATGGGGCACAGCCGCAACAATAGGATTAAGTGGGGGCTCCATTGGTGTTATGGATGCCTCCATACTTGGAACACACGAGGCTGAGAGAGATGCATGGGCTGATGCATACACTTCTGAATTCTTCTGGGCTACATCTAACGATCGAGCAGCAGCGACAACCGTTTTTAAAACTAACGAGTCGTTCTCGAGGAGTCTCTGTCTAATATAATTAGATCGGAGGCCAGATATGAAAGTATCGCGGATGGCTTCTTCCTGATACACTATGGCAGAGACAGCCTTGTAGTTGCAACCCTTAGCCAAAGCCTTAAGGTCCTGCAGGAAATCGTCCAGAGATTCCTCGGGTAATTGCCTGCGAGTCGACAGGAGATACCTGGCGTATACTTCGTTAACCGACTTAAGGTACTGGGCTTTAAGAGCTGCGAGGGCCTCTTCATATGTAGTAATATCTTCAATTATAGAGTAAGTTTGATGACTTACCAAGTTGGTTAGAAGACCCAACTTGTTAACCGTCGGATCGGTCGATGATGCGATGAAGTGTTCAAAACATCGGAGCCAATGCGTAAATTTCTTCGACGCATCTGCCGAATGGGGATCGATATCCAGACGCTCTGGTTTCAAAAATCGATCCATCTTCCAAAAGTTGTTATTTAATAAAATTGATGTGCCAAATAACTGCCCGAATCCGAAGTTAAAGCTGAAGACTGAAGCCTTTTATTAAATAAGAATCATGGCAGAGTTAAGAGTCCATCCTCAACCAAGCCCTTGGTAGAACATACCAGAAGAGGGGCAGGGCCAGGGAGGAGCATTAGTGGCTCCCCCTGGTGGAACATTCCAGACATTACAAGTGCAAGTACAAATATCAGAACACAGTTATTTCATCACAATATCGCCGATCCTTCATCGTTGCCGAGTCAAAATCCTGAAACTCACTCCCTAACAGCACTGTGGGAGTACCTTCACCACACGGACTGCAGCAGTTCAAGGCGGCGGCTCACCACCACCTTCTCAAGGGCAATTAGGGATGGGCAATAAACACTGGTCTTGCCAGCGACGCCCACATCCCATAAAAAAAAAATTGCAGATCGGAGGCATTTCCCCGCAGGAAGCCGCCGACCACAAATTCAGGGCCAATATGATTGTCACTTTCTAGTTTTGTAGTTGACCCAGGTTTCGATTACAGGAAACTCTTTTTTTTAACCAGTACCTAAATAACCGGAAATCTCTCTTAACCGGCAAAATTCAGGAGTAGGTTCAGTTAAGTTTTACTTCATATTAGTGGCCGTGTAACCGGGGTTCCTGGATCTGTGGCCGTGTACGGGGCTCTCGTACCTTAGTAAGTATACCTCTCTGTAATCCGGACTTTTTGTTCAACCGGCACCACGCCGGTCCCATCGGTGCCAGATAAAAAAAAGTTTCCTGTATATTCACTCCTCTTAGTTCAAAGTCACTTAACTCAAATTAGTGAATATTACAATTTTTGTGAAAAATGACTTCAAATTATTGGGCCAGACGCAGACATAATGGCAGTTAAGTGCCATGCCAAAAAAAAACCTTTCTATAGGTTGCTACAGTTAGTGAAATTTGAGCACTCTACAGTATTAAGCATTTGACATAATTTGCTAGTTTACCAAAACATTGCAGTTGAAATGAAATATTTAAATTGATTAGAGATAGATTAAAATAGCTTGTTACTAGGACAGCAGCTTTATGGTACACAAAGGAGGATGACAAAAGGGAATACGAAAAGATTAGGAAAGAAGCAAAAAAAATTAGGAAGGCAAAGAGAAACAGTGGAATTCAATTATCAAGGAATATAAAAAGCAATAGTGAAGTATTCCACAGACACACAAATAACAAAAGAAAAATCAGGATAGGAATAGGGAATCTAAGGCATACACTGTAAACTCTCAGGTACTAACAGCAAAATGGAGGAAATTTTAAATAATTACTTTGCCTTGATATTTACCAGGGAGACTAACATGGTGGACATGACATAAAAAAAATCAAAAAGATACAAATACATTTAAAATATAAAGGTGGAAGATAACTGATAAACTAATCAAACTTAGAGGCTCAATCCCTGGTCTGGATGGATTGCATCCACTCATATTGAAAGAAGTTAGGGAAAAGATAGCAGAGACACTATTACATATATAAAAAATAATTAGAAAAGGGAATAGTGCCAGAGGACTGACAGATAGCTAATGTGATTCTGAAATTTAAAAAGGGTAATAGAACAAGTCCAGGGAACTATAGACCAATTAGCTTAATGGCAGTGATAGGGAAGAATGGAATCCTTATTCAAAGATGTAATAGAAAAACATCTAGAAACTGAAAATATAATAATAGTCAGCATGGATTTCAAAAGTGAAGGTCATGCTTGACCAACCTTATTGAATTCTTTGAAGAAGTAACAGAAAGGGTAGATAAGGGTACTGCAGTAGACATAATGGCCTAGAAATTCGGTGGGGTTAGCGCCCAATTAGAGGCGTTAGAGGGCCTTGCGCCGGAATTATAGCCGCGATCGAAATTGCGTTGGGCCCTACCATCGGCGTTAGCCGGTAGCGCTGCGCCGGCACCGATGACGTCATCGGTGTGCGCAGCGTCCCGGTTGCCGTGGTAACGCGGCCGGACGCCCAAATTCAGTTGCGGCCGCCTCGCCCGTGGCAGCCGCAACCAACGATTGTTCAACGGGATGTTGCAGCACGTAGCGCCGGAGCGGCGGCCGGCCGCTTTCCCAGCGGCCGCCTGCCCGCACCTCCCTCCCCGGACTCCTCCACCACCCCCCCGCGGCACTGATGTGTGTGGCCCGCGAGCCCGGCACTTCTCCGAGGTGCCGGGCTCATTTGTCGGGCGAATCGACCGGTCAGCGGTCGGCTGCAGGCAGCTCCTCCTTAACAGAAGGAGGAGGCCTGCAGTACCCCAGCCTGCCGCACTGCATCGGGTGCCGCAGCGGGGGATTAGCGCCGTAAACCTGCATTCAGCGCCCATAGCGAGGCGCTGAAACCCTCCATTAGCGCCCGCAGCCGTCTGGGCGCGGGGCAGCTGAATTTTTGGCGGGCGCAGCGGCAATTATCGTGGGCGCAAAATTTCGGGCACAAAAGCCCTGGCGGAGGCAAACCTAATTTCTAGGCCAATATATTTGGATTTCGAAAAGGCCTTCAATAAAGCTACCGCGTAGTAGACTCATGACCAATGTTCCCTCTAAATTTTCTTTGTACTGGGTGGGCTACAAACTCCTCTGAGCACTACTTTTTTGTCCATGGGTAGTTTATATTTTATATAATAATTGTTATCAACTGACAAAGTTATGAATAGTCTATTTACTTCAATGCGCAGTACATTGCAAATTGCTACGTAGCCGCGCACACCTTAGACGGAACATTGCTCATGACTAAGGTCAGAATATATGGAGTCAGGGGACAATAGCAGAACAGTTAGCAAGCTGGCTACAAAACAGAAAACTGACAGATGGGGTTGAAGGTAGTTACTCAGACTGGCAAAAGGTGGGAAGTGGTGTTCCACAGGGATCAGTGCTGGGACCACAGTTGTTCACCATTTATATAAACGATTTGGGCTCTGGAATCGGAAGTACAATTTCAAAGTTTGCGGACGACACCAAATTGGGGGGTATAGTTAATAGAGAGGACTGCGAAAAAATACAGGAAGACATGAATAAACTTGCAGAATGGGTGTGTCGTTTGAAAATTAACTTTTAACATAGATAAGCATGAGGTGGTGCATTTTGGTAGGAAGAATAAGGAGGCCACATACTCCTTAGAAAATAAAGCCGGAATTTTACCTTGGAGGCGAGTAGGAAGCCGGAGAGGGGGGTGGGGGGGGGCGGGGGGGGTGCTATAATGCGGTCGGGAAGCCCAGGCGAACATGTTTTCTTCAGGCCCTGCCAATTTTAAACGGTAGGGCCCGACTAACATTTAAAAGAAAATGTTTCCCACCCGCAGCCAGCCAGATTGAGGGGCTGGCTGGCTGTCAGGCAGGTAGGCCTGGGGAGCAGGGAGGAGGAAGGCCAGGATCGGCAGCGGAGGAGGAAGAGGCAGGCCGGGATCATCATAGGAGGAAGGCAGGGATCATCGTCGGAGGAGGAAGGCCGGGATCATCGTCGGAGGAGAAGGAGGAACAGTACCCATGGATTGGCGGGTAGCTAATGTTACCCCACTGTTCAAAAAGGGTGGTAGAGAGAAAACGGGGAATTACAGACCAGCAAGCCTGACATTAGTAGTGGGGAAAATGCTAGAGTCCATTATAAAGGATGTAATAGCAGAGCACTTGGAAAAAAGTGACAGGATCGAACAAAGTCAACATGGATTTACAAAAGGTAAATCGTGCTTGACTAATCTACTGGAATTTTTTGAGGATGTAACTGGTAAAATAGATAAGGGAGAACCAGTGGGTGTGGTGTATTTGGATTTTCAAAAGACTTTCGATAAGGTCCCGCATAAGAGATTAGCGTGTAAAATGAAGGCACATGGGATTGGGGGCAAGGTATTGACTTGGATAGAGAACTGGTTGGCAGACAGAAAGCAAAGAGTTGGAATAAATGGCTCTTTTTCCGAGTGGCAGGCAGTGACTAGTGGGGTACCGCAGGGATCGGTCCTTGGACCCCAGCTAGTCATCACAATATATATTAATGATCTGGATGAGGGAACTAGATGTAATATCTCCAAGTTTGTAGACGACACAAAGCTGGGTGGGCGTGTGTGCTGTGAGGAAGATGCCGAGAAACTCCAGTATGATTTGGACAGGTTGGATGATTGGGCAGAAGCATGGCAGATGCATTATAACGTGGATAAATGTGAGGTTATCCACTTTGGTGGCAAAAACAGGAAGGCAGATTATCTGAATGGCAATAGATTAGGAGAAGGGGAAGTGCAACGAGACCTGGGCGCCCTTGTGCACCAGTCACTGAAAGTAAGCATGCAGGTGCAGCAGGCGGTTAAGAAGGCAAATGGTATGTTGGCCTTCGTAGCGAGAGGGTTTAGTACAGGAACATGGATGTCTTGCTGCAGTTGTACAGGGCCTTGGTGAGACCACACCTTGAGTATTGTGTGCAGTTTTGGTCGCCTTATCTGAGGAAGGATGTTCTTGCCATGGAAGGAGTGCAGGGAAGATTCACCAGGCTGATACCTGGGATGGCAGGAATGACATATGAGGAGAGATTGGGTCGATTGGGCTTGTACTCGCTGGAGTTTAGAAGAATGAGAGGGGATCGCATCGAAACTTATAAAATACTAACAGGACTAGACAGACTAGATGCTGGAAGGATGTTCCCAATGGTCAGGGAGTCCAGAACCAGGGGTCACAGTCTAAGGATAAGGGCTAAGCCATTTAGGACAGAGATGAGGAGGAATTTCTTCACCCAGAGAGTGGTGAACCTGTGGAATTCTCTGCCAAAGAAGGCAGTAGAGGCCAATTCATTAAATATATTCAAGAAGGAGTTGGATATATTTCTTAAGGCTAAAGGGATCAAGGGATATGGAGAGAAGGCAGGAACAGGGTACTGAATTTGGATGATCAGCCATGATCTCATTGAATGGCGGAGCAGGCGAGAGGCTGAATGGCCTACTCCTGCTCCTATCTTCTATGTTTCTAAGGCCGGGATCATCGTCGGAGGAGGAGGAAGGCTGGGATTGTCGGAGAAGGTGGAGGAAGGCCAGGATCGTCAAAGGAGGAGAAAGTCCGGGATCGTCGGAGAAGGAGGAGACCGGGATCGTCGTCATCGGAAGGCCAGGATCATCGTTGGAGGAGGAGAAAGACTAGGATAGTTGTTGGAGGAGGAGGAAGACCGGGATCGGAGAAGGAAGGCCGGGATCGGCGGAGGAGGACCACCAGGATTGTCGGAGGAGGAGGAAGACCGGGATCGTCAGAGGAAGGCCGGGATCGGAGGAGGTGTAAGGCCGGGATTATCATAATCGTTGGAAGGCCGGGATCGTCCGAAGGGGTCGGGAGCCGGAAGCCGGAAGCCTGGGATTTTGTGGGGGTGGGGGAAGAGGAGATCGGAGGCCTTGTTTGTGGGGGGGGGGGGGGGGGGGGGGGGGGCGATATATGGGAAATTGGAGGCCAGGTGGGAGGATCGGAGGGGGGGCAGATCGAAGGTCTCGGGGAGTGGGGGGTGTCCGATCATGGGGGGTTAGCGAGGCAGGAACGTTGGATCCAGTAGTTAAGTGGGAAGGCACTTACCTCCTGGATCCAGCAGTCCTCGCCTTCCTTTAGCTGGCGGGTTCCCCCGAGGCCAGGGAAACCCAGCCACCCAGAATTACATTTAAAATGGTGGATCACCATGAGTCACGCTGCCTCATTATAATATTATAAAGTGCCAACCCGCCTCCTTGAAAAGAGAAATAGAATTGTTAATAGGCTGATATTTTAAATGTGAAGTTAAGTGACAATATCCCACTTGAACACTTCCTAATTACTATTAGAATACAGTAGACAGTTAGTTCATTACCCTGTTGGGTTCCAAAAAATTGGAATCAGGATTGAGTGGTATGTATATGAATGCACAAAGCACTGAGAACAAAATTTGAGAGTTAGAAGCATTAATAGCTATAGAAGATGACAACTGAGAATTTGATATTCCTGGCTATAAGGGCCCGTATTTTCCGATGCCTACGGGTGTGTACGAGCTGTGCATACACCCATAGGGACCTCGCAAGTGCTGGTTTCAGGCATGCGAAGTGCATACGTTAAAAACCGGCACTTCCAAGCTGTCAAGAATCCACTTGACAGATTGCACACCTGCCCTGGAGAAGGAGTAGGAAGGCCAGGATCGTCGGAGGAGGATGAGGAAGACCGGGATCGTCGGAGGAGGAGAAGACCGGGATTGTCGGAGGAGAAGACCGGGATCGTCGGAGGAGAAGACCGGGATCGTCGGAGGAGGAGGAGGAGAAGGAAGAAGGCCAGGATCGTCGGAGGAGGAGGAGGAAGACCGGGATCGGAGGAGGAGAAGACCAGGATCGTCGTCGTCAGAGGAGGAAGGTGGCCAGGATCGTCGTTGGAGGAGGAGGAGGAGAAGGGCCTCCGTGGGTGGAGTTCCGCTTTCTGCAGAACCTCTGCCTGCTGAAATGCCTTAAAAATCTTACACCTGGTAAAAACAGGCATAAGGCCTGCTTTTACCAGCATAAGAGTTAAAAAAGTCATTTATAATTTAAAAATACTAAAAATGTTTATTTTTAGACCCATTAAATAATTGAATTTTTTTTCAAAAAATAAAATTACATTAAATATTTTTAAACAAAAATTTAAACTAATTTTAAAAACGTGATAAAAAAATTAATTAATGTTTTGATGTGTTTTTGGAGCGATCTCCATTCATACTTTTGACAGGTATAAGATTCCCTTCTTTCATTGGTTCCCCATGGCCCACGGGATCCCAGGGACGCTTGCGAACCGCCTGCGCCCCTGGGATACATGGACCCTGCGCATTTCGTCGTGGAGAGGCCCAGGAGTGGAAATGGCCAGATCTCTGGAGCACTCAGGTAAGGGCGTAGATTTTTTTCCAGATCGGAGGCCTCCGCACACAGTAAGCCTCCGATCGGAAAATACGGGCCAATATTTTCAGGAGAGAGGGGAAAGGGAGGTGAGGTGACAGTGTTAGTGAAGTATTCCATCACAGCACCATTTACATGGTTTTGAAGCTCATGCTGCAACAATCCCAAGTAGGCCCAGCAGTGGCACATAAACAGAAAAGAACACTTAACATGAGCTGCAACAGATTTAGAGGAAGAAAAGCAATAGCATTTTTTCCCCAATTAATAATATTCTTCAACATTCCTATTTTGGGCATGAAGTGAAAATAACTAGAGAAGATCTACAATTTCAAAGTTTGCGGACGACACCAAATTGGGGGGTATAGTTAATAGAGAGGACCGCGACAAAATACAGGAAGACATTAATAAACGTGCAGAATGGGTGTGTCATTGGCAAATGAGCTTTAATATAGATAAGTGGAAGGTGGTACATTTTGGTAAAAAGAATAAGGAGGCCACATACTCCTTGGAAAATAAGGGAGGAATTTTATCTTGGAGGCGGGTAGGGAATGGGGGTGGGGGGGGCGGGGGGTTTGGCGGCTGCATTGTGGTCAGGAAACCCGGGAGAACGTGTTTTCCTCAGGTCCTGATGGTTTTAACGGCAGGGCCGCACTAACATTTAAAAAAAAACTAGATAAGATCATACCTCGAAAAACAGGCAGGCCAGTGGTGGAATGCAACAACTGGTTTCACCACTGCCTAACAAGCTTGGGAGGAGAAAAGAAAAAAAAGTAGATAACCACCACATTTAAATAGCATGGTGTAGCAGTACCACCGAGTGTCCCTTACTTATTATACATAATTCCCTTTAACTTTAACTATGTTGATATACAGTTTGTATGTACGGAGCGTTGCCCCTTTAAGAACGCGACCTAACGCAATGACGTCACGTCGCGCATCACGTGACTCACCTAAACGCGAGCCGATTCAGCTCGGCCTCCCACGGCAATCGGCGGCTCAGCTCGGTCTCCCGCGACTTCGGCCGGCTGCAGTGCCGGGTGCACGCGATGACATCATCGCGCCATTCATGTGACTGCCCAAGCGCGGGAAAAAGCAATGACGTCATCACGCAATCCACGGGACTGCCGAGTCAGTCCTCGTGGCGTCCCCACTGGGGAAAGACCTGTTCCACGACTCTCCTGCATCGGTCTACGTTGTTTGCTGTATTTCATCTTATTATCCAACATTAAAATTCTGTTTGTTGTTCTTCCGAGTCAAGCTCCATTATTTGTTAGGAATACACTTATTCCTACAATGGCAACATTCACTGTTGAGGCTCTCGCATGAAAAACATCCGCTGAGGGGGAAGTACTGAAGGCTTTCTTGCACTTCTTGTAGAACTTTATTTCAATTGGACATGCTATGTACCTTCAAGAAAGAATATTTTTTTTTAAATGCTGCTCTGATATTCACAAGTGCAAATATCAGAGCAGCTGATGCTATGGGCAACAGAATCACCAAATCACGTTTTTGAGATCACAAATTGACACATCATGGTTACTGTATGCAGCACTGTATTACTTATTCCATTATTCAAACAAATCTTTTTTGGTGGAATTGTGTGCTCATTAGGGCACAGTTGGATATGTCTAGGAAATGGAACACTTTCCCATTTTGAGTACCCAAAGTCAGCAACAATCCCTCCTGGGTCACTGTTACAAATTCAGGTAGGTACGTTCCTGGGTTCAGTGCCATCGGCTGCTCCAGTAAGCAGATACCCTGGCCCTTAGGTGCCATAGTAGACTCACCCTGCCCAATATCTATTTATATGATAGTTTTACCTGAAATGTAACAATGGTACCCCCTCTTGTTATCCTAACTGAATATTTGTGTCTTTTGTACATGCCTCTCCAATCTTTCCAAAAGTAAACCAAGCAAACACTTAGTGAGACAAGACCAGATACAAATTATTAAACTGTTTCATTTCACAGCATGTGAATATACAGAGCAACAGTTATTTTTGGACTCATTTAATTCAATCAGTACAGCTTGTATTATTGCATGAAGACAAAATAATGAATACACTACGTTTCCCCACATCATTGAGTCCTCCAGCCTGACTTAAAGTAATTTCTTGCTACCCTCCTGCATTCTCCTTCTGAGCCTTGCAAAAGCTCCCCCTGCAGCTTTCAGTTTTAAAAACCTGATTGGCTGCCTCGGTCTCTAATTCCCCGACATAATGGTTGTGAGCTGTTTACTGACCGCCTAGACAGGCTAACAAATGGCTTATCATTTATCATCTTTGGGGAAACAACAAATCTTAGCTCATTAGCATTTTAACCATCTTTTTTTGGTACTTTTTAAATAACTTGTGCCAATACCCACTGCTTCAAAGCATAACCCTTAAATGTACCTTGAATTAAGCAATTTTATAAAACACAAAGCTTTTTTGCACAATTTCAATTTGAAATATCTGTTAATTATGATTCAATAAATTTATTCAAATAAAGCAAATTCAAAGAGTAGACTATATCTATTGTCTCTTATTTCTTCAAAGAACTCTAAAGATTGCTCAAGCACAGCCTGCTTTTAAAATAAATCCATGCCCGATTACCTAATTTTTCCTCAAATGCTTAGTAATTTCACCCTGTGTATTATCTAGCAGTTTACCAACAATTGAAGTAAAACTAATCTGCCTATAATTGATTTGAAGAGGGATGTCACATTTGACACCTTAACATCTTCTGGCACAATTTTCCTTTTCACAGTCAGCTTCCAAGCTTCCCTCAAGATCTTCAGATGTAAACTTTCAGGTTCCAGTGATCTTTCTACTTTACGTTTGAGTTAACTGCTTTAGCACTATTTCTCTTTGAATAGTAACTTCCCTGAACTGTTATTTCCATCTCTGGTGGTTCTACAATTTCACTATCAAACTTCTCTAGAAAGACTGAGGCAAAGTACTTATTTAGGATCTCTGCCTTTCCCTCACCCTCCAGTGCAAGTTTGCCACCTCTATCTCTCAATAGCTCCCCTCCTAGCTTTTACAGCTAATGTGCCAATACAAAGCCTTTTTATTGCTTTAATGTTTCTTTCTAATTTTCATTAATACTTCCTCAGCCTTTCAAATCTCCCTATTTTAAGCTTTCCTATTTATAGTTGTTCTGGCTTTTCTTTAAAAAAAAAACCTGTCCAGTAAGCACTAAAAGTTTTTCTTGGTTTCAAATTTGATCTAATATTCCTATTCAACCATGAAACCACAGCCTTTGATACATGTCCTATTTTCCTTACTGAAATATATTTGATTTATACCCTCCACCTTTTGTTTAAATATTTCCCATTGCTGATCAAGATTTTATTTGTCTCTTTTCCCTTTCATTTATTCTGGGCAAGATTCCATTTTATCGTGCTATAATTTGACTCCCCCTCCCCCTTTACATAACTAGTAACAATTAGATTATATAGTTCATTCGGAAGTTCATACTGCAGGATCAAACCAAATAAAATTGTTGGGTTGCACAGCTTTTAAAAATCATAGAATGATACAGCACAGAAGGAGGCCATTCGGCCCATTGTGCCCATGCCGACTCTTTGAAGGAGCTACCAATTCGGCCCACTCCCCTGCTCTTTCCCCATAACCCTGCAAATGTTTATTTTTCCCTTTTGAAAGTTATTATTGAATCTACTTCCACCACCCTTTCAGGAAGTGCACTCCAGATCATAACAACTCGCTGCGTAAAAAAATGTTTCCTCATCTTGCCTCTGGTTCTCCTTTTGGTCACCCCTAATATTTCTTCTTTTGCTTGTTGCTATTTTTTTTTTGATAACGCCATCGTGAAGCGCCTTGGGATGTTTTTCTACATTAATGGCGCTATATAAATTTAAGTTGTTAATGCTAAATAGGCAATTTCTGAGAGAATACCAACAGCCACAATGAAATGGACTCAAAATTCAGATGGAGCACACAATGGCCCAGTAATTCCGGGCACAACGCGCGAGTACGGACGGGGTACTCGCGCGTGTGCCCGGAGGAATTGCCGGTTTTCAGCATGCACAGCGCATGCGCTGAAAACCGGCATTTCCTGTCCTCTGACCCAAGGGGTTAAGAGGCAGAACGCGCGCGACTGCACAGGCAGCGCGTGCGCAGTGAAATTCCTTTTTTCCCCCCCCAGAGTTGCGCGTGTGTAAAGGCCTCCGGTCTTTACGCATTGAAAAACCACACGTAAGTACTTAGTTTTTCAGGTAAGTGGTCTATTAATGCAATTGAGAATTTTTTTTCCCCCACAGGTTTGTTATTTTTAAAGAATTTACAGTAAGGTAAGTTTAGTTTTAGCCCTGATTTTTTATATAATTTTTTTTTTCAAATTTTAAAATTATTGTTTAAAATAGTTTTTCAGAGTTCTTTATGGTTCATTTAAGTAGTGCAATTTTTTTTTAATTTTCTTTCAGGTTTAAGTAGTGTTTTGGGGCCAGGAGTTTTCATGAGTTTGACAGCTCTTACTGTCAAACTCATGAATGAACTTTTGCAACCTCCCATTGGTTGCCCTGTGCGCACGTGATCCCAGCCGGCTCATCGCACTAAGTACGCCGCTGGGTCACGCACGCACAGCACGGCAGGACCTCAAGCGGGCCAGTCAGAGGAAATGCAATGTGGGCCAGAATTAAAATGTCAGCGCGCTGGGTAAGTGAACATCGGGGGCTTGCACGCGCGGCAAGCTCCCGATCCTAATTTCAGGGCCAATGCGTCATCAAGAATGACTTATCACGGCATTTTCTTTGATTTTTTGTTCTCCAGCAGCACAAACAGAAAAGTGTTTTTTTTTGTCTGAGACAGGTAGTAGAGAAACACAAAACAGTCACTTGCACCACTGAATTTTGGAGAACAGTTTGAAAACAAGTCCAGTTGTGTTTTTTTTTAAAAACAGAAAAAAGGCTTCACATCACCACTGTCTTGAAAGAAGCTATACATATTTTATAAAGTGTAAATTTAATTTGTCATTCCTCATGAAGCTCTACATTTTTTCATAGTAAAAAAATCAATTCTGTAATTCATCTGGTTTGGCCTCTCTCTAGATCAACTGCAATGACAAGTACAATAGCCTGGGTATCATGTTTACCACTACACCACATACTGCCTGAAAAACTGGGTCAGGCTGGAAGCAGGGAAGAATATGTAGCAGCAGTCTGCTCACAGCACAAATGGTGGCTTTGATGGGTTAACAGGAGCACTGCTGTCTTTCAACATTTTTAGTCTAATACAAAATACACACTTATTAAAACTACTATTCACTATATTAATGTAGCAAATTGTATTTTAAACAAAGGACATTAAAGGGAAAAACAGCAAACCCTGCTGAGAGTTGAGGTTGCAGAAAGGATAAATTATATGCTTTTCAGCTACATTAACCATACTATACGTGGGGGTAGTGGTTCTGTTAGGACAATGTTTATCATTGTCTGCAGGGTGCTTAAAGCAGCTCGCAACACAGCTGCTGGTGATGGCCTCAATGCCGTTTCATGGCTGTCCTCCATTTCGTCCTGAGATTGCTCTGATCCCTCAAAAGCCAACTCTTTACTTGCTAAGGGCATTATTATCAACCACATCAAAATGAATGCATCAAGTGTGGTCCTAGGGAATCTGGCACTGGCCTGTACATTGATGTTGCACATATATATTTGGGCCGTTCTCTGCAGAGGAGCTTGAAGGCCAACATGTGTGCCATTGATTGTTCCCTGGTCTTTGGGGAGCCCAGCCGAGTGCTTGGGTTTGCTGACCTCTGGGCTCCATGGAGGAGATATACTGGCTGGCTCTGGCGAACAATGCATCATCGACGATGAATGCACCAATGCACTGCTAACTGACTAATGTTAGCTATGTTGTCTGTGGGCCCTAGAAACTCCCTGAGGCAAAAAGATGAACACACTTGTCACCTTGAC
This sequence comes from Somniosus microcephalus, assembly GCF_052327205.1. Taxonomy (NCBI): domain Eukaryota; kingdom Metazoa; phylum Chordata; class Chondrichthyes; order Squaliformes; family Somniosidae; genus Somniosus; species Somniosus microcephalus. The sequence goes on along the minus strand of NC_140996.1, from coordinate 154,646,571 downwards.
TTGAGACTAGCAGTCCTGCAGCATGACTTCAAGTCTGCTGGAAGCAGGTCACACAAATCCTGTAACTACCTCCCTGCTGAACCTCAATCTCTGAAGACGATGCTCCTCACTAAGGTCCAAATATATTCTACGAGGATGATAAATCCAGATGACAGTAATGGCATGGTAACTGGCATCCTCCTCCTGTGACATCACCTCTGTGGCGTCCAGAGAACTTGCATTTGTCCTCCTCTTCATAACATAAATATAAGGAAATCTCAACTGGGCCCCCTATTCTGTAGGCAGGGGTACTGGTCTCAAACCACCTCAGCTCTCCACAAATTGACTACCAGTACATTCCTAAGGCCAAGGAAAACAGCCACAAATTTGGAGATGCAAAGGGGCAGAACTGCAAAGGACTATTTCACAGAACTAGCTGCCATCTCTTTAAACTACTGCACTGTTCAGATGCTGCCTTTGAAACCTCTTGCATTATGCGAGAGACCAGTGAATGCAGAGGAAAGCTGGTCACAGCACTTGTGACATTATTTGACCCTATTTGCATGTTATTTCCAATGGAACCCCTCTGAGGCACAGAATCACAACCAAAGAGGAAGCATGCAATCAGTTTTTTGCTCTCCTTTACGTGCAAAGTAAGCGCACGCTAGAGGCACAGAGGCCAATCTCTCCAGTAACTTAACTCTTAATAAGAGCATACTACCTCATTTTATATGCAGCTAATATTTTTGCTTGGTAAATTGATCCATTTCCCATGCTGAGTAAAGAAATTCTTCCTAATACATATCTGTTCAAAACTATTTATCAATTTAAATGTATTCCATGTCCTATTTTCCTACCTTAATGTGAATTATTCTTATGGTTTACCCTATCTGTACTATTTAATGTTTTGCATACGTCAATAAGGCTCTTTCTTTCTTCACAGTGTATCTTAAAACTTCTTATAGATGATCCCTATTACACTTGGGATAAGTCTTGGTGCTCTTCTGTACACCCTCTCTAATACTTGCACATGTCTGACTAGAATTGAACACAATATTCCAAATATATTCTGACCAGTGCATTGTAGAGCCCCAGTATAACCTCTGCAAACACATACTCTACTGTCCTGGCTATATACCCCAGCATTCATCAGAGTGCTTTTAATGGCCCAGAAATTAGGTTCGGGGGCTTGCCGCGCGTGCAAGTCCCCGATGTGCACTCACCCGGCGCGCCGACATCTGAAGCCTGGGCCTGCTTGGAATTCCTGTCACTGGCCCGGTTCAGATGTCGGCGCGCTGTGCTTACCTGATCCAGCGGCGTAGTTAGTGCGATGTGCCGGCTGGGATCAGGTGAGGACTGTGCAGCCAATCAGGGGAGGGGAAACGTCATTCATGAGTTTGATAGTAAGAACTGTCAAACTCATGAAAAGTACGGGCGCCCAAAAGACTAGTTTAACTTTAAATAAAATTTTAAAAAACATCCCAATAATTAAATAAACTATAAATAACTTTAAAAAACTATTTTAAACAATTAATCAAATTTTTGAAAAAAATAATTTTTTACGAAATCGGGTCTAAAAATAAACTTACCTTACTGTAAAGTCCTTAAAAACAATAAAGCTGTGGAAAAAATGTTATAATTTTAAATAATAGACCACTTACCTTAAAGAATCAAGTCCTTACGCCTCCTTTTTATATGTCTAAAAAGTTCAGGCCCTTGCACACGCGCAAACCTGTCAAAAAGAAGGAAGTTCAACGCGTGCACGCGTTGGACCTCTGAACCCCTTGGAGGAAATGCCGGTTTTCCGCGCATGCGCTGTGCATGCTGAAATCCGGCACTTCCAACGGGCCCACGCGAGTACCCCGTCCGTACTCACGCGTTGGGACCGGAATTACTGGCCCAATGACTTTGCCACATTGTTCAAACATTGGAAGTGATGAACCATCATTCATAGGACCTCCAAGTCTCCAGCTGTCGGCTCAACATGTTAGAACGTAAAATGCACATTTTCTGCAACAGGTAATACTTCATATTTATCAGTTTTGAATTTCATTTGTCATTTGTTTGTCTAATTGCACAGTCAGTTGAAGGGCTTCAATAAATCTTTTGTTGCATCCTGTGTCTCGACTGCCTTCCAAACATTTTTGTTCCAGATTTGTTGTTCCAAATTTGAGAAGTTGATATTTTGTTTCTATATTAGATTAGATCATTAAAACTCCTGTGGACCCACTGTCAACATTCCTTTACATTCAGAACAGCAGCAACTTGGCTCGGCTCAATTTATTAGTTAGAAAACCATCTCACAAATACTCCCTGCTTCCTAATTTTTTTGAAACAATTTCTGATCAAATCCCACATTCTACCCCAAAATTCTTGTAACTTTTAATTAGAAGACTTTCATGTGCAATTTATGAAATACACTTATCATCCACATGCTTATACTGTAACTAGCTAATGATTACACCAGGTTGCATAATTTATCACTGTAGCATGACAAAGGGATAAAACAAACTTTTCTTTTTCAAATATTGATGACGGAATCGCAGTGCGATTAAAAAGTCCAAAAAGCACACTATTCTACTCTATTTTACAAAGCACTGAATATCCATGTAACACTGAAGGAACTTCCCAGACCAGTCCTTCCTTATATCATAATCATGACAGCAAGACTTTTGTTGCAATGCTTGCTAACATACAATCTGCAAACAGTAACACAGAAAGCACATTTACTTAACCACATGGCTTTAAAGATGTGGTAAAGTAAACAAGCAACATAGCTCTCTCCTGTGGGTCTGAGAAGCAATACAAATTTTACATGAGTTTTATGATAGAAAACAGCAGCAACTGTGCTAGGATTATTGGTTAAAGACCATCTCAAAAGTTCACAGGTGTCAGCCTTGGCTCAGCAATGGCAATCTTGCCTCAGTCACAAGGTTGCGGTTTCAAGCCCTACTACTCTAGATGTAGTCTAGACTTTGGCACTTCAGTGCAGTACCGAGGGAGCACTGCACTGTCGGAGGTGTTGCCTTTCACAGGAGATGTTAAATCGAGGCCAAAGTAGTGCGGGGACTTCTCCCAGTGTCCTGACCAACATTTATCCCTCAACCAATACCTAAAACAGATGAACACAAAAGCAAAAAACTCCAGATGCTGGCAATCTGAAATAAAAACAGAAAAAGCTGGAAACATTCAGCAGGTCAAACAGCATCTGTGGAGAGAGAAACAGTGTTAACATGTCAGGTCCCGACCTGCTGAGCGTTGCCTGCTTTTCCTGTTTTTATACCTAAAACAGATGTTGTGGTCATTTATTTCATTGCTGTTGATGCAAATTGGCTGCCACATTTCTACCCTTCAGAAGTATTTCATTGGCTGTAAACTGTTTTGGGGCAGCCCGAGGCCATGAAAGCTGAAATATAAATGCAAGTTATTTCTCTCTCACTTTCACAGGTTCTCAGAGGTTGTTGTTATGGAATAATTAAATGGTCATCCCATTCCTACATACTGGATTACTGCCAGTCCACTCTCATCAGCTGGTAATACTTTAAGCATCAGATGTAACCTCAATAAAATTATGAAAATTTGGACACAAACAAAAGTGGCAGATCTAAAATGGCTTACTGCTCATCTTTCTTTCGATGAACATGTAACGCAATTATATAATAGTCTCACTTAAATATTACACCAGTGAGCAACAGTGCTCAACAACCTCTATGTCACAGCGCACAAAATGCAAAAAAGTGATTAATGGCATCCTAATCTCATAACTAACACCGAGGATGGTCAACAAAGGAGTAGTCAAACATGTGAAGTGGGAGGTGGGAAAACCACACAATGAATGCTGTATTCATTAGACTTTCAACATTCATATACCATTCTTGAGTTGTCTGACTTCTACAGTTAGCACAAGCTAATCAAAAGCCATGCATGCATTCTCTTTGAAAATAAGTGCCCTCTAGCCTTTATTGCGCACAATTTCTCAGTCCTTCCTCTTAAAAAATAATGTACAGTACTCTGTTTTTCTGTGTTGGAAGAGATGTATGCAGAACACAAGCAGGCACGCAAGAAGATGGGGGGGGGGGGGGGGGAGAGCAAATGAGAGACTAAGAGCGAGAAAGGAAAAACGGTGAATAGAGATAAGCCACCTGTTGCCAGGGGAAGAGGGCATGAAGATGAGAATAATGCATATAATGGGTACAAGATGGATGATATGCACAACACAAGGTGAACAATGCCAATGTACAGTGCAAGCACAACAATACAGAGGAAGTGACCGATGTGTAGAAGGCCAGAGGTACAATGCAAGTCATCATGGTGTAGAAAGCAACTGCACCCAAAGATAGCACAGGCAGCAAAGTAAGAGTAGGAGAAGGGACCTATATACAGTAGCTACATATAATACAATGAGGGCAGAGAGAGGATTGATAGACTATGTCAACTTGTATCGGAAGACTTGCTGAAGACAGTTCCAGGTACAGTATGAAAACATACAAACCAGAAGGTCCGAGTTAACTGATTTCAACAACAGCAATAATTGAGGCACTACAGTTGGTATCAGAACCCTGGGCTAAGGAGGGAAAAATGATCAGCTATGGCTCTGGCTCTTGATTTCCATCCATTAATTCCTGCTAGAAAGCATGTTCACACAGATGTCAGGTAAGATGATCATAATAAGATGATGATCATAGTCAGCTGTGATTCTATCTATGATTGTGTAGGCTACCGGCGCTCACTGCTGTAGACGCTGCCAGTGCCCAGGGAACTGTACCCCAGCAAGAGTCAACGCTTTCAGAAGAGGGAAGGAAATTAGCAAAGAAAAAAATGTTTTAATTATTCATACTCTAATCACTTACAAGCATCATTCACACCTCTATCTCCGTGTGCACCGGGAAATTGAAGTGTATAAAGTGTTTGCGGCACTCTTCAAACAGAAAACAGGGAAGGTCTCTAGTTACTGTACTAGAAGCCAAATCTTCACAGTCCTGTTTTTACAAGCCTGTTTCTTTTTCTTTTTAAACAATTCTCTAATAATGTCTCTAATAATCTTGTTTCCACACTGTGTAAATCTGTATGTGTGGGAAGAAAGAAATCTATTTGCACAGCAAAGCCCATGAAGTGTTGTCACCACCACTGATGCATGACTAATAATTTCATTTAAACCCAAGTACATTTTGTCTGAGCTGTTTGATTTGTGAATGCACAGGGCCATCATTCCAGTGCCACTGTACAACTTTCCATCTCAGCACCTCCGAACGCAGTCCCCAAACATGAAATTAGAGAGGATCAACACAAGCCGCAGCCCGGCCCCGCCAGGCTCTTGATGTCCAGCAGGGTAGGTAAGAGGAGAGAGTGACCACCTGAAAATGAAAGGAAGTGTAGCCCAGCACCGTGGGGTTAATCTGCAGCTAATGGAAGCAGTGGGGACACTGATGTCGCAGCGTAAAAAGACAAAAAAAAGCAGACCTAAACAAACACACAGTAACTGCAGATTCTTGTTTAAAAATGTCAAAAAAATGTCAACATTTCTCCTTAATTGGCAAAGAGCCTGCAGATTGGGTAATGTTGAGAACGCACACAAGGATGCAACTTTAAACAGGAGAATCCAAGTGGTGCACAGAAATATAGAAAACCTGTACATTACACTAACTGTAGGACCTCTGTAGGTAAGATACAGGAACTAAGCTACTTTGGGGACAGTGCCAACTGTAAAAATTAAGTTGCACAATAGTAGCAGCACCATGGCACATCACCAGTACTGCAGGAACAATGACAGTGGAATTAACTCTGCTCAGCAGTCCAGGGATAGAAACTTCCTTACCGCATCATTCGTTTTTTAACATATACAGTACCATAATCCAAAATGTCTACAGTAACACATCCCACATAATATTTAAAGAATTCATGTGAACTATTAATACGGTCTAAATTTGTAGGAGTATTTAGAGTGCCTGCAAATGCCCTATAGATGCCATAGGTACCAGAAACGTAAATACATAATCACAGGCTCAACAAAATGAACTTTAAATAAAGAATGTAAACTACAGACACTGGGAAATACTTCTAACAGGATCAACACATCCACTGCTGTCATTATTAAAGCACTTTTATTTCCTCTCCTGAATGCAAAGCTATTAAAAAAACATTAAAAAGTTCCTCTATAACTCAGGGTAAATGAGCCTTATATATGTGGAACTAAGCCTCACAGGCGTAGCAAATCTTGGGCACAATCCATGCTGAAATTGGTATTTGCGTTATCAGCTGAGGACACTTAAGCTATTGGCTGAAAACAATAATCACATTCTCATGCCATCCTGTCTCGAGGATGAGCAAAGAAGAATATAGATTATAGCAGATGTTAAACTGTGGCCCTGTCTACCCTCTCAGGTGGACATAGAAGATCCCATGGCACTATTGCAAAGAAATAGTTCTGGACAATATTTATCCCACAAACATCACGAAAACAGATTATCTGGTCATTATCTCATTACTATTTATGGGAGTTTGCTGTGCGCAAATTGCCTGCCGCGTTTCCTAAATTACAACAGTGACTACACTGGTTGTAAAGTGCTTTGGGACATCCTGAAAGGCACTATATAAATGCAAGTTCTTTCTTCCGGTTTACATATAAAACCCTAATCGTATACGACAAATTGGTCATCTGTCCACAGTACTATTTACAACTTTGTTACCATATCCATCACTGCAATAAATCGGAGAGAGAATGCATTTATACAAGGCCTTATTGTCCTCAGGATGGTCAAAATGTGCTACACACAGAAAAAGAGATGCATGACCAGGGAATCTGGATATTTTTTGCTGCTGTTGTTGGCCAGCACACAAGGAGAACTTCCCATTCTTCTTTAAAAAGTGCCATGAAATCTTCTACTTCCACTTGAATCACCAGAATATGCAGTGAGCTTTAGTTTAATGTCTCATCTGAAAGACAGTACCTCCGACAATGCAGCGCTCTCTCAGTATTGCACTTCAGTGTTAGCGAGATTATGTGCTTATTACAAGTGTCAGTCTGCCTTCGACATTCTCTCAGATACAGTTAGTCACTCCTGAAGTGCTCGGAGCACCTTACACTCAGGACTGTGCCCATACTGTTACATTTCTAATTGCAGTATAGCAGTACCTGAGAGTGTAACTGGAGAATCCCCTGGCCATCTGAACTGATTATGTCTTTCACACGTGTGCTTCATCTAATCTTTTTGAAGATGGACTGAACTACTTGGTGAGCTGAGGCCAGATACAAATTGTCAAGCTGTTTTATTTCACAGACAACAATCGAATGCACTGAGTGACCGTCAAAGCAAATTCCACTTACTTAATACAATCTCCCCTCTCAAAAAAATGGGAAATAAATTAATAAACCATGCACCTTGTCCCTTTCATGATCTGACTTACTTGTTTCTGGCATTAACTTTCTGTCAGACTACTTCTAACTGCTAAAACTGATCACCTTCCAGCTCTGGGACCCAGGTCTACAACTTGCAGTCTCTTGTTTAAAACCATACTGCCCATGTGCCCTTGTGTTCTCAGGTTGGGGGGGGGGGGGGGGGTGTGCAGGGATGTGGTCTGTGATGCTGATTTCCTCCCCATCAATAGAAAATGGCTACCTCTTCTCCCTTCTTGGGTGTGGGTTCAAAGAAAACACCTCATGCTGTGCTCAAAATGAATGAGGGCTCTCCTGAATAATGGGCCCGGGATATGTCACCAATGCCCCCCTGGTTTCGTAAACCTGTGTAAATTCACTGGTTTAAAACCACACTTCAACAATAACAGTCCCAAATTCCATTCTGTGAAGAAAAAAACTACCAAAAAGTGACAGTGCTCAAGTCCTAGTGAGGCTTGAACCCACAAACTGACTCTGCTGAGAGTGTCACTGTGAAAGTCTGAATTTTACAGCACATTCTCCAGCCAGACCATACTGAGAAACAGAGCTAGGATCATGCTCGTTAGTGAATTTGTACCACTTTCAAATGCATTGTCATTTGAATAATCTTTACTTTAATTTGAGTTCACAGATACACTTTCACTTCAAGAGGCTGGTTTCAAAATGCTCTCCAAAGATATGGAATTAGAACCACAGGGCAAGCATTCAGATTTCAATCCAAGCAGCACTCTGCTCTTCACTGTACTGTACTGGCTAGCTTACTTTGATCAGTAACTTGATACTGTTGGATTCGGACCCATGGGCGGATTTAGCCCAGGGGCTTAAGAGCAATCTATACAAGCAAGCTCTCCTCAAGAACAAGTTGGCTCCATAAATGGATTTGACCTCTTTATTTCTATGGTATTAAATTCCTTATGAGAGCAACCTATTCCATTTCTAAGCATTTTCTTCCTTCTTAAGTTTCAATGTACAAACCAGGATGACCAGGAAGTAAAAGCCATCTGTGGGAGATGAATTTGAAAAGAGACAGTGCCACATAGCTCATTTACAGTTTATCCCCAATATAGCAATTCCAGAATCTATTTATAATAGGAATGTATATTACCTAGGAGACATTCCTAAATTAATATTCTTCAAAACTGAACTTGTTCTTAAAGGGGCAAACATCACATTTCTGGGGAATCTTCATGCAGGCTCTGGTCTTGAAAGTGCCAGAAAAGACTTGCTCACAAGACACCGTGGCTAAGATTTTCCACTGTGTGCTCGTCAGCCTGCACTTTCCTGTCCATTAAAATGGAAGAGAGGAAATCATGGGCTGGTGAGCACACAAGCCAAAAACCGCTGCCTATTTCCAGAGCCACTGGGAAAGTTTACACAGAAATTATTTGAAGCTTTTTTTCAAAATATAAACTTTAATAAATGGTCAGAAGGATTGGTGACAATGATTATAGTCTTTTCAGATGATTTTCCCATTGAAATATACTAAAACAAACTTCAAGGGGTGGACTAGTTCAGATTTTGTAAGCTGAATTGAATTACATCATCAGTATAAAGAACAGAAGTCTTAGCTTTCTGAATCAGCTGGCAAGGTTAAAAATAATCCTAAAAAAGTGTCATTTCTAAAATTTATATCTTTAAAACAGGTATATACACAGGTAATTTGCTAAATATTGATTTGTCAAATTCAAAAGTTAACCACAAACTACAATAAGAAAATTAATTCTCTCCTTCGTTATTGCTACTGAGTTACGGCTTTATAATCCATTGCGCATGATTCAATTGGCATTTCTTTCCAGACAGTGAGCTATGGCAAAATAGAAAAAGTTAAATGTCCACATCACTTCCATAAGTCAATTGTAACAGTAAGAATATTTTCAGCCAAGATAGACTCAGGAATTTAAAACACAAATCTTTGAGTGAGTTTTTAGAAATGCTTGAGGCAGGAGAGAGAATTAAGCATTTCTAGAACACAACTGAGAGTTTCACATCATCCTCTGAACTGGTATAAATTCTCAAACTAAAACAGTGGACAGCAGAGGTTGTATGAATCTAATACTATTTCCATTTTTTTCTTTACGTTTCAATCATTTGCTACATTTCATTCTTAATGGTATTTCTTGCTACAAGTACCATTCAATGCAATATAGTCATGGGGGGAAAATTCGGTTGCTTTGCGCCTCCCGTTAGCGTGCGCTCGGGCGCGACGCCGCCGATGCCTCCCGTGAAATTCAGCGGCAGGTTAGTGGCGGCGGTAACCGCTAGCGCCCTGTGGCGCTGCGCCGCCGGCGATGACATCATTGCGCAGCGCCTCGCTCGCAATCTTAGGCAGTGTCCCCTGACTTACCGCCGGACGCTATGTCTGACGGGATCAGGGGGGCCTACCTGCGGCCGGGGCGGCGATAATTAAAGGCGAGGTGCTGGGCGGCCATTTTTGTTGCTGGCCGCCTGCCAGCACCTGCCCAGTTTGCCATCCCCGGTCTTCTGTGCAGCCCCCCTGGAGTGCCGGCTGTGTTCCGTGAGCCCGGCACTTCTCGAGTGCTGGACTCTTTTGCCGGCACTCCGATCCCCGGTGGCCCAGCTGGGCCCCGGGTCGCGCTGCGCAAGGCCCCTCTCCTTTAAGAAGGGGAGGAAGGCCTGCAATACCGCGGCACATGGTGCCACGATATTCCCTCACAGCACCCCAAGAGGGAGGTGGGGCGCTTCTAGTAGCACCCCGCTTCCCTCTTGGGGCGCTACCACTTAATTTCGGCCATGGGCGCGCTAATTTTTTCGGGGCGCTAAAAGTAGTGCCCCAGCGAAGTTAGAACCCCAAAGGGTGTATCCCTAGTTACAAATATATAGGAATAACAGAACATAATCACAGCTACAGCACAACTAGAGTGCAATCAATAGCAGCTCCTGAAATCTGATTTTAAAAGACTCACACATTCCTAACAAGCACAGTGGGTAAATAAAGCGCAATGAGTCTTGCAGACCAGTCAGTTCGACGGTTCTGCCCTTGGGCTGAGCAGAACTGAATTGGGACAACTGTGCAGCCACTATCATTTGGTCACAACATTATAGGTTAGGGAAAGCAGGGGGAAAAATACTCCTTACTCCTCTTCCTTCTCCATCAGCCTCTGTGAAAAGTGTAATTTAGCTGGCAAGAACAGGACCTGGTTCAGCTGTAATGGCCCTATAGTGACCAAGTAAGTCACTGATTTTGAATTTTGAATGGGCCGCGCAGCTCCTCAAAGGGGCCGCACAGGGCCCAAAAAAATTATAGGGAACATAGTTCAGGGGTGTGGAGAAAAGCTGGAGGAAAAAAAATCCCATTTTCTATGGTATCACAATATGCTGCATCATGTTCATTACTGATGAGTGTGCCTCATCTTTTACTTTTCTAACCTTTCAATCAAAATGTGTTATTTTTGTTTATACGCACAGCATATTGATGTCTGTCCTTTGGATAAGTAACAGTCTACAACTTCACTTTTCACATATCCATATTCATATGTAGATACTGAAACAAATCCATCTGATATTTTGCATAGACTACTTTCAAACAAATGACAGTATCACTTGATATGTTTTTCTTAACGTATGTACATATTTTCTTAAGCCTCAGAACTTTTCAATGTTGTGTCTTAGTGGTTAGGCTTTGATACTGGAGAACCACAGAAACATTTCCCTCCGAACAGTAAAACACAGAAAAGAAATAATGGCCCAGAAATTCGGGTCCCCACGGGTGAGTACGCATTGGGTACTCATGCGTAGGGCCAACGAAAGTGCCGGTTTCGTGCATGCACTGCGCATACGCGGGAAACCGGAACTTCCGTTCCCTTGAAAGAAGGGGTTCACAGGTCGAACACGTGCGCCGGAGAGGCAGCATGTACGCCTGGAAGTTCCGTTTTTTTTTTTTTTTTTAAAAACAGGTTTCTCCAGGAGGGTAAGTCTCCAGCAGCTACGCTTTTAAAAAGCAGTCGCAAGGCCTGCTTTTAACAAGGTAAGTGGTGAATTAAGTAAAATTAAAACATTTTTTCCACAGGTTTATTATTTTTAAATACTTTAAAGAAAGGTAAGTTTATTTTTAGCCCCGTTAAAAACCTGTAATTAATTTTTTCAAAAAATAACTTTTAAACAAAAATTTAAATTTATGTAATTTATAGCTATTTTTAAAATGTGATTTAAAAAAAAAATGTATTTGAAATTTTAGTTATGTTTTGGGGCCAATCTCTGTGTCATAGATTTGACAGGTCTTCTTGTCAAATCTATGAATAGAGATTCCCTGCTACCATTGGCTCTCCATGGCCCACTTGATCCCAGGGAACGCTTCGAACTAACTGCGCCCCTGGGATACGCAAGCACTGCGTGCCAGCAGTTGGAGGAGGCCCAGGATCGGAATCCCACGCGGGCCCACAGTACAATGGCCGGCGCACTAGGTAAGTGCAGGTCGGGGGCTTGCACCCGTGGGAAGCCTCCGACCCGAATTTCTGGCCCATTAGGATAACAACCTACAATCCAAGCAATAATTAATTCTCTGTCTGTGTTTGGGACAGATATTTAAAATCGTAGAATGATACAGCACAGAAAAAGGCCATTTGGCCCATCATGCCTGTGCCAGCTCTATGGTAGAGTTATTCAATTACAGGAAACTCTTTGGTATCCGGTACCAATGGGACCGGGATGTTGCCGGTTGATTAGAAATTCCGGATGACAGAGAGGGTTATCTACTGAGGCTATTTTTAACAAACAAAAATAAAAAAATCAAGAAATGTGCAGTATACCAGTAATTGAGTACTCACCTACAGAATGTTGTTAAATGGATGGTGGAAGATGCTTGATTAAGTACAGTACTGCCAGTTGTGGGTAATCCATAACTCTTTAATTACTTAACAGCAAAACAAAACTTATACAGTAAGCGACTGTATACAGTACTGTAGTTGACTGTACATTTATTCCAAGTCCTTTTGCTTGGACCAGCTTTTGGGAATTCCATAATGCAAGATGGGGGAGATAATTCACGATAAAGATGGAGACACACACAGAAAAATGGCGGATCAGAAGAGACTACTGGCAGCGCGGGAGAGTCAGACTCCTGTTGTTGAGGTGTTCGGACTTCCAACAGCGCCAAGAAGCCAAGTAGTGGCAGTTTGGAGAACCACCCCCACTGACGAACTCGGCCACCGCGGGAGACTCGGACACATTTCCGGTTACTGAGGTGTTGTTTTCGGAGTATGAGTTTTGCCGGTTAGAGAATTCCGGATATTTAGGTGGCATTTAAACGAGAGTTTTCTGTAATCCCAGCAACCTGCTCTTTCCCCATAGCCCTGTAATTTTTTTCCCTTCAAATACTTATCCAATTCTCTTTTGAATGTTACTATTGAATCTGCTTGCACCACCCTTTCAAGCAGTGCATTCCAGATCACAACAACTCACTGTGTAAAAAAATGTTTCCTCATGTCGCCTCTGGTTCTTTTGCCAATCACCTTAAATTTGTGTCCTCTGGTTTCCAACCCTCCCGTCACTGTAAACAGTTTCACCTTATTTACTCTTATTAAAACCATTCATGATTTTGAGCACCTCCATCAAATCTCCTCTTAACCTTCTCTGCTCCAAGGAGAACAATCCCAGTTTCTCCAGTCTCTCCACATAACTAAAGTCCCTCATCTCTGGTACCATTCTAGTAAATCTCTTCTGCACCCTCTCAGAGGCCTTGACATCCTTCCTAAAGTGTGGTGCCTAGAATTGAATACAATACTCCAGCTGAGTCCTAACCAGTGTTTTATAAAAGGTTTAGCATAACTTCCTTGCTTTTGTACTCTATTCCTCTGTTAATAAAGCCAAGGATCCCATCTGCTTTTTTAACAGCTTTCTCAACTTGTCCTGCCACCTTCAAGGATTTGTGTACCTACACCCCCAGGTCTCTGTTCCTGCACCCCCTTTAAAATTGAACCATTTAGTTCATATTGCCTCTCCTCATTCTTCCTACCAAAATATATCACTTCACACTTCTCTGCGGTATATTGTGGTATATATCAATGATTTAAACTTCAATGTAGGGGGCAGGATTAAGAAGTTAGCAAATGATACGAAAATTGGCCATGTGGTTGATAGTGAGGAAGAAAGCTGTAGACTGCAGGAAGATATCAATGGACTGGTCAGGTGGGCAGATAAGTGGCAAATGGAATTCAATCTGGAGAAGTGTGAGGTAATGCATTTGGGGAGGGCTAACAAGGCAAGGGAATACACAATAAATGGTAGGATACTGAGTAGTGTAGAGGAACAGAGGGACCTTGGAGTGCATGTCCACAGATCCCTTAAGGTAGCAGGACGAGTAGATAAGAAGGCATACGAGATACTTTCCTTTATTAGCCGAGGTACAGAATAAAAGATCAGGGCGGTTATGCTAGAACTGTATAAAACATTAGTTAGGCCACAGCTAGAGTACTGCGTACAGTTCTGGTCATCACATTACAGGAAAGCTGTGATTGCACTAGAGAGGGTACAGAGGAGATTTACGAGGATGTTGCCAGGACTGGAGAATTTTCGCTATGAGGAAAGATTGGGCAGGCTGGGGTTGTTTTCTTTGGAACAGAGGAGGCTGAGGGAAGACTTAAATGAGGTGCATAAAATTATGAGAGGCTTAGATAGAGTGGATAGAAAGGACATAATTCCCTTAGCAGAGAGGTCAATAACCTGGTGGGCAAGATTTAAAGTAATTGGTAGAAGGATTAAAGGGGAGTTGAGAAGACATTTTTTCACCCAGACGGCTGTGGGGGTCTGGAACGCACTGCCTGAAAGGGTGACAGAGGCAAAAACCCTCATCACATTTAAAAAGCACTTGGATATGCACTTCAACAGCCGTAGCCTACAAGGCTACGGACCAAGAGCTGGAACGTGGGATTAGCCTGGATAGCTCTTTTTTGGCTGGCACAGACACAATGGGCCAAAAGGCCTCCTTCTCTGCCATAAATTTCTATGATTGTATGATTCTGGGTTAAATTTCATCTGTCATGTGTCTACCCATTTTACCAGTCAGTCTATGCCCTCCGGAAGTCTAGTACTATCCTCCTCATTGTTTACTTCATTTCAGAGTTTCGTATCATCTGCAAACTTTGAAATTACACCCTGTATACCCAAGTCCAGGTCATTAATATCCATCAAAAAGAGCAGTGGTCCTAATACCAACCCCTGGGAACACCACTGTATACTTCGTTCTAGTCTGTAAAACAACTGTTCACCACTACTCTGCTTTCTGTCCCTTAGCTAATTTTGTATGCATGCAGCCACTGTCCCTTTAATCCCATGGGCTTTAATTTTGGTAACAAATCTATTATGTGATACTTTGTCAAACACCTTTTGAAAGTCCATATACACAACATCAACTGCACTACCTTCATCAACCCTCTCCGTTACTTCATCAAAGAACTCAATCAAGTTAGTCCAACACAATTTGCCTTTAACGAATCTGTGCTAACTTTCATTTATTAGCCGATACTTTCATTAATTTTGTCCCAGATAATGGTTTCTAAAAGTTTCCCCACCACTGACGTTAGGCTGACTGGCCTGTAATTGTCAGGTTTATCCCATTCCCCAATTTTTAAACAGGGGTTTAAGCCAAGAAGTAGCAGTGTTTCCTAACTGTCTACATTGACTTACAACACAAAAAGATTTCTAATTGTTACAACCTACTGTGCCATTGAAATTCAAGTTTGATGAAATTAACTTTTTTTTAAAAAGAAAATCAGTCAAAATTATAGAGCTAAAGTCAAGACATAGCATACCATAGCAAAATAATAGATCACTTTAGTGCAATAATTCTGCTTTTCCTGGGCAGTTCAGCACACACTGTATTAGATTTCAGAGTTAAAGACAACCATGGTTTGTACCATGTTACCGTAGGTAATACATAATGATTTTTTTAAACCTTCAACTAAAGAATTATTGAAAAATGAACATTTAACCAACTCCCACACATTTTCCAATACAGGTACAATCAATCACAAGGAGTTGCATAAAAGCAACCTACAATAGCTTGCTCGCTGATGTTCCTTCCTATTTGTCGGTGTTAAACTCAGTTTAGTATTTTATGTTGATAGCTCCTTACTAATTTTAACTGTGCCAAGTAGGGAAATCACAGAATAAACCTGTATTCTACTGCTCAATAGCACAGTGCACTGAAAGATCACTGTTATACTCTGAAAGTAACTAAATAAGCTGCAGCTATAGCACACATTAGTTGCACGTAACAAAAATGTAATTACGACACATTGTGAAGGAATAGCCATATTCAGAAAAATACACCATTCTATGAAAGAAAAAGCCTTATTAAAACATGACATACTGGGTTTGGAAGTCTGGAAGCCTTAACAATCAAAATCTGTAAACAGCATACAGGCTTTTGAGGTAAGATAACTTGTTGACACTGAAACAATAGTCCTATTGAAACAGAAGGTTAGAGGTTCCCAAAAGTCTGCAGCCTTGGAAAGAACACAATACTATACCCAGTTAAATTGTCTTAAACCAACACTTCGGGAAAGAATCACATAAAATTAAAGAAACATATGCCTCTGTAAAAATGACATCAAATAGAACCACTGCTGTCACATTGTTTTTATGATAAGCTTCAAAAACCTAAAGGAGACATAATTCTTAATGCTACAGCTGAACTGACTAAGAATAGCAGGAGTCAACAGAAAAATGACTAGAGATAATTAGCTTACATCAGCAGAAAACTTCAAAGGATATACCACTGATAAAAGGGTATAAATATAGAACTTTCAAATGGGAAGATAGATTTGCTGAAAGGGGTAAAGCGATTCTCAGGCTTCAGAGGCAGGCTCTGTAAGTTTTCAACTCTGAGTCTCGGGTATCAAAGGTATTTGATTTTGGTGGATTTCCTGGAATAAACTAAGAACTGTAAAAAAAAGTAACGAAGTTAAGATTTGAGAATAAGGATCTCTGATAAGGTTTGTAAGCTTTTGTATTTGGAACTGTTAATGTTGCGACTGAATCACCAGTTGTAAGTTACATGTCGGATCTTTAATAAATCTATATATTTTTAGAATTGTCTCACATAGTAATTCTGTATCAAACTCGCAAACTCAATCTCTCTACGCTCTTTGGTGAGGAGTTGCAGAATTCTGGGGGAGTTTTCCGGACCCTCATAATATCCGGAAGGTTACAGTCTAGCTAAACTTATTAAAAGTGCTATCTGGAGGACGGTAACATCTTCAGATCGTTCCTTTCCTTTAGGGAGAGATAATCTGGACCTTTAGACCCAATTAAGCGTCTTCAGGATTCGGCTACCTCTAACTTTAGTTGAAGGTGAACGTCTGGGGAATACGCCTGATCCGGGATAGTCCGAAAGGGGTTAGGACTAGTAATAATCCCTTTCAACGTGATCTCAGAACACGTAATTTCATTGCTAATAAAAATGAGAAAGTGTAAAGCAAAAACATTTTCTAAAATTGAATATCTAAGTCAAGCTCACCAAGTCCCAACACTTTCACTTTAATTGCCTAGTAAATCCTGCAATCAGGTTAGATGATCATTAAACTGTTCATTTTCTAATGGAGTGTCAAGTAAGAAAATGTTCCTTAAATGTAAAATTCATCAATATCTATGCATATGATCTATTAACATATAATTCCTTACACTTGCTCATCACTTTGGAACAATGAAGCTCCAAAATCTCAATTTCCTGGAACTCAGTATTTACCTCACACTCACAGCTATCTTTGTTCCTGTGTGGAAACTTAAGACTTCTGTAATAACTCACTTAGTATATTGCACATCCTACTGTAAAAATCAAATAACTGATAAAAATTCCAGTTTTGAGAACTATGTTATTTAAGCTTAAACATAGCACGGTTTGGTTTAATTGCAAGAATGTAGAAACTATTATTGTTTGACAAGGTAACTTAATTCTAGATGCTAATATTCAGCACCAAGTGACATTGAATGCAAGTTTTCAATAGGTAATGCCGATAGTTCTCAACCCATGGGGCACCATACCACTGCTGCATATTGTACATTATTTCATGTACAAAAACTACAGATAGGTTTAAAGAATGGCACCGATAAACACATCAACAGGCTGAGCATAGTGCAGGAGGAGTGCTTTACATTTGTAAAATGTTGTGAACCAATCTCTGTTTACAGTTATAGCATACATTTAATGCATGGGCACTCTCATCAGATCATGGCCTGGTGTTGCCCCCTCATTTGCACCCAGATTATTTATGCCCAGAGACGCATGTCTCTGATTTAAAAGATCGTAGAATTTTGGGCGCAAATGAGTTACACGCACAATGATCATACACCCAAGTCTCCTCGATCTTTTAAGTCTGTCCTTCAAACCTTCCGTCAGAGCAAATTGCCACCCACAAAACTGGCCATGCCCCCAATTCTGAAATGTGAATATCCTCCAATTGCACTTGTTCGGACGTACACTTCCCACTGCGATCAGATTTTCTTGCGCACCAGGAAAAGAAAGTAATTCTTCTGCTTTTTTTACAACTTTCAGAGTGCTCTTTAAAATTTATCCTCACTGAGGCCTGCTCTGTACATTCTGAAAAACTTCCCCGATCGCAGGATCCTAAAAATGTGCCAATGTGCACAAATGATGGTTAAATGAGCTGAAACTTAAATTTTCATATTTAAAGAAATACATGGTGTGGGTTCAGTGCTTTCCTTAGAGCCCGATTGGTTCCGATGATTTACGCCCATTTTAAGTTCAGATGCATTGAGATTGGGCGTAACTTCACATCTGCAAAATGGGCACAACATTGGGTGCATTTTTGGGTCTAACTTCTGGGTTGTGCCCACGGAGGAAGCCCCAGGTCCATGTGTTTACTTTAAGTTGAATGTTCCGACCAAGTCAATTATGAAGTACACTGTAACAGCTTAACTCAGTTGCAGATTTATCAATATTTGGTTATCCGACCAACATACAAAATAGCCATAATGAAAAATCTCCATCTGTTTGGAACTTTTGAAACAACATTTTTCTCACCTACCAGAAGAAACAGGAGCTACATATGTCGCTACTGAAAATTAGATTAGAAATTCAGTGCTCATTTAAAAAAAAATCAAATGTACCAATTCACTTATCATGCTACTGAATGGAACATTGCTCATAATACAACTAGCCCCTTATACTGAAAATCTGAGCGCTTTTTTAATAATATACCTCACAAGGAACAGTAAAAGCCATTAGCTAGATCAAGAGAAATCAGGGGTTCCGGTCTTTGTGTCTCAGCAAAGACCAGATTTATGGACTACAGCCACTTTCAAAAGCAGCCCTGTATTTTTTCTAGTTTTGCTCTGCTGTTGATAAAAATTCACATATTTGGCTACAGCTTCCGCAGCAAAACAGGAAAAAAAACAGTTGTCTCAAGATAGCTATGCTAGCCTGACTGCCCAAGCCTTCACAGCACTCCCTGTACCAGCACTGAAGCAGACAATACCCTATTTCCTCAAAAAATTGCCAAAATCTGCAGGGCAAAAATAAAGTATTTAAAATGTTTGAATACTTTGTGCCCTAACATATTTCAAGAGAGCGTTAAAAAATTCAAACATGTGTGTCAGCTGGTATACATGAAGATTCTCTAGATTTTTAGTTAGCAAAGGAGCCATGGTACCCCTAAGTAGTCAGGAAAATCTCCAGTACCAGTGTGAGAATAAGTGACAGAGCTTATGGATTCAGACTGGTGCCAACCAGGTTTCTTCTTAAAACTACTGATTTGTCTTTTGAACCACAATTCAGAGCATCAGAAAAGCAAAGTCAGAAAGCACATCTGGCACCCTTCAAACTTTTGGAAATCCACCAAAAAGGTGGGCTTCCTTTCACTCATTTTTCTTTGACTCACAACATTTACAATGGCAAACAGAAGCCAAGTCATGTGTTCTTTGGCTCTTATTTGCTGCTATAAATGGGGTATTATACTTTTTATAGGAGTTCACTCTAGTTCAGCTGGAGGAAACAGTATACATCAGGTCACAATAATTCTTGGCAAAGCATGTGGCGTTTCAAGTTAAGCTCACAACCTGAGAAGGGAAACCTCCAAGTGTCTTGAATTAATACCAAGAATGCAATCATTCCAAACTCAGCCAATGTCTCCATTTCATCAAAACTATCATCTAAGTTATGCGAAGATTACAGTGACATCTTGGCCAACGTCATTTCACTACTATGGAGCACAACTGTAATTTTTATTAATTCATATTAAAAGCATGCTACAAGAAATAAACAATTAGGATTTAGTTACTCATGAATATTATTTTGCTTTGACTTAGAAATGTTTATTTTCACATGAGCCAGATCACTAATATTTCACTCAAAACTCTGCACGAATAACAATGCAAATTGAAAAAAATCTGCTCCTTTTTCTTACTGTACATACAAGCCTTTGGGTTACCCAATAGCATCGCTTTATTTTCCTTGGTAGACTAAGAACAAAACATTTCTTGGGAAATTTAAGATTTTATTTCAAGTGATTCCAGTGTACCAACAATATAGTGTTATATTTTCAATAATATACTTGCCTTTAATAATCTATGATTTCACAAAATGGAACTAAGCTGGAAAGCAGTGGCACTGCATACAAATCCATGACTCTGTACTCTGACACAGTTTTAAACAGTATTTGACTGAACGCCTGATGACGATGCTTTTAATTGTTTGTTGAGACTGCAAAGGCAAACTTCTCCACAAAACTGTATATGGTATTTTCAACATTTACATTTTTTTCATAAGTTCAATCCTGAAGACAGTTTACTCCTGGAACCTCATCAGGCTACAAGTAAAAAGAAACTTAAGATATCGACATTCCTAGATTATAAGGGTTTCAATTTCTAGACTGAAAGAAACATTCATTCTGCTGATGTAACTCTCAATAAAGAAAATCTGTAAAATATATCACTGCTAAAAGAGGAACTCAATTGCCAATGGAGCCTGAAGTGTAAGATTTGTATTTCTGAATTGTAAAATCTTACTTCAAGAAGTGCTACAATTTCATTTCCTAGTTTGAGGAACTGCACACATGTATGCCATTTACCCATCAGATTTCTATAATCTGCAAGGCAATTTCTGATTTACCTGTCTAGATACAACACACAAAGCTACTATTTACTTGTTTCACTGACTTAGAATACAAGAGTGGAGTGGCCAAAAAAAGCTTGTGTATAAGCAAGTCAGTTGTAATGCAGTCCACATCACGGAAGTCCTCTCCTGGTCCCTCAATACCTCCTCTCTGGTGAAGAAGGCCCAGCAGCGCCTATATTTCCTAAGGAGGCTGAAGGGATGTAACCTGTCACCCCTGATCCTCTCTAACTTTTACCGCTGCACTATAGAGAGCATCCTGACAAACTGTATCACAGTATGGTATGGCAGCTGTAGCTACTATGACCGGAAAGCCCTGCAGCGGGTAGTCAAAACTGCCCAACGCATTACCGGCACCCGGCTACCGACCATAGAGCACATATACCAGAAACGCTGTCTACGGAGGTCACGGTCCATCATCAAAGACCCTACCCACCCCAGCCACAGTCTGTTTGCCCTCCTGCCATCTGGGAGACGCTACAGATGCATTCGCACCCGTACGACCAGATTTAGGAACAGCTTCTTTCCCAGGGCTGTCATCCTACTGAACTCCACAAACAAACTCTAAAGCCTGCACATCTGCCAATGCACTTTATTATGGTTATGTTATGTTAATATACTACAAGCCAAATGTATGTTGAATGTTTAAATGTCTTAATCCAAATGTACACTCTCGGGAGCCGCAAGCCTACATTTCGTTGTACTGCACTTGTGCACTAACAATGACAATAAAAGTTGATTTGATCTTAAAACGACACATGAATTCTCAGTGGGTAAAGGCATCAAATAGTGTGGCACTGAGCCACACAGACCAGAAACTCAGAGGATACATCTTCAGTCTGTATGCAGTCTGCCTCAAGCTACATAGGAAAAAACAAATTAGGAATTGTTGCTCTCGACTTCTGTCCATTGACCTCAACTTTAAGTATGAATTCCTCCAATTAAACATTGGGAAGACCAAAGCCAGTCTTTGTCCCCCTCCACAAACTCCGTTCACTCACCACTGATTCTATCCCCCTTCCCAACTACAGTGTCAGGCTGAACCAGACTATTTACAACCTCAGTGTCCTATTTGACCCCGAGCTGAGTTTCTGACCCCATATCTTGTCCATCACAAAGACAGTCTACTTCCACCTCCGCTAACCCCTGCCTCAGTCCACCTGTTCCCGAAACACTCATCCATGCTTTTATTACCTCCATACTCGACTATTCCAATGCTTTCCTATCCGGCCTACCATCTTCCACCCACTATAAACTTGAGCTCACACAAACTCTGTTGCTTGTATCCTAATCTGCAGCAAATCCCATTCACCCATCACCCTTGTGTTCGCTGAACGACATTGGCTCCAGTACCAATACCATAAATTTTAAATTCTCATCCACGTGTTCAAATTCTTCCATGGCCTTGCCCCTCCCTATCTCTGTAACCTCTTCCAACCCTATACCACTCAGAGCTTGGAGTTACTCCAACATTGGCCTTTTACGCATCCCCCACTTCCTTCACCCCACCATTAATGGTTATGACTTCAAACGGCTAGGAGGCCCCAAGCTCTCAAATTCCCTCTGTAAACTTCTCCACACCTCTCTGCTCCTTTAAAACCCTCCTTAAAATCTACCTCTTTTCCCCAGCTTTTAGTCACCCCTCCTAATAGCTCCTCCTTTGGCTCGGTGTCAACTGTATTCCTGCGAAGCATCTTGGGACATACTGTATATAAATGTAATTGTTGTTGTGTGGTTGTTGGGTGAAGACAGTATTAGGCTACACTGTTCTGACGAAAGGTCATCAACGTTAACTCTGTTTCTCTCTCCACAGATGCTGCCTGACCCAACATTTTGTTTTTATTTTTGCTCCACTGTGAGGGCCCCACAGTTTAACATCTTGCCAATCAACACCCAAACACTCACACTTGAGTTTCCAGAGGCCCACTGGCACCGGTGAAACCAACCATAACTCAGCATAACTTACCACTGGGAGTATGGGGAGGAAATTAAAGGGAATATTAAAAGGAATTAAAAGGTGGCCCAAAAGGCATGCTGGGTTTAAAATGGACATTTCTGGTAACTCGGTGAGCAGCTTTTCTACCAAGACAACATATCTGAAATACAAAGTGGGTGGTATTTATTACACCATGACTTGGAAGTCACAGCCCAACGAATACTCTCAAATTTGTACTGCAAATATCAGAACTCAACTTCAGCATTAAAAATGAGGAGGAAGAGCTAAATGTGAAGGAAGTTGTACTTTTTTGGGTGAATTTGTTGTGTTGTGCTGCTTTTGTCCCTTATTTATTGGAGATGGGTGGGGGAGATGCTCCTTTCTGCTCTGCTTCCTGACTGGCGGCGACTAGTAGCCCGGGGTGGGGAAAGAGAGGAGACTCCAGGCTTCCCCAGTGACAGTCAGTCGGCACCCAGTACATGACGGAGCAGAGCACCGGGCCCTGGAGCACAGAGGCCGCAGCAACGGCGCCGAGTGCCCGCACCGTCTGCAGCCGACACCGACAGACACTCACCTCCGCCTCACCCGCTCCGCTCCTGCTGTGTGTTTCTTTTGATCTCCTTTATCCCACTGCCGCTTCCCCGTCGCCGAGCGGCCGCGCTCGCTCACTGACTGACTCCCGATCCCGCTCCTCCTCCAACTGATCCCGATCCCGCTTCACTCCTCCTCCATCTCCTCCCCGGGATGAGGTCAAATGGACTGCGCCAAGAATCGCCCGACTGCGCACGCGCCGTGCCGTCCCAGCAGAACAAAAGGGAGAGAGCGAGAGCGGCACGAGCGGCGGCGGGGGGCAGCCCAGCCCAGCGGGCAGGAGCCTCACTCCTCCTCCTCTTCACCCGGGGGGAGGGTCACTGCCAGCCGCAAGCAGACTCAACCACTTGCACACTGTAGTAAAAGGCGCCGTGTTAATACATTTCCATTTTCTGCGTGGGAATGGCATTTGGTTCCTGCTACCCCACCTCTCTCCACTCCCATTCTCTTTTGCAGAACCCCCCCTCATTCACACATGGCACTTGGGACAGCTTTTTGAGAGATTGTATCAGGCCTCCACATCAATAATAAATAGTCCAAGTTACTCCTGGATTTGGAGTTTATATTGTCCCTTTATTAAAGAGGATCCCTAACAGTTATAAAAGTCGCACTTGAACTAAGTTAATCACAAGTTTCAGCTAAAGTTCTGTGCAAAAAAAAAAGTTGGTTTTGGGTAGTTTATTTTTCATTAAGAAACCTGGCTGTAAATGGTGAGGTAGCTTTGCACCACTTGTGCTGCTCATTAAATACAAGTAGATTGCCCCTGGTGCCAAGTTAACTTCTTAACAATTTAATGTTAAAGTTTAAAACTATTCGGGATGTCCCCAATGGTTCAGTATGGTTCAATTGCCTAGTATGTTACCAGGAATATAGGAACAGGAGTAGGCCATTCTGTGTCTCAAGCCTGTTCTACCACTCAGTTAGATCATGGCTGATCTGTATCTAAACTCCTTCTACCTGCCTTGGCTCTGTAACCTTTAATACCCTTGCCTCCTAACAAATATCTATCAAACTCAGTTTTAAAATTTTCAATTGACCTAGGTGGCAGAATTACTGCACTCATTCGGCTCAATATTGACCTTTTAACATACCCCAACATCTGATTTGCTTTACTCACTGCCACCGAGCATTGTTGCAATTTGCAATAGCTTCAATTTATTGTCAATCGGGACTGCCAACCCCTCTCCCCCTGCCACCCAGCTCCGATCTCTTTCATTTAGCATGCATATGATTTTCTTTCCATTTAAGTAATCGTCCCTTCCTGGATTTTTTATGTCCCCATATGAAGCACATTGAATTTAATCTGCTACCTGTCTCCCCATTACCAAATATTTTAAAATCCACCTGTAGCTTATCCTATTCAGCTTTGGAGTCTACCATCTTCATTAGCTTTGTATCATCTGCAAATTTAGCCATTGTGACTCCTAGCTGCAGACCATTTATGAAAAGATGTAATATCTCCAAATTTGCAGACGACACAAAGCTGGGTGGGCGTGTGCGCTATGAGGAGGATGCCGAGAAACTCCAGGATGATTTGGACAGGTTGGGTGATTGGGCAAAAGCATGGCAGATGCAATATAATGTGGATAAATGTGAGGTTATCCACATTGGTGGCAAAAACAGGAAGGCAGATTATTATCTGAATGGCAATAGATTGGGAGAAGGGGCAGTGCAACGAGACCTGGGTGCCCTTGTGCACCAGTCGCTGAAGGTAAGCATGCAGGTGCAGCAGGCGGTTAAGAAGGCAAATGGTATGTTGGCCTTCGTAGCAAGAGGGTTTGAGTACAGGAACAAGGATGTCTTGCTGCAGTTGTACAGGGCCTTGGTGAGACCACACCTTGAGTATTGTGTGCAGTTTTGGTCGCCTTATCTGAGGAAGGATGTTCTTGCCATGGAAGGAGTTCAGCGAAAATTCACCAGGCTGATACCTGGGATGGCAGGAATGACGTATGAGGAGAGATTGGGTCGATTGGGCTTATACTCGCTGGAGTTTAGAAGAATGAGAGGGGATTTCATTGAAACTTATACAATTCTGACAGGACTGGACAGACTAGATGCAGGAAGGATGTTCCCGATGGTTGGGGAGTCCAGAACCAGGGGTCACAGTCTAAGGAGAAGGGGTAGGCCATATAGGACAGAAATGAGGAGGAATTTCTTCACCCAGTGAGTGGTGAACCTGTGGAATTCTCTACCACAGAAGGCAGTAGAGGCCAATACATTAAATATATTCAAGAAGGAGTTGGATATATTTCTTAAGGCTAAAGGGATCAAGGGATATGGGGAGAAAGCAGGGACCGGGTACTGAATTTGGATGATCAGCCATGATCGCATTGAATGGCGGAGCAGGCTCGAGGGGCCGAATGGCCTACTCCTGCTCCTATCTTCTATGTTTCTATGTAAAAGAGGATTAAACAAAAGAGTCATAAAATAGACTGTGGGACCCCACTAGAAACATTCTCCCAAGCTAATTACAACCCCTAGAAGAGAGGTGGCAGCAAATTAAACAATAAAAGTAAAAGCAAATGACTGCAGATACTGGAAATCTGAAATACAAACAAAATGCTGGAAACGCTCAGCAGGTAAGGCAGCACTTGTGGAGAGAGGAAAGTAGCATTCAAGCTGATGACCTTTCGGCAGAAACCCTACATTCCTTTCTCCACATATGCTGCCCGGCCTGTTGAGTGTTTGGAGCATTTTGTTTTATTTCAGATACCCAGCATCTGCAGTATTTTGCTTTTTGTTTTATGGTGGAAAAGAGCTTCTGTCAATGTTGGAAATGTCAATGATTGTCAGAGGCCAGTCAGCAAAGCTGTATAGTCAAGTATGCCTATGCAGAATTCCAGTTACCCAATTTGAGAGGACCATGAAGAGATAGTATATCAAGGCGTGGAATGGTTATGTTGACATCTGATGAGAAGGCACGTGGTTTGATGCTTCCTGTTAGATCTGTGATTCTGAGAGTATGATGTTTTTCAATAACAAAAACAAGTATACCGCTTTGGATACTGTTGAGGGGGATGACTCACCAGGGGAAGGCAGCAGCGGCCAACTTCCTGGCACTGGGGGTGCTCCTGCTGCCCAGGAAGGGGGGAAAAAGAGTGGGAGAGCAATAGTGGTAGGGGATTCTATAGTAAGGGGAACAGATAGGCGTTTCTGTGGCCGTAGACGTGAATCCAGGATGGTTTGTTGCCTCCCTGGTGCCAGGGTCAAGGATGTCACTGAGCGGCTGCAGGGCATTCTGGAGGGGGAGGGAGAACAGCCAGTGGTCGTGGTCCACATTGGTACCAACGACATAGGTAAAAAGAGGGATGAGGTCCTGCAGCAAGAATTTAGGGAGCTAGGTGAAGGATTAAGGAGCAGGACCTCAAAGGTTGTAATCTCTGGATTACTCCCGGTGCCACGTGCTAGTAAGTATAGGAATAGGAAGATAGAACAGATGAATGCGTGGCTAAAGGGATGGTGCAGGGGGGAGGGCTTTAGTTTCCTGGATCACTGGGTCTGCTTCTGGGAAAGGTGGGACTTGTACAAGTCGGACGGTTTACACCTGAACCAGGGGGGAACCAATATCCTTGCGGGGAGGTTTGCTAGCACTGCTGGGGAGGGTTTAAACTAACTTGGCAGGGGGTTGGGGTACAGAGTGGAGCTATAGTAGGGGGTGATTTACGGCCAAATACAGAGGGAAAAACAAGTCAGCTGGGAAGGCAGAGCAAATATGTGAAGGCAAAAGAGAATATGGCAGGGCTGGAAGGCATTTATTTTAATGCAAGGAGTCTTGCAAATAAGGTGGATGAACTGAAGTTGTTGTTGAACACATGGGAGTACGATATTGTTGCTATCACGGAGACATGGTTGAGGGAGGGTCAGGACTGGCAGCTCAATATTCCGGGGTATAGAATCTTCAGGCGAGACAGAGGGGGGTATAAAAGGGGAGGGGGTGTTGCAATATTAATTAAGGAGTCAATTACTGCTGTAAGGAGGGATGATATATTAGCGGGTTCCTCTAATGAGGCCATATGGGTAGAACTTAAAAACAAAAAGGGGGCAAGCACTTTGCTGGGAGTGTACTATAGGCCCCCAAACAGTCAGGGGGAGATAGAGGAACAGATATGTAGGCAAATCTCAGAGAAGTGCGAAAATAATAGGGTAATAATAGTGGGGGATTTCAACTTCCCCAATATAAATTGGGACAGTCAGAGTGTGAAAGGCTTAGAGGGTGCAGAATTCTTAAAGTGCATCCAGGAGAGCTTTTTGAGCCAACATGTAGAAAGTCCTACAAGAGAGGGGGCGGTACTGGACCTAATTCTGGGGAATGTAGCCGGGCAAGTGGTGGAAGTGTCAGTAGGAGAGCATTTTGGCGACAGTGACCATAATTCGGTGAGATTTAAGGTGGTCATGGAAAAAGACAAAGACGGCCCGGAAATAAGGGTTCTAAATTGGGGGAAGGCCGATTTTAATATGATAAGGCAGGATCTGGCCAAAGTGGACTGGGAGCAGCTGCTTATAGGAAAATCCACATCAAAACAGTGGGAGACTTTCAGAAGGGAAATAGAGAGAGTACAACGCCAACATGTTCCTGTAAAGGTCAAGGGTGGGACCAACAAGCAAAGGGAACCTTGGATGACAAGGGATATACAAAAATGCATTAGAAATAAAAGGGGGGCTTTTGGCAGTTACAAAAGACTAAAGACAGAAGAAGCCCTAGAGGAGTATAAAAAGTGCAGGGGCATACTTAAAAAAGAAATTAGGAGGGCGAGGAGGGGCCATGAAATAACACTGGCGAGCAAAATAAAGGAAAATCCTAAGATGTTTTATAAGTATATTAAGGGCAAGAGGATAACCAGGGAAAGGGTAGGGCCCATTAGGGACCAAAGTGGCAATCTGTGTGTAGAGCCAGAGGATGTAGGCGGGGTTTTAAATGAATTTTTTGCATCTGTGTTCACTATGGAGAAAGGCGATGCAGACATAGAAATCGGGCAAGGGGACTGTGACATACTTGAACATATTAGCATCGAGAGGGAGGAGGTGGTAGCGGTTTTAGCGGGCCAAAAAGTGGATAAATCCCCAGGCCCGGATGAGATGTATCCCAGGCTGCTGTGGGAGGCAAGGGAGGAGATTGCAGGGGCTCTGACACTAATTTTCAGAACCTCTCTGGCCACAGGGGATGTACCAGAGGACTGGAGAACAGCTAATGTAGTACCATTATTCAAGAAGGGTAGCAGGGATAAACCAGGGAATTACAGGCCAGTGAGTCTAACATCTGTGGTGGGGAAATTATTGGAAAAAATTCTGAGGGACAAAATTAATCTCCACTTGGAGAGGCAAGGATTAATCGGGGATAGTCAGCATGGCTTTGTCAAGGGTAAATCATGTCTAACAAATCTGATCGAATTTTTCGAGGGGGTGATTAGTGGGGTGGATGAGGGAAATGCTGTGGATGTGGTTTACATGGACTTCAGTAAAGCTTTTGACAAAGTCCCGCATAGGAGACTGGTCAAGAAGGTAAGAGCCCATGGGATCCAGGGTGCCTTGGCGCGTTGGATCCTAAACTGGCTGAGTGGCAGGAGGCAGAGGGTGATGGTCGAAGGTTGCTTTTGTGACTGGAAGCCTGTGTCCAGTGGGGTACCTCAGGGATCGGTGCTGGGTCCCTTATTGTTTGTGATCTACATAAATGATTTGGATGAGAATGTAAAAGGTATGATCAGTAAGTTCGCAGATGACACAAAAATTGGTGGGGTGGTAAATTGCGAGGAGGAAAGCCTCCGGCTACAGGGCGATATAAACGGGTTGGTCAGATGGGCGGAAAAGTGGCAAATGGAATTTAACCCTGAAAAGTGCGAGGTGATGCATTTTGGACGGACAAATAAGGCAAGGGAATACACAATGAGTGGTAGGACCCTAGGAAGTACAGAGGGTCAGAGGGACCTTGGTGTACATGTACATAGATCCCTGAAGGCAGCGGAGCAGGTAGATAACGTGGTTAAAAAGGCATATGGGATACTTGCCTTCATTAGCCGAGGCATAGAATATAAGAGCAGGGAGGTTATGATGGAGCTGTACAAAACGCTGGTGAGGCCACAGCTGGAGTACTGTGTGCAGTTCTGGTCGCCTCACTATAGGAAGGATGTGATTGCTTTGGAGAGGGTGCAGAGAAGATTCACCAGGATGTTACCTGGGATGGAGCGCCTCAGCTATGAAGAGAGGCTGGACAGGCTGGAGTTGTTTTCCTTGGAGCAGAGAAGGCTGAGGGGGGACCTGATTGAGGTGTACAAAATAATGAGGGGCATAGATAGGGTAGATAAAGAGGAACTTTTCCCCTTAGTGGGGGGGTCAATAACAAGGGGGCATAGATTCAGGGTAAGGGGCAGGAGATTTAGAGGGGATTTGAGGAGGAACTTTTTCACCCAGAGGGTGGTTGGAATGTGGAACTCAATGCCTGAAAGGGTGGTGGAGGCAGGAACCCTCACAACATTCAAGAAGCATTTGGATGAGCACTTGAAATGCCATTGCATACAAGGCTATGGACCAAATGCTGGAAAATGGGATTAGACTGGACAGGGATGGATGGGCGGCGCAGACACGATGGGCCGAAGGGCCTCTTTCTGTGCTGTAAAACTCTATGACTCTATGACTCTAATAACTACACGGATGCTGTAACTTAACAATCAACAGGTATTTACTGGAATAGGGTAGTCTCAAGACTGGGGGTACAGAGGCATGCTCAAGGCTTATATACAGGTGTGGTCACTGCCGGTACTACAGTATACAGGAGCTGTAAAAGTAGTTCTCTCTTAAAGGTACATACACTACAATTCCTCCCCTTTTAGATTAGCAGTACCCATAATATTCAAATAACAATTAACACTTTAACATGTACATTAAACAACAATAGTCCATTTATAGATTCAGTCTTTGGGGCGGCTTCCTGATCCTTTCGGGATAGCGCCTTTCCTGAGGTTCTTGTTCTTGGTGCGGAGGCGATTCTGGCCCCTTTTCGTCGGTTAATTCATCGGTTTCCACTGCTACTGGTTCGGAGGTAGATGCTACCGGTATGTTGGGTTCATCCCCAGGTATGCGAGACATGGGGTTGACTTGTTCCTGTGATGCTAAGATCTGATCGATGTGGCGTCTCACAATGTTCTCCCCGACATCCACTGTGTACATTAATGGCCCCTGCCTTGTGCATATCGTTCCGGGTTGCCATTTCTCTGTTCAGTAGTCACAGGCCAAGACTGGTTGTCCTGCGTTGAAGCTCCTTGTCGGCTTCTCATTGATGTGCTGGAATTGTTTATCCTCAACATTTCTTCGCACATTTGGTCTGAGCAAGTCCAGACGAGATCTCAACCTTCGGTTAAAGAACATCATGGCCGGGGTCTGGTTGGTAACTGCATGTGTCGCGTTTCGGTAGGCTAATAAGAAATTGTCCACCTTATGCTGTAGTGGAATTTCATCGTCGCACATGGCCTTTATCGCCTTCTTAAAGGTTTGTACGAACCTCTCAGCCAATCCATTTGTGGCTGGATGATACGGGGCGGATGTGTAATGCCTTACCCCATTCCTTCTCATAAATTTTCGAAACTCTTCGGACACAAACTGTGGTCCATTATCAGAGCAAATCTGCTCTGGCAAGCCATTCCTGGCAAATATGGTCCGTAGGACTGCAATCGTTTTCTCTGTAGTGGTTGAGGATATTTTTATCACCTCAGGCCATTTCGAATGAGCATCCACTGCTATTAAGAACATTGAGTCCATGAATGGACCAGCAAAATCAATATGCACCCGTTGCCATGGAGAGGAGGGCCACTCCCATGGGTGTAGAGGGGCATGTGGTGGTGCATTTTGGACCTTCTGGCATCCTTAGCAGCTCTTGGTTAGGTCTTCGATTTGTTGATCGATTCCCGGCCACCACACATAAGCCCTAGCAAGGCTTTTCATTTTCACTCCCCCCAGATGACCTTCATGAAGCTCATTTAGCACTCTCTCCCTTAACTTGGGTGGAATCACCACACTGGATCCACACATCCCTGTCCCCTGGCATACTGACAGCTGTTCTCTTCTGGATGAGAATGCTGGCAACAGTGAGTCGCCATGTGTTGGCCATCCCCTCACCGTCAAATCATATACCCGAGACAGCGTCGGATCATTGCGGGTCTCCTTCTCTATATCCGCGTTCGTTACTGGCAATCGTTCAATTATTGATGAATAAAATATCTCGATAGGGTCCACTGCTGGTGCTTCCTCCACAGTAGGCAGTGGCAAGCGTGATAGCCCATCAGCGTTTCCATGCTGTTTCATGCCTTTATATTCTATTTCATATTGATTCGCCCCTAGAAACAGGGACCATCTTTGTAACCGTTGTGCAGTCATCACTGGAACGCCCTTCTTAGGATTAAAGATGGAGACAAGTGGTTGGTGGTCAGTCAGCAAGGTGAACTTCTGCCCATGCAGATAGTGGTTGAATTTTTTTACTCCCCATACTAGGCTAAGGGCCTCCCTGTCAATCTGGGCGTAGTTGCGCTCGGCTGAGGTTAGTGACCGAGACGCAAAGGCTACTGGCCTCTCCAATCCGTCTGGGAATTTGTGCGACAGCACCGCTCCAATACCATAGGGTGATGCATCACATGCCAAACGAATTGGTAGTGCTGGGTTGAAATGGGCCAACACCTCTTTTGATGTGATCAATTCTTTGCACTTCTGGAAAGCTCGTCTACGTTCGGCATTCCACTTCCATGGTACCCCTGTTTGCAGTAGGGTGTTCAGTGGGTGTAATACCGTGGACAAATTTGGTAAGAACTTATGGTAGTAGTTTACCAGCCCGAGGAACGACCTCAGTTGTGACACATTTTCCGGTGCTGGAGCCTTGACTACTGCCTCAATCTTTTCAGGGGACTTATGTAACCCCTCTTCATCGATGACGTGGCCACAATACGAGATCTGCTTCTGAAAAAACTCGCACTTGTGGCGATTAGCTCGTAGCCCATATTCCTTTAATCTGGTGAGCACCTTCTCCAAGTTGGCGAAGTGATCACTGTCATTTTCGCCCGTGACCAGGATGTCATCCAAATAACACTGGGTCCCTGGAATCCCTTGCAGGACTTGATCCATCGCCCTTTGCCAAATAGCCGGAGCTGATGCTAACCCGAACAGCCGGTTGTATTGATAGAGACCTTTATGAGTGTTGATCGTGAGGTATTGTTTCGAGGCTTCTTCTACCTCCATTTGCAAGTACGCCTGGGCTAGATCAATTTTGGTGAAGCGTTTACCTCCAGATAGCGAGGCGAAAATATCCTCAATTCGTGGAAGCGGATATTGTACCGTGTGAAGGACTGGGTTCACTGTCACCTTAAAATCCCCACAGATGCAGACCTTGTTTGGTTCCCCAGGCGTATTACTCAACGACCTCTTCATTACAGGAACGATGGGTGTAGCCCACTCACTCCAGTCTACTTTGGACAGTACTCCTGAACGTTCCAACCCTTCCAGCTCTGCTTCGACGGCTGGTCTGATCGCATAAGGCACTGGTCTGGCCTTAAGAAACTTTGGGCTTGCATTTTCCTCTATTTTAATCGTTGCTGTTATGCCTTTTAGTGTTCCGAGTCCCTCCTGGAACACTTCTTTTGCATCAGTTAGCATTTTTGACAGTCGTCCAGGTGTGACGTCGTCATCCTTTTTGGCCTCAACCTTCAGTGCCTGTATGGAATGCCAATCTAATTGTATTTTCCGGATCCATTCACGTCCTAGCAGTGGTGGTCCTCCATCTGGCAATACATATAAGTCCATTTTAGGTATTTCCTGGCCTTTGTATATCATTTTCACCCTTATTTTTCTTTTGGGGTAGACTTTTTGCCCCGTGTACGTCTTCAAGACAATCTCTGTAGCTTTCAAGGGTATATGTGAAAATAGCCGCTTGTAGTCCCTTTGGTTTATGACTGTTAGGGCTGATCCTGTGTCCAATTCCATTTTCACTTGGACTCCGTCTATCTTGAGTGTAACCCAGATAGTCTGGTGATCCTCCATTTTGGTTACCTTATGTAGTTTCAGACAACCCAGCTCCCTGCTTCCGGAGTCTGTGTCACTTTTCTGTTCGTCTGAACCACTGTCCATCACCTTATGTACCTTCTTGTACTTCTCCTGTGGAGATTTCTTGCTGTTGGTTTTCTTCCCAGACCTGCAGACTCTTGCTATGTGTCCTGCTATTCCACACTGTCTGCACACTTGGTCCTTGAACCAACAATCCTTCTGGTCATGTGTTGTTCTGCCACAGCGATAACACTTCCCTGTTCCATAGGACATTTCATTGGTGCCATATTCTTGCGGTCTCCGTTGTATCTCTGCAGCGCCCCTTGCGGCTGCTTCATGTGATACTGCCATACTGAAAGCCTTGTCCAGCGTAAGATCCTTTTCTGATAGAAGCCGTTTCTGGGTTCCTTCACTTTGAAGCCCACACACAAACTTGTCCCTTAACGTATCTGCTAGTCCCACTCCAAACTGGCAGTGTTTCGATAGCTTGCGCAGTTCCGTTAAGTGCTCAGCATTGCTTTCATCTTTGTGTTGGTTCCTTTTATGGAACTTAAATCGTTCTGCTATCAGCAGCGGTGTGGGGTTTAAGTGGTCCTGTAGGATTTCTACTATGCTTTCGAAATTCTTGTTCACAGGCTTCTCTGGGGTTATTAGGTTTTGCAGTAACCCATAAGTTTTTGCACCCATGGAATTTAACAAAACCAGTGCTTTCCTAGCATCTGGCATTTCATTCACCCTGCAGTACACCTCAATACGTTCCACATATGTCGCCCAATCTTCGACTTCATTGTCGAACGTAGAGATACTGCCACTCTTCGGCATCCCTGGGTGTGATTTAACTGTCAAAAATGGCATCTCCCGCGCTTTCCCTTCTTCTCCACTGGCACAAAATGGCGTCTCCTGCGCTTTCCTTTCTTCCCGCGCTCGCCCTTCTTCTCCGCTGCGGCTTCTAAAAATGGCGTCTCCCGCGCTCTTCCTTCTTCTCCGCGGCTCAATGGCGTCTACCGCGCTCTCCCTTCTTCTCCCCGTGGACACTGTTCAGCCGTTGAGCCCTGGCTGTGCTCTGTGTGATGAAATATGCCATTCATCACTCACCGGTATTCTCTGCCTGTGACTGTGGTTTGGTTTCAGTTTCATTTCCCTTACCTCAGTTCCGTTTCCTCACCATTGTATTGTATTGTGTGTAGGGCTCCGCCCATACCTGGCCCCTATGTAAGCAGGCCCAGCCTGCCTCACATCCAGTACAGCAGACCTCTGGATGGAAGATACCTCTCCACTGTGTGTTACCTTCTAAGTTAATAAAAGCCTTGTTTTGTTCCGCTAACATCGAGTCTCGGATTTATTGAGGCACATCACTCTGCATGTTTTTTTTCTGTGCGCCTTTCCCGTTTCCGCCGCTCGGTCCTGAACCCGGCTGCTGCTTTACCCTCTCTCTCTCTCCGTTTTGTTTTTCCTCGACGCCGCTCGGTTTTCAACCCCCGGCTGCGCCCTGTGCGCTTCACCCTTTATCTTACCCCGTCGATGCTGCTCGGCTTTTTCTCTGCCGTCGGTCGGCTCCAGCCGCCGCTGTCCGGGAAGGGTCTGCGCTGTACCTGTCGTCAGTCTGTTGCTGATCGTCGTGGCTGGGGAACCAAGCCCGGCTCTCCACAGCCTCCCCTGCGATGTTCACTCTTTGCCGGACGACTGGGCGGTTGCTCATGGTCGATGCCCGTGCTTCTGGCCTCGACTTTCTTCCACCGCCCTCCCGGAGCGAATCCTCGAAGGGAAATGCAGAGTTGCAGGTAGATTCGAATCGACACTCGTCGCCACTGTTAGATCCGTGATTCTGAGAGTATGATGTTTTTTAATAACTACACGGATGCTGTAACTTAACAATCAACAGGTATTTACTGGAGTAGGGTAGTCTCAAGACTGGGGGTACAGAGGCATGCTCAAGGCTTATATACAGGTGTGGTCACTGCCGGTACTACAGTATACAGGAGCTGTAAAAGTAGTTCTCTCTTAAAGGTACATACACTACACTTCCAGTGTGGACTCTTATAAGGGCACATCTGTGGTGGGGTTTCTGTGCTCAGGTGTTTGAGCTTTTTTACTTCTCTTTTTGAGACTGGTGGACCTACTATGCATTTCCAACCCTCCCTGTTTTCATTTCAGACTTCATAGCTTTCCTGTGCTATTCACCATATTAGCTATTTGCATGTTCTTTGATCCTTCTAATGTCTTTTCAGTGCCTCACTGAGGTGATCTTTCAATTGGTTCCTGCTTCTCTATTATGCATTTGTAAAGTGATTCTACCCATTAACTTTGACTTGATGATTGGACTATCTGTTGTCTCTTTTCCTCCCTCTCTTTTTCTCTTCCACCCTAGAAAGGGGCTTATTTATCTTTCAGTTTTCAGTTCTGAAGAAGGGTTTGCCGATGCTAATGGTACTGCTGTGTATTTCCAGTATTTTGTTTTTAAAGAAAGACCTTGCATTTATATAGCACCTTTCATGTCCTCGGGATGCCTCAAAGTGCTGCACAGTCAATTAAGTCATTTTTGAAGTGCAGTCATTGTTGTAATGGAGGCAAAAAAAAAACAATTTGCACATTGCAAAATCACACAAACAGGAATGAAATAAATAACCAGACAATTTGTTTTTAGTAATGTTGGCCAGGTCAACAAAAAGCTCCCCTGTTCCTCTTCAAATAGTGCCATGGGATCTTTTACATCCACCTGAGAGTGCAGACAGTTCATTGTCCCATCTAAAAGCTGGGACTTCTGGTAGTTTAGTACTCCCTCAGTACTCCATTGAATTGTCAACTTAG
This sequence comes from Somniosus microcephalus, assembly GCF_052327205.1. Classification (NCBI taxonomy): domain Eukaryota; kingdom Metazoa; phylum Chordata; class Chondrichthyes; order Squaliformes; family Somniosidae; genus Somniosus; species Somniosus microcephalus. The sequence goes on along the minus strand of NC_140996.1, from coordinate 154,610,760 downwards.
ATTATGGGCTCAAGTCTCTGGAGTGGAGCATGAACTCACAACCTTCTGACTCAGAGTGCAATCATTGAGCCAAGACTGATGCTACAAATTTTTAATTCAGTATAATCATACCTGCCCACTCACAATATTGAGAAAGCATCGCCAGTGTTGCATTGTCTGGTGCAGTATAACTGAGGCATGAAATGTAGTTTTGTGACAGTGCAAATTATGGGTGAGGTGCTTCTGTGGAACTGCGTCAGTCATTGATGTTTTTATAATACATCCTGTTATTCTAGTAAGTGTTTTGGTTTAGATTTCTTTTTATATTGAAAAAAATAATTGAGCCAGGAACTCTTTTATTTGTTAGGGGATTAGATCATGGAGGAGGCTCATATCAGAACTTTGTTCTCCCATTGAAAACAATAGAAGGACAAGTGCACATGTGAATGTCATCCTGCCCAGGGCAAGGCACATTTTTCCTGCTCTCTCTCGTGCTGCTGTTGTGAGTGAATGTGCTGTAAAAGAGTTTATGACATGGAAGAGAAAGAGTTTGATGCTTCATTTAGATTTCCACTTTTCAAAAGGCAATGTAAACAAGGCAGTTGTGCTGCTGCCAGCCATCCAAACACCCATGAACAATGTAAATCAATTGGAGGCTACCTGTCAGAGGTGGAGGCAACTATATTTTTTGGCTGCCAGTGGGCTGAATGGTCCAGCCTGCCTGCACAGGCTCGCAAAGCGGTTTTGCATTTGCTGACCAGTAGTGGCCTTCCCTGCTAATAACTACATGGTCATAAAAATAATTGCGTCTAAGTATTAACGTGCATCAAATGTAAGTGGTGAATTAACATGGTATTATTATATCAGCCATTGATCAAACAGTTTTCATGGTACCAACCTACATAGAAACATAGAAACATAGAAGATAGGAGCAGGAGTAGGCCATTCAGCCCTTCGAGCCTGCTCCGCCACTCAATGAGATCATGGCTGGTCATCCAAATTCAGTACCCTGTCCCTGCCTTCTCCCCATATCCCTTGATCCCTTTAGCCTTAAGAAATATATCCAACTCCGTCTTGAATATATTTAATGAACTGGCCTCCACCGCCCTCTGTGGCAGAGAATTCCACAGGTTCACCACTCACTGGGTGAAGAAATTCCTCCTCATTTCAGTCCTAAATGGTTTACCCCTTATCCTTAGACTATGACCCCTGGTTCTGGACACCCCGGCCATTGGAAACATGCTTCCTGCATCTAGTCTGTCCAGGCCTGGCAGAATTTTATAGGTTTCGATGAGATCCCCTCTCAATCTTCTAAACTCCAGTGAGTAAAAGCCCAATCGACACAATCTCTCCTCATATGTCATTCCTGCCATCCCAGGTATCAGCCTGGCGAATCTTCGCTGCATTCCTTCCATGGCAAGAACGTCCTTCCTCAGGTAAGGCGACCAAAACTGCACATAATACTCAAGGTGTGGTCTCACCAAGGCCCTGTACAACTGTAGCAAGACATCCTTGTTCCTGTACTCGAACCCTCTTGCTACGAAGGCCAACATACCATTTGCCTTCTTAACCGCCTGCTGCACCTGCATGCTTACCTTCAGCGCCTGGTGCACAAGAACACCCAGGTCTCTTTGAACTTCCCCTTCTCCCAATCTATTGCCATTCAGATAATAATCTGCCTTCCTGTTTTTGCCACCAAAGTGGATAACCTCACATTTATCCACATTATAGTGCATTTGCCATTTTTCTGCCCAAATCGTACTGGAGTTTCACGACATCCTCCTCACAGCATACCCTCCCACCCAGCTTTGTGTCGTCTACAAATTTGGAGATATTACATCCAATTCCCTCGTCCAGATCATTAATATATATTGTGAACAGCTGGGGTCTTGGACCGATCCTTGCGGTACCCCACTAGTCATTGCCTGCCACTCGGAAAATGACCCGTTTATTCCAACTCTTTGCTTTCTGTCCGCCAACCAGTTCTCTATCCAAGTCAATACTTTGCCCCCAATCCCATGTGCCTTAACTTTGCACACTAATCTCTTATGTGGGACCTTATCGAAAGCCTTCTGAAAGTCCAAATACACCACATCCACTGGTTCTCCCTTATCTATTTTACCAGTTACATCCTCAAAAAATTCCAGTAGATTAGTCAAGCATGATTTACCTTTTGTAAATCCATGTTGACTTTGTCCGATCCTGTCACTGCTTTCCAAGTGCTCTGCTATTACATCTTTTATAATGGACTCTAGCATTTCCCCCACTACCGGTCTATAATTCCCCGCTTTTTCTCTACCACCTTTTTTGAATAGTGGGGTAACATTAGCTACCCTCCAATCCATGGGTACTGTTCCAGAGTCTATCGAGTTCTGGAAGATGACCAGCAATGCATCTACTATTTCTAGGGCCACTTCCTTAAGTACCCTGGGATGTAGATTATCAGGCCCTGGGGATTTATCGGCCTTCAGTCCCATCAGTTTTCCTAACACCATTTCCCTACAAATACTGATTTCTTTCAGTTCCTCCCTTTCATCAGACCCTATGTTCCCCGACATCTCTGGGAGGTTATTTGTGTCCTCCTTTGTGAAGACAGAACCAAAATATGTATTTAGTTGGTCAGCCATTTCTTTGTTCCCCATTATAAATTCCCCTGATTCTGACTGCAAGGGACCTACGCTTGACTGCACCAATCTTTTTCTCTTTACATATCTATAAAAGCTTTTACAGTCAGTTTTTATGTTCCCTGAAAGCTTACTCTCATATTCTATTTTCCCTTTCTTAATTAATCCCTTTGTCCTCCTTTGTTGAATCCTAAACTGTTCCCAATCCTCAGGATTATTGCTTTTTTCTGGCCAATTTATATGTCCTCTCCTTGGATCTTATGCTATCCCTAATTTCCCTTGTTAGCCACGGTTGAGTCACCTTTTTTGTTTTATTTTTATGCCAAACTGGGATGAACAAATTCTGTAGCTCATCCATTCAGTCTTTGAATGTTTGCCATTGCCTATCCACTGTCAACCCTTTGAGTGCCATTCTCCAATCAATCCTACCCAACTCGCTCCTCAGACCATCGTAGTTTCCTTTATTTAAATTGAGGACCCTTGTCTCTGAGTCAACTACTTCATTCTCCATCTTAATGAAAAATTCGATCATATTATGATCGCTCCGACCCAAGGGGCCTCGTGCAACAAGATTGCTAATTAATCCTTTCTCGTTACATAATACCCAGTCTAAGATGGCCTGATCTCTGGTTGGTTCCTCGACATATTGGTCCAGGAAACCGTCTGGTAAACACTCCAGGAATTCCTCCTCCACAGTATTGTTACTAATTTGGTTGGCCCAATCTATATGTAGATTAAAGTCACCCATGATGACTACTGTGCCCTTATTGCATGCTTCTTTAATTTTCCTTTTAATGCCATCCCCAACTTCCGCCTTACTGTTTGGAGGTCTATATACCACTCCCAGTAACGTTTTTTTCCCCTTAGTATTTCTCAATTCTACCCATACAGATTCCACATCATCAGAGCTAATATCCTTCATTACAATTGTGTTAATCCCTTCTTTAACCAGTAATGCTACCCCACCTCCCTTTCCTTTTTGCCTATCTTTCCTGAATATCGAATACCCCTTGAGCCACGTTTCCGTAATCCCAACCAAATCGTATTCGTTTACCTCTATTTGCGCAGCCAATTCATCCACCTTATTACAAATGCTCCTCGCATTAAGACACAAAGCCTTCAGGCTTGTTTTTTTAACGCTCTTAGACCTATTCGAATTATTATTTACTGTGGCCATGTTTGATTTAAACCGTTGATTTCTCTGACTGCCACTTTTGTTGTTCTCCTTCCTATCTTTTGCTTTTATCCTTGTTTCCCTTTCCTCTGTCTCCCTGCTCAGGTTCCCAACCCCCTGCCATTTTAGTTTAAACCCTCCCCCACAGCACTAGCAAACACTCCCCCTAGGACATCGGTTCCAGCCCTGCCCAGGTGCAAACCGTCCGGTTTGAATTGGTCCCACCTCCCCCAGAACCGGTTCCAATATCCCAGGAACTTGAATCCCTCCCCCTGCCACCATTCCTCTAGCCACGTATTCATCTGAAGTATCCTTCTATTTCTACTCTGACTAGCACGTGGCACTGGTAGCAATCCTGAGATTACTACCTTTGAGGTCCTGTTTTTTAATTTATCTCCTAACTCCCTATATTCCGCTTTTAGGCCCTCATCCCGATTTTGACCTATATCGTTGGTGCCTATATGCACCATGACAGCTGGCTGTTCACCCTCCCCTTCCAAGATGTTCTGCAGCTGCTCGGAGACATCCTTGACCCTTGCACCAGGGAGGCAACACAGCATCCTGGAGTCTCGTTTGTGGCTGCAGAAACACCTATCTATTCCCCTTACAATAGAATCCCCTATTACTATAGCTCTACCCCTCTTTTTCCTCCCATTCTGTGCAGCAGAGCCACCCCTGGTGCCAGGAAGTTGGCTGCTGCTGCATTCCTCTGATAAGCCATCCCCCCCAACAGTACCCAAAGTGGTGTATCTGTTGGAGAGGGGGATGGCCACAGGGGACCCCTGCACTACCTGCCTGCGCCTAGTACTCTGCCTGTTGGTCACCCGTTCCCTTTCTTCCTGTCCAACATCTACCTGCGGTGTGTCCAACTCCGTAAACATGCTATTCACGCTGTCCTGAGCATCGTGAATGCTCCAGTATGCATCCAATCGCAGCTCCAGTGCCGCAATGTGGTCTGTCAGTAGCTGCAGCTGGATGCACTTCCTGCACACATAGTTGTCAGGGACACAGGAAGTGTCCCTGATTTCCCACATATCGCAGGAGGAGCATATCATGTGGCCCGGCTGTCCTGCCACGACTTACCCTTTAATTAATTGAATTTAAATTAAATCAATCAATCCCACTAATTACACTACAGTTAACGGGTTTACCAACAGTCCCCGCTACACCAGAGAGACCTTAGTAACTATAAACCACAGAGTTAAAGTTTAAAAAAGAGAGAAATACTTACCAACCAATCACTTACCTGCCACTTTGTTTTTCTCCTTCCTATCTTTTGGCACATAATAGTGCCTCCTGCACTTCTCTGAAAAGGAGCTTATAAGGAATTTAAAACTGCCTGTGCTAATATGCTATTTGTGTTCCTTATGAACAAATGTGATAAACTATCAAATGAAGTAAAAATTAAACATAATCACATCAAAGCTAGCATTTTGAAATATTAAGACAATGGTCACTTTATTAATATCTGTGAATCTGAAAGAGGTAAATCACTAGCTTTTTATAGCTTTGTTTAATTTAAAATTTAATTTAAAAGCACTATCCATTTTGCAAATTACTTTATTCCACACTTGTCCCCCTCACCCCACTATCTTTTGGTCTTGCTCACTTGCTGTGCAATGTACTGTTTCCATGACTATCAAGAAAGTAGCCATAAAACCTGTTCCTATTGTTATATCAACATTATTCTGTGGCCAATCACAAAGAATTGTGTGGCTACAGCACAGATTGAAGGAATCTCCAGTTTTCCCCTCCCTCCCTCCTTCAAAGGAAGTACTCAAGGTCAGAAGCTCACCATATAAGAAACCAAAGTGGCACGACATTTTACCACTGTAACTTCAATTATGCACTATGTCAGAAGATCATGCTATTTTTGTTTATTTAGTAGAATAAAGGTGAAACGCCTTCAGAAGTATCATTACTACTGAAGCCAACACTGCTATGTAATCAAAAGGAGTTGCCTTAGAAACTAAGGATGCTGGCTTCTGCTGTGATGTTATTTGGTGAATGCAACCTTGTTATTCAATGACAGACAAGACCATCTGCAAACATTTCCTTGTATACCTCACCACTTACATCTCCTTAACTCCTTCCACCCTCATTTCCTTCTGCATCTGCTCGAGGAAAAAACTCTCCCCTAAGTCGCTTACAACTGTACCTTCAAACTGGCAACTGGCAAGCCTTTGACCCTCCATCCATCACAGTACTTATGCAGTAGTCAATCTGCTCAATAACCCCCTCAGCTGAATCTTTGATGTCCTTGTTCCCAGCAAAATCTTTACTCTCCCGCATCTCGGTCATCCCCCAGTATCGCCCCAATCTTCACTCCTCAAGTCAAAGGGGCACAGATTTGAGCGTATTTAGCATATAACTCGTTGAGCCACCTAGCATCAGATCTGCTTGGACTGCATCAAGCGCTATCAGGCCTTACTCTCCTCTGCCAAAACCGCCCACTACTGTAGAGCAAAGACAACCACTGGCTTCTTTTCTGTACTACCAACTATCGCCTTAAACATGACTCCACTGTCCCTTCCACTCAACAATAAATAAGAAGAGCTCATGGACTTCTTTGTCACTAAGATTGAGACTATCTCTTCAGCTATCTTTGTTGCATTCCTTCCTTCCCCTTGGCCACTAAGCCAAACCTTCCCCAGGCTTCCCCTTGGTCTAGTTCTGAACCTACATCTTTCTGTACTTTCTTTCCTATCTCATGTCATACCCTCTCTAACCTTATCTTTTCCAGGTGACCCACCACCTTCTCCCTTGACCCAATTCCCAGGAAACTGCTGATCCCCCTACTTCCTTTCCTTGTATTCTAAATGATTCCCTTTCCTCAAGTTCTGCCTGTCTGCCTTTTAAATTACTGTCATCATCCCCCTCCTCAAAAAGCCCACTCATGACCCTCTGTCCTTGCAAGCTACTGCCCCATGTCCAACTTCCCTTTCCTTTCCAAAGTCCATTCAAATGTATTGTTGCCTCCCACATCTGCGCCCATCTTTCCCACAACCCAAGGTTTTAATCTTTCCAATCAGGTTTCTGCCCATGCCACAGAGATAGGTAGGAAAGCATTTAAACACGAGCATGAAAATTTTAAATTGGAGGCTTTGGAGGACCAGAAGCCAATGTAAGTTGATGAGGACAGGGGTGATGGGTGAGACAGATTTGGTGCAGGATAGAATACAGGCAACAAAGCTTTGGATAACATGAAGTTTATAGATGGTGCAGGATCGGAGGCCATTGGAATAGTCAAGTGACAAAAGTATGATTAAGGGCTTCAGCAGCGGATGCGCTGAGGCAGGGGTGTAGGTGGGCAATATAACGGAGGTGGAAGTAGTCGGTTTTTGTGATGGAGATATTTTGAATTAACATAGAAAGATAGGAGCAGGAGTAGGCCATTCGGCCCCTCGAGCCTGACCAGCCAAATTCAGTACCCTGTCCCTGCTTTCTCCCCATATACCTTGATCCCTTTAGCCTTAAGAAATATATCTAACTCCTTCTTGAATATATTTAATGAATTGGCCTCAACTGCCTTCTGTGGTAGAGAATTCCACAGGTTCACCACTCTCTGGGTGAAGAAATTCCTCCTCATCTCTGTCCTAAATGGCTTACCCCTTATCCTTAGACTGTGACCCCTGGTTCTGGACTCCCCCGCCAATGGGAACATCCTTCCTGCATCTAGTCTGTCTAGTCCTGTTAGAATTTTATAAGTTTCAATGAGATCCCCTCTCATTCTTCTAAACTCTAGCGAATATAAGCCTAATCGACCCAATCTCTCCTCATACATCATTCCTGCCATCCCAGGTATCAGTTTGGTGAATCATCGCTGCACTCTCTCCATGGCAAGAACATCCTTCTTCAGATAAGGTGACCAAAACTGCACACAATACTCAAGGTGTGGTCTCACCAAAGCCCTGTACAACTGCAGCAAGACATCCTTGCTCCTGTACTCGAATCCTCTCGCTATGAAGGCCAACATAACATTTGCCTTCTTAACCGCCTGCTGCACCTGCATGCTTACCTTCAGCGACTGGTGCACAAGGACACCCAGGTCTCGTTGCACTTCCCCTTTTCCCAATCTATTGCCGTTCAGATAATAATCTGTCTTCCTGTTTTTGCCACCGAAGTGGATAACCTCGCATTTATCCACATTATACTGCATTTGCCATGCATCTGCCCAATCACCCAACCTGTCCAAATCATACTGGAGTTTCTCTGCATCCTCCTCACAGTACACACGCCCACCCAGCTTTGTGTCGTCTGCAAACTTGGAGATATTACATCTAGTTCCCTCGTCTAGATCATATATATATATAGTGAATAGCTGGGGTCCTAGCACCGATCCCTGCGGTACCCCACTAGTCACTGCCTGCCACTCGGAAAAAGACCCATTTATTCCAGCTCTTTGCTTCCTGTCTACCAACCAGTTCTCTATCCAAGACAGTACCTTACCCCCAATCCCATGTGCTTTAACTTTACACGCTAATCTCTTATGCGGGACCTTATCAAAAGCCTTCTGAAAGTCCAAATACACCACATCCACTGGTTCTCCCTTATCTATTCTACCAGTTAGATCCTCAAAAAATTCCAGTAGATTAGTCAAGCATGATTTACCTTTTGTAAAGAATTGAACCTGGTTTGCTACAGTATCATTAATGGTTCCATATAGAACACCATGACAATTTAGCTAGAACAGAGGGCAGGAAAAACTTCTTTACACGGAGAGTTATGATTGGTGGAATTCACTTCCAGGGTTAGTGGTTGAGGCAGAAACTCTGGCAACATTCAAAATTAGATTGAATAGGTGGATGAAGGAAAAGGGGTTGAAGGGAAATGGAAACAGGGTGGGTCAATGTGATTAGAACTATTTGCTCGCATGCAGATAGGATTCCCAACACCCACCCCCCATCCTCCCCTGCTTTCCGCAGGACACTACCAGAATGGGTGATTAGTTGCCTGAGCGCCGCTGCTGGCGACTCAGGAGAAATGGTTCTTGCATGCACGGTTCGCACATGCACAGTACCCTGGGTATTGTGGCTTGCAACCAAACCATGTTGTCTGAGCCATGATGGTCCCCCTGATCTTCAGAACACACTGCTTCATTGCTGGTTGTGAGGATAGCGGCATCGGGGAGCCAATGAAAATCGCCTGGAAACTCTAAGTCCTGAGAGAGCGACACAAACTGGAGCAGGGAGAGAGATCAACACAAACTGGGGGAAGGAGAGAGAGCAACACAAACTGGGGGAAGGAGAAAGAGCAACACAAACTGGAGCAGAGAGAGAGAGCAACACAAACTGGGGGAAGGAGAGAGAGCAACACAAACTGGGGAAAGGAGAGAGAGCAACACAAACTGGAGCAGAGAGAGAGAGCAACACAAACTGGAGGAGGGAGAGAGAGCAACACAAACTGGGGGAAGGAGAGAGAGCAACACAAACTGGGGGAAGGAGAGAGAGCAACACACACTGAGGGAAGGAGAGAGAGCAACACAAACTGGGGGAAGGAGAGAGAGCAACACAAACTGGGGGAAGGAGAGAGAGCAACACAAACTGGGGGAAGGAGAGAGAGCAACACAAACTGGGGGAAGGAGAGAGAGCAACACAAACTGGAGGAGCGAGAGAGATCAACACAAACTGGGGGAAGGAGAGAGAGCAACACAAACTGGGGGAAGGAGAGAGAGCAACACAAACTGGGGGAAGGAGAGAGAGCAACACACACTGGGGGAAGGAGAGAGAGCAACACAAACTGGGGGAAGGAGAGAAAGCAACACAAACTGGGGAAGGAGAGACAGCAACACAAACTGGGGGAAGGAGAGAGAGCAACACAAACTGGGGGAAGGAGAGAGAGCAACACAAACTGGGGGAAGGAGAGAGAGCAACACAAACTGGGGGAAGGAGAGACAGCAACACAAACTGGGGGAAGGAGAGAAAGCAACACAAACTGGGGGAAGGAGAGAGCAACACAAACTGGGGGAAGGAGAGAGAGCAACACACACTGGGGAAAGGAGAGAGAGCAACACAAACTGGGGGAAGGAGAGAAAGCAACACAAACTGGGGGAAGGAGAGACAGCAACACAAACTGGGGGAAGGAGAGAGAGCAACACAAACTGGGGGAAGGAGAGAGAGCAACACAAACTGGGGGAAGGACAGAGAGCAACACAAACTGGGGGAAGGAGAGACAGCAACACAAACTGGGGGAAGGAGAGAAAGCAACACAAACTGGGGGAAGGAGAGAGAGCAACACAAACTGGGGGAAGGAGAGAGAGCAACACAAACTGGGGGAAGGAGAGAGAGCAACACAAACTGGGGGAAGGAGAGAGAGCAACACAAACTGGGGGAAGGAGAGAGAGCAACACAAACTGGGGGAAGGAGAGAGAGCAACACAAACTGGGGGAAGGAGAGAGAGCAACACAAACTGAGGGAAGGAGAGAGAGCAACACAAACTGGGGGAAGGAGAGAGAGCAACACAAACTGGGGGAAGGAGAGAGAGCAACACAAACTGGGGGAAGGAGAGAGAGCAACACAAACTGGGGGAAGGAGAGAGAGCAACACAAACTGGGGGAAGGAGAGAGAGCAACACAAACTGAGGGAAGGAGAGAGAGCAACACAAACTGGGGGAGGAGAGAGAGCAACACAAACTGGGGGAAGGAGAGAGAGCAACACACACTGGGGGAAGGAGAGAGAGCAACACAAACTGGGGGAAGGAGAGAAAGCAACACAAACTGGGGAAGGAGAGACAGCAACACAAACTGGGGGAAGGAGAGAGAGCAACAAAAACTGGGGGAAGGAGAGAGAGCAACACAAACTGGGGGAAGGAGAGAGAGCAACACAAACTGGGGGAAGGAGAGACAGCAACACAAACTGGGGGAAGGAGAGAAAGCAACACAAACTGGGGGAAGGAGAGAGCAACACAAACTGGGGGAAGGAGAGAGAGCAACACACACTGGGGAAAGGAGAGAGAGCAACACAAACTGGGGGAAGGAGAGAAAGCAACACAAACTGGGGGAAGGAGAGACAGCAACACAAACTGGGGGAAGGAGAGAGAGCAACACAAACTGGGGGAAGGAGAGAGAGCAACACAAACTGGGGGAAGGACAGAGAGCAACACAAACTGGGGGAAGGAGAGACAGCAACACAAACTGGGGGAAGGAGAGAAAGCAACACAAACTGGGGGAAGGAGAGAGAGCAACACAAACTGGGGGAAGGAGAGAGAGCAACACAAACTGGGGGAAGGAGAGAGAGCAACACAAACTGGGGGAAGGAGAGAGAGCAACACAAACTGGGGGAAGGAGAGAGAGCAACACAAACTGGGGGAAGGAGAGAGAGCAACACAAACTGGGGGAAGGAGAGAGAGCAACACAAACTGAGGGAAGGAGAGAGAGCAACACAAACTGGGGGAAGGAGAGAGAGCAACACAAACTGGGGGAAGGAGAGAGAGCAACACAAACTGGGGGAAGGAGAGAGAGCAACACAAACTGGGGGAAGGAGAGAGAGCAACACAAACTGGGGGAAGGAGAGAGAGCAACACAAACTGAGGGAAGGAGAGAGAGCAACACAAACTGGGGGAGGAGAGAGAGCAACACAAACTGGGGGAAGGAGAGAGAGCAACACAAACTGTGGGAAGGAGAGAGAGCAACACAAACTGGGGGAAGGAGAGACAGCAACACAAACTGGGGGAAGGAGAGACAGCAACACAAACTGGGGGAAGGAGAGAGAGCAACACAAACTGGGGGAAGGAGAGAGAGCAACACAAACTGGGGGAAGGAGAGAGAGCAACACAAACTGGGGGAAGGAGAGAGAGCAACACAAACTGCGGAAGGAGAGACAGCAACACAAACTGGGGGAAGGAGAGACAGCAACACAAACTGGGGGAAGGAGAGAGAGCAACACACACTGGGGGAGGGAGAGAGAGCAACACACACTGACGGAAGGAGAGAAAGCAACACAAACTGGGGGAAGGAGAGACAGCAACACAAACTGGGGGAGGGAGAGAGAGCAACACAAACTGGGGGAAGGAGAGACTGCAACACAAACTGGAGGAAGGAGAGTCATAGAGTTATACAGCACAGAAAGAGGCCCTTCGGCCCATCGCATCCGCGCCGGCCATCAGGCCCTGTCTAATCTAATCCCATTTTCCAGCATTTGGTCCGTAGCCTTGTATGCTATGGCATTTCAAGTGCTCATCCAAATGCTTCTTGAATGTTTTGAGGGTTCCTGCCTCTACCACCCTTTCAGGCAGTGAGTTCCAGATTCCAACCACCCTCTGGGTGAAAAAGTTCTTCCTCAAATCCCCTCCAAACCTCCTGCCCCTTACCTTGAATATATGCCCCCTTGTTATTGACCCCTCTACTAAGGGAAAAAGTTCCTTTCTATCTACGCTATCTGTAATGTCCGTGTGTAATTGAGACACGGACTGCAGAAGTTGGTTATAACAGGTGTTTACTGAATGGAGACAAAACTGGAACTACTATACAAAGTTAGTACACAGGTTTATATACAGGGGTGGTCACTACTGGTACTGCAATATACAGGGGCTGCAGAATATTGGTCCTTCTTCAAGGTACATACACTACAATTCCTCCCCTTTTAGCTAAACAGTACATAACATTCAATTAATAATTAAATAACATATTTACAATTACAGTTGCTATATACATTAGCTGAAGTTAATCAATTATAAATTCAGTCTTTGAGGAGGCTTCCTGATTCTGTCCGGATAATGCCCCTTTGGGGTATTAGGTTCTTCTGGCAAAGTTGATTCGGGATCAACGTCGTTGTTTGGTTCGTCTGCTTCCAATATCACCGATTCTGAGGTAGATGCAATTGGTACTTCGGTTTCATCACCAGGTGTATAGGATCGTGGTGTAGATTTGACGTTTTCCAGTGACTCTAGAATCTGGTCAGCATGGCGTCTTACAATGCTCTCTCCAACGTCCACGGTATACATTAGAGATCCTTGCCGTGTGCAGATCGTTCCTGGCTGCCATTTCTCTGTGTGGTAGTCCCGGGCCAAAACTGGTTGACCTATCTTGAAACTCCTGGTTGGCCTTTCCTTCATATTCTGAAACTGCCTGTTCTCCACATCTCTTCTGATGTTTGGCTTAACCAAATCCAAGCAGCATCTTTGTCTTCAATTGAAGAATATCATGGCTGGAGTTTGGTTGGTAACCGCATGTGTCGCATTCCGGTAGGCAAACAAGAAATTATCCACCTTGTGTTGTAGCGGTATGTCTTCATTACACATTGCCTTGATAGCCTTCTTGAATGTTTGAACGAACCTCTCAGCCAATCCATTGATGGCTGGATGATATGGGGCGGATGTGTAATGCTTAACACCATTGTTCTTTAAGAACCTCCGGAACTCTTCAGACACAAACTGTGGTCCATTGTCGAAGCAAATCTGTTCAGGCAGCCCATTTCTGGCGAATATGGTTCGTAAGACTGTGATAGTTTTTTCTGTGGTGGTTGAGGACATTTTTATTACCTCTGGCCACTTTGAATGTGCATCCACCGCAATTAAAAACATCGAGTCCATGAAGGGACCAGCAAAACCAATGTGTACCCTTTGCCATGGAGATGAGGGCCACTCCCATGGATGTAGAGGGGCTTGTGGTGGGGCGTTTTGGACCTTCTGGCATCCTGTACAGCTCTTGGTCATCTCTTCGATTTCTCTATCGATTCCCGGCCACCACACAAACGCTCTGGCTAAGTTCTTCATTTTTACCCCTCCCAGATGACCCTCATGAAGCTCATTGAGCACTCTATCCTTCAATTTGGGTGGAATTACTACTCTGGATCCACACATCAAGGTTCCTCGGCACACTGACAGCTGTTCTCTTCTCGGCGAGAATGCTAGCAACAGTGGTTCGCCATGTGCTGGCTATCCCTTCACCGTTAAATCATAGACCCTGGAGAGTGTCGGATCATTTCGTGTTTCCTTTTCTATGTTTGCATTCGTCACAGGTAGACATTCGACTATGGTCGAGTGGAATATCTCCACAGGATCCACTGCAGGTGCCTCTTCCACCGTCGGCAACGGTAGGCGCGACAATCCGTCAGCATTCCCATGCTGTTTAGTTCCTTTGTACTCGATGTCATATTGGTGTGCCCCTAGGAAAAGGGACCACCTCTGTAGCCGTTGTGCTGTCATTATCGGGACGCTCTTCTTAGGGTTGAAAATGGAGACAAGAGGTTGATGATCAGTTAGTAGAGTAAATTTCTGTCCGTGCAGGTAGTGATTGAACTTCTTCACCCCCCACACCAGGCTGAGGGCCTCTCTGTCAATCTGGGTGTAGTTACGCTCGGCTGCAGTTAACGAGCGTGACGCAAAAGCTATCGGCCTCTCTGAACCATCAAGGGATTTATGTGACAGTACCGCTCCAACGCCGTAGGGAGACGCATCACACACCAGTCTTATCGGTAGTGATGGGTTGTAGTGAGCCAATACTTCTCTTGAAGTGATCAGGCCTTTACACTTCTGCAAGGCCCGCTTACATTCATCGCTCCATTTCCATGCTACTCCAGTTTGTAGCAGGGCGTTAAGTGGGTGCAGAATTGTGGACAAATTCGGCAAAAACTTATGGTAGTAATTCACCAATCCGAGGAATGGCCTCAGTTGCGACACATTTTCAGGCGCTGGAGCCTTAACTACTGTGGTAAACCACTGTTGTTAGTATTGTTGTACTTGTCTGTGCATGCCTCAGCTGACTCCGCCCCTGGCTCCACCCTCATGGCTGGGTATAAAGGTCGCTGCTCAGAAGCCTCCGGCCCTTTTGGATACCAGGCAACCCCAAGAGGCATGCTCTGTTCTTTGGTAATAAAAGCCTGTTTATTACTTACTCAATCTCCAGTCTTTTGTAGCAATTGATAGTGCATCAATTTTATTACCAAAGTTAAATGTTGGCTGCGGATGCTGATCAACCGATGGCGCAAAACGCTGAGCAGCAGGCGCTGCTGCGAGCCCTCAGACCAACATGCCTGGACCTAGACCCCCAAGAAGCGGGTTCGTCGACTAAATTCGCACAATGGCTGCGTTGCTTTGAGGCGTATCTGGAAGCCTCGACCGTGACTCTTGATGAAAATAAACTGAAAATCCTGGCCTCGAAGGTGAGCCACCAAGTCTATACTTTAATCCAAGATGCGACGACCTACGCGGCGGCTATCGACCTACTGAAAGGGCAGTATGCACGCCCGGTTAACACGGTCTATGCCAGGCACCTTTTAAGATCTCGCAGACAGCAGCCCGGGGAATCGGTGGAAGCCTTCCTACGGGCACTGCGGGTACTCGGACGCGGCTGCGACTGCAAGGAAGTATCGGCCGCGGCACATGCGGAGGGACTGATACGAGACGCTTTCGTTGCGGGTCTAAGGTCCGACTACTCCCGGCAGAGGCTGCTGGAGAAGGGTGAAATAGACCTGACAAAGGCAGTGTCCCTCGCGCTCTCGCTCGACGCGGCCCACAGAAATATGGACGCTTTCTCCCCTCATCGCCCCGCGCCGTGGACGCCGCAATCTTGGGCCATGGGACCGCCACCTCCAACTGCTGCAGCGATGTCCAAGGCACAAAAATGCTATTTTTGTGGCCAAGCTAAACACCCTAGAGCACGCTGCCCCGCGAAGAATGCTACCTGCTCCGGCTGCGGGAAGAAAGGTCACTACGTTAGCGCCTGCAAAGGGAAGACCGCTAACGCCAGCAGCGCTGCGTGCGAACCGTGGGCGCAGCCATCTTGTCCGCCATCTTGGGCTCCCCCAGCCGCGTGGGGACCGTGGGCGCCGCCATTTTGTCCGCCATCTTGGACGCCTCCGACTTCGGTTACGGGGGACCCGGACTCCACCACCGCCTCATCGGACGACCGCATCGACACGCTTGAACATACGCTGGCTTCCGTGACGCTGGATCAATCTCTCCCGCATCAACTGTCCAGGTCCATGATGGACATTACGGTAAACGGCTGCGCCACTACCTGCCTTTTTGACAGCGGGAGCACGGAGAGTTTTATACACCCCGACACGGTGCGCAGTTACTCTCTCCCGGTCCTGCCGACGCGTCATCGCATCTCTATGGCTTCCAAAGCCCAGTCAGCGGACGTCGGTGGCTACTGTATGGTGACTCTTTCAGTGCGGGGTACTGAATACAAAAATTTTAAACTTCTGGTCCTGCCCCATCTCTGCGCTGCCGTCCTACTGGGGTTGGATTTTCAGTGCCACCTTAAGAGTGTCACTTTAGCGTATGGTGGACCCCTCCCCCCTCTCACAGTCTGCAGCCAGCAGTTTTTAAATCGCCCGCCGCGCGCCATTTGCAGCCTCTCCACCCTTAAAGTCTCCCCCCCCTCCTTGTTCGCTAACCTCACCCGCGACTGTAAGCCCATCGCTACCAAAAGTAGGCGTTACAGTGCCGGGGATAGGGGTTTCATTAAATCCGAGGTAGCGAGACTCCTGAAGGAAGGGATTATCGAGAGCAGCAATAGCCCATGGCGAGCACAAGTGGTGGTGGTGAAGGCTGGCGGCAAACAGCGCCTAGTTATTGACTACAGCCAGACGATCAACCGCTACACCCAGCTGGATGCATATCCACTCCCCCGCATATCTGACATGGTCAATCAGATAGCACAATACCGGGTGTTCTCGACGATTGATCTGAAGTCGGCATACCACCAGCTCCCCATCAGGGCTGAGGACCGCCAGTACACAGCTTTTGAAGCTGACGGTCGGCTCTATCACTTTCTCAGAGTTCCCTTCGGCGTCACCAACGGAGTTTCTGTCTTCCAACGGGAGATGGACCGGATGGTTGACCAGAACGCGCTCCAGGCCACTTTCCCATATCTAGACAACGTCACCATCTGCGGCCACGACCAGCAGGACCACGACGTTAATCTAGAGAAATTCCTCCGGACGGCCCAGCGGCTGAATCTCACATACAACAAAGACAAATGTATGTTTCGTACTACGCGCCTTGCTATTCTTGGCTGCGTAGTGGAGAACGGAGTCATCGGCCCAGACCCCGATAGAATGCGCCCCCTTATGGAGCTCCCCCTCCCCCACTGCCAGAAAGCACTGAAGAGATGCCTGGGGTTTTTCTCTTACTATGCGCAGTGGGTGCCCAACTATGCGGATAAAGCCCGACCCCTCATCAAGTCCGCCTCCTTCCCCCTGACAGCAGAGGCCTGTGCAGCCTTCACTCTCATAAAAGGAGACATTGCGAAGGCCACAATGCACGCTGTGGATGAGTCCCTTCCTTTTCAAGTGGAGAGCGACGCATCCGACTTTGCCCTAGCTGCAACCCTTAACCAGGCGGGGAGACCCGTGGCCTTTTTCTCAAGGACCCTCCAGGGCCCCGAGATTCGACACTCCTCTGTCGAAAAGGAGGCCCAGGCCATTGTGGAAGCCGTGCGACATTGGCGGCATTACCTGGCCGGAAAACGATTTACCCTGCTCACTGACCAGCGTTCAGTGGCTTTTATGTTTCATAATAAGCAGCGGGGCAAAATCAAGAATGACAAGATCTTAAGGTGGAGAATCGAACTCTCCACCTACAATTACGATATCTTGTACCGGCCCGGGAAACTCAATGAGCCCCCAGATGCCCTATCACGTGGTACGTGCGCCAACGCGCAGGTTGATAGGCTACAGACCCTCCACAATGACCTCTGCCACCCGGGGGTCACCAGGTTCTTCCATTTTATCAAATCCCGTAACCTGCCCTACTCCATCGAGGAGGTCAGGACCATGACCAGGAACTGCCAGATCTGTGCCGAGTGCAAGCCGCATTTTTATAGGCCAGACAGAGCGAGCCTGATCAAAGCCACGCGCCCCTTCGAGCGGCTGAGCATCGATTTTAAAGGGCCCCTCCCCTCCTCTGACCGCAATGTGTACTTCCTCAATATAATTGATGAGTACTCCCGTTTCCCGTTTGCCATCCCTTGCTCGGACATGACCAGTACCACGGTCATTAAATGTCTGAATGACCTCTTCGCCTTGTTCGGTTTCCCTAGCTATATCCATAGCGACAGGGGCTCATCTTTTATGAGCGACGAACTTCGGCAGTACCTGCTCGCGAGAGGCATTGCTACAAGCAGGACCACCAGCTACAACCCCCGGGGTAACGGCCAGGTGGAAAGGGAGAATGCGACAGTCTGGAAGGCAGTCCTTTTAAACTTAAAATCTAAGGGCCTTCCGACCTCCCGCTGGCAGGAGGTCCTCCCTGCGGCGCTCCATTCCATTCGGTCGCTGCTCTGTACACCCACCAATGCCACTCCTCACGAGAGAATGTTCTCCTTCCCCAGGAAGTCCACGTCGGGGATTTCGCTACCAACATGGCTGACTTCTCCAGGTCCCGTCCTACTGCGGAAGCACGTGAGGACCCATAAGGCGGACCCCCTGGTCGAGAGGGTGAGCCTCCTCCACGCTAACCCGCAGTATGCTTACGTGGTGTACCCGGACGGGCGGGAGGACACAGTCTCCATTCGAGACCTCGCACCTGCAGGTGCTCCTGAAACACCCTCTTCGCCACCCACCGCTACTCCTGCCTACCCCCAGGACACAGTCCCCGCACGAGACCTCGCACCTTCGGGTGCCTCTGAGAGACCACCATCGCTACCTCCCATTACCCATGCTCTGACCCCTGTAGACGGCATGCAGCAGCCCCAGGGTCCGCCACCTGCTACACCTCCTCTGAACGAGACACCGGGTTCACCGTTGGATGCTGCACCATCACCGCCGCTGCTGCGACGCTCAGGACGGCTTACAAGGCCTCCTGATAGACTTCAGTACACGAATTTTTAGTGCACTTCACCCCGCCGGACTCAATTCTAAACAAGGGGTGAATGTGGTAAACCACTGTTGTTAGTATTGTTGTACTTGTCTGTGCATGCCTCAGCTGACTCCGCCCCTGGCTCCACCCTCATGGCTGGGTATAAAGGTCGCTGCTCAGAAGCCTCCGGCCCTTTTGGATACCAGGCAACCCCAAGAGGCATGCTCTGTTCTTTGGTAATAAAAGCCTGTTTATTACTTACTCAATCTCCAGTCTTTTGTAGCAATTGATAGTGCATCAGTTGCGACACATTTTCAGGCGCTGGAGCCTTAACTACCGCTTCCATTTTGTCAGGGGACTTATGTAACCCCTCTTCATCAATCACGTGGCCACAATACGATATTTGTTTCTTAAAAAACTCGCACTTGGGGCGATTGGCTCGTAGCCCATGTTCTCTTAGTCTAGTGAGCACCTGCTCTAGGTTGGCAAGGTGTTCACTGTCATTTTCACCTGTCACTAGGATGTCGTCCAAGTAACACTGAGTCCCCGGAATCCCTTGCAGGACTTGTTCCATCGCTCTTTGCCATATAGCCGGAGCTGATGCTACTCCGAATACCAGTCGATTATACTGGTAAAGACCTTTGTGAGTGTTTATCGTGAGATATTTCCTAGAGGATTCTTCAACCTCCATCTGCAAATATGCTTGCGCTAGGTCAATTTTTGTAAAACGTTTCCCTCCAGATAGTGAGGCAAAAATATCTTCTATCCTCGGAAGAGGATACTGTACTGTGTGAAGGACTGGGTTCACAGTCACCTTGAAGACCCCACAGATGCGAACCTTCCTTGGCTCCTCAGACTTATTGTTTAACGTTTTCTTCATGACAGGAATGATGGGTGTCGCCCACTCGCTCCAGTCTACCTTAGATAACACACCTGCATTCTCCAGATTCTCCAGCTCTGCCTCGACGGCTGGGCGAATTGCATACGGTACCGGTCTTGCTTTGAAAAACTTGGGAATTGCATTCTCTTCTATTTTTATCGAGGCGGTTACGCCTTTAAGAGTTCCCAGTTCTTGTTGAAATACCTCTTTAGCGTTAGCTAAGATTTTTGACAATCGTCCAGGTGTGACGTCGTCATCCTTTTTACCAGCCACAGTCAGTGCCTGAATGGAGTGCCAGTCTAAACTTATCTTTCTGATCCATTCACGTCCCAATAACGGTGGTCCACCATCTTGCAGTATGTACAGATACAATTTCTGTATTTCCTTGCCGTTGTATTCGACAGGCACCCTTATTTTCCCTCTGGGGTATACTTTCTGCCCCGTATATGTCTTCAAGACAATGGATGTGTCTTTCAAGTGTATGTGTGAGAATAGCCGCTCGTAGTCTCATCGATTCATGATGGTCAGGGCTGATCCTGTATCCAATTCCATTTTGACTTGGGACCCTGCTATCGTGAGGGTGACCCAAATGGTTCAGTGATCCTCTTTTGCGATTACGTTGTGTAGTTTGAGACAGCTTAGTCTCTTGTTCCCGGATTCACTATCGCTCTTCTGGTCTTCGGAACTACTGTCCGTCATCTTTTGTACTTTCCTGTACTTTTCCTTAGTAGTCTTTTTGTTGTCGTTAGTCTCCTTCCCAGACCTGCAAACTCGTGCAATGTGTCCCATCTTTCTGCATTGCCTGCATGTTTTGTCCTTGGACCAGCAGTCCTTCTGGTCATGGGTTGTTCTGCCGCAGCGATAATATTTTTCAAATCCCCGTGTCATTTCATGGGTGCCGTATTCCTGTGGCTTTTGCTGTATTTCTGCAGCTCCCCTTGCTGCTGCTTCGTACGATACTGCCATGCTGAAAGCCTTATCTAGCGTCAGCTCTTTCTCTGAGAGTAACCTCTTCTGGGTTCCTTCACTCAGGAGTCCACAGACAAATTTGTCCCGGAGGGTATCTGCCAGTCCTGCTCCGAACTGGCAGTGCTTTGATAGCTTGCGTAGTTCCGTAAGGTAATCAGCATTGCTCTCATCTTTATGCTGATTTCTCTTGTGGAATTTAAATCTTTCTGCTATCAGCAGCGGTGTAGGATTTAGGTGTTACTGTAGGATATCAACAATTTCGTTAAAACTCTTCTCCATTGGTTTGACTGGAGTGATCAGGTTCCGCAATAGGCCGTGCGTTCTTGCGCCCATTAAGTTTAGTAGTACCGATGCCTTTTTCTCATCGGCTACTTCATTTGCCTTGCAATAAACTTCGACTCTTTCCACATACGTGGTCCAGTCTTCTATTGCATTATCGAAGGCAGTGATATTGCCAGTCTTCGGCATCTTGGAGATCTAAGATGGCGCCTCCCGCGCTTTGCCTTCTTCCCCGATTGAACAAAATGGCGCCTCCCGCGCTTTGCCTTCTTCCCTGCTGGATTAAGATGGCGCCTCCCGCGCTTTCTGCCTTTTCCGCTGCTGCCAGCGCTGTTGCTGGCGTTTTTATGCCTTGATGGCGACGCCCTATGGTCTTCGCGCACTTCCCCCCGCGCTGCTGCCAACGCCACTCTCCGCGGTCCCCGTGGCAAACTGCATAAGAACATAAGAAATAGGACATCAAAACTGTACGCAGTATTCCAGGTGCGGTCTCACCAATACCTTGTACAACTGAAGCAATAGCCCCCTAGCAATGAAAGCCAACATTCCATTGGCCTTCTTAATCACTTGCTGCACCTGCATACTAACCTTTTGAGTTTCGTGCACCAGGACCCCCAGGTCCCTTTGTACTTCAGTACTTTCCAGTTTCTTGCCATTAAGATAATAACTTGCTCTACGATTTTTCCTGCCAAAGTGCATAACCTCACACTTTCCAGTATTGTATTCCATCTGCCAAATCTCTGCCCACTTACTTAGCCTGTCTATGTCCCCTTGCAGGTTTTTTATGTCCTCCTCACTCACTACTTTCCCTCCCATCTTACTATCATCTGCAAACTTTGATATGTTACACTCGGTCCCCTCCTCCAAATCATTAATATAGATTGTAAAGAGTTGGGGACCCAGCACTGACCCCTGCGGAACGCCACTAGTTACTGATTGCCAGTCTGAGAATGAACCATTTATCCCAACTCTCTGCCTTCTGTTAGATAGCCAATCCTCTATCCATGCCAGAATATTACCCCCAATCCCGTGATTTTTTATCTTAAGCAATAATCTTTTGTGTGGCACCTTGTCAAATGCCTTTTGGAAGTCTAAATACACTACGTCCACTGGTTCCCCTTTATCCACCCTATATGTTACTTCCTCAAAGAACTCCAGTAAATTTGTCAAACATGACTTCCCCTTCATAAAACCATGCTGACTTTGTCCTATTAAATTATGATTATCCAAATGTCCTGTTACTGTCTCCTTAATAATGGACTCCAAAATTTTACCTACCACAGATGTTAGGCTAACCGGTCTATAGTTTCCAGCCTTCTGTCTACTGCCCTTTTTATTTGTCCTAGCCAAATTCGCTCGTGGCTCAGGTAATAATCCAGAGATTATTACCCTTGTGGTTCTGCTTTTTAATTTGGCCCCTAGCTGCTCAAACTCCCTCAGCAGAACCTCCTTCCTTGTCCTATCTATGTCGTTGGTACCAACGTGGACCACGACAACTGGATCCTCCCCCTCCCACTCCAAGTTTCTCTCCAGTCCAGAGGAGCTGTTCTTAACCCTGGCACCGGGCAGGCAACACAGCCTTCGGGACTCTCGCTCTCGGCTGCAAAGAACTCTATCTATCCCCCTAATGATACTATCCCCTACCACTACAACATTTCTTTTAACTCCCCCCACTTGAATGGCCCCCCGCTCCACGGTGCTGTGGCCAGGTTGCTCATCCTCCCCGCAGCTCCTCGCGGCTTTCTGCGCTTCTAATTTCTTTTTCTTTTATTTTAATTACTGTTCCCATCGTCAGAGCAGACCCTATGGGACACTTCCCTCCCTCTTCTCGGGTCTGTATGCTGCCCGGCTTCGTAGCACCGGCCGCACCCTGTGTGCTCCACCCTCTCTCTCTCTCTCCTCTTCCCGACAACGCTGCTCGGCCCCGTTGAAAAGCCACCCGATCGAGCTCTAGCCTGCCGCAGCCCAGGAAGGATCAGTGTACTACCTGCCACCAGCCTGAATAGCTGGAACACCATAGACTGGATAACCAAGCCCAGCTCTCGACAGCCTCTCCTGCAAATCTTCGAATTCGATGAATCAGAGGGCGGTTGCCCACGGTTGACGCCCATTTCTTCTGTTTGCTTTTTTTTCTTTTTGGATTTCTTCCTTCTGGCTTCGACCTCTAATAACTTCGCTTCAGGGATGGATCCCCGTAAGGTGGTGCAGAACTGTAGGTAAGTTCGGATCTGTTCGTCGCCAATGTAATGTCCGTGTGTAATTGAGACACGGACTGCAGAAGTTGGTTATAACAGGTGTTTACTGAATGGAGAGAAAACTGGAACTACTATACGAAGTTACTACACAGGCTTATATACAGGGGTGGTCACTACTGGTACTGCAGTATACAGGGGCTGCAGAATATAGTTCCTTCTTCAAGGTACATACACTACACTATCTATGCCCCTCATAATTTTGTACACCTCAATCAGGTCCCCCCTCAGCCTTCTCTGCTTCAAGGAAAACAACCCCAGCCTGTCCCGTCTTTCTTCATAGCTGAAGCGCTCCAGCCCAGGTAACATCCTGGTGAATCTCCTCTGCACCCTCTCCAAAGCAATCACATCCTTCCTATAGTGCGGCGACCAGAACTGCACACAGTATTCCAGCTGTGGCCTAACCAGCGTTTTGTACAGCTCCATCATAACCTCCCTGTTCTTATACTCTATGCCTTGGCTAATGAAGGCAAGTATCCCATATGCCTTTTTAACCACCTTATCCACCTGTTCTGCTGCCTTCAGGGATCTATGTACATGCACACCAAGGTCCCTCTGATCCTCTGTCTTTCCTAGGGTCTTTCCATTCATTGTGTATTCCCTTGCCTTGTTAGTCCCTCCAAAATGCATCACCTCACACTTTTCAGGGTTAAATTCCATTTGCCACTTTTCCGCCCATCTGACCAACCCATCTATATCGTCCTGTAGTCTGAGGCTTCCCGCCTCGCTATTTACCACTCCACCAATTTTTGTGTCATCTGCGAACTTACTGATCATACCTTTTACATTCTCATCCAAATCATTAATGTAGACCAAAACAGCAAGGGACCCAGCACCGATCCCTGCGGTAGCCCATTGGACACAGGCTTCCAGTCACAAAAACAACCTTCGACCATTACCCTCTGCCTTCTGCCACTAAGCCAGTTTTGGATCCAATGTGCCAAATTGCCCTGGATCCCATGGGCTCTTACCTTCTTGACCAGTCTCCTAAGCGGGACTTTATCGAAAGCCTTTCTGAAATCCATGTATACCACATCCACACACCTAGTCACCCCCTCGAAAAATTCAATCAAATTAGTCAGACATGATCTTCCCTTGACAAAGCCATGCTGACTATTCCTGATTGATCCTTGCCTCTCCAAGTGGAGACTAATTCTGTCCCTCAGAATTTTTTGCAATAATTTCCCTACCACTGATGTTAGGCTCACTGGCCTGTAATTCCCTGGTTTATCCCTACTACCCTTCTTGAATAATGATACTATGTCAGCTATTCTCCAGTCCTCTGGCACATCCCCTGTGGCCAGAGAGAGAGCAACACAAACTGGGGGAAGGAGAGAGAGCAACACAAACTGGGGGAAGGAGAGAGAGCAACACAAACTGGGGGAAGGAGAGACAACAACAAAAAATGGAGGAAGGAGAGAGAGCAACACAAACTGGGGGAAGGAGAGAGAGCAACACAAACTGGGGGAGGGAGAGAGAGCAACACAAACTGGGGGAAGGAGAGAGAGCAACACAAACCGGGGGGAAGGAGAGAGAGCAACACAAACTGGGGGGAAGGAGAGAGAGCAACACAAACTGGGGGAGGGAGAGAGAGCAACACAAACTGGGGGAAGGAGAGAGAGCAACACAAACTGGGGGAAGGAGAGTGATGTGCCTCAATAAATCCGAGACTCGATGTTAGCGAAACAAAACAAGGCTTTTATTGACTTAGAAGGTAACACACAGAGGAGAATGTATCTTCCATCCAGAGGTCTGCCGTACTGGATGTGCTGCAGGCTGGGCCAGCTTACATAGGAGCCAGGTATGGGCGGCACCCTACACACAGTACAATACAATGGAAATGAAACTGAAACCAACCACAGTCACAGGCAGAGAAATACTGATGAGTGATGAATGGAATATTTCATCACATTCATCCCTTCTATAGATTTAGTCTGTTTGGGGGTTTGATAGTCCTCTGCGACCGACGTGGCTGTTGTGGTGCCACGGGTGTCGGCTGGGTGTCCCCGGTGGCCTCCTGGGTCTCTGCCGGGGGTGCCGCCAGGGTTGTTGAAGGGGTAGTTGGTGGGGGTACCGTTGGTCGATGTTCTCCCGGGGGTGATGAAAGAGTAGTGGGTGGGTAAGAGTTGCTGTGGTCGTTGTTGCTGCTGTTGTCGTGGTTGTTGTCGTTACCGGCTGGGGCGACGTCTTTTATGGACACGGTGTCCTCCCTTCCGTCGGCGTGCCGGACATACGCGTATTGGGGGTTGGCGTGGAGTAGGTGCACTGACTCCATGAGAGGGTCCGTCTTGTGGCCCCTCACATGCCTTCACACGAATACCGGACCTGGGGTGGAGAGCCATGACGGCATGGATACGCCTGAAGTGGATTTCCGGGGAAAGACAAACATTCGCTCGTGAGGCGTGGCATTAGTGGCAGTACACAATAGCGACCGTATCGAATGGAGCACATCTGGGAGGACTTCCTGCCAGCGGGAGATAGGGAGGCCTTTGGTCCTTAGAGCTAGAGTGACTGCTTTCCATACTGTCCCGTTCTTTCGCTCCACTTGACCGTTACCCCGGGGGTTGTAGCTGGTGGTACGGCTCGTGGCAATCCCCCTGGACAGCATGTACTGGCGTAGCTCTTCACTCATGAAGGACGCCCCCCTATCCATATGGATGTAGCTCGGCATACCGAACAGGCAGAACAGGCTGTTGAGGCATTTAATGACCGTGGCGCTGGTCATGTCTGGGCAGGGGAAGGCGAATGGGAAACGAGAGTATTCGTCCACAATGTTCAGGAAGTAAACATTGCGGTCGACGGACGGGAGGGGGCCCTTGAAATCTAAGCTGAGCCGCTCAAAGGGCCGTGTAGCTTTGACTGAGTGGGCTCTATCTGGGCGGTAGAACCGAGGCTTGCACTCAGCGCAAGTGCGACAGTTCCTGGTCAGGGACCGAACTTCCTCAATCGAGTAGGGTAAGTTGCAGGACTTTATGAAGTGGAACAGCCGCGTGACCCCTGGGTGGCAGAGGTCATTGTGGAGGGTCTGTAGCCGATCCCCGGTGGCGCTGGCAGACATCCCTCGTGAGAGGGCGTCGGGGGATTCGTTAAGGGCCCCTGGCCGGTAAATGATGTCATAATCGAGGGTGGAGAGCTCGATCCGCCACCTAAGAATCTTATCATTTTTAATCTTCCCCCTCTGTTTATTATTGAACATAAACGCTACCAACCGCTTGTCGGTAAGTAGGGTGAAGCGTTTGCCGGCTAGGTAGTGGCGCCAGTGGCGCACTGCCTCCACGATGGCTTGGGCCTCCTTTTCTACGGAGGAGTGTCTGATCTCGGGCCCTTGGAGGGTCCTCGAGAAGAAAGCTACGGGCCGCCCCGCTTGGTTGAGGGTGGCCACCAAGGCAAAGTCAGACGCATCACTTTCCACTTGAAAGGGAGTGTTCTCGTCCACTGCCTGTAGCGTGGCCCGCTCAATATCCTGCTTAATGCTTTTGAAGGCAGCATGGGCCTCAGCAGAGAGCGGAAAAGAGGATGCTTTCAAGAGGGGGCGGGCTTTGTCGGAGTCGTTGGGGACCCATTGGGCATAATAAGAAAATAACCCCAGGCACCTTTTCAGGGCTTTGGGAGTGTTGGGCAGGGGGAGCTCCCGTAGGGGGCGCAATCGGTCGGGGTCTGGTCCGATTTCCCCATTCTCCACCACGCTGCCTAGTATGCAGAGGCGCGTGGTGTTGAAAACGCACTTGTCCTCGTTGTAAGTGAGGAGTTTTTGTGCGGTTTTCAGGAAACTCTTGAGGTTCGAGTCGTGATCCTGCTGGTTGTGACCGCAGATGGTGACGTTGTCGAGGTCGGGGAAGGTTGCCTGCAAGTGGTGGTCATCGACCATGCGGTCCATCTCCCTCTGGAAGACCGAGACCCCATTCGTCACCCCAAAGGGGACTCTGAGGAATTGGTAGAGGCGTCCGTTCGCCTCGAAGGCGGTGTACGGGCGGTCCTCTGGTCTGATAGGGAGCTGGTGGTACGCTGACTTGAGGTCGATGGTGGAGAACACCCGGTATTGGGCGATTTGGTTCACCATTTCTGATATGCGGGGTAGCGGGTAGGCGTCTAGTTGGGTGTACCTGTTGATCGTTTGGCTATAGTCGATCACCATCCGTTTCTTCTCGCTACCCCTTACCACTACCACTTGGGCGCGCCACGGGCTGTTGCTGCGTTCAATAATGCGCTCTTTCAGGAGCCTGTCTACCTCGGTCGCGATAAACCGCCTGTCCTCCCAGCTGTACCTCCTGCTTTTGGTCGCTATTGGCCGGCAGTTAGGGGTAAGGTTCACGAATAGCGAAGGCGGCTTTACCTTCAGGGTAGCCAGACCGCACACTGTGAGGGGCGGCTGGGACCCACTGTAATTGAGCGTGATGCTTTGGTGGTAGCACTGGAAATCCAGGCCCAAGATCACGCTCGCACATAGATTCTTCATGATTAGTGCTTTAAAATTATCGTATACAGTTCCGTTAACAGACAATTGTCCCGTGCAGTAACCCATAATGGTCGATGTCTGGGTTTTATCAGCCATAGAGATGGTACCCCGAGTAGGGACCACCTTTAGGGAGAGTTGTTGTGCCAGTTCAGGGTGGATAAAACTCTCCGTGCTTCCACTGTCAATTAAACATTTAACCCCGCACCCGTTTACCTCGATGTCCACCATTGATTTGGATAGCGGGTGCGGCCTGGTCTGGTCCACTGTGACCGATGCCACTGTAGGGCCCTGATCAAGACAAGATGGCGTCCACGCTGTCTGCTCACAAGATGGCGGACCCCACGAGGTCGGGCAAGATGGCGTCCAAGATGGCCGCTCCCACGGCGCACACGCGGCGGTGGCGGGTTTTCCGGCGGGGTTCCCTCTGCACACCTTCCCGAAGTGCCCCTTCTTACCGCACTTAAAGCAGGTGGTGCCTTTCGCCGGGCACAGGTTTCTGGTGTGCTTCGGCTGCCCGCAGAAGTAGCAGTTGGGTCCCCGACGCGTCGTGGCTGTCGTAGGGCTTCTGGGGGGAGAGCGGGGCCCCGACGGTGTCGGGCTGCCGGGCGGGGAAGATGCCTTCCAAGATGGCGGCGCCCTTGGTGCACACGTGGCGGCGTGGATGGCGCAGGCTGAAGAGTAGGCGTCCGAGTTTCTCTGGGCCACATCCAGGGATCGCGCTGTGTCCGCAGCCTCTTTCAGGTCCAATCCCGTTTTTTCCAGCAGTCTCTGCCGGATGTAAGTGGAGCTGAGGCCTGTGATAAAGGCATCGCGAACAAGCTCGTCAGTGTACACTGCGGCTTTTACATCTTGGCACTTGCAGTCTTTGCCAAGCGTTTTCAGGGTGCCTAGGAACTCCTCCACCGATTCCCCAGGTCGCTGTGCGCGAGTAGCGAGCAGATGCCTAGCATACACCTCATTCGTAGGCTGCTGGTAATGCGCCTTTAAGATGTCGCAGGCGGCCGGGTACGTGTCGGCGTCTTGGATGAGGGGGTAAACCTGGTGGCTTACCCAATTCCGCAGAATTCCGAGTTTCATACTCGCAGCGTCCGTAGCGTCTTTGACGGCTGCGGAATTGTCCAGGAAGAATTCCATACACATAAACCAGTGTCCGAAGCGTGCCGATGCGTCCGAAGCATGCTGGTCCAAATCCAAACGTTCGGGTTTCAAGAGTTGATCCATTGTGTTGAAAGTTAAGTCAATAAAATTGATGTGCCTCAATAAATCCGAGACTCGATGTTAGCGAAACAAAACAAGGCTTTCATTGACTTAGAAGGTAACACACAGAGGAGAGGTTTCTTCCATCCAGAGGTCTGCCGTACTGGATGTGATGCAGGCTGGGCCAGCTTACATAGGGGCCAGGTATGGGCGGAGCCCTACACACAGTACAATACAATGGTGAGGAAACGGAACTGAGGTAAGGGAAATGAAACTGAAACCAACCACAGTCACAGGCAGAGAATACCAATGAGTGATGAATGGAATATTTCATCACACAACACAAACTAGGGGAGGGAGAGAGAGCAACACAAACTGGGGGAAGGAGAGAGAGCAACACAAACTGGGGAAGGAGAGAGAGCAACACACACTGGAGGAAGGAGAGAGAGCAACACAAACTGGGGGAAGGAGAGAGAGCAACACAAACTGGGGGAAGGTGAGAGAGCAACACAAACTGGGGGAAGGAGAGAGAGCAACACAAACTGGGGGAAGGAGAGAGAGCAACACAAACTGGGGGAAGGAGAGAGAGCAACACAAACTGGGGGAAGGAGAGAGAGCAGCACAAACTGGGGGAAGGAGAGAGAGCAACACAAACTGGGGGAAGGAGAGAGAGCAACACAAACTGGGGGAAGGAGAGAGAGCAACACAAACTGGGGGAGGGAGAGAGAGCAACACAAACTGGGGGAAGGAGAGAGAGCAACACAAACTGGAGGAGGAAGAGAGAGCAACACAAACTGGGGGAAGGAGAGAGAGCAACACAAACTGGAGGAGGGAGAGAGAGCAACACAAACTGGGGGAAGGAGAGAGAGCAACACAAACTGGGGGAGGGAGAGAGAGCAACACAAACTGGGGGAAGGAGAGAGCAACACAAACTGGGGGAAGGAGAGAGAGCAACACAAGCTGGGGGAAGGAGAGAGCAACACAAACTGGGGGAAGGAGAGAGAGCAACACAAACTGGGGGAGGGAGAGAGAGCAACACAAACTGGGGGAAGGAGAGAGCAACACAAACTGGGGGAAGGAGAGAGAGCAACACAAGCTGGGGGAAGGAGAGAGCAACACAAACTGGGGGAAGGAGAGAGAGCAACACAAACTGGGGGAGGGAGAGAGAGCAACACAAACTGGGGGAAGGAGAGAGAGCAACACAAACTGGGGGAAGGAGAGTGATGTGCCTCAATAAATCCGAGACTCGATGTTAGCGAAACAAAACAAGGCTTTTATTGACTTAGAAGGTAACACACAGAGGAGAATGTATCTTCCATCCAGAGGTCTGCCGTACTGGATGTGCTGCAGGCTGGGCCAGCTTACATAGGAGCCAGGTATGGGCGGCACCCTACACACAGTACAATACAATGGAAATGAAACTGAAACCAACCACAGTCACAGGCAGAGAAATACTGATGAGTGATGAATGGAATATTTCATCACATTCATCCCTTCTATAGATTTAGTCTGTTTGGGGGTTTGATAGTCCTCTGCGACCGACGTGGCTGTTGTGGTGCCACGGGTGTCGGCTGGGTGTCCCCAGTGGCCTCCTGGGTCTCTGCCGGGGGTGCCGCCAGGGTTGTTGAAGGGGTAGTTGGTGGGGGTACCGTTGGTCGATGTTCTCCCGGGGGTGATGAAAGAGTAGTGGGTGGGTAAGAGTTGCTGTGGTCGTTGTTGCTGCTGTTGTCGTGGTTGTTGTCGTTACCGGCTGGGGCGACGTCTTTTATGGACACGGTGTCCTCCCTTCCGTCGGCGTGCCGGACATACGCGTATTGGGGGTTGGCGTGGAGTAGGTGCACTGACTCCATGAGAGGGTCCGTCTTGTGGCCCCTCACATGCCTTCACACGAATACCGGACCTGGGGTGGAGAGCCATGACGGCATGGATACGCCTGAAGTGGATTTCCGGGGAAAGACAAACATTCGCTCGTGAGGCGTGGCATTAGTGGCAGTACACAATAGCGACCGTATCGAATGGAGCACATCTGGGAGGACTTCCTGCCAGCGGGAGATAGGGAGGCCTTTGGTCCTTAGAGCTAGAGTGACTGCTTTCCATACTGTCCCGTTCTTTCGCTCCACTTGACCGTTACCCCGGGGGTTGTAGCTGGTGGTACGGCTCGTGGCAATCCCCCTGGACAGCATGTACTGGCGTAGCTCTTCACTCATGAAGGACGCCCCCCTATCCATATGGATGTAGCTCGGCATACCGAACAGGCAGAACAGGCTGTTGAGGCATTTAATGACCGTGGCGCTGGTCATGTCTGGGCAGGGGAAGGCGAATGGGAAACGAGAGTATTCGTCCACAATGTTCAGGAAGTAAACATTGCGGTCGACGGACGGGAGGGGGCCCTTGAAATCTAAGCTGAGCCGCTCAAAGGGCCGTGTAGCTTTGACTGAGTGGGCTCTATCTGGGCGGTAGAACCGAGGCTTGCACTCAGCGCAAGTGCGACAGTTCCTGGTCAGGGACCAAACTTCCTCAATCGAGTAGGGTAAGTTGCAGGACTTTATGAAGTGGAACAGCCGCGTGACCCCTGGGTGGCAGAGGTCATTGTGGAGGGTCTGTAGCCGATCCCCGGTGGCGCTGGCAGACATCCCTCGTGAGAGGGCGTCGGGGGATTCGTTAAGGGCCCCTGGCCGGTAAATGATGTCATAATCGAGGGTGGAGAGCTCGATCCGCCACCTAAGAATCTTATCATTTTTAATCTTCCCCCTCTGTTTATTATTGAACATAAACGCTACCGACCGCTTGTCGGTAAGTAGGGTGAAGCGTTTGCCGGCTAGGTAGTGGCGCCAGTGGCGCACTGCCTCCACGATGGCTTGGGCCTCCTTTTCTACGGAGGAGTGTCTGATCTCGGGCCCTTGGAGGGTCCTCGAGAAGAAAGCTACGGGCCGCCCCGCTTGGTTGAGGGTGGCCACCAAGGCAAAGTCAGACGCATCACTTTCCACTTGAAAGGGAGTGTTCTCGTCCACTGCCTGTAGCGTGGCCCGCTCAATATCCTGCTTAATGCTTTTGAAGGCAGCATGGGCCTCAGCAGAGAGCGGAAAAGAGGATGCTTTCAAGAGGGGGCGGGCTTTGTCGGAGTCGTTGGGGACCCATTGGGCATAATAAGAAAATAACCCCAGGCACCTTTTCAGGGCTTTGGGAGTGTTGGGCAGGGGGAGCTCCCGTAGGGGGCGCAATCGGTCGGGGTCTGGTCCGATTTCCCCATTCTCCACCACGCTGCCTAGTATGCAGAGGCGCGTGGTGTTGAAAACGCACTTGTCCTCGTTGTAAGTGAGGAGTTTTTGTGCGGTTTTCAGGAAACTCTTGAGGTTCGAGTCGTGATCCTGCTGGTTGTGACCGCAGATGGTGACGTTGTCGAGGTCGGGGAAGGTTGCCTGCAAGTGGTGGTCATCGACCATGCGGTCCATCTCCCTCTGGAAGACCGAGACCCCATTCGTCACCCCAAAGGGGACTCTGAGGAATTGGTAGAGGCGTCCGTTCGCCTCGAAGGCGGTGTACGGGCGGTCCTCTGGTCTGATAGGGAGCTGGTGGTACGCTGACTTGAGGTCGATGGTGGAGAACACCCGGTATTGGGCGATTTGGTTCACCATTTCTGATATGCGGGGTAGCGGGTAGGCGTCTAGTTGGGTGTACCTGTTGATCGTTTGGCTATAGTCGATCACCATCCGTTTCTTCTCGCTACCCCTTACCACTACCACTTGGGCGCGCCACGGGCTGTTGCTGCGTTCAATAATGCGCTCTTTCAGGAGCCTGTCTACCTCGGTCGCGATAAACCGCCTGTCCTCCCAGCTGTACCTCCTGCTTTTGGTCGCTATTGGCCGGCAGTTAGGGGTAAGGTTCACGAATAGCGAAGGCGGCTTTACCTTCAGGGTAGCCAGACCGCACACTGTGAGGGGCGGCTGGGACCCACTGTAATTGAGCGTGATGCTTTGGTGGTAGCACTGGAAATCCAGGCCCAAGATCACGCTCGCACATAGATTCTTCATGATTAGTGCTTTAAAATTATCGTATACAGTTCCGTTAACAGACAATTGTCCCGTGCAGTAACCCATAATGGTCGATGTCTGGGTTTTATCAGCCATAGAGATGGTACCCCGAGTAGGGACCACCTTTAGGGAGAGTTGTTGTGCCAGTTCAGGGTGGATAAAACTCTCCGTGCTTCCACTGTCAATTAAACATTTAACCCCGCACCCGTTTACCTCGATGTCCACCATTGATTTGGATAGCGGGTGCGGCCTGGTCTGGTCCACTGTGACCGATGCCACTGTAGGGCCCTGATCAAGACAAGATGGCGTCCACGCTGTCTGCTCACAAGATGGCGGACCCCACGAGGTCGGGCAAGATGGCGTCCAAGATGGCCGCTCCCACGGCGCACACGCGGCGGTGGCGGGTTTTCCGGCGGGGTTCCCTCTGCACACCTTCCCGAAGTGCCCCTTCTTACCGCACTTAAAGCAGGTGGTGCCTTTCGCCGGGCACAGGTTTCTGGTGTGCTTCGGCTGCCCGCAGAAGTAGCAGTTGGGTCCCCGACGCGTCGTGGCTGTCGTAGGGCTTCTGGGGGGAGAGCGGGGCCCCGACGGTGTCGGGCTGCCGGGCGGGGAAGATGCCTTCCAAGATGGCGGCGCCCTTGGTGCACACGTGGCGGCGTGGATGGCGCAGGCTGAAGAGTAGGCGTCCGAGTTTCTCTGGGCCACATCCAGGGATCGCGCTGTGTCCGCAGCCTCTTTCAGGTCCAATCCCGTTTTTTCCAGCAGTCTCTGCCGGATGTAAGTGGAGCTGAGGCCTGTGATAAAGGCATCGCGAACAAGCTCGTCAGTGTACACTGCGGCTTTTACATCTTGGCACTTGCAGTCTTTGCCAAGCGTTTTCAGGGTGCCTAGGAACTCCTCCACCGATTCCCCAGGTCGCTGTGCGCGAGTAGCGAGCAGATGCCTAGCATACACCTCATTCGTAGGCTGCTGGTAATGCGCCTTTAAGATGTCGCAGGCGGCCGGGTACGTGTCGGCGTCTTGGATGAGGGGGTAAACCTGGTGGCTTACCCAATTCCGCAGAATTCCGAGTTTCATACTCGCAGCGTCCGTAGCGTCTTTGACGGCTGCGGAATTGTCCAGGAAGAATTCCATACACATAAACCAGTGTCCGAAGCGTGCCGATGCGTCCGAAGCATGCTGGTCCAAATCCAAACGTTCGGGTTTCAAGAGTTGATCCATTGTGTTGAAAGTTAAGTCAATAAAATTGATGTGCCTCAATAAATCCGAGACTCGATGTTAGCGAAACAAAACAAGGCTTTCATTGACTTAGAAGGTAACACACAGAGGAGAGGTTTCTTCCATCCAGAGGTCTGCCGTACTGGATGTGATGCAGGCTGGGCCAGCTTACATAGGGGCCAGGTATGGGCGGAGCCCTACACACAGTACAATACAATGGTGAGGAAACGGAACTGAGGTAAGGGAAATGAAACTGAAACCAACCACAGTCACAGGCAGAGAATACCAATGAGTGATGAATGGAATATTTCATCACACAACACAAACTAGGGGAGGGAGAGAGAGCAACACAAACTGGGGGAAGGAGAGAGAGCAACACAAACTGGGGAAGGAGAGAGAGCAACACACACTGGAGGAAGGAGAGAGAGCAACACAAACTGGGGGAAGGAGAGAGAGCAACACAAATGGGGGAAGGAGAGAGAGCAACACAAACTGGGGGAGGGAGAGAGAGCAACACAAACTGGGGGAAGGAGAGAGAGCAACACAAACTGGGGGAAGGAGAGAGAGCAACACAAACTGGGGGAAGGTGAGAGAGCAACACAAACTGGGGGAAGGAGAGAGAGCAACACAAACTGGGGGAAGGAGAGAGAGCAACACAAACTGGGGGAAGGAGAGAGAGCAACACAAACTGGGGGAAGGAGAGAGAGCAGCACAAACTGGGGGAAGGAGAGAGAGCAACACAAACTGGGGGAAGGAGAGAGAGCAACACAAACTGGGGGAAGGAGAGAGAGCAACACAAACTGGGGGAGGGAGAGAGAGCAACACAAACTGGGGGAAGGAGAGAGAGCAACACAAACTGGAGGAGGAAGAGAGAGCAACACAAACTGGGGGAAGGAGAGAGAGCAACACAAACTGGAGGAGGGAGAGAGAGCAACACAAACTGGGGGAAGGAGAGAGAGCAACACAAACTGGGGGAGGGAGAGAGAGCAACACAAACTGGGGGAAGGAGAGAGCAACACAAACTGGGGGAAGGAGAGAGAGCAACACAAGCTGGGGGAAGGAGAGAGCAACACAAACTGGGGGAAGGAGAGAGAGCAACACAAACTGGGGGAGGGAGAGAGAGCAACACAAACTGGGGGAGGGAGAGAGAGCAACACACACTGGAGGAGGGAGAGAGAGCAACACAAACTGGGGGAAGGAGAGAGCAACACAAACTGGGGGAAGGAGAGAGAGCAACACAAACTGGGGGAAGGAGAGAGAGCAACACAAACTGGGGGAGGGAGAGAGAGCAACACAAACTGGGGGAGGGAGAGAGAGCAACACACACTGGAGGAGGGAGAGAGAGCAACACAAACTGGGGGAAGGAGAGAGCAACACAAACTGGGGGAAGGAGAGAGAGCAACACAAGCTGGGGGAAGGAGAGAGAGCAACACAAACTGGGGGAAGGAGAGAGAGCAACACAAACTGGGGGAAGGAGAGAGAGCAACACAAACTGGGGGAGGGAGAGAGAGCAACACAAACTGGGGGAAGGAGAGAGTGCAACACAAACTGGGGGAAGGAGAGAGAGCAACACACACTGGAGGAAGGAGAGAGAGCAACACAAACTGGGGGAAGGAGAGAGAGCAACACAAACTGGGGCCGGAGGGAGGAATACAAACTGGAGGAAGGAGAGAGCAACACAAACTGGAGGAGGGAGAGAGAGTAACACAAACTGGGAGGGTGGGAGAGAAAAACACAAATTGGGGAGGTGTGGCAGAGCCACTGAATGACTCTGGGCAACTGTATATAATTCCCTTTAACGATGTTCTAACACCAGCGTAAGCCTGTACCATTGTGTTAGACATTACTGTGTTTTGTATATAGTGTTTGTATATACGGGGCATGGCCCCTTTAAGAGTGCGGGAAAATGCGAGCAAACGCGATGATGTCACGTCGCAAACCATGTGACTGTCCGGGCAGTCCTCGTGGAATCTGCATCTTGCTAAGACCTATTTTCGTGGCCCTCCTTTATCGGTCTCAACAAACTGTTTGAACTCGTTTAGTCTTACATTAAAGATCTGTTTGATTGATCTCCTGAGTCGACCTCAGTTATTGGTTAGGAATTCGTCAATTCCTACATTGGTGACCCCATTTTTTGTGAACGTTTTTCGCAAAAAGAACACAGCATGGAGGCCAATGCCGTTTCGCTGAAGCTACTGCAGTTCTGGGAGCAGCAAGCGACCCCGTGGTTCATTCAGGTCGAGGCACAGTTCGCCCTGAGTGACATCGTTGCGGATCAGACCAAATATCTCTATGTGGTCTCCGTACTCGACAGCTCTACTGCCTCGTGGATCATCAGCCTTCTCGAGAACCCTCCAACGGAGCGCAAGTATGTAACCCTCAAGGCGCGGTTGCTGCAAGTTTTCGGGTTCACTAAATCGGAGCACGCCTGTTGATTGCTCACTATGCCCGGGCTCGGGGACTCCAAGCCTTCGGAGTTGATGAGCCAAATGCTCACACTCCTGTGCTCAGAACCGGAATGCTTCCTATTCCATGAACTATTCCTCAGCCAGCTGCCTGAGCAGGTGCAAGCTGCCCTGGCCAGATCCAAGGTGGAAGACTGCGCGGCACTCGCAGCAGAAGCGGACAAAATTTTCGCGGTAACGCAGCAGCACT
Organism: Somniosus microcephalus; assembly: GCF_052327205.1. Lineage (NCBI taxonomy): Eukaryota > Metazoa > Chordata > Chondrichthyes > Squaliformes > Somniosidae > Somniosus > Somniosus microcephalus. The sequence continues at coordinate 154,574,304 of NC_140996.1, read as the reverse complement.
GCACCGCCACGAGGTGCCCATCCCCCACAGACGCCACCCCAGCTCATCAGCCTGCTGGGCTGTGTTTCTAACACGCACAGTTCGGCGCGAAGGCGCGACGTTGCCGCCCTCCCTGCAGCTTTCCCCCCAAAAAAACAACTGCCACTACTGAGGAACGGGCCTAATGGGTGCCCCGTGGCCGCCATGGCGATCGGCAATGCGTGCAAGTTGCTTTTCATCACCAATACGCTCTCCGGTCGTCGTTTTCTGTGCGACACCGGAGCGCAGTGCAGCATTTTGCCCGCGTCCGCCCTCGATGTGCAGGCAGGGAATCACGGCCTTGCCCTTGAAGCGGCCAATGGCGAAGCATTTCGGACCTTCGGCAGACGGCGAGTGGAGGTGTGCTTCGGGGGGCAACGTTTTCACTGGGAGTTTGTGACGGCCAAGGTTTCTCAACCCATTCTCGGTGCGGATTTCCTGTGCGCCAACAGCCTCCTGGTCGACGTGAAGAACCGGCGGTTGATCAACGCGGCAACTTTCAGTTCTATCCCTTGTTACCGCAGTAACACTACGTCGCGCACCGTCGTCTGTGCTTTCCCGACTCCTGACGAGTTCGCTCATCTGCTCGCCGAATTTCCCGACCTCACAAGACCCACGTTCTCCTCCACAGCCACGAAACATGGTGTGGAACACCACATCACCACCAACGGCTCCCCGGTCTACGCGCGGGCCCGGCGCCTGGAACCTGGCAAGCTGGCGGTCACAAAGGCGGAGTTCGTGACCATGGAACGGTTAGGGATTACTCGCCGGTCAAATAGTCTTCACCCCTCCATATCATCCGGAAGCCTGGCGGCGGATGGCGACCATGCGGCGACTATCGACGCCTAAACGACGCCACCACTCCTGATCGGTACCCGATCCCCCACATCCAGGATTTCTCTGCCCATTTGGCAGGGAGCACCGTCTTCTCGAAAGTCGACTTCGTACGGGGCTACCACCAGGTCCCAGTGCACCCACAGGATGTCCAGAAGACCGCAGTCATCACCCCATTTGGCCTCTTCGAGTTTCTGCGAATGCCATTTGGGTTAAAGAACGCCGCCCAGGCTTTCCAATGCCTGATGGATTCCGTGCTGCGGGACCTCAAGTTCCTCTTCGTCTACCTGGACGATATCCTAATTGCCAGTCCCACTAAAGAAGAACATATCTGTCACCTACGCACCCTTTTTCGATGCCTCAGCCAACACGACCTGATTATCAACCCGGCCAAATGTCAGTTTGGCCTGCGTCAAATTGATTTCCTGGGACATCGCATCACCGCAGAGGGAGCGGTTCCTTTAGATGCGAAGGTAGAGGCGGTGATATCCTTCCCACGCCTGCAAAGCATTAAGGCCCTGCAGGAATTCCTAGGCATGGTAAACTTTTACCACCGTTTCGTGCCAAAGGCAGCACTACTCATGCAGCCCCTGTATGAGGCCCTCAAGGGCAAGACTGGCAAGAACCCGGTAGACTGGACGGACGACATGGCCCAAGAGTTCAACGACACCAAAAGCGCCTTAGCCAACGCAACCATGCTGGTGCACCCGTTGCCAGGAGCCACCATCGCCCTCACCACCGACGCGTCAGACTACACCATCGGCGCCGTGCAAGAGCAGTGGGTGAACGGGACGTGGCAGTCATTGGCATTCTTCAACCGTCAACTACGGCGGAACGAGAGAGTGTATAGCACGTTCGACCGGGAGTTGCTCGCCCTTTTTCTGGCCATCTGCCATTTTCGCTTCCTCCTGGAAGGACGTCCTTTCACCGCCTTTGTAGACCATAAGCCACTAACTTTTGCCATGGCCAAGACCGCCAAACCATGGTCATCCCGACAGCAACGTCAACTGACCCACATATCCGAATTCACCACAGATATACAGCACGTGGCCGGTAAGGACAACCTGGTGGCAGGCTGCCTCTCCCACGTGACCATCAATACGGTTCATTTGGGCATCGATTACGCCCTTATGGCAGTGTACCAAGCTTCAGACCCAGAAGTCCAGGCCTGCAGAACGACCATCACTGGCCTCCAGTTGGCCGACGTCAAGTTCCATTCGGCAGGTACCACGCTGTTGTGTGATGTCTCCGTACAGGACCCTCGCCCAGTCGTGCCGGTCGTCTGGCACCGTAAAGTGTTCAATGCCATACATGGGTTGTCACACCCAGGAATGAAGGCCTCTCAGAAGCTGATGTCAGCGAAATTTGTATGGCATGGCATGCACAAGGATGTCCGCGACTGGGCCAACACCTGCGTGGTCTGCCAAAAGGCCAAAGTACGGCACCACGTCAAAGCTCCGTTGGCCACCTTCACAGTTCCGGAGCGACGGTTTGACCATGTCAATGTGGACCTGGGAGGACCACTCCCACCCTCCCATGTTTTTTCACACATCCTGACCATGGTTGACCGCACCACCAGATGGCTGGAGGCGGCTCCCCTGTCATCCACTACTTCGGCAGACGTGGCCAGGGCATTCATTTCCACCTGGGTCGCCCGGTTCGGAGTGCCTGCAGATATTTCTTCCGACAGAGGACCGCAGTTTTCCTCCGAATTCTGGAATGCAGTGGCACAAGGACTCGGTGTCAAATTACATCTCACCACAGCCTACCACCCACAGGCGAATGGCCTCTGTGAACGTTTCCACCGATCACTGAAAGCCTCCCTGAGGGCCAGCCTCCAGGACGCTGGATGGGCAGACAAGCTACCGTGGGTCCTGTTGGGCCTTCGCACGACCCCCAAAGAAGACCTTTGCTCTTCATCAGCGGAGCTGGTGTACGGTCAGCCGCTGCGAGTCCCGGGGGATTTCCTACCAGCATCGACGAAGCCATGGTCCGCATCTGACCAGTTTACTAGTCACCAGGAGGCGGCCAGATGCTTCGCACCAGTGCCCACTTCGCAACACGGGCTGCAGAGTTCGCATGTTCCCCCGGAGCTTCACAAGGCTGAGTACGTCTTTATTCGCCATGATGCTCATAGGGATCCACTCAAGGCCCCATATACTGGTCCCTTCCGCGTGTTGGAGGCAGGGGACAAAACCTTCATGGTGGATGTCGGTGGTAAACCGGACCACATTTCGGTTGATCGCTTAAAGCCAGCACATCTGGACCTCGACTGCCCCGTCAAGACAGCACAACCGCCGAGACGAGGTCGGCCACCCATCGCCGTTACAGCAGACCAAGTGCAACCGCCCGCCAGACCACCGCCCGCCCATCAGCCTCCGCCTCAGGAGTACAGGAGTCGTTCTGACAGGCTCATCAGACCCCCTCACTGTTTGACTTTGTCTGTTAAAGCGAATTCTGGGGGCGCGCATGTGGCGGAGCCACTGAATGACTCTGGGCAACTGTATATAATTCCCTTTAACGATGTTCTAACACCAGCCTAAGCCTGTACCATTGTGTTAGACATTACTGTGTTTTGTATATAGTGTTTGTATGTAAGGGGCGTGGCCCCTTTAAGAGCGCGGGAAAATGCGGGCAAACGCGATGATGTCACGTCGCAAACCACGTGACTGTCCGGGCAGTCCTCGTGGAATCTCCATCTTGTTAAGACCTGTTTTCGTGGCTCTCCTGTATCGATCTCAACAAACTGTTTGAACTCGTTTAGTCTTACATTAAAGACCTGTTTGATTGATCTCCTGAGTCGACCTCAGTTATTGGTTAGGAATTCGTCAATTCCTACAGAGGGAGAGTTTATGTCAGCCTGTGATGTGTGCTGTTTAATGTTTATATTACAGGAGTCAGACAGCTTTGGTGCTTCTCGCTGAGGACTGACCCTCACCTCCCTGAAGCTGGGCTTCAGTGGTGGGGTGTGGGAGTCTGTGAATTGAATTAGGTTTGGTTTTATTTTTATTTATTGTTTTTATTACTTGCTATGTATTGCAAAATGTCATAAAATTGTAAGAAAACCTTTATTACAGATTACTTATATCGATGATGTTTTTGTTGAATCAGTGGTGTTTACTTGGTGTTTCTCAACAGCGCACCATCAGTGGTGACTGAGACCAGCTTGTTCAAGTTCAACTGAAATCTTTTGATGACAAGCTTTCCAGCAGCCAAAATGTCAGAAACACATATCCAGTCTTTCAGTCCTGTAAGCGGCAACAGCTCTTCTCCCAGTTCAAAGTCTTGCTTAATAAATCGTATCCAGAGCACCAACAGGGCAATGCCACGAATGTCGCAGGAGTCATCCAGTGCAAGTGAAAATGTAAGAGAAACCCTCTGCTCAGCTTTCAGTTGAGATTTACTGCTGCCAGACAAAATCAGTAAACAATGACTAACTGCCTGATGACTCAAGTGCAGCTCTCAGGTTTTCTGCAGAGCATCGTTTCTGATTTTCACTTCATAGTTCTCCAGTAAAGTGTCTGAGGCTGTCACCACAATCTCTTTCACCACCTCTCCGTCAGAAAATGGTTTCTTTTTCTGTACCAGAACCCAAGCGGTTTTGTAACTGAACAAAGTTCTGATCATGAGAAAAATGATTTCAGAACCATTTCCTATTGATTGTGAGTGGATTTTAGTTGAGAAATTTCATGCATTCTTTTCTACAAACCAATCTGTCAAATTCAGAATGCATTTTTGAAATGTTTCTTAAAATTATCCACCTTATTCTCAACAAATGACTCTACACAGAAGTCAAAAAGGCTTCTCATCATTTTTCACAACTGAAAACTGAATTTTCCATTCATCATAAAATATGTGTCCAACTTTTGTCCAATCTGGGCCCTTTTTTTGACTGGAGGCTCCCAGGGTCATCAGTCAGCTCTGCAAACTGATGCACTTGGGTTGGATGCTGCTTGTCCTTTGCGATGACGTGCCTTGTTGGAGCTGCTCGTTATTAGCTGGGCTTTCTTTCTTCTGCTGGTCTGGAGCAGTTATTGGTCGAGCTGAACACAAGGACCATGTTGCTGGTGATTCTATGTTGCTGAAGTCCAGCGTTTTCTCTCATGTTACATACCATTTTAGCAGATATAGTTAGGATGGTTCCATTGAACAAGCAGAAAGAAGCTTACCTGTGTTCTCTGCTGGTAAGCCGCACAGTTTCAGCTGATTGAATGCGTGGCTCAAGGATTGGTGTGGGAGAAATGGGTTTCAATTCATGGGGCACTGGCACCAGTACTGGGGAAAGAGGGAGCTGTTCCGTTGGGCTGGCCTTCACTTGAACCATGTTGGGACCAGTGTCCTGGTGAATCGAATAACTAGGGCTGTAGATAGGACTTTAACCTAAATAGTAAGGGGGGAGGGTTCAAGCGAGGGGAAATTTAGAAAGTTAAAGAGAAAGGACAGGGCAATATTGCAGGGTAGCGATATGGGCAATGAAAACCAGAGTGTGACGGGACGGGACAGAGCGTACAAACATAAGAGTGCACCGGCAAATAAGGTCTGAGTAGGGAAAAATTATAAAAAGACAAAATAAAAGGCTCTTTATCTGAATGCATGCAGCATTCGTAACAAGATAGATGAATTGATGGCACAAATAGAAATAAATAGGTATGATCTAATAGCCATCACAGAGACATGGTTGCAATGTGACCAAGGCTGGGAACTGAATATTCAGGGGTATTTGACATTTCGGAAGGATAGCCAGAAAGGAAAAGGAGGTGGGGTAGCTCTGTTAATGAAGGATGAGATCAGTACAATAGTGAGAAATGATCTTGGCTTGGAAGTTCCAGATGTAGAATCAATTTGGGTGGAGGTAAGGGCCCAGAAATTAGTGTCCCAACGCGCGAGTAAGCACCATGTACTCACGCGTGGGCCCAATGGAAGTGCCGGTTTTCTGCATGCACAGCGCATGCGCGGGAAATCGGCACTTCCGTTCCCCTGAAAGCAGGGGTTAAGAGGTGGAACGCGTGCGACCTTTGAGGCAGCGCGTGCGCATTGAACTTAGGCGTTTTTGTGAATTGCTGCAGTGAGGGTAAGTCCCCAGCATTTACACATCTGAAAAGGATGAGTAAAGCCCCCGAGAAGCTCCGTAACACTCAGGAGGAAGAACTCTTTCATCAGTGGAGCTTCTGAACGGCACATTTTTGGTTGTGAAAGGGAGAAAAGTTATTTTAAGAAAGTCTGAGGTAAGTTTGCTACTTTAATTTTTTTTAAACGGGTTTTGAGTAATGTAGGTACAGGGAGCAACTCAGGCTGTCTGCAAGGCCTAATTGAATCTGATGTGTTTATTAAAAGTGAAAATGACTGTTAGAAAATGAATAATGTATCATTTCCAAAATTTTTAAGAAAGAAAGTTTTCATCAGTAATATATTCCTTTAAGTAAGTATGTATGTATGTCTGTATATATTCCTTTACGTATGTGTATGTATGTATGTATATATTCCTTTATGTATGTGTATGAATGTATGTATGTATGACTTTCAGAAAATGTTAGTTATTGGAAAATCATCTCGGGCTGTGATATTCATCAGGCGGGTATGACGTGTTACCAAGCCGATAACGCATTTTTCCTGCCATAGCCCGTGGTGATTTTCTAGCCAGTCAGTTCATTAAAATTACTTTAACAACTCCTTCCATTTTTTCCTTACAAGGACGTCTGTGTAAGGAGGAGGCCTGTGAGCGAGAAAAATGCGCTCCAGAAATGCTGCCCTGATGCTGTGTGTGATTTTGCTTCAAAGAATTCGAAACACCAGGGAACAACATAGAAGACTGAGGAACCATAACCGTCTCCTGATCAGAAGGAACTACTACCCACCCCAGAGAGTGTACAGGGAGAGGCGATCATTTGAGATGCTGTCCGAGGAGTTGTGTGTGAGGAGGCTGTGCTTCAGTAAAGAGGCAATCGGCCGACTGTGTGACATGTTGAAGGAGGACCTTCAACCACACTCGCAGACCCGCACTGCCTTGTCAGTGAACATGAAGGTAACCACAGCATTGAACTTCTTTGCAAGTGGGTCATTTCAAGCAGGCACCGGTGACATGAGCAGCATCTCTAAGAATGCTGCGAGGGTCTGCATTCACCAGGTCACAGATGCCATTATGCGTAGGCTTTCAGAGTTCATTAAGTATGACTTGTCCACTCGACATCAAAGGGAGATGGCCCTTGCATTTCATCGCATTGCTGGATTCCCCAAAGTGATTGGTGCCATCGATGGAACCCATATTGCATTGAAGGCACCACTGGATGTACCTGTGACATACATCAACAGGAAGGGCTATCATTCATTGAATGTTATGATAGTATGTGATGCGCACCTCAGGATCCTAAACATGAATGCAGCGCACCGGGGAAGTAATCATGACTCCTTCGTCCTCCGTAACTCTAACTTATATGCTGCCCTCAGCAAATTGCCTCAAGGATCCGCATGGATATTGGGAGACAAGGGCTACCTGCTAAGACCATGGCTGATGACTCCCTACCGCAAGACCAATAATGAGGCTCAGGAGAGATACAACCAGGCACACGTGTCCACACGTCAAGTGGTGGAGAGGACAATCGGAGTCCTGAAATCACGCTTCCGGTGTCTGGATAGGTCAGGGGGGACCTTGCAGTATTCTCACCAGAAAGTGACAAGGATTGTGATGGCCTGTTGTGCTTTGCATAACTTTGCCCTGCAGGAAGGACTGACCCTTAACACTGCAGAAGAGCTCCCTGCTGAAATGGAGGACTTAAGCAATGCCAATGTGCCTGTGGCCAGGCCTCATGGGGAGGAGCCAAGTGCTTCCGAAAGTAACGCTGCTCGGGAGCTGCTCGTAGCCAACACCTTCACGAGGTAGTGTCGCCTTGTACCTACCCCTCCCCCCGCAAAGCAAGGAAAGGAGCAGACACAATTTAAAGTGAAGCAGTGAACTTTTATTGCATCATCAAACAGTTTTCAGGTTCAGTTTTGATGTAGATAGTTTATAACTTTTAAATGTTAACTAGCTATTTTCTACTTTTCAAACATTTGTAAACATGAATAGTACAGAAAAAAAATTGTAAACAGTTTAACGTGACTTTTTCTGGTTTCTTAGTGCAATAAAGACATTCAAGGTGGAAACTAGCTATTTTCTAATTTTCAAACAGTTGTTGTAAAAATACTTCTGCTCCAATAAAAGTTGAATTTTTTTTCAAAGTGACTACATGCTGTACTGTTTAAACGAAAAGGTTACATATCCTTTCAGTCACAAATATACATTTCAATGAAAAAAGCAAAGACAACATTTAACATGTCAATAAAATGAAAAATTTAACAATTGAACAATTTGCCCCCTCGCATCTGTGACTGAGGGTCCAAGGAGATGCATTGTGCAAAAGGTCGTCTTCGTACGTTTCTTCGCACTGTTCCCTTTGGGGAACTGTATGAAGTGGTGGAAGGATTTCTGGCCGCATTAACGCTCCTTCCGTGACCGTAACCATCTTCATACCAGCCATTAGGGTGGTTAGCCCTATGGAGGGAGGGTTTTACGGGCTCCCACAACCCATACGAGGGGGGGTGCACCCACACCCATGGACGCAAGTATTCCGCTGGATGTCAACCCAGAATTTAGAGTCGGAGCTCCGACTCCACTTGCCGGGACTGTGTGGAGCGGGAATCGAAACCCTACTCCTTCTGGCCCAGCGGCGAGGATGCTTACCGCTACGCCAAAGGCCCACTCCGCGCAAAAGGTGACATCCTAACGTTTCCTGGGCTTTTTCCCTCCCCATGACTGGAGCCCTATGCTGCCACTTGAAAGACCAAGCTATCATCTGTCCTTTTCGCGGTGCCCTGGACTTCTCATTCCCAATGATGCGCAGGCGCTGTGTCTGCACCTCGTTGAGGAGATTGCTGAGGTCATCGTCAGTGAAATTTTGAGTTCTTTTAATGACGTGAATTGTGCTCATTCTAGCCATTTCACGTTGCTAATTAAATAAATTGAATGAAAAAAATGCTTTCAGGGCTTTTAAAATTTTAAAATTGCTTAAATTCTGTTTAAAACTACTTCAGACTCTTCAAAATCATGTAAAAGAATTTAAAAGTTTATAAAGTTACCAAAGATTCATAAAAATACAAAGAACCTACTAAAAATCCTGCTCTGCATGTAACAAGGCTTTGCAGCTTGTGAGAAAGATTGGGGGCGTGTCCTATGCTAATGCGGCTTCACAGGGCGTGTCTCACTTACACTCCGCGCTGGACGCTTCGCACTGGCTGCACTCCTGGGCGGTGTGACATCAGACGCTGCCCGGGAGTGATCCTCAGAAAAACGGAAATCCACGCAGGCCCAGGCCTCAAATGTCGGCGCAATAGGTAAGTGCAGGTCGGGGGCTTGCACCCGCGGGAAGCCCCTGACATGAATTTCTGGGCCATTAAATAGTAAGGGACAGAAGGCACTTGTGGGAGTAGTCTATAGGCCCCCTAGCAGTGGCTACACTATAAGACAGAGTATAAATCAAGAAATAATGGGGGCTTGTAAGAAAGGTACTGCAATAATCATGGGCAATCTTAATCTTCATATAGATTGGACAAATCAAATTTGCAAAAGCAGCCTTGAGGACGAGTTCATAGAGCATATTTGGGACAGTTTCTTGGAACAATATGTTGTGGAACCGACCAGGGAACAGGTTATTTTAGATCTGGTAATGTGTAATGAAACAGGATTAATTAATGATCTCATAGTAAAGGATCCTGTAGCGACGATTGATCATAACATGATAGAATTCCACATTAAGTTTGAAGTTGAGAAACTTGGGTCTGAAACTAGAGTATTAAACTTAAATAAAGGCAATTACAAAGGTATGAGGAGAGAGTTGGCTAAAGTGGACTGGGAAAATAGATTAGAAGGTAAGACGGTAGAAAAGCAGTGGCAGACATTTAAAGAGATATTTCATGACTCTCAACAAAGATATATTTCATTGAGAAAGAAAGACTCAAAGAGAAGGATGAACCAACCATGGCTAACCAAGGAAGTGAAGGATGGTATAAAATTGAAAGAAAAAACATACAGGCCTAGAAATTCGGTATAGCCGCGTTTGGGGCGCTAGTCCTGGCGATGCGCAAAGTTTAGCGCTAGGCGCAATTTAGCGCCACCTAGCGCGATATTGGGTTGCAGCGCCCCTAAAGGTGATTGCAGCGCTAAATCAGGCGCTGCACGCTACTCTTAAGGTGCTAACCCGGCGACGCAACCCAATTTCGCGGCGGCGGGGCGCAGCGAGGGTGCTGTCAATAATCACTTTCCCTGAGACACACTGGCGCCGGCCAGCTCTTAAAGGGGCAGGTCAATTGGCATCACCAGACACACTCACTGCCTTGTAGGCCTTCAAAGCGGTGGGAGCCTACCTGTGGCGCACCAGCCTAGCAAGACATGGAAAGGGTGAGGCAGAGGGCGGAACGCCTCACTGATGGGGCATTGGATGCTTTGGTTGGCGCAGTGGAATCAAGGCCAAGGAAGATGGTCAGAATGTGATTTATGTTTTGGACAGTCTCCTGGGTGTGAGAGGCAGTTATGTGTCAGTGTATTAGTTTTGCTTTCTGTTGCCATAGCTTTCTCATGTTTGAAGGAACCACATTTTGTATAATGAAACACTTTCTTCATTTACAATGGCCATGCCTTCTATTTACATGCATCTTGCCCGTCACAGGCTTGAGGGTATCAGACCGGTTCCATTCCTGTTCTTGGAATGGCAGCAAGCATTCCGTGAGAGGGGCCTAGAAGCTACTTCTGATCAGCCTCTGGCGCGCAGCCTGAGAAGAGCCGCTCGCGTAGAAGTTCAGGCCAGCAGGCATCTTCTCAGCCACCGACAGAGATGTCCTGCACCTTATCTGAGGCTGCAGACCCGGCTGAAGCAGCTGGCACAGCTCAGTCACCACCTCCTTTCTAAATCACAGCCTTCTGACACACTGCTCCTCCGGCATGTTCATGTAGGAAAACTGCTGTCGGAAAACCCTGCCAACGTAAGGTCTGCTGTGGCAATGTCTGTTGGCCCTCCTCCGTTTGGCCATGCCCGCCCCCCTCTCCCAGCGTCTCAGTGCCCTTTCCAGATGATTCAGCAGCAGGACGTTCCCCTCCAATGCAGCCCCCATAATAAGTGCCCACAGGAAGGTTCCCCGTTGTCAAGGCTCACCAACAGCAAAGTGATGGTCAGAAGGCTGAAGATCGTCTGCCTGCGCTGGCTCAGTGGTCAAATGGCTCTCAGTGTGCAGCTCAGCAACTCTTTGTAGCTCTCGAGGAAGTTGTGCTCCAAAAATGGCTGCCGCTTTTAAACCACACCAGTCCCCTTTAAATAACGCTCCTCCAGCCCAAGAGCGACTTGGTAAGGTCCAGGTAAGCTGTCACTAATAGCGCCAGGCGCTACGGGGGGGGGGGGGCGCCACTGAATTTCTGGTCCGGGGTGCCCAAAAGGCGTTGCACACTCAAATGACATCATAATCAGCCTGCGCCCATGAACGGGCGCTAAGATTTAGCGCCGGCGCTAAATGCATGCTCAATATGGGGCGAGGTGCTAGGCGCCTTGCGCTCGGCCGTAAATTGGCTAATGCCCCACTTCTCGGCCTCTTTAGGCGTTAATCGGTGACGTTAACAACTGAATTTCTCCCCCACAATGTTGCAAAGATTAGTGGTAGGCCAGAAGACTGGGAAAATTTTAGAAACGAGCAAAAGATGACTAAAAAAAAATAAAGAGGGAGAAAATAGCTTATGAGAGTAAACTAGCAAGAAATATAAAAGCTGACAGTAAGAGCTTCTACAAGTATATAAAAAGGAAGAGAGTAGCTAAAGTAAACTTTGGTCCCTTAGAGGACGAGACTGGGGAAATAATAATGAGAAACAAGTAAATGGCAGAGGCATTGAAGAAATATTTTGTATGTGTCTTCACAGTAGATGACACTAAAAACATCCTCGCAATAGTAGAAAATCAAGGGGCAAAAGAGAGGGAGGAACTTAAAACAATCACTATCATTAGGCAAACTTATGGGTCTAAAGGCTGACAAGTCCCCTGGACCTGATGGCCTGCATCCTAGGGTCTTAAAAGAAGTGGCTACAGAGATAATGGATGCATTGGTTGTAATCTTTCAAAATTCCCTTGACTCTGGAAAAGTCCCAGTGGATTGGAAAACCACAAATGTAACGCCCTTATTCAAAAAAGGAGAGAGACAGAAAGCAGGAAACTAAAGGCCAGTTAGCCTAACATCTGTCATTGGCAAAATGCTCGAATCCATTATTAAGGAAGTAATAGCAGGGCATTTAGAAAATCATAATACAATCAAACAGAGTCAACATGATTTTATGGAAGGGAAATCATGTTTGACAAATCTATCAGAATTCTTTGAGGAGGTAACATGCAGGGTGGATAAAGGGAAACCAGTAGATGAAGTGTATTTGGATTTCCAAAAGGCATTTGACAAGGTGCCACATAAAAGGTTACTGCATAAGTTAAGAGCTCATGGTGTTGGGGTTAATATATTAGATTGGATAGAGAACATAAGAACATAAGAACATAAGAAATAGGAGCAGGAGTAGGCCATACGGCCCCTCGGGCCTGCTCCGCCATTCAATAGGATCATGGCTGATCTGAACCTAGACTCACGTCCACTTCCCTGCCCTCTCCCCGTAACCCCTAATTCCCTTATCTGCTAGGAAAATGTCTATCTCCATTTTAAATTTATTTAATGTTGCAGCTTCCACAGCTCTCTGGGGTAGCAAATTCCATAGATTTACTACCCTCTGAGTGAAGAAGTTTCTCCTCATCTCAGTTTTGAAAGGGCAGCCCCTTATTCTAAGATTATGCCCCCTAGTTCTAATCTCACCCATCAGTGGAAACATCCTCACCGCATCCACCCGATCAAGCCCCCTCACAATCTTATATGTTTCGATAAGATCGCCTCTCATTCTTCTGAACTCCAATGAGTAGAGTCCCAACCTACTCAACCTTTCCTCATATGTCAACCCCCTCATCTCTGGAATCAACTGAGTGAACCTTCTCTGAACCGCCTCGAGAGCAAGTATATCTTTTCTTAAATATGGAAACCAAAACTGCACGCAGTATTCCAGGTGTGGCCTCACCAATACCCTGTATAACTGCAGCAAGACTTCCCTGTTTTTATACTCCATCCCCCTTGCAATAAAAGCCAAGATTCCATTGGCCTTCCTGATCACCTGCTGCACCTGCATACTAACTTTTTGTGTTTCATGCACCAGGACCCCCAGATCCCTTTGTACTGTAGCACTTTGCAGTTTCTCTCCATTTAGATAATAACTTGCTCTTTGATTTTTTCTGCCAAAGTGCATAGCCTCACACTTTCCAACATTATATTGCATCTGCCAAATCTCTGCCCACTCACTTAGCCTGTCTATGTCCTTTTGCAGGTTTTTTATGTCCTCCTCACTCACTGCTTTCCCTCCCATCTTTGTATCGTCGGCAAACTTGGATATGTTGCACTCGGTCCCTTCCTCCAAATCATTAATATAGATTGTAAAGAGTTGGGGTCCCAGCACTGACCCCTGCGGAACACCACTAGTTACTGATTGCCAGCCCGAGAACGAACCATTTATCCCAACTCTTTGTTTTCTGTTAGATAGCCAATCTTCCACCCATGCCGGTATATTACCCCCAATCCCGTGATTTTTTATCTTGATCAGTAATCTTTTGTGTGGAACCTTGTCAAATGCCTTTTGGAAGTCCAAATACACTACATCCACTGGTTCCCCTTTATCCACCCTGTATGTTCCATCCTCAAAGAATTTGAGCAAATTTGTCAAACATGACTTCCCCTTCGTAAAACCATGCTGACTCTGTCCTATTAAATTATGTTTATCCAAATGCTCTGTTACTGTATCCTTAATAATGGACTCCAACATTTTGCCAACCACAGATGTTAGGCTAACTGGTCTATAGTTTCCAGCTTTTTGTCTACTTCCCTTCTTAAATAAGGGTGTTACATTAGCAGTTTTCCAATCTGCCGGGACCTTTCCTGAGTCCAGGGAGTTCTGGAAAATGATCACCAATGCATCCACAATCCCTACCGCCACTTCTCTCAAGACCCTAGGATGTAGGCCATCAGGTCCAGGGGATTTATCCGCCTTAAGTCCCATTATTTTACTGAGTACCATCTCCTTAGTGATTTCAATCGTGTTTAGCTCCTCCCCCCCCCCCATTGCCCCCTGCTTGTCCAGTGTTGGGATATTTTTAGTGTCCTCTACTATAAAGACTGATACAAAATATTTGTTCAGCGTCTTTGCCATCTCCATGTTCCCCACCACTAGTTTCCCAGTCCCATCCTCTAAGGGACCAACGTTCACTTTAGCCACCCTTTTCCTTTTTATATAGCTGTAGAAACTCTTGCTATCTGTTTTTATATTTTTTGCTAGTTTACTTTCATAATCTATCTTCCCTTTCTTAATTAATCTTTTAGTTATTGTTTGCTGGCTTTTAAATGCTTCCCAATCTTCTATCCTCCCACTAGATTTGGCTAATTTATATGCCCTTGTTTTCAGTCGAATACTATCCTTTATTACTTTACTAAGCCACGGATGGCTGTCTTTTCTTTTACTCCCCTTTTTCCTCAGTGGAATATATTTATCTTGAAAGATGTGAAATATCTCCTTGAATGTAGACCACTGCTCTTGTACCGTCTTACACTTTAATCTGTTTTCCCAGTCCACTTTAGTCAATTCTACTCTCATACCTTCATAGGCTCCTTTATTTAAGCTTAGTACGCTGGTTTGAGATCCAACTCTCTCACCCTCAAACTGAATTTGGAAATCAACCATATTATGGTCACTCATTCCAAGGGGATCCTTTACTAGGACATTTTTTATTAATCCTGTCTCATTACACAGGACCAGATCTAAGATTGCCTGCCCCCTGGTTGGTTCAGTTACATACTGCTCAAGGAACCCGTCCCTAATACACTCTATGAACTCTTCCTCAATGCTGCCATGCCCAATTTGATTAGTCCAGTCAATATGAAAGTTAAAATCCCCCATGATTATAGCTGTTCCCTTATTACAAGCCCCAACTATTTCCTGATTTATACTCCGACCAACAGAGTTGCAACTGTTAGGAGGCCTATAGACTAACAGAAAACAAAGAGCCAGGATAAATGGGTCATTTTCAGGATGGCAATCTGTAACTAGTGGGGTGCCACAGGGATCAATGCTGGGGCCTCAACTATTTTCAATCTATATTAATGACTTGGATGAAGGAAGCGAGTGCATTGTAGCTAAATTTGTGGACGATACAAAGGTAGTTGGGAAAGCAAGTTGTGAGGAGGACATAAAGGGCTGGATTTTCCGAGGAGGCAGGCATGGAGGCGGGTCAGCCAGTAAATTTGGAGAAAGTGGGGGTGGATGGCAAACCCGCCCCCATCCCACCTCCGTGCTCTTTTGCCAGGAGGCGGGAAGATGTGCTGTTTCGGGTCCCATCTCCTGGAGACAGGAAAGGCATTTAATCCTTTTAACTGCCTGTTAACAGGTAGTTAACAGGCAGAAAAAAGGGTTAGTGCCATTTTACCTTCACAGGTGTGTTGTGTATTTTGAATGTTGTATTTGAATTGTTCCACATAGCTTACCGTAGTTGTGATGTGCAATGCACTGTGGGAAATAGAGTGCATTAAGGAAGAGATTCTTCTGGAAGTAAAGATGGCTGTTAACTGAACTCTGTCTCCTGCGTACTCTTTTAATTGTTATACAAGCAAGGTTATACACTCTTGAGATATAACAAAAGTGGCGACGAGGACGTCTGAACTTACGTGGACTTGAGGAAGGGGAGGAAAAGCAGTGAGTAAATCGGGAAGGACATTTATTCAACTGTGAAACGATCTGTGAATTGAAGCACTAAACAACTGATAGTGATTTTAGTTGAGTTCAGCATTGGAAGGATCCTTAGTGAATGATAATTAGGAGCCTGAGAGAAGGAAAATGGCTGGAATTATCAGTAACATTGGACCATTTGATGAGAATGTCGAACAATGGAGCTCATACACAGAACAATTTGAATACTTCACACAAGCAAATGACATTGGAGGGAACAAGGTAGTACCTACATTGTTAAGTGTGATGGGACCAAAGACTTTCAATCTTTTGCGTACTTTAGTGCATCCAGATAAACCAGGGACTAAACAATATAGTGAAATTGTGGCGATACTAAAAGGGCATTTTTCACCCAAACCCCTAGTCATAGCTGAGAGGTTTAGGTTCCACAGGCATAACCAGGGAGAAGGAGAAACAATGACTATGTTTGTAGCTGCACTAAAAAGACTATCAGAGCACTGTGAGTTTAATGACGTGCTAAATGATACTATAAGAGACAGGCTAGTGTGTGGTATGAGAACTGAAGCCATACAGAAGAGACTATTAACGGAGAGTAATCTGACTCTACAAAAGGCCATTGAAATCAGTATTTCCATGGAATTGGCAGCTAAGGAAGCTCAACAGTTGGGTGCAACAGAAAAAGTGCACAAAGTAAGAACAGAGAGCCAAGGGCCATGCTTCCGTTGTGGCAAAATGGGGCATCTTGCGTCTGCATGCTGATGTGTGGACATGGATTGCCACAGCTGTGGTAAAAAGGGACATATTCAGCGCGCATGCAGAAATAAAAAGGACACAGAGAAAACGTCAAAGACGGAAGGAAGAAAAAAAACATTCAGACAAAAGACAAAGAAGCATGTCCGCTCTGTAGAACAGGACAAAACAGAGGCAAGTGACACTTCAAAGGAGGAAATGTCACTGAACGTGCTGACTGTAGCTGGGGATTCGCATGGCTACTGGGTCTCACCCTTGCTAGAGGGCAGCCTGTGCGAATGCAGATCGATACCGGGGCAGCAGTATCTCTTATGTCAGAGACAGTCTACAAAAAGACATTAAAGCACCTTCCACTTCAGCCAGCTAACCTAACGTTAAAGACATATACCGGTGAAAGAGTAACCATGAGAGGTATCACTGAGGTCACAGTTCAGTTGAATGGACAAACTAGGAAGTTACCACTCTACGTAGTTAAAGGAGACTACCCCTCCCTACTGGGACGTTCATGGATGGAGAGAATAAAATTAGACTGGTCATCAGTCTACATGATGTCACACAATAATCCAGGCTTACCCACCATCTTAAAGAAACATGCAGAAGTCTTTAATGGAGAACTGGGTAGCATGAAAGATATTACTGTGAAGCTTCGTATTAAGCAGGATAGCAAACCCAAGTTCATGAAGGCACGACCCGTATCTTATGCCATCAGACCAAAAGTCGAGGCTGACTTAGAAGCACTAGTTGAAAGCGGAGTACTAGAACCAGTCAGCGTGAGTGAATGAGCAACACCCATCGTACCGGTGCTCAAGAAAGGGGGTGGAGTTAGGATATGTGGAGATTTTCAAGTAACTGTTAACCCTGTATTGTCAGTGGAGCAATATCCACTCCCCCATATTGATGATTTGTTTGCGGGACTTGCTGGGGGCCAGAAGTTTAGCACAATCGACCTCTGTCAAGCCTACCTGCAAATGCATGTGGATGAACAGTCACGAGAAATGCTGACTATTGTGACGCACGAGGGCCTATTTAGGTATCGTCGACTTCCTTTCGGAATTACATCAGCTCCAGCGCTTTTCCAACGTGCTATGGACCAGATTCTTAGTGGATTGCCTGGAGTTCAGTGCTACTTAGATGATATCTTAGTTACTGGGTGTGATGACCAAGACCATCTGCGTAACTTGGGCGCAACACTACAGAGACTGAGGGATTATGGACTCAGAGTTCGCAGGGATAAATGCGATTTTTTTCAGGCATCAGTTGAGTACCTCGGTCATGTGATCGATGCCACAGGCCTTCACAAGGCACCGTCCAAGACCAAGGCAATCGTGGATGCCCCAGCACCTGAAAATATCAGCCAGCTGCGTTCTTTTCTAGGGTTACTGAACTACTATGGACGGTTCATACCGAAACTAGCCTCGATGCTGAGGCCGCTGCATTGGTTGCTATGTAAAGACAAGAAGTGGGAATGGACTAACAAGTGCCAGGAGGCGTTTATGACAGCAAAGGACACGCTCCTGAAGTCAGAGGCTTTGACGCATTTTGACCCTTCATTACCAATACAGTTAGCTTGTGATGCATCGTCATATGGTGTGGGAGTGGTCGTTTCTCATATCATGCCAAACGGAGAAGAGAAGCCGATAGCATTCGCATCTAGGACTTTGAACAGAGCTGAAACTAACTACGCCCAAATAGAACGAGAAGCACTGAGCATCGTTTTTGGCGTTCGCAAGTTTCACCAATATTTGTACGGGAGACAGTTCACCTTACTAACAGATCACCGCCCCCTCACGACCATCTTCGGGCCACATACAGGGATTCCGTCACTTGCTGCGAGCAGAATGCAAAGGTGGGCGCTGCTGTTGTCTGCACACACCTTTGACATTAGATATCGCAAGTCTGACCTGCACGGCAACGCTGACGGTCTTTCCAGGTTGCCGCTGCCTGTCACCAAGCCTATGACGCGTAGCATGGACATCTGCTATTTTAGGCAGGTGGAGAACGCGCCTGTTACTTCAACACAGGTCTGACGAAACACCAGAAATGACCCAGTGTTGTCTGCAGTGCTGGACATTATCGTCAGGGGCAAGCTTGACAGCGATGACCCAAAGGCTATGGGTCCTGACAACATTCCGGCAATAGTACTAGAGACTTGTGCTCCAGAACTAGCTGCACCCCTAGCCAAGCTGTTCCAGTACAGCTACAACACTGGCATCTATCCGGCAATGTGAAAAATTGCCCAAGTATGTCCTGTCTACAAAAAGCAGGACAAATCCGACCCGGCAAATTACCATCCCATCAGTCTACTCTCAATCATCAGCAAAGTGATGGAAGGTGTCGTCGACAGTGCTATCAAGCGGCACTTACTCAGCAATAACCTGCTAACTGACGCCCAGTTTGGGTTCCGCAAGGGCCACTCAGCTCCTGACCTCATTACAGCCTTGGTCCAAACATGGACAAAAGAGCTGAACTCAAGAGGTGAGGTGAGAGGGACTGCCCTTGACATCAAGGCAGCACTTGATCGAGTGTGGAATCAAGGAGCCCTAGCAAAACTGAAGTCAATGGGAATCAAGGGGAAAACTCTCCATTGGTTGGAATCATACCTAGCACAAAGGAAGTTGGCTGTGGTTGTTGGAGGTCATTCATCTCAATCACATGACATCACTGCAGGAGTTCCTCAGGGCAGTGTCCTAGGCCCAACCATCTTCAGCTGTTTCATCAATGACCGTCCCTCCATCATAAGGTCAGAAGTGGGGATGTTCGCTGATGATTGCACACTGTTCAGCACCATTCGAGACTCGCCAGATACTGACGCAGTCCGTGTCCATATGCAGCAAGACCTGGACAACATTCAGACTTGGGCTGACAAGTGGCAAGTAACATTTGCACCACACAAGTGCCAGGCAATGACCATCTCCAACAAGCGAGACTCTAACCATCTCCCCTTGACATTCAATGGCATTACCATCGCTGAATCCCCCACTATCAACATCCTGGGGGTTACCATTGATCAGAAACTGAACTGGACCAGCCATATAAATACTGTGGCTACAAGAGCAGGCCAGAGGCTGGGAATTCTGCAGCGAGTGTCTCACCTCCTGACTCCCCAAAGCCTTTCCACCATCTACAAGGCACAAGTCAGGAGTGTGATGGAATACTCTCCACTTGCCTGGATGAGTGCAGCTCCAACAACACTCAAGAAGCTCGACACCATTCAGGATAAAGCAGCCCGCTTGATTGGCACTCCATCCACCACCTTCAACATTTACTCCCTCCACCACGGGTGCACTGTGGCTGCAGTGTGTACCATCTACAAGATGCACTGCAGCAACTCGCCAAAGCTCCTTCAACAGCACCTTCCAAACCCGCGACCTCTACCACTTAGAAGGACAAGGGCAGCAGACGCATGGGAACATCACCACCTACAAGTTCCCCTCCAAGCCACACACCATCCTGACTTGGACCTGTATCGCCGTTCCTTCACTGTCACTGGGCCAAAATCCTGGAACTCCCTTCCTAACAGCATTGTGGGTGTACCTACACCATATGGACTGCAGCGGTTCAAGAAGGCGGCTCACCACCATCTTCTCAAGGGCAATTAGGGATGGGCACTAAATGCAGGCCTAGCCAGCGATGCCCACATCCCATCAATGAATAATTTTTTTTTTTTTTAAACCTGAAACCATATCTCTTAAGGAGAAACGAACTGTCGGTGCAGTCTGGATGTTTGCTGTGGGGGAGGAGAGTGGTTATTCCACCATCGCTATGGAAACCAGTGTTACAGCAACTACACTCCGGACACTGCGGAATGGTTCGTATGAAAGAAATAGTGAGGAGCTACTTCTGGTGGCCAGGTATGGATGGACAGATTGAGGACAAAGCTAAAACCTGTTCCTCATGTCAGAGAGTTCGTAATGTGCCACAGCTTGCACCTCTTCACCCCAGGGACTTTCCGGAGGAAGCATGGCACCGCATTCATGTAGACTTTGCAGGTCCATTCGAGGAGAGAATGTTCCTGGTGGCTGTTGACGTGCACAGTAAGTGGCCAGAGGTTGTTATAATGAGGTCCACCACCGCTGAGAAGACCATCGAGAAGTTAGGTGAGGTGTCAGCCGATTTGGGTCTCCGATGCAACTTGTCTCAGACAACGGTCCACAGTGGGTGTCACAAGAAATGGCTACATTCCTGTAGGTGAATGGCGTACAACATATCAGGGCTGCACCATACCACCCTGCGACCAATGGTCTAGCTGAGAGGTTTGTTTAGACCATGAAACACTCTCTAAAGGCATCGCAAGGCATGGGAACGCTTCATCAGCGCCTGAATAGTTTCCTGTTGAGTTACAGGAACACACCACATGCGAATGCGACCACAAAAGCATCACCTGCCACTCTACTGCTAAAAAGAGAGCTATGAACCAACTTCGACCTGCTGAAACCGCCAAAGGTGAAAGACGTGGTACAGTATCAGCAGGACAAGCAGATCAAGCGACGTGAACAATGCTCCAAAGACTGGCCTAGAAATTGGGTTTTGGCACAGCGACGGCTTTAGCGCCGGAAGTTAGTGCCGGAGCTAAGTCGCGCTGGGCGGGCCAAAAATTCACTAGTTCTGCGCCCAAACGGCTGCCGGCGCTGCTGAAAGCTGTTTGCGCCTGAAAACTGGCGCTACGCGCTGAATTGCGGTGCTATTCCGGCGCTGCGGCGCCCGCTGCGGTGCGGCAGGTTCGGGAAGTGCAGGCCTCCTCCTTCCCTTAAGGAGGAGCTGCCTGCACCCGGCCGCGGCCCGCGAAAATCATTGTAAAAATGAGCCCGGCACCTCGGACAAGTGCCGGGCTTGCATCTGTCCCGGGGGGGGGGGGGGGGGGGAGAAGTCCGGGGAGGGAGCTGCAGCCAGGCGGCCGGCGGGAAAGCGGCCGGCCGCCGCGGGGCCTTTAATGCGCCGGCGCAAAGTCCAGTAAGGCACCTCTGCCAGAACGTTGCTTGCGGCTGCCACGGGCGAGGCGGCCGCAAGTCAATTTCGGAGTTCGGGCGGGTTACCATGGCAACCGGGACGCTGCGCACACCGATGACGTCATCGGTGCCGGCGCAGCGCTAACGGCCTAACGCCGATTTAGGGACCCACTCAATTTCTAAACTGGCCATAACTCCGGCGCTAGGCACTCTAGCGCCTCAAAAGCGGCGCTAAGCCTACCGAATTTCTAGGCCAGAGTCTTCAGTCCAGGTGAACATGTGTTGGCATGGAACTACAGTGGTGGACCTAAGTGGGTTCCTGCTACTGTCATTGCACAGACTGGTCCAGTATCCTACACTGTACAGACACCCAAGGACATTGTCTGGAAGAGACACACCGATCAGCTTCTACGAAGTGCAGCAACACCCACTGAACCACCAACAGCAGTTTATCTGCCATTGGGTGACGCTGTGGGTCATCCGCCTTCTACACCGAGAGGCTCACCTTCGGAGGAAGCAGCCGCTTCAGCCCCTATCTCATCAGCAAGGGAGACCTGTATACAGGCACCCCAGCCGCCTACACCTGTGGTGACGTCACCAGTGAGAGACAATGAAATGGAGAGCCAGGTTGACCGCCGGTGTCCTACCAGAGAGCGGCGGGCCCCTATACATTTGAACTTATAGTTCAGAGACTTACCCTTTATCTGGGGCAGAATAATCCCCATGGGTATAACAGGTTATTGGCCCAGAAATTCGGGTCTCCACGGGTGAGTACGCACGGGGTACTCACCCGTAGGCCGAATGGAAGTGTCGGTTTCCTGCATGCACTGCGCAGGAAACCGGCACTTCCGTTCCACTGAACGAAGGGGTTCAGAGGTCAAACGCGCGCGCAGGGGAGGCTGCATGTGCGCTTTGAACTTAGGTTTTTTTTTGCAGGTTTTCACGCGAGGTTAAGCCTGCAGGATTTACACATTTAAAAAGCAGGCATAAGGCCTGCTTTTTACAAGGTAAGTGGTCAATTAATTAAAATTAAAACATTTTTTCCACAGGTTTATTATTTTTAAATACTTTAAAGCAAGGCAAGTTTATTTTTAGCCCTGTTAGAATATAAAATTATTTTTTTCAAAAATTTAAATTGTTTAAAATAGTTATTTAATGTAATTTATAGTTTATTTAAAAAGTGTAATGTTTTTAAAAAATTTATTTGAAGGTTTACTGTTATTTTGAGGCCCGTAGTATTTATAAGTTTTGACAGGTCTTCCTATCAATCTTATGAATGGGCTTTTCCCTCCTCCGATTGGCTGCCCATGGCTCACGTGATCCCAGGGGACGCATCGCAATAACTACGCCCCTGGGACACACAAGCACAGCGTGCCAGCAGCTGGGCCAGGCCCCGGAGCGGAATTCCACGGGGCCCTACAGCTCAACTGCCGGCATGCAAGGTAAGTGCAGGTCAGGGGCTTGCACCCGCGGGAAGCCCCCAACCCGAATTTCTGGGTCAATGTGTTTAAAAAAATGTGTGGTTCTATTGGGACATCTAATGTAAGAGGGAAGGAGATGTGTATTTTGAATGTTGTATTTGAATTGTTCCACATAGCTTACCGTAGTTGTGATGTGCAATGCACTATGGGAAATAGAGTGCATTAAGGAAGAGATTTTTCTGGAAGTAAAGATGGCTGTTAACTGAACTCTGTCTCCTGCGTACTCTTTTAATTGTTATACAAGCAAGGTTATACACTCTTGAGATATAACAAGGTAAAGGCTTCCCGACCTCGGAGAATCCCGCCGGATTGGAGGAGACGTGAAGGAGGTCTGCGGCGGTCGGAGGCACCTGGAAGTAAGATGTAGAGGTGAGTGATGGGTGCAAGTGTGGAGTGGTAAGTATGCAAGGTGAGTGATGTTTTTTAAAATGTTCACTTACCTTGTTTTCTTCCTATAGCCTTCAGCCGTGCTGGATCGAGAGAGCTGACATCCTCCTTGTCGATTTCACAGATTGGCTGTTGGAACCTCCGAACCAACAGCCATGTGAAATCAACAAAGTTGAAAGGTTTGATGAGTCCTGAACACAAGGACTCATCAAACTAAAGAGAATGTCAGTGTTTGACAGCTTCACAGAGCTGTCAAACGCTGACATTTCTTCTTTCAAGAAGTCTTGACAGATAGCACATCAGACGTTGACGTGCTCTGTCAGTGACTTCCTCCCTAATTGGCCTGCTGAGCCCGCAGGGCCGGCTTAACAAGCTCAATCAAGGGAAAATCTCTCTGGTTTGTCAGGCGAGGATGGAAACGGGACATTGACATGACAAGCAGCAGTTCTGCCTCCAACTCGCCTCCATTCACAAAGTCCAGCCCAAAGAGTCTGCAAAGGGATATCGAGAGGTTAAGTGAGTGGGCAAGAATTTGGCAGATTGAGTATAATGTGGGAAAATGTGAAGTTATCCACTTTGGTAGGAAGAATAGAAAAGAAAAATATTATTTAAATGGAGAAAGACTACAGAATGCAGTGGTACAGAGGGATTTGAGTGTCCTTATACATGAAACACAAAAAGTTAACATGCAGGTGCAGCAAGTAATTAGAAAGGCAAATGGAATGTTGGCCTTTATTTCAAGGGGGATAGAGTATAAAAGTAGGGAAGTCTTGCTACAACTGTACGGGGCACTGATGAGATTACACCTAGAGTACTGCGTACAGTTTTGGTCCCCTTATTTAAGGAGGGATATACTTGCATTGGAGGCAGTTCAGTGAAGGTTCACTAGTTTGATTCCTGGGATGGAAAGGTTGTCTTATGAGGAAAGGTTGAGCAGGTTGGGCCTATACCCATTGGAGTTTAGAAGAATGAGAGGTGATCTTATTGAAACATATAAGATTCTGAGGGGTTGGACAGGGTAGATGCTGAGAGGATGTTTCCCTTCGTGGGGGAATCTAGAACAAGGGGGCATAGTCTCAGAATAAGGGGTTGCCCATTTAAGACAGAGATGAGGATGAATTTCTTCTCTCAGAGGGCCGTGAATCTTTGGAATTCTCTACCCCAGAGAGCTGTTGAAGCTGAGTCATTGAATATATTCAAGGCTGAGATAGACAGATTTTTGAGCAACAAGGAAGTCAAGGGTTATAGGAGCAGGCAGGAAAGTGGAATTGAGGCCAAAATCGGATCAGCCATGATCTCATTAAATGGCGGAGCAGGGTGGAGGGGCTGAATGGCCTACTCCTGCTCCTATTTCTTATGTTCTTATGTTGAACTCCAGTTGTACTCTTACATATGCTTGGGGATCCCTTCGCCTAGGCGCTTGCCAATCTCCACCTAACTTCTCTGGATTTAGGTAAGTGAGATATGTTCCGAGGGAGAAAGAGCATACATTCTGTATCAGGCAAACAGAAATGCTACTTATGCAGTTTATTTTGGAGACTCTTAAGTATTGTGATGGGTTTGCACATGCATCAGGTACCAAACTGAGCATAAAATATACATGGATGAATTGGATTCCCTACAAGAAATGAGAACATAGCATTTTAAATTACAACAATTAGAGTGTAGCAGCAGGCTTCCGGAAGAAATAAGTTAATGGGTGAATATTACATTTTATCTTCATGCAAAACAAGAGTATGAAGAGTGGGTGGTGCTATTATGTCAAATAGAACTGTGGCAAGTAGCTGGCGGGCAAAATCAATGTGTGACAGTGAATTATTCCAAAAGACAAGAGCATGGTGTTAAGCGGTCGTGTAAAATAAGAGGCTGATGGCAATTGAAATATGTGCAAGATTTTTAATATATCATAGAAATATCAAGAAGTTCCAAAAACTGCTGTGAAAAATGTATGCCTATCATGTCTCAGTCATTTGGAGTGAGAGTCATTTGGTTTAGAAAATGTAACTGGTTTTGATATGGCTTACTCTTAGAACATAAGAACATAAGAACATAAGAAATAGGAGCAGGAGTAGGCCAATCGGCCCCTCGAGCCTGCTCCGCCATGCAATAAGATCATGGCTGATCTGATCCTAACCGCCAATCTACTATCACAGAACCATCTCCTGAATCTAACAGAATTAGACACACGAAATAGGAGCAGGATCAGGCTACACGGCCCCTGGGCCCGCTCCGCTACCCACAGGGCCATGTCTGATCCGAACCTAGACTCATGTCCAAATTCCTGCCCGCTCCCCGTAACCCTTAATTCCCTTTACTTCTAGGAAACTGTCTATTTCTGTTTTAAATTTATGTAATGATGTAGCTTCTACAGCTTTTTGGGGCAGCATATTCCATGGACCTACCACCCTTTGAGTGAAGTAGTTCCTCCTCATCTCAGTTTTGAAAGAGCAGCCCCTTATTCTAAGACTATGCCCCCTAGTTCTAGTTTCACCCATCATCGGGAACATCCTCCCCGCATCCACCCGATCCAACCCCTTCACAATCTTATATGTTTCAATAAGATCGCCTCTCATTCTTCTGAACTCCAATGAGTAGAGTCCCAATCTACTCAACCTCTCCTCATATGTCCATCCCCTCATCCCCGGGATTAACCGAGTGAACCTTCTTTGTACTGACTCGAGAGCAAGTATGTCTTTTCTTAAGTATGGACACCAAAACTGTATGCAGTATTCCAGGTGCGGTCTCACCAATACCTTGAACAACTGAAGCAATACCTCCCCATTTTCATATTCTATCCCCCTAGCAATGAAAGCCAACATTCCATTGGCCTTCTTAATCACTTGCTGCACCTGCATACTAACCTTTTGAGTTTCGTGCACCAGGACCCCCAGATCCCTTTGTACTTCAGTACTTTCCAGTTTCTTGCCATTAAGATAATAACTTGCTCTACGATTTTTCCTGCCAAAGTGCATAACCTCAGACTTTCCAGTATTGTATTCCATCTGCCAAATCTCTGCCCACTTACTTAGCCTGTCTATGTCCCCTTGCAGGTTTTTTATGTCCTCCTCACTCACTACTTTCCCTCCCATCTTAGTATCATCTGCAAACTTTGATATGTTACACTCGGTCCCCTCCTCCAAATCGTTAATATAGATTGTAAAGAGTTGGGGACCCAGCACTGACCCCTGCAGAACACCACTAGTTACTGATTGCCAGTCTGAGAATGAATCATTTATCCCAACTCTCTGCCTTCTGTTAGATAGCCAATCCTCTATCCATGCCAGAATATTACTTAAAAGTAAATACAGCTTCAAGTGATTAACAACGTCTGTGACTTACTAATATTCAGTACAAATCAGTAATGCAAATGGTGAAATGTGTGGAAAACTAAAGATAAACCTTGGCATTTTTGTTATGCAAAACCATTTGGTACAAATCCCATGCTCCACAATTAAAAACGGAGATACAATACTTCTTGCTATGTCAAAGTTGCAATTTCTATCTGCCCTTGTATTCTTTGTCTTATCTTCTTGATGGGCTGAATGACCTTTTCTCATCCCTGACATTTCTTATGTTCTTAATAACACTCCATGACTTGCCAATTTATGGAATAGGCTGACACCTAGTGCAATACATCCTGACTCACTTAAAGGATTGAAGTGGATCAATTCTTGATTTAATAGTGAGTGGGTCTGGGACAGTGTATTAGAACAATAACAAATTGCTACTTTGGCTCCAGAAAAAAGAACTATGGTGATAGAGTGCGCAAGTTGGCTTTAATGGCCTTTTGCTCAGGCCTTGTTTGTACAGGATTTTGGTAGCAGAAATAGTGGAAATGGAGTGAAGAACTAATTATAAAAAAGCAGCACTGTCTCTTCACACCTAATTGCAAATTACATTTCTCAGTGGCTCTTTCAGTTGAGTACTAGGACATAAAAAGGGGCACGTTGCTAGATCACCTCTGCTTTGTTTCAGGCAGAGCACATTTGTAATAAAAACAGAAAATGCTGCAAATAGAAGGTCAGTCAGCAAGTTGTAAAGAGTAAAAACATGTTATGTTTTGATTGTGACATTTATACCATATTTGCAATGTTTGTATATTATGAGGAGTACTTTATCAAAACTGCAATGCTTAAAAGATTACATTATAAAGCTACTAACAGCTGTACACAGACTGCATGGTGATTTGTTTGGAGACGAGGTTCAACATTTCTATTTTCATGAACAGAGGCCTTTTGTAAGTCTTATTTAAATCATACTGCTTTATTAAAAAACTTCCTGACAGGAACAAAACAGACGTAAAATGGCAACACAGTGAAACTTATTTAAACTAGAGATAAGAGTTGAAAGGAAAAAGATTATATTCATCTTAATATTCTGTATTAGTGTTGATCCGTCTTTTCTCTAAGATCTATTATAGTCTCTTGGCTCTTTCTAGTTAGGATATTAACTAGGACAGGATGAAAGTTTTTCTTGTCGTCAGATCCTGCTTCTGTTCCACAAAAACCCAGTTTCTGTTTAACTACTCGAGATCCCAATAGTCCCGTGTTGTGTTCACTAACCTTGATGTCTTAGTTCAAATTCTTGTATGCGCTTGTAGCTGATTTTGTCCAGCATGGCCTACTCAAATGATGTCAGTGGTGTGTGATTAACCAGCCCTTCTCCAATCCCAGCAGAACCCTCTCTTTAGGTTTACTAGATTGATCCCTGGGATGAGAGGGTTGTCCTATGAGGAGAGATTGACTAGATTGCGCCTGTAATCTTTGGAGTTTAGAAGAATGAGAGGTGATCTCATTGAAACATGTAAGATTCTGAAGGGGATTGACAGGGTAACAGCTGAGAAGTTGTTTTCCCCTGGCTGGAGAGTGTAGAACTAGGGGGCATAGCCTCAGGATAAGGGGTCGGCCATTTAAGGCTGTGATGAGAAGGAATTTCTTCACTCAGAAGGTTGTGAATCTTTGGAATTCTCTACCCCAAAGGACTGTGGATGCTGAGTCATTGAGCATATTTAAGGCTGAGATAGATAGATTTTTGGACTCTAAGGGAATCAAGGGATATGGAGATCAAGCAGGAAAGTGCAGTTGAGGTCGAAGATCAGCCATGATCTTATTGAATGGCGGAGCAGGTTCGAAGGGCTGTATGACCTTCTCCTGCTCCTAATTTTTATGTTCTTATGCAAGTCTGCTCTCTCCTACTGTGAACCAATTCAACAAGTAAACAGAAAAGTTGTTCTGAGATGTTGTAAGTTTGAAGAACATATACAGTGGCCAAAGTAGCCATCCTATAGCTATGCGTTTGCAAATCTATGACCATGAGGATGAAGTCTACCTAGCTTCTCCCGTTTTGCTGCTGTAAGTTTGGCAGAATTCCCATTTACATGCATAAATCCTATTTACATGCATAAATAGAGTTTCTGCCGAAGTTACAGTGGCATAGTGGGAAAAGGCTCTCGGAAATTCACTCCCCACCCCCTGTCCCTTGTGTCATGCAGTTACATTGGGCTGGATTTTGCGGTAGAATTAATGGTGAGGCTAACAACGTTCACCATTATATATGTGGAAATCAGACAGCAACTTCCAGTGACCGGACATGTGCAGTTAAATCAGAAATCAGGTAATCTGATATGCCCTGCTCCACCAAAAGCTTCCCGAAAATGTCATCTCGCCATCTGGCTTCCCTTAAGTTGCCGTACTTACCTCATAGATACAGACTAATCTCGTCAGAAAAAGTTAGGGCTTGTACAATCCAGTGTAAGTACCCTTTTAATGACGTGATAAGTCTTAATTATTGCTAAAACACCTCTCTGGCACTGAAAATTAATTTTTTATAGCATGGAGTCTCATTCCTACAAATTTTAATTATTTTTTTAGATTTTGTTTCTATCGCTGGTGTAGTGTATGTACCTTTAAGAGAGAACTACTTTTGCAGCTCCTGTATACTGTAGTACCGGCAGTGACCACACCTGTATATAAGTCTTGAGCATGCCTCTGTACCCCCAGTCTTGAGACTACCCTACTCCAGTAAACACCTGTTGATTGTTAAGTTACAGCATCCGTGTAGTTATTTGGAAACATCATACTCTCAGAATCACGGATCTAACAGTGGTGACGAGTGTCGATTCGAATCTACCTGCAACTCTGCATTTCCCTTCAAGGATTTGCTCCGGGAGGGCAGTGGAAGAAAGTCGAGGCCAGAAGCACGGGCGTCGACCACAAGCAACCACCCAGTCGTCCGGCAGAGAGTGAACATCGCAGGGGAGGCTGTTGAGAGCTGGGCTTGGTTCCCCAGCCACGACGATCCAGCAACAGACTGACAACAGGTACAGCGCAGACCCTTCCCAGACATCGGCGGCTGGAGCCGACCGACGGCAGAGAAAAAGCCGAGCAGCGTTGACAGGGTAAGAGAGAGGGTGAAGCGCACAGGGCGCAGCCGGGGGTTGAAAACCGAGCGGCGTCGAGGAAAAACAAAACAGAGAGAGAGAGGGTAAAGCAGCAGCCGGGTTCAGGACTGAGCGGCGGAAACGGGAAAGGCGCACAGGAAAAAAAAAGCAGAGCACAGCCCGGGCTCAAGGGCTGAACAGTGCCCGCGGGGAGAAGACGGGAGTGCGCGGGAGATGCCATTGAGCCACGGAGAAGAAGGAAGAGCGCGGGAGACGCCATTTTTAGAAGCCGCAGCAGAGAAGAAGGGCGAGCACGGGAAGAAAGGAAAGCGCGGGAGACGCCATTTTGTGCCAGCGGAGAAGAAGGGAGAGCGCGGGAAACACCATTTTTGACAGTTAAATCACACCCAGGGATGCCAAAGAGTGGCAGTATCTCTACATTCGACAATGAAGTCGAAGATTGGGCGACATATGTGGAACGTATTGAGGTGTACTGCAGGGCGAATGAAGTGCCAGATGCTAGGAAAGCACTGGTTTTGTTAAATTCCATGGGTGCAAAAACTTATGGCTTACTGTGAAATCTAATAACCCTAGAGAAGCCTGTGGATAAGAATTTCGAAAGCATAGTAGAAATCCTACAGGACCACTTAAACCCCACACCACTGCTGATAGCAGAAAGATTTAAGTTCCACAAAAGGAACCAGCATAAAGACAAAAGTAATGCTGAGTACTTAACGGAACTGCGCAAGCTATCGAAACACTGCCAGTTTGGAGTGGGACTAGCAGATACGTTAAGGGGCAAGTTTGTGTGTGGGCTTCTGAAATAAAGAATAGATTTGCCTTTCTAATCTAGGCTTTATTAACTTTAAAATCCTGTAGCACATCTTTCCACACCCAGTCCCAATCAAAGCTAGAAAGAACTGAATTTAAGATGGCCACCACAAATCACATGACATCAACTACCAATGAGATTACAGCATATATCCCAAGGCAGGAAACAAACAACCAATCACAATACTTCTTACTAACATAAAGAATAATCACCACATTCACCCCTCCTTTTAAAATATACTCCAACCTAAATAACCTTTACAATTTATAATTAATTATTTACAACTAAAACTATGCACAGACAAGAATAAAACTATTCAACATGACACAATACTAAGTGACAACAACAAATAGTAACATTGCACATAAGTATTAAGTATCTCTCAACTAAAACAATATAATATAATATTTCAACAATTTTAAAACACCACTATCAATTTAAAAGTCCATTTTCAATCGGTCGACCGGATATCTTGTTCGTGTCGACCTTCTTAACCTTGGTGAAATTCCTTGCCCTCCCACACCAGGAGACACAGAAGTATCTTCTGCAGGAAGGCTATCCATATCCCGATTCTCAACGGTTTCCGGATTAGAAATCCCATCAGGAGGTAAACTGGGACGGTCATAAACATCCATCGAGGGCTGACTAATAGAAGTATAATTATCTGCAATCGGATTGGAAATATTCGTAGTATCTGTAACAGCATCCACATTATCTGAATCATGACTATTGTTAATATCCTCAGAAGAGGGCTGGCCACCACAAGGAGCCAAGTCTTTAATTGAAACGGTACTTTCTTTCCCATCTTGGAATCGAATATGAGCATATTGGGAATTTGCCTCCAACAGCTCCACCTCCTCCACTAAAGGATCATATTTTGACAATCTAACATGGCGTCGAAGCAGCACAGGTCCCTGCATAGTAAGCCATGAAGGTACCGAATATCCCGTAGTAGATCTCCGCGGATAGTTAAAGAGACTTTCATGGGGGGTCACATTAGTAGCCGTTGAAAGCAATGATCTAATGGAATGCAGGGCATCAGGCAGTACCATTTCCCACTGTGTATTCTTAAGGTTCCGGCATGTCAAAGCCAACATAACTGCCTTCCAGATCACCCCATTGTATCGTTCGCACTGTCCATTACCCTGGGGATTATACGGGGTAGTTCTACTAGTAGAAATTCCCCGACTCTGAAGGTATTCTTTCAACTGGGAAGACATAAAAGAACTTCCCTGATCCGAATGGATATACGCAGGCATCCCAAAGATAACAAAAAGTTGAGTCAGACATTTGATAACTGTAGCAGCTGATACATCTGCGCAAGGAAAAGCAAAAGGGAACCTTGAAAACTCATCCACAACAGTAAATATATATCGGTTTTGAGTAGTTGAAGGAAGAGGCCCCTTAAAATCGACGCTCAAACGTTCAAAAGGAGAAGTAGCCTTTATAAGATGAGCTCGTTGAGGCTTAAAAAAATTTGGTTTACACCGAGCACAGATAGAACATGATGAAGTCATCCGCTTGACGTCTTCAACTGAAAAGGGCAAATTCTTACTGCGTACGAAGTGTATCATCCTCGTAACCCCTGGATGGCATAAGGCATTGTGAAGATTAATAAGTGTATCTCCGTGAATCACAGAACAATAAGCCCTCGACAGCGCATCAGCAGCAACATTATACTTCCCCGGACGATAAACTATATCAAAATGGTAACATGCCAACTCAATCCTCCACCTCATTATTTTATCATTCTTAATCTTTCCAAAATGTTTGACATCAAACATAAAGGACACAGACTTTTGATCAGTTACCAACGTAAAATGTCGCCCCGATAAATAATGTCTCCATTTACGCAGTGCTTCTACTATTGCATACGCCTCTTTCTCTATTGAAGAATGCCTTTTTTCACTATTGTTCAAGGTACGTGAGAAAAAGGCCACAGGTCTTCCATTTTGGTTCAGAGTAGCCCCAATTGCAAAATCAGAAGTGACCGTCTCAATCACAAAAGGAACCTGCTCATCAATAGAATGCACAACTGCTCCAAGGATATCCTTTTTAAAATTATCAAAACACGTCCTGGCCTCCCATGATAGAGGATATGTCGTAACCCGAATAAGAGGCCGGATCTTCTGTGAAAAATTTGCAATCCAATTAGAATAATAAGAAAACAGTCCAACAACTCGTTGCAAAGCCTTAGAATTAGTAGGACAAGGTAAATCAATCAATGGTCGCAGACGTTCTGGGTCTGGTTTAATCTTGTTTCCCGAGATGATATACCCCAATAGATTTACCTCAGTGGTTGAAAAGATACACTTCTCTTTATTAAAAGTTAAACCAACTTTTTCCGCAGCTTGAAGGAATCTTTTTAATTAGAATCATGCTCCACCCTTGATTTGCCACACACTGTGATGTCATCTAAGTATGAAAAGGTGTCAGAGAGAGAGTTATCACTTATAAAAGCATCCATTGCCCGTTGAAAACAAGCAACACCATTAGTAACACCAAATGGTATTCGGCAAAACTGATACAGTTTTCCACCAGCCTCAAAGGCCGTATATGGTTGATCCTTCTTAACAATAGGAATCTGATGATAAGCACTCTTTAATCAATAGTGCTAAAAACCTTATACTAAGATACTTTATTGATAAGCTCATCAATCTTAGGCAAGGGATACGCATCTAATTGAGTATACCTATTAATAGTTTGGGAATAGTCTATCACCATTCGTTTCTTATGTCTCTCGTTAGTTGTGACAACTACCTGTGCTCGCCAAGGCGAACAACTAGGTTCAATGATTCCTTCCAATAAGAGACGTTGAACTTCAGAATTAATAAATTCTCTATCCTGACTGCTATACCTTCTTGACTTGGTAGCAATTGGCTTACAATCCGGCATCAAATTGGAAAAAAGTGATAATGGAGAAATGGATAAAGAGGTTAATCCACAAATAGATAAAGGTGGCTTAGTCCCTCCAAATGAAAGACTAAGAGACTCGTGTAACTGAAGCACATCATGACCAATCAAAATATCCGCACAGAGATTAGGCAAAACAGATAGGCGTATATCAGTATACGTATTACCTAGAAGAATCAATTTCACAAGGCAACAACCAGCTACTTGTGAAGTGAGAGTCGTCTGAGCCATACACACCTGATAGGAAACAGGTGAAATTTTCAAATGCTTCTCCTTTGCAAACTGAAGACTTATAAAACTCTCGGTACTGCCCGTATCTATAAGGGCCTTCACTTCCAACCCATTAACTTGGGCCGTAACTATAGCTTTGTTTAGGCCATGAGCAAATGCAGCAGAAATTGATGCAATAAACGCCCTATCTAAAGGCTGAATAGTCACAGAGGAGGTAATTGAACCTGATGATTTACACACACGTGCGTAATGACCTCTCTTGCCGCATTTACTACACACAGCCTCCCGAGCAGGACACTTCAGACGAGGGTGCCGGACGTTCCCACAAAAATAACACTTCTGAATCCTAGAGGCAACAGCCGCCGAAGTAGAAACTGTTTCAGAATCTAGTAAACCACTCCTATTAAGTCCACATAATTCCTTTTCATCCGGAACTGCCGAAACCACAGTCGCAGGCCGATTAAAAAGAGCATAAGAATCCGAACTTCTCTGAGCCACATCCAATGTAGAAGCTTGCTCAAAAGCACTCTTAAGATCCAAAGTCTTATTTTCTAACAACCGCTGACGAATTGATCTAGACAGTAATCCATTAATAAAAGCATCCCGTACCGATTCTTCCTTATATTCTTCAGCCGTCACGGCCTTATAATTACAGTTAACACTAAGGCACCGAAGTGCTTGTAAATAAGTATCCAAAGATTCTCCCACCTGCTGCCTACGGGCAGATAGAAGGTGACGTGCAAATACCTCATTCTTTGGTTTAACAAAAATCTTTTCCAATGTAGAAATAGCCACTTCGTAAGTTTTACAGTCGAAAATATACTTATACACATCCGGAGCAATGTAGTTGATCAGCATATTCAACTTATTTAGAGACTCTTGATCAAACACGCCCAAAAAGTTTTTAAATGTACAATACCAGTGTTTCCATTTATCATCCACTCCAGCAGAATTAGGGTCAGCATTGAATCATTCTGGTTGAAGATATCGCTCCATTCTGACATAAAGTTAATAAATTGAAATAAAGAATAGATTTGCCTTTCTAATCTAGGCTTTATTAACTTTAAAGTCCTGTAGCACATCTTTCCACACATAGTCCCAATCAAAGCTAGAAAGAACTGAATTTAAGATGGCCACCACAAATCACATGACATCAACTACCAATGAGATTACAGCATATATCCCAAGGCAGGAAACAAACAACCAATCACAATACTTCTTACTAACATAAAGAATAATCACCACAGCTTCAAAGTGAGGGAACCCAGAAATGGCTTCTATCAGAAAAGGATCTTACGCTGGACAAGGCTTTCAGCATGGCAGTATCACATGAAGCAGCCGCAAGGGGC
The DNA here is from genome assembly GCF_052327205.1 of Somniosus microcephalus. Lineage (NCBI taxonomy): Eukaryota > Metazoa > Chordata > Chondrichthyes > Squaliformes > Somniosidae > Somniosus > Somniosus microcephalus. Next base: position 154,539,357 of record NC_140996.1, on the reverse strand, counting down.
GCTGCAGAGATACAACGGAGACCGCAAGAATATGGCAGCAAAGAAATGTCATATGGAACAGGGAAGTGTTATCGCTGCGGCAGAACAACACATGACCAGAAGGATTGTTGGTTCAAGGACCAAGTGTGCAGACAGTGTGGAAAAGCAGGACACATAGCAAGAATCTGCAGGTCAGGGAAGAAAACCAACAGCAAGAAATCTCCACAGGAGAAGTACAAAAAAGGTGATGGACAGTAGTTCAGACGAACAGAAAAGTGATAGACTCCGGAAGCAAGGAGCTGGGTTGCCTGAAACTACATAAGGTAACCAAAATGGAGGATCACCAGACTATCTGGGTCACACTCAAGATAGACGGAGCCCAAGTGAAAATGGAATTGGACACAGGATCAGCCCTAACAGTCATAAACCAAAGGGACTACAAGCGGCTATTTTCACACATACCCTTGAAAGCTACAGAGATTGTCTTGAAGACGTACACGGGGCAAAAAGTCTACCCCAAAGGAAAAATAAGGGTGAAAGTGATATACAAAGGCCAGGAAATACCTAAAATGGACCTATATGTATTGCCAGATGGAGGACCACCACTACTAGGACGTGAATGGATCCGGAAGATACAATTAGATTGGCATTCCATACAGGCACTGAAGGTTGAGGCCAAAAAGGATGATGACATCACACCTGGACGACTGTCAAAAATGCTAACTGACACAAAAGAAGTGTTCCAGGAGGGACTCGGAACACTAAAAGGCATAACAGCAACGATTAAAATAGAGGAAAATGCAAGCCCAAAGTTTCTTAAGGCCAGACCAGCCGTCAAAGCTGAGCTGGAAGGGTTGGAACGTTCAGGAGTACTGTCCAAAGTAGACTGGAGCGAGTGGGCTACACCCATCGTTCCTGTAATGATGAGGTCGTTGAGTAATATGCCTGGGGAACCAAAGAAGGTCCGCATCTGTGGGGATTTTAAGGTGACAGTGAACCCAGTCCTTCACACGGTACAATATCTGCTTCCACGAATTGAGGATATTTTCGCCTCGCTATCTGGAGGTAAACGCTTCACCAAAATTGATCTAGCCCAGGCGTACTTGCAAATGGAGGTAGAAGAAGCCTCAAAACAATACCTCACGATCAACACTCATAAAGGTTTCTACCAATACAACCGGCTGGTGTTCGGGGTAGCATCAGCTCCGGCTATTTGGCAAAGGGCGATGGATCAAGTCCTGCAAGGGATTCCAGGGACCCAATGTTATTTGGACAACATCCTGGTCACGGGCAAAAATGACAGTGATCACCTCGCCAACCTGGAGAAGGTGCTCACTAGATTAAAGGAATATGGGCTACGAGCTAATCGCCACAAGTGCGAGTTTTTCCAGAAGCAGATCGCGTATTGTGGCCACGTTATCGATGAAGAGGGGTTACATAAGTCCCCTGAAAAGATTGAGGCAGTAGTCAAGGCTCCAGCACCGGAAAATGTGTCGTAACTGAGGTCGTTCCTTGGGCTGGTAAACTATTACCATAAGTTCTTACCAAATTTGTCCACGGTATTACACCCACTGAACACCCTACTGCAAACAGGGGTACCATGGAAGTGGAATGAATGACGAACGTAAACGAGCTTTCCAGAAGTGCAAAGAATTGATCACATCAAAAGAGGTGTTGGCCCATTTCAACCCAGCACTACCAATTCGTTTGGCATGTGATGCATCACCCTATGGTATTGGAGCGGTGCTGTCGCACAAATTCCCAGATGGGTTGGAGAGGCCAGTAGCCTTTGCATCTCGGTCACTAACCTCAGCCGAGCGCAACTATGCCCAGATTGACAGGGAGGCCCTCAGCCTAGTATGGGGAGTAAAAAAATTCAACCACTATCTGCATGGGCAGAAGTTCACCTTGCTGACTGACCACCAACCACTTGTCTCCATCTTTAATCCAGAAGGGCGTTCCGGTGATGACTGCACAATGGTTACTAAGATGGTCCCTTTTTCTAGGGGCGAACCAATATGAAATAGAATATAAAGGCATGAAACAGCATGGAAACGCTGATGGGCTATCACGCCTGCCACTGCCTACTGTGGAGGAAGCACCAGCAGTGGACCCTATCGAGATATTTTATTCATCAATAATTGAACGATTGCCAGTAACTAACGCGGATAAAGAGAAGGAGACCCGCAATGATCCGACACTGTCTCGGGTATATGATTTGACGGTGAGGGGATGGCCAACACAGGGCGACTCACTGTTGCCAGCATTCTCATCCAGAAGAGAACAGCTGTCATTATGCCAGGGGACAGTGATGTGTGGATCCCGAGTGGTGATTCCACCCAAGTTAAGGGATAGAGTGCTCAATGAGCTTCATGAGGGTCATCTGGGAGGGGTAAAAATGAAAAGCCTAGCCAGGGCTTATGTGTGGTGACCGGGAATCGATAAACAAGTCGAGGACCTGACCAAGAGCTGCTCAGGATGCCAGAAGGTCCAAAATACACCACCACATGCCCCTCTACACCCATGGGAGTGGCCCTCCTCTCCATGGCAACGGGTGCATATTGATTTTGCTGGTCCATTCATGGACTCAATGTTCTTAATAGGAGTGGATGCTCACTCGAAATGGCCTGAGGTGATAAAAATGTCCTCAACCACTACAGAGAAAACGATTGCAGTCCTACGGACCATATTTGCCAGGAACGGCTTGCCAGAGCAGATTTGCTCTGATAATGGACCACAGTTTGTGTCCGAAGAGTTTCGGAAATTTATGAGAAGGAATGGGGTAAGGCATTACACATCTGCCCCGTATCATCCAGCCACAAATGGATTGGCTGAGAGGTTCGTACAAACCTTTAAAAAGGCGATAAAGGCTGTGTGCAACGATGAAATTCCACTGCAGCATGAGGTGGACAATTTCCTTTTAGCCTACAGAAATGCGACACATGCAGTTACCAACCAGACCCCGGCCATGATGTTCTTTAACCGAAGGTTGAGATCTCGTCTGGATTTGCTTAGACCAAATGTGCGAAGAAATGTTGAGGATAAACAATTCCAGCACATCAATGAGAAGCCGACAAGGAGCTTCAACGTAGGACAACCAGTCTTGGCCCGTGACTACCGAACAGAGAAATGGCAACCCGGAACGATATGCACACGGCAGGGGCCATTAATGTACACAGTGGATGTCGGGGAGAACATTGTGAGACGCCACGTTGATCAGATCTTAGCGTCACAGGAATGAGTCAACCCCATGTCTTGTGTACCTAGGGATGAACCCGACATACCGGTAGCATCTACCTCCGAACCAGTAGCAGTGGAACCCGATGAACTAACCGATGAAAAGGGGCCAGAATCGCCTCCACACCAAGAACAAGAACTGCAGGAAAGGCGCTATCCCGAAAGGATCAGGAAGCCGCCCCAAAGACTGAATCTATAAATGGACTATTGTTGTTTAATGTACATGTTAAAATGTTAATTGTTATTTGAATATTATGGGTACTGATATTCTAAAAGGGGAGGAATTGTAGTGTATGTACCTTTAAGAGAGATCTACTTTTACAGCTCCTGTATACTGTAGTACCGGCAGTGACCACACCTGTATATAAGCCTTGAGGATGCCTCTGTACCCCCAGTCTTGAGACTACCCTACTCCAGTAAACACCTGTTGATTGTTAAGTTACAGCATCTGTGTAGTTATTTGGAAACATCATACTTTCAGAATCACGGATCTAACAGCTGGCTTTTGGACCTCTCTATCTTAATCGAATATTTCTTTTCACCTCTTTATTTCACTTTCTGTACCTGATTTGACATTGAATTCAATATTCTAACTGACACTTCCTGGTTTAGACTCTGCACGGCTCCCTAACGATTCTTCAATCTGGTTGGTTAAGGAGATACACAGTTGCTTGCATGAGCTACTTGGTGTAGGACACATCTGTCAGTGTTCGCCGTCATAACTGTGTAAAACTGACAGCAACCTCTGACGTCCACACATGGGCAGTTAAATGTGGAAATCCAGAAATTGCTGCCAGTGATACCCTGCTCATCCATAGGGTGTGCTGTTGCAATCTTTGCAGATGGAATCAATTAGAAATCACTGATCTGACATGAACTTTTTACGCACTATTCTCACTGTAAAAATAATTGAAAAAATTAAGTCTTGTTGAATGAGGTGTAACTGAGATTTTAACAGTGTACTAAGTCATAATTACAGCTGAACAACCTCTCTGGCCCTGAAAAACTAATTTGATATGTGTGGAGTGTCATTGCTTCCATTCCATGATAAATATTCCATAGATTTTTGAAATAGTGAATTTTAATTTTTTTATGTTTATAGTGTGGCGGTACCACTGGTTGTCCCGTTTGTTGTATCCGTGTGTTAATAGAGACACTGAAGACAGGAGTTGGTTTCACAGGTGTTTACTGAACAAAGTCTGGTGGGGAACTAACTGATACAACACAATATACAGGCTTATATAGCCCGAGTGGCTATTACCGGCATTACAGTACACAGGGGGCTCTTAAAGGCACATACACTACAATTCCTCCCCTTTTAGCCAACCAGTACATAATATTTTAAGTAATTATTAATTACATGTTACAAGAAAAATAATCTACACATTGCTGCAGTTAATTAATTATAAGTCAGTCTCTCTGGAGGCTTCCTGACTCGGTCCAGGTAACGCCTCGGTGGTGTAGTAGTTTCTGGTGGTGTAGTAGGTTCTTTTGGCAAGGCTGATTCGGCTTGAATGCCAGTGTCGGGTTCATCGGGTTCCAGTATCACCGGATCGGAGGTAGATATGGGTATCTCAACTTCATCTTTAGGCATATAGAGTTGTGGTGCAGGTTGTCCCTTTTTGGATGACTATGATTTGGTCAGCATGGCGCCTTATTATGCTTTCTCCGATGTCCACGGTATACATCAGCGGTCCTAGTCATGTGCAGATAGTTCCAGGCTGCCATTTCTCGGTACGGTAGTCCCGGGCCAAAACTTGTTGACCTATCTGGAAGGTTCCAGTTGGCCTTTCATTCATGCCTTGAAATTGCCTGTTCTCCACGTCCCTTCTGATGTTTGGCTTGATCAAATCCAGCCGGCATCTTAGGCTTCTATTGAAGAACATCATGGCGGGAGTTTGGTTTGTAACCATATGTGTTGCATTCCTGTATGCAAACAAGAAGTTATCCACCTTGTGCTGAAGTTTTATGTCTTCATTACCCATGGCCTTTATGGCCTTCTTGAAGGTCTGGACAAACCTTTCAGCCAATCCATTGGTGGCGGGATGGTATGGGGCGGACGTGTAGTGCTTAACCCCATTGTTTTTTAAGAACTTCCTGAATTCTTCGGACACAAATTGCGGTCCATTATCAGAACAGATCTGTTCAGGCAGCCCATTCCTGGCAAATATGGTCCTTAATACTGTGATGGCCTTTTCCGTGGTGGTGGAGGACATCTTTATTACCTCCGGCCACTTGGAGTATGCATCAACCGCGATTAAGAACATCGAGTCCATAAATGGACCAGCAAAGTCGATGTGTACCCTTTGCCAGGGAGATGAGGGCCACTCCCATGGATGTAGAGGGGCTTGGGGTGGAGCGTTTTGGACCTTCTGGCATCCTAGGCAGCTCTTGGTCATTTCTTCGATGTCTCCATCGATACCTGGCCACCATACAAACGCCCTGGCTAGGTTCTTCATTTTCACTCCACCCAGATGCCCCTCGTGAAGCTCCTTTAGAACTTTATCCTGGAGTTTGGGTGGAATCACCACTCTGGATCCACACATCAAGGTTCCTCGGCACACTGACAGCTGTTCTCTTCTTTGCGAGAATGCTGGCAACAATGGTTCGCCATGTGCTGGCCATCCCTTCACTGTTAAATCGTAGACTCGTGAGAGAGTCGGGTCATTTCTAGTTTCCCTTTCAATGGCAGAATTTGTTACTGGTAGACATTCGACTATGGTAGAGTGGAAAATCTCCACTGGGTCTACGGTAGGTGCTTCTTCTACCGTTGGCAACGGTAGGCGCGATAAACCGTCAGCATTCCCATGCTGTTTTGATCCTTTGTATTCTATGTTATATTGGTGTGCCCCTAGAAAAAGGGACCACCTCTGTAGCCTTTGCGCTGTCATAATGGGAACACCCTTTTTAGGGTTGAATATGGAGATGAGGGGTTGATGGTCAGTCAACAAGGTAAATTTTGGTCCGTGTAGGTAATGGTTGAATTTCTTCACTCCCCATACCAGGCTGAGTGCTTCTCTGTCGATTTGGGCATAGTTATGCTCAGCTGAGTTCAATGAGCGTGACGCAAAAGCTATCGGCCGTTCCGAGCCATCAGGGAATTTATGCGATAATACTGCTCCTACGCCGTAAGGGGATGCATCGCACGCCAGTCTGATTGGCAGTGATGGGTTGTAATGAGCCAACATTTCTTTGGACGTGATTAAGTCTTTGCATTTATGGAAGGCACGTTTACAATCTTCGCTCCATTTCCAAATTACTCCTGTTTGTAGCAGTTCATTAAGAGCGTGCAGAAGAGTTGATAAGTTCGGTAAAAATTTATGATAGTAATTTATTAATCCCAGGAACGACCTTAATTGTGAAACATTTTCAGGTGCTGGGGCTTTTATGACCGCTTCAAATTTTTCAGGTGACTTATGCAACCCTTCCTTATTAATTATGTAGCCACAATATAATATTTGATTCTGGAAAAATTCGCACTTGGGGCGATTTGCTCGTAGGCCCCGTTCTCTCAGCCTAGTGAGCACCTGCTCCAAATTGGCAAGGTGCTTGTTGTCGTTTTCTCCTGTTACAAGGATGTCGTCTAGGTAGCATTGAGTCCCCAGAATCCCTTGGAGGACTTGCTCCATAGCTCTTTGCCAGATAGCTGGAGCGGATGCTACTCCGAAAACCAGTCGATTGTACTGGTACAGACCTTTGTGTGTATTTATCGTGAGATACTTTTTAGAGGCCTCTTCAACCTCCATCTGTAGATATGCCTGTGCCAAGTCAATTTTGGTGAAACATTTCCCTCCGGATAGTGAGGCAAAAATATCTTCTATCCTCGGAAGAGGATACTGTACCGTGTGAAGGACCGGGTTTACAGTCACCTTGAAGTCTCCACAGATGCGAATTTTTCTCTGTTCTTCAGATTTATCATTATTCAACGCTTTCTTCATGACTGGGACGATGGGTGTTGCCCACTCGCTCCAATCTATTTTCCAAATTCTCCAGCTCTGCCTCGACTGCTGGACGAATTGCGTATGGCACCGGCCTTGCCTTAAAAAACTTGGGAATTGCCGCATCTTCCACTTTTATTGAGGCGGTGATGCCTTTCAAGGTTCCTAGTTTCTCTTGAAACACTTCTTTGGCGTTGGCCAAGATGTCTTTTAATCAATCATTCAGGTATGACGTCATCATCGTTTTTTTTCTTACTGGTCACCGTTAGTGCTTGAATGGAGTGCCAGTCTAAACGTATTTTCCTGATCCATTCACGTCCCAACAGCGGTGGACCACCATCTTGTAGAGCGTATAAATACAACTTTTGTATTTCCTTGCCGTTGTATACAACAGGCACCCTTATCTTTCCTTTGGGGTATACTTTCTGCCCCGTATATGTTTTCAAGATAATGGATGTGTCTTTTAAAGGTATATGCGGAAATAGCCGCTCGTAATCCCGTCGATTTATGACGGTCAGAGCTGATCCTGTATCTAGCTCCATTTTAACTGGGGACCCTGCTATCGTGAGGGTAACCCAAATGGTCTGGTAATCTTCTTTGGCAATTACATTATGTAATTTGAGACAGCTTAGTCTCTTGTTTCCGGAGTCGCTATCGCTCTTCTGGTCTTCGGAGCTACTGTCCGTCATCATTTGTACCTTTCTGTACTTTTCTTTATTGATTTTTTTTTTCCTGTCCGTGGATTTTTTTTGTACAGATCGGCATACCCGTGCAATGTGTCCAATCTTTCCGCATTGCCTGCATGCTTTGTCCTTGAACCAGCAGTCCCTCTGGTCATGGGTGGATCTGCCGCAGCGATAACATCTCTCGAAACCCTGTGTCATTTCATGGGTGCCGAAGTCCTGTGTCTTTTGTTGTATCTCTGCAGCTCCTCTTGCGGCTGCTTCGTATGATACAGCCATACTGAAAGCCTTGTCCAGTGTTAAATCTTTTTCAGAAAGCAGCCTTTTCTGTGTTCCTTCACTTAGGAGACCGCAGACGAATTTGTCTCGAAGATAATCTGCTAGTCCTGCCCCGAATTGGCAGTGCTTTGATAGCTTTCTTAATTCGGTGAGGTAATCAGTGTTACTTTCATTCTTGTGTTGATTCCTCTTGAAGAATTTGAATCGTTCCGCTATTGGCAGCGGTGTTGGGTTTAAGTGCTCCTGTAGGGTATCAACAATTTCTTTAAAATTCTTGTCCTTTGGTTTGGCTGGAGTGATTAAGTTTCGTAACAGCCCGTATGTCTTCGCGCCCATTAGATTTAGAAGTACTGATGCTTTTTTTTCATTTTCTATTCCATTTGCGGTGCAATATACCTCCACTCTTTCCACATATGTGGTCCAATCCTCTATCTCGTTATCAAGAGCATCAATATTGCCAGACTTAGGCATCCTAGAAAAAAAATGGCGCTTCCCGCGCTTTTCTTTCTTTTCTGCAGAAAAGATATGGCGCTTCCCGCGCTTCCCCGCCGCTGCTGCCGATGACAACGCTGTTTCCCGCGGGTTTCCCTTCTTTTTATTTATTTATTTACAGGTGGAGACTCGTTCCCGCCGGACTATCTCTGCTAGGTCTGAACGCCGACCTGCTTGCAGCGCCGGCCGTCTCCCGAGTGCTCCCTCCCCGTCTGTTACTGCTTGCCTCCGCCTTCGATGCTTGGCCTAGCTGCAGAGCCAGCCACTGGAGCCCCAGCCCGATGCCCAGGAAGGATTATTGCAGTACCTGCCACCAGCTTGGCTAGCTGGTGGAACCACAGCTTTTTCTTTTTCTTGATTTTCTTCGACTTTGGACGCCAGAGGAATCGATGTCCTTGAGGTGCTGCCGAATTGCAGGTAAGTCCGTTTCCAATTCATCGCCACTGTTGTATCCATGTGTTAATAGAGACACTGAAGACGGGAGTTGGTTTCACAGGTGTTTACTGAACAAAGTCTGGAGGGGAACTAACTGATACAACACAATATACAGGCTTATATAGCCCGAGTGGCCATTACCGGCATTACAGTACACAGGGGGCTCTTAAAGGCACATACACTACACCTTACATATAGATATACTAGCTGGGGGGGCCCCGCGTTGCCAGGGCTGTTTTGGGCCGGGTGGTTTAAATCGAGTCCCAGGCTTTGGGCCCTGTCTCTCTCTCGCTGTGTGAATCTGCTGCAGGGCTGTTTCGGGCCGGGCGGTTTAAATCGAGTCCCAGGCTTTGGGCCTTGTCTCTGTGTCCCTCTGTGAATCTGCTGCCGGGCAACATTTTAAATCGAGTCCCAGGCTTTCGGGCCCTGCCTCTCTGTCCCTCTGTGGTGAATCTGCTGCCGGGCAACATTTGTACCTTTTAATACCTTCAAAGATGAAAGTGAAAGTACTTATAAAATGTTTTTGGTAAATGTTATGTTATTTTTAAAAGAGATACTAGCTTTTTCGAAGCTGGATTAGCAGATTTTGAGCTGGAAGTAGCTGAAGCAATGGCTGCCCGATGCCTGAGTTGAAAATCATTAGTCCCGCCCACAGACGCAGCGATTGGCCAACCATCAGGTGACTGAACTGTAGGATTGGTCAATCATGACGGCACAGGATTGGTCGAACCTTGACGTCAGTCAATCAATGCTAATGAGCAGATAATGAGTTTAATTTTGAAGGTTTTTTGCATAACGGGCGAACAATTTTCGTCCGACCGAAATGTAAATATGCTTACGACCGTCCCGGAACGGTAAGCTTTCTTCGGAGGTAATGCACGCGCAGGTACGCCCTATAACTTTCGAGCGTACAGCCTGACACATGAAACGTAAGGAACCGCTTTATATAGGAACTAGCTGAAGTGCCCGGAGGTGCCAAGGGTCTGTTGACGGCATGTTGTTATTGGAAGAGAGAGCGCGACTGGGGGGGGGGGAGAAAGAGAGAGCGCGACTGGGGGGGGAAAAGAGAGAGCGCGACTGGAGGGGGAAGAGAGAGCGCGACTGGGGGTGGAAGAGAGAGCGCGACTGGGGGGGGGAAGAGAGAGCGCGACTGGGGGGGAAGAGAGAGCGCGACTGGGGGGGGGGAAGAGAGAGCGCGACTGGGGGGGGGAAGAGAGAGCGCGACTGGGGGGGGAAGAGAGAGCGCGACTGGGGGGGGGAAAGAGAGAGCGCGACTGGGGGGGGGAAAGAGAGAGCGCGACTGGGGGGGAAGAGACAGCGTGACTGGGGGGGGAAGAGAGAGCGCGACTGGGGGGGGAAGAGAGAGCGCGACTGGGGGGGGAAGAGAGAGCGCGACTGGAGGGGAAGAGAGAGCGCGACTGGAGGGGAAGAGAGAGCGCGACTGGGGGGGAAAGAGAGAGCGCGACTGGGGGTGGAAAGAGAGAGCGCGACTGGGGGGGGGAAAGAGAGAGCGCGACTGGGGGGGGAAAGAGAGAGCGCGACTGGGGGGGAAGAGAGAGCACGACTGGGGGGGGAAGAGAGAGCGCGACTGGGGGGGAAGAGAGAGCGCGACTGGGGGGGAAGAGAGAGCGCGACTGGGGGGGGAAGAGAGAGCGCGACTGGGGGGGGAAGAGAGAGCGCGACTGGGGGGGGGAGAGAGAGCGCGACTGGGGGGAAGAGAGAGCGCGACTGGGGGGGGAAGAGAGAGCGCAACTGGGGGGAAGAGAGAGGGAGAGGGGGAAAGGGAGGGGAGAGGGGGGAAAGGGGAGGGGAGAGGGGGGAAAGGGGAGGGGAGAGGGGGAAAGGGGAGGGAGAGGGGGAAAGGGAGGGGAGAGGGGGAAGGGGAGGGGAAGGGGAGGGAAGGGGGAGGGGAGGGGGAAGGGGAGGGGAGGGAGGGGAGGGGAAGGGAGGGAGGGGGAAAGGGGAGGGAGGGGAAAGGGGAGGGGGAGGGGAAAGGGAGGGGAGGGGAAGGGGAGTGGAGGGGAGGGGAAGGAGGGAGGGAGGGGAGGGGAAAGGGGAGGGGAGGGGGGGAAGGGGAGGGAAGGGGAGGGGGAAGGGGGGGGGAAAGGGGAGGGGGGAAGGGGAGGGGAGGGGGGAAGGGAGGGGAGGGGGGGAAGGGTGAGGGGGAAAGGGAGGTGAGGGGGAGGGAAAGGTGAGGGGGGAAAGGGGAGGGGGGAAAGGGAGGGGGAAAAGGGGAGGGGGTAAGGGAGGGGGAAGGAGGGGAGGAGGGGAAAGGGAGGGGAAGGAGGGGGGGAAAGGGGGGAGGGGGAAAGGAGGTGAGGGGGGAAAGGGGAGGGGAGGGGTGAGGGGGAAAGGAGGTGAGGGGGGGGAAAGGGAGTGAGGGGGTAAGGAGAGGGGGAAAGGTGAGGGGGAAAGGTGAGGGGGAAAGGGAGGGGAAAGGGAGGGGGAAAGGGAGGGAGGGGGGAAAGGTGAGGGGAGGGTTGGGAGGTGAGGGGGGAAAGGTGAGGGGGTAAGGTGAGGGGGAAAGGTGGGGGGAATGGTGAGGGGGAAAGGTGGAGGGGGAAAGGAGGTGAGGGGGAAAGGTGAGGGGAAAGGTGAGGGGGGAAAAGGTGAGGGGGTAAGGTGAGGGGGGAAAAGGTGAGGGGGAAATGGGTTGAGGGGGGTAAGGGTGTGGGGGGAAAGTAGGTGAGGGGGGATAAGGTGAGGGGTGGAATAGGTGAGGGGGAATTGGGTGAGGGGGGATAAGGGTGAGGGGGGGAAATGTGAGGGGGAAAAGGTGGGGGTAATGTGAGGGGTATGGTGTTGGGGGAATGTGAGGGGGAAAAGGTGAGGTGGGGTATTTGGGGTGGAGGGGGTTGGGTAGGGGTGTTGGTGGGTTTTGGTGTTGGGGTTTTGGTGTTGGGGGGGTTTTGGTGTGGGGGTTTTGGTGGGTTTTGGGTGGGGGTTTGGTGTGGGGGGTTTTGGGTGGGGTTTTGGTGGGTTTGGGGTTGGGGGTTTGGGTGGGGTTTGGTGGTGGGTTTGGGTGGGTTTGGGTGGGGGTTTGGTGGGGTGGTTGGTGGTTGGGTGGGTTGGGGTTGGTGGGGTTGGTGGGTTGGGTGGGGTTGGGGTGGGTTGGGGTTGTGGGGGTTGGGTGGGGTGTGGTGTGGGGGGTGTAGGTGGGTGTGTGGTTGGTGGGGTTTTTTGAGAGATTTATTATTATGTGGTGTGTTTTGTGTTGTGAGGGAAAAAAGAAAAAGAAGAGAGAAAAAGAAGAGAGAAAAAATTGAAAAGAGAAAAAAGAAAAAGGAAAAAGAAAGGAAAGAAAAAGGAAAAGAAAAGTAAAGAGGAA